>NC_064638.1:874543079-875751918 GCF_023864345.2 Schistocerca serialis cubense | reverse complement strand
ACAGCCTCAGGTGTGAAATTTTAGTTATAACCACCCTGTACATTGTTTCAGCCTGCAGAGTATTAATTAATCTAAGGTTGCTGTCTTAAACAGGTTTTGTTCAGTGTTATTAACTATATGGTCTGATTGGTAATGTCATTGTACTTGTTAGTGGATAATGTAGGGATTTTTTGCTGTGGTTTGTCTACAATACTTAAAAAATGCTCATTCATAAAATTAACTCCCTGGTGTGTATCATCCTTGTTACTTTATCCACTCTGCCTCATCTCTGTATTATTATTTTTATGTGTGATTAGACCCTGTTGGATCATGCAAAGCTTTTTGATTCTTTTTCCTTTTTTGCCACATTGCTGTCATTTTTTTCTGCATGGGCTCTCTTCCTTTCCTCTGTCCATTTTGTTCCTACTTTCCTCGAAGCTTCGTTCTCTGACTTAACTTACCATCTGTCAACTTTGTGTTTAAACACCTTCCTGACTAAAATATATAATTTATCTGACTGTTTTGCAGGTTCTTTTTGACCTCTTGTATCCAGCGTATAGTTTTAAGTCCTTCTATGTATTTAAGAATTTTGTGTGTAAGTCTTGTTTTGGAAAGCCTAGAGGCTTATCTCTATATTAGTATTCCTTTATTTGTGGGTTCTCTATGCACTTCATCACAACTTTGATTTTCTAGTTCTCTTGAAAAAATTTTCATTTTGGCTTCTGGAGCAGTTCAAGGATGGGAGCTCAGCTTCAGATTACTATATTTTTATTTTTTGCTGATTGTATATTTATGGATTGTTAGGTCTGCGAAATGCCTATTGTTACTTCTTCCAATTGTTTCATTTTGTTTATGACATGTAGTGAGAGTGTGGCTTTTGATGTGTGAGAGTCTATCTCTTAGTGAATGGTTACTGCAGGTTTTTAAAAAAATAGCTGAGTGAGTCAAGGGAACCTGTTGTCAAAGATTTATCCTATAAAAGACCTATTTGTCTTACCCATGACAACAGGTAATTGACCATGCATGGCCCAAGATCTGCCCCCGGTACTTTCATGAATCAACTGTGCCAATCTTCCCTTCCCAGTCCTGTACAGATGTAGGCCATGCACAATGAAACCCCATCTATTGATAGACCTGACCGGTATTAGAGCAAATTGGTGTGACCAATCATTATGTTGGAACAGCTCAACAGTTTATACATTGGTGGCACGAGTCTGAGTGGCTATCTTGCCCTGGTCACCACCTATGTCATAACTATACCCCTCTTACCCACTATGATTACATGATCCTCTTTTGTAAACTGTTTATGTAAAGTCCTAAAGTCTTCTTTCACTTGACTTAGCCATGTGTTTACATTTGCGTGCTGCTAGTTTTTTCTGATCGTGGTTGAATTGTACTGCACATTTCTTTCCCCTATTCCTATGTAAGGCTCTTCTCCACTTAACTCTAACAGGAGTTTATGCCTGTCCTTGGTCTTTGTTAGAAATATTAGATTGTGTTCTATTTTTTCTGACTTTCTTACCAACTGCCACACTTCCCAACTTACCTCCTCTCCACTGGGTTCATTGAGCCTGATCAGTTCCTTTATGCCCCTTAATCATAATCAGAATGTTCCTGCTGCATACTCTGCAGTTCTCTCTCTCTCTCCCTCTCTCCCTCTCTCTCTCTCTCTCTCTCTCTCTCTCTCTCTCTCTCTCTCTCTCTCTCTCTGTGTGTGTGTGTGTGTGTGTGTGTGTGTGTGTGTGTGTGTGTGTGTGTGTGTGTGTGTGTGTGTGTCTGTAATTGAAACAGAGCTAGAGAAATTTTCTATGCTGTTACATTTGAGTGAACAACAGGCAACAAATCACCTGCAGGTGAGTTGTTGCCTTTTCTCATTTTTGTTTTACTTTGTTGCTGCTGCTGTGATCTTCAATCCAAAAACTGGTTTGATGCAGATCTCTGTGATTTACATCTCTGCAACTTACATCTTTCTCCGTCTGCTTGCTGTATTCTCCTTTTACAATTTTTTTACCTTCCCACACTTTCTTCTAGTACTAAACTGTGGCTCCCTTGATGTCTCAGAATGTGTCCTATCAACCAGTCCCTTCTTTTGGTCAAGTTGTTCCACAAATTTATCATCTCCACAATTCTGTTCAGTACCTCCTCATTAGTTACATGATCAACCCATATAATCAACATTCTTGTGTGGCACCACATTTTGAAAGCTTCTGTTTTGTCTTTGTCTGCACTGTTTATTGCCCATGTTTTGCTTCCATACATGGCTACACTCCAGACAGATATCTTCAGAAAAGACTTCCTAACACTTAAATATACATTCAGTGTTGTTCAACACACACAGCTATAAATTATGTCCTCCAGAGGCTCCTCTTAAGTGATACTGGTACTTTGAATCATACCCAATGTAACTTCAACTTAGATTTTTTAAATGCTTGTCACTTTGCAAGATATAATTGCATCTATGAAAGTGTGCTTTATTTTATTGTTAAAAATACACATGCAAAACCTTACGTTGAGTTTTTCATTGTCAACATCTCTGAGACTGATAAGTGCTTTTTGTGTACATTAGTGACTGTTGTGACTATGTGTCATTTTAAAATTTTGATGTGTTGGTAGCTGTTGAGCAACTCTTCTCATTTCATCAGGCCTTTATTTTAACCTTGCTGGGCATTTATTGAGGCTTGTGACTGTTTTCAGTTTCTCACAAAATGGTATGTTGTCTTCAGTCCTAAGACTGGTTTGATGCAGTTCTCTATGCTAGTCTGTCCTGTGGGAATCTCTTTATCTCTGGATAACCGCTTGCTGCAACCTACATCCATTTGTACCTGCTTACTGTATTCAAGCCTTGGTCTCCTCTACAATTGTCCACCTCCCTCATTTCCCTCTATTACCAAATTAACTATTCATCGATGCATCAGGATGCTTCCTCTCAATTCACCCATTCCTTTAGTCAAGTTGTGCCATAAATTTCATTTTTCTGCTCCTATTCAGTTTAGTACCTGCTCATTAATTATTTGACCTTGCTCGTCATCCATATTTTACTTATACAAGGCTAGTCAAGACAAATTCTGTCAGCAAATACTTCTTAACACCTAAATTTAAAGTAGTAACAAATTCATCTTTTATGAAGTTCTTTTCTTGCAGTTACCAATGTATTTTATATCCTTTCTGCTTTGGCCACTGTCAGTTGTTTTTTCTGCCTAAATAATGAACTCATGTACTACTACTTTTAGTGTCTCATTTCATAACCTAATTCCTACAGCATTTCTTGATGTAATGTGATTACAACCTATTACCCTTATTTTACTTTTGTTGATGTTAATATGATCATCTCATTTCAAGACAATAACCATTCCATTCAACTGCTATTCCAAGTCTTCAGTTGTCTCTGACAGAATTACATTGTTTCTTATCACTAAACTTTAATATCTTTTCCAAAATCTCCTCTGTTTACTGTATTGCTTGCTCACTGTACAGATTGAGTAACATTGGGGATAAGATATAACCTGTCACACTCTCTACTTCACCACTGTTCCTCTTTCATGCCCTTGGTGTCTTATAGCCACAGTCTGTTTTCTGTGCAAGTTGTAATTAATCTTTCTATATCTGTATTTTATCCCTGCTACCTTCAACATTTCAAAGAGTATAGTCCAGTCATAATTGCCAAAATCTACAAATGTTATAAATGTAAGTTTACCTTTATTTTAACATATCTTCTAAGGTAAAAGATAGGGCCAAAATAGTCTTGTGTGTTTATTAGTTTCTCCAGAATCCAAACTGATCTTCCCCAATGTTGGTTTCTAACAGTTTTTCAGTCTTCTATAAATAATTTGGGTCAGTGTTTTGCAACCATTAAGTTATTAAGCTCGTAACTTAGTAATATTCGCACCTTATTACATTCTTTTTGAAGTCTCAGGGTATTCCACCTGTCTCATATATCTTGCACACTTGGTGCAACAGTTTTATCATGGCTGACTCTTCCAAGGATATCAGTAATTATGAGGGAATGTCATCCACTCCAGGGGCCTTGTTGCAATGTAGTTCTCTCAGCATTCTGCCAGATTAGACCCACTGTATTGTATCTCCTGTCTCATCTTCACCAGCTTCTTCTTCTATTTTTGTAATGTTGCCTTCACACTCATCTTCCTTGCATAGCCTTTCTGTAAATTCTTTGTTTTTTATCTTTACTTTCATTGTTGAGTATAGGCTTGCCATTTGAGCTCTTGATATTCCTACATTTGCTTGTCTGTTCTACGGAGGCCATAGTTTCCCTGTAGGTGGTATCTATCTTTCCCTTACTTATATATACATACTTACATTTACCCTCTAACCATTTCTGCTCAGCAGTTTTGTATTTTTTGTCAGTCTCATTCTTTAGATGTCTGTATTCTCTTTTGCTTACTTCATTTTCTGCATTTTTTGTATTTTCTTTTTTTGTTAAATAAATTGAATATCTCCTGTACTATCCAAGATACCTACTAAACTTTGCCTTTTTCACTGTTTGGTTGTCTGTCACCTTTGCTCTTTCATCTCCCGAAGTTACCCATTCAATTTTTATTGTGTTCCTTTCCCCTGTTTTAGTCAAGTGTTGTGCGAGAGTCCCTTTGAAACTCTCAAGAAACTCTGTTATCTTTAATTTATGCAGGTCCTATCTCCTTAATTTCCTACCTTTTTGCAGTTTGTTCAGTTTTGATCTGCAATTCATAACCAGTGAATTATGGTCACTATCCACATCTACCCCTGGAAATGTCTTATATAATCAGTCAGAAACCTTCCTGTGTTTTCAGTTCTCTTCCACATCTACAATCTTCTTACATGATTCTCAACAGTTTCTTAGCTGTGTTTAAATTTTGGTACACACAAAATTCTGCCAGATGACTTCCCCTTTCATTCCTTTCTCCAGTCTGTTTGCCTACTATTTTTCCTTCTCTTCCTTGACCTACTATCGAATTACAATCTCCCATCACCATTAAATTTTTTCTCCCTTAACTATCTGAATTATTTCTTTTATCTCACCATTCATTCTTTCACTCTCTTTGTTGCCTATGGAGATTGTTGGCACATAAACTTGTATTATTGCCGTGAGTGTTGGCTTTATGTGTATTTTGGCTATGATAATGTGTTCAGTACACCATTCATAGTATCTTACCTGCATTTCTATTTTCTTTTTTGTTATTAGACATACTCCTGCATCACTCTGATTTGATTTTGTATTTGTAACCATGTACTCAACTGACCATAAATCTTGTTTTTTCTACCATCCCAATACATCTAACTTCAACATATCCATTTCCATTTTTAAATTCTCTAACCCATATACTTGGTTAAGAGATCTAACAAGCCATGATCTGACCTGTAGAATGCCTTTTTTCTCTGATTTCAACATCTGTTTGAGTAGTGCAGGCCCAGAGATCTGATTGGGATCTTATTTTTACTCCTTAATTTTTTTTTTCTCAAAAGATGCCATAAGATGAAATTGTACAATAGAGTTCCATGCCCTTGGGGGTGGGGGGGGGGGGGGGGGAGGGGGGAGGGAGCACAGCATTCGTTTCCCTGTGCTTTCATCTGCTTGTGGTACCATTACAGCTAGGATATGTTGACAAATTTTACAAGGCCAGATCACTCAAACATCCAGACTGTTGTCCCTGCAACTACTGAAAACTACACATATTCAGGAGCCGAGGCTCTGTTTTAGATCTCAATAGATATGCCTTCCATCTTGGGAAAGTCCGATGTTCCATGAGAAATCAGTTTTGCAATCCAAAATGATACTTTTTTTTTTATAGTACTCATAGCTTGTCCAAGAAAAATATTTCCAAACAATGAGTGCTATATTTTGTTGTGTATTTGAAAATTAACTATGATGTAGGGCAAGACAGATTGCTACTTGCTGTAGAGAAGACATGTCAAGTTGCAGTCAGGCACAATTAAGACACTTTCATAAAGCTTTCAGCCACAGCCTTCATCTTTAGCGTGCGCGCGCACCCGCACACACACACACACACACACACACACACACACAATCACACACCAAGCAAGCAAACAAGCACATTTCACAGCACTCACAACCACCGACTCCAACATCTTGGGCCAGAATGCATGAGGTGTGCTTGCTTGTGTGTGTGAATTGTGTGGTGTGAGTCTCTTTTTTACTGATGAAGGCTGTTGCCCAAAGCTTTAAGTAAGTCTCTCTTTAATTATGCCTGTTTACAACTTGATGTGTCTTCTTTACAGTAAGTAGCAATCTGTCTTTAAAATATAAAAATGCAGCATTAGTTATCATTTTGTACTTTGTTTTTCTGTGTATTCAGAGTTTGTTTATTGAGTACAAGAGATTGCGCTAGCTGGCTGTAGTTTCGGAAAGTTGTGCCCAAGGGTATATAAGGGCCAGCACGATGCTGGAGAGTGGGGCCCAGTTTTGCACCACACTAGATGCAGGACCTGTATCATTCTGTGTGGCTAATGAGCCGTGTGTTTCAGTTGGAGCTTGGAATTATTCACTTGTATGCACTCAGTTGCAGTTTGGATTTGCAAGTCGGTCTCTGAAGTTCAATATTTAGTTTCAAGCATACTTAGCAAAGCCTTGCTGTTAGCTCCATTTGTTTTACTACAAACAACTTGTTTCCACTACAGAAATTTATAGTAGCCTGCCGCTCCATAACTATAAATGAATCACATCTTCAGCTTGGATATGGTTCATATTATGATCGGACATAGTCTGCACATTTAATACTTACATGGAATAGGGAAGAAACCATCAGCATTGTGTGACTATGGTGGTCTAGGATCCCTCTGAGAATGTGATTTTCAGATGCCCTCTTTAATTGGAAGCTATGCTGAATAGCCAAAGAAACTGGTACAACTGCCTTATATCACGTAGGGCCACCACAAGCACGCAGAAGTGCCGCAACACAACATGGCATGGACTCAACTGATTTCTGAAGTAGTGCTGGAGGGAATTGACACCATGAATCTTGCAGAGCTGTCCATAAATCCGTAACAGAATGAGGGTGTGGAGGTCTCTTCTGAACAGCATGTTGCAAGGCATCCCAGATATGCTCAATAGTGTTCATGCACAGGGAGTTTAGTGGCCAACAGAAATGTTTAAACTCATAAGACTGTTCCTGGAGCCACTCTGTAGCAATTCTGGACGTGTAGGGTGCAGCATTGTCCTGCTCGAATTGCACAAGTCTGTCGGAATGCACAGTGGACTCAAATGGATGCAGGTGATCAGACAGGATGGTTATGTATGTGTCACCTATCAGAGTTGTATCTAGACATATCAGGGGTTCCGTATCACTCAAACTGCACATGCCCCATGCCATTACAGAGCCTCCACCAGCTTGACCAGTCTCTTGCTGACATGCAGGATCCATGGATTCATGAGGTTGTCTCCGTACCCTTACATGTCCATCCGCTCGACACAGTTTGAAACGAGGTTCCTTCAAACAGACACGTTTCCAATCATTATCAGTCTAATGTCAGTGTTGACGGGCCCAGGCAAGACGTAAAGCTTTGTGTCATGCAGTCATCAAGGGAACATGAGTGGTTCATTGAATGGTTCGCACAGTGGCTGTAGCGCCGTATTCTGCGTATTTACTTATCTCTGTATTTGAATACCCATGGCAATACCAGTTTCTTTGGTGCTTCAGTGTAGGTGACATGAAACCCCCAGGGCAAAAAATATATCTCAATTAGAAATACCAACACCTTTATCTTACTGCACCTAGTAACAAGCAGTGTATATAGGAATGAAATAAAAAAGCTCAGAGTACATGTTAACAATTTACAACAGAGGCAGACAGAAAGGTCTTAGAGAAATTACCAGAAGAGATGGCATAAGTGACACTGAAGCTGCTAATGTTGGTATATATATGTATTTATCACAAGTAATTTAGAAAAGTTGGAAGAGCAATTAAGTGTTGTCTGTTGTTCAAACAACCTCTAAAATTGCAGCAACTGTGACTGTAATTTAATGGTATTAAAAAGAATAGTTGCCACTCGGCATAAGGCAGAGGTGCTGAGTTGTGGATAGGCACAACAAAAAGACTGTTGGAAAGTGAGCTTTTCGGCCAACGAGGCCCTTGTCTATAATTGACTACACACACACACACACACACACACACACACACACACACACACACACACACACCAAACCACAGTCTCAGGCAGCTGAAGCCAGATGCGAGCAGCAGCGCCTGATGGGATAGGCAACCGGGTAGTGGAGGTAGGTGGGAGGCTGTGGCGGGAAGTGAGAGGGATGGCAGGGTAGGGATGGGGACAGTAAAGTGCTGCCTGTGGGAGCATGCAGGAATGAGGTGCAGAGAGGGCAGGGCAGCTAGGTGCAGTCGGGAGGTTAGATTGAGGAGGGGTGAGGATAGTGGAAAAAGAGAGAAGAAAAAAGAGTGTGTGCATTGGTGGAATAGAGGGCTGCAGTGGGAACAGGGAAGGGGCTAGATGGATAAGGACAATGACTAATTAAGGTTAAGTTCAGGAGGGTTACGAAATGCTGGATATATTGCAGGGAGAGTTCCCACTTGTGCAGTTCAGAAAAGCTGGTTTTTGTGGGAAGGATCCAGATGGCACAGGTTGTAACTTAGCTTTTAGATCATGTGACTGGTTTGACAGGTAGCCCTGCTTTTGATGGGATAGGTGATCCCTGTAACCAGACTGGGGTAGGTGGTGATGGGAGGATGTGTGGAGCAGGTCTTGGATCTAGGTCTATTACAGGGATGTGAGCAGTGAGGCAAGGGGTTGGGGGCAGGGGTTTTATAGGGATGGAGGAGGATATTGTGTAGGTTCGGTGGGCAGCGGAACGCCTCTGTGGGAGTGGTGGGAAAATAGTGGGTATGACATTTCTCATTTCAGACCACAATGAGAGGTAGTCAAAACACTGGCGGAGAATCTAATTTAGTTGCTCCAGTCCTGGATAGCATTGAGTCATGAGTGTAATGTTCCTCTGTGGCCAGACGGTGGGACTTCGGGAGGTGGTGCATGACTGGAAAGATAAGATGGATACGTTTTTGTACAAGGTTGGGAGGGTGCTTACAGTGTGTGAAGACCTCAGTGAGACCATTGGTATATTTCAAGAGGGACTGTTCATGGCTACAGGTGTGATTTAGTTTGATACAAATACATTGCTAACTGGGCCATTCAATATCAAGTGACCTTGGGCTCTCAGCTCAACCAACTTTGATTTTGTTGAATTTTGTATAGAACACACCTAATTGATATGCATGAACTTCTGCCAAGCTCTATCTGTAATTCAGTAAACTTAATAGAGCTAGCTAGGGTCCTGCAACTTGATATCTTGACCCAACATTTTTCACAAAACACAGAAATAACATAAATCAATATCAGAAACCAATACTGAATTCACAATCTCTTTCGAAACATACTTAAAATTTTTGTTGTGTCACATTTTCCCCTTATTTAATATGGAGAGGTTAGTGAGTAAATTACAATGGGACTTAGTCATTTGTCAGTGAAATGGCTGCTGCCTGTGAGAAAATGTTTGGCGGAAGTAAGGCTGTGAGGACGGGGCGTGAGTCGTGCTTGGGTAGCTCAGTTGGTAGAGCACTTGCCCGCGAAAGGCAAAGGTCCCAAGTTCGAGTCTCGGTCCGGCACGCAGTTTTAATCTGCCAGGGAGGTGCAAAAAATTGTTGATACTTTGTTGGTTGGTTGGTTGTTTCGGGGAAGGAGACCAGACAGCGAGGTCATCGGTCTCATCGGATTAGGGAAGGACGGGGAAGGAAGTCGGCCGTGCCCTTTGAAAGGAACCATCCAGGCATTGTTGGTTGGTTGGTTGTTTCGGGGAAGGAGACCAGACAGCGAGGTCATCGGTCTCATCGGATTAGGGAAGGACGGGGAAGGAAGTCGGCCGTGCCCTTTGAAAGGAACCATCCCGGCATTTGCCTGGAGCGATTTAGGGAAATCACGGAAAACCTAAATCAGGATGGCCGGACGCGGGATTGAACCGTCGTCCTCCCGAATGCGAGTCCAGTGTCTAACCACTGCACCACCTCGCTCGGTTGATACTTTGTGATGTTATCGGTCCCTTTAGAGGGGATGTCCCAGGGGGAAGTGTCAGTACTTAGGGATGTGACAAGAACAGTAATTAAAGCAAAAAAAAAGTCCTACAATGTATTCACTATGTTACCGTCCCCCAAAGTTACTTCAACAATTAAATTTTGCGTATATTTGATGTCACATATCTTAAGAATTTACTCTTCTGATTTTATAATCGTTCACAACACTGAAGGATGTGTGTGAGTCTTCCTAACAACCTAACCCAGATCCATACAGGCAGCACTAAGTATCTATGGTCAGATGATCTGTCTGGTGTAGCAGTAATAATTTATAAACATAAACCTTCTTTGTAAATCAGTCTGTTAATCAAAACCATTTCAAAATCCCTACCATAGTTCCTGAGATCAACAGTCACATACAAACAGAAAAATGCAGCATAGAGGGAGGGGGAGCTTTAATTTAATAATAACGTATCGATTAGAAAGACATGTTTTATTTTTGCTGCCATTTCAGTGAAGGTGCAAAAAATTTCAGAATGAGATGTTTACCCTGCAGCGGAGTGTGCGCTGATATGAAACTTCCTGGCAGATTAAAACTGTGTGTCGGACCGAGACTCGAACTCGGGACCTTTGCCTTTCGTGGGCAAGTGCTCTACCAACTGAGCTACCCAAGCACGGCTGACGCCCCATCCTAGTCACACTGTAAACCTTATGATTGTGCAACACATATTTTGATAATTATGGACATAGAGAAGTTTTTCTTAAGAATTCTGTCATTGATGCTATTGCCAAAACAGAGGGACACAAATGAAAAAACAACACAGCATTAGCTGCAAAATATGAACATCCACAGAGCGACTGTATGCTACAAGTAACAAAATCGAGAGTCTACTGTCCATGGAAATCATACACAATGATTGAAAAAGCCGGCTCCAAAAACTGTAAAGAAAATGAGACCAATGATTGGGTCCAGGGCAAGTTTGATTCCAGCTTCTACAAACATGGAAGGGGATGCAGTTGTTATTAGAATGAAGAATAAGGAGTACAAAATGCAGGTGAAATGAAGTGTGAAGCAAGCTGTGTTGAGTAATATTATTTACCGTAAGTACTTAATTCATGAAAAATTGCAGCTACGATCTCTAAGTATGTGTTTACATTAGCTACAGTATAAATTTATATTGCCACGATGCATGACAAATTTAACCTTATTTTATATCCGTAGTCCATTGTAAAGGTGTCATTGAAATTTTACTTGCAATATGTTAGAAATTAGCAACTGCTTGCATTATTACAGAGGTGATATGTAGGTTTGTAATTATTCGTTTGTCAGCCTTTAGAAGCCCTAGAGCTGCCTGTTACAGTCAATTGTATACCTTCCAGGAAGTCTGGCAATAGCAATAATGGGTTTAGTAAGTTTGCCAGAAGCGATGCAGAGCTCAGGGCCTTTGTTTTTGTGGATAAAAGGTTATGTGTAAATATTTTTAGAATACATTGTATTAACAGTCTCAAAATAATCTCTATATGGCGATGAGGAAAAATCATTAACATTGGTGGTGGTGGTGGTGGTGGTGGTGGTGGTTGTGATTGTGGTGGCAGTAGTGGTGGTGGTGAAGAATATATCTGTCATTTGACATTGCATTGAACACTCTATGTAACAATAAAAACGACAATATCTACTGAAAAGGAATATGTCGTGGCAGTTTGTGGCTCATATTCGATTCACAACACAATTCACATTAGACAAAAATTAATTTGCATCTTTATTCAACTGTCATAACTTTTCCCTGTACCAAAGATGTTTAGTGTAAGTCCAGAGTGCATAATATCTTGTTAATTCTTGCCAGTTTAGGTATGTTCGTGCTACGGATACTATATGTTTTATTAAAATAGGTTTTCATCATAAGGTTATTGTGGTAAATTGTAATCATTTGTATTAGTACAGTGCATATCATAATAGTGTTTGTCTGTTAGTTTATTGAACACAACAGTAAACATAAGAGAGAAATTAATCGTCAACACTATATTTTTTGACATAATCTAAACCAGTCTGACAATGCTCAGCTAGTTTAATGATTGCACACATGTAGAAACCTACTCTTTTGGGATTGAAGAAGTCAGTCATTAAGCCAAATTTGAAGTGCAATTCCATCCCGAAAGGAATTTTATCAACAGTTGTTCAATAATGAGTGGGAAAGGTAAATATTTGACGGAATAAGACCAAAAGAATAAGTGAATGATGTATGACGTTCTAAAAAAAACTACAGGTTTTGTTTGTGAAATCAGCAGAGAGAATTATCACGTAGTAGCAACATTTAATGCAGTTTTGCTGGTTGTTCTTCTCCATTACAATATTCTACATAACAATATTGCATAGGAATGCTCAATGAGCGGTGTTGTGACATTCAAACAAAACTGCAATAGTGATCACCCTTTTGGTTTTTGTTGCTTTAAATTAGAGCGTGTAGTAATCCTACACCCAACTTCTGATCGTTGCCAGTTTAATGGAGTTGTCACGTCGCATGAAGGTTAAATGGTTGCAGTTCACCATGTATGTCAATTATTGAGACTTCCTGAATGTGGAAAATAATTTGCACTAGAACGATCTCTCTTGAAACAAGAAAATCCTTTTATGGTGTGATTTGTCCAATAGCATATGCCCCAAACAAGGCACAAACCCAAAGCAACGATGCATCACTTATGTTAGAGGCTTGTAACTCTATTTTATAACACATAAAAAAAAAAGCTTATAATGTTCGGGTATGCAAAGTCCAATAAATAACAGCAAGACATATACTAGAACTTCAACTAAAAAAATGACAGTTGTTCAGTACACTCATAGCAACCTACAAGTTATATAATCGCATGGTGCTCACTTGATTTTTTAAAAAGTTATTTCACAGGGAAAACAAACTACAATAAGCTTACCATTGTCAGCAGAAATGTGCCCAAGATGTGCTATTTTCGACTGGTCAGAGGGGAACTAGTGCCAAGTGGCTCTTGGGAATCTCTTGAGCATAAACTGTTCTGATCTTGAAGCAGCCATGAGCTCTTTTGCCGAAGGTTTTGCTAGTTCTGATGGTTAGAAAGTGAAGTAAGTGACAATTGAGGTTTCATCAGACTGATATCTTTAGTAGACAGCTGAAATGCAGTTAAAAAAAAAATAAATAGGAGGAGGACTGGACTCGAACTTGTGATTCTACATCTACCTTCAATGATATTTACCACTATATGAAGCAGAACCTACGTTGCATGATGTTTACTGCTAGATCATGAGAAGATACAGTACTGTAACGGCCCAAACAGAAGACAGCACCTCCTCCATGCTCTTCCGCATCAAACAATGTTGCCAGGTCATGCAGGAGGCTGGACTTAGAATTTTATGGGATGGCCAGTTTTATTGGTCACTTAGCCACAACTCGGAGTGTCTCTGTGGCAGCCAGGTTTCATGACAGAGTATACAGCAAAGAATAATTAGTCAACAGCACATTGTCAATCATGGTAATTAAACTTCGTGGTCTAAAACTGTATTGGTCAGTGTGTATTAGCAGTGTATACCTATAGAACATTAAAGTAAAACTCTATATTTCTGAGTTCTGTTTGTTCTCTGTGTATATATTTTGATTTCTCTGAGGCACTATAAATGTCAATTTCCTCCAGATTGCCCACCAGTCTACCTTTCTCCCTCCTATGCGGTACCTTCAAAGAGTCCTCAATGCTGCTGTGTTGAGATTGTAATCACCCACATGTGTTCTAAATGAGGTTACGCTGTCTTGCTCGTGTTTGTGTGCTCTCTGAATCTAGCAGAGAAACACCTCCCCTGTTTACCTCATGCACAAACTGTCACATGTGCCCCATTGTATTCAGTACATTCCTGATCTCATAAATGGTTTTCTTTAGTGGGTGGGTGGTTTGCCTGACTATTTGCCCCATCAAATTGATTGAGCACTTCTATTTTAATCTTATTTTTACTCCTTTGGGAATAAAGTTTTAGTCAACTAAGTTGAGAGTATCATAATGTGCTCCTGACTTGTTACTCTTTGATGTACTGCTGACTCTATTCTTGCTGCAGTGACTTTTCAGGGCTCACATAAAGTTTGTATCTGTGGCACTACTTGACATTTGTACCTATGAAAAATCCAGGATGGAATAACGACAATACAATGAAATGGATAAGATTATTGCTCACAATATAGTGAAGATGTTGAGTCACAGACAGGGACACCAAAAAGACTGCTAAACAAGTAAGCTTTCAGACAAAAGGCTTGTCTAACTCAGAAGGCCTTATGGCCGAAAGCTTGCGCATTTATCAGTCTTTTTAGTGTACCTGTATGCAGCTCAACATCTACGCTATGTGATGAGTAACGATCTATCCTTTTCATAATATTTTCATATGTACCTATGACTTATTTACAGACAATAAAGAGTGATTTAGCCCTACACGAACATTATTTTTAAAAGTGTGCGAATGTTACAGACTATAAATTTGTTTCCGACTGTTATTCTCCTATTATGTTTTTTCTTTGTGCAATATACTAAAAGTTTGTAGGTGCCTGACTGTGGTAGAGGAGCTGGAGCTGCAATACCAAAATAAAAACAGTTACAGTCAAAAGCAAAAAAGTCATCATTTAAGGGACAATATATTTATTTGAATATTTATTTGAATATTGCAAATAAGATGTATGTAGTGTGGGATTTATTTTTTTCAGAAAACAAATCTTCGAAAAAGCAAAAGTCATTAGGAGAAGAGACTTGTAAATAAATGTACAAATAGGCACACAAGGTATCATCATTGTTTGATATCAGTTTATGAAATAAACTTTGTATTAACGGAGTGTTCAATTATAAATTATCCATCGTGAATTAATGTTGATCAGTCTGTTAAAGCAACATAAGAATAATTTTGACATTACTGTACTCCGACCTGGCCAGTATGCTGTTTGAGTAATTTATTTACAAATATAAACAGAAATTTTGCATGTTTAGTGATGTGACACCAAAATGAAAATATTTGTTTTTACAATATAATTCCTTATATTGTTGATAGGCCCCCTGGAGTTTTCTTTATTTGAAATATTTGTTTCTGGTAGACTCATTTGAAATCTTTGTTTCTGATAGGCTCAAATGTGCTCCCTTCAGTGATGTAAATGATTTTAAAATCATATGTTGATTTTAGGATGTGTGTCAAATGTCACAAAATTTGGAATTGTTTGTAAATTTAACTGCTGATAAGATAGCAAATAAATTTGTCAGAAAGTTTATAATAGACTGATTTTGTGATAGCATAACCTGCAGTTACACTGTCAAGTAATCATTACTTCAGAGCCATTTTCTCACTAATTATTGCCACTTGAAAACTGGAAAAATGTCTCTCAACAAAATGTTTCAGAATGGTTGGAAAGAGGTCAAGCATTGGCCATTGCTTTCTGATTTTCATTTTTGTTGTTTCTGAATACTGCATAAAAAGTTGTCAGGATTTCAATTTGCAGGATCCTAGCTCTGTTAGGCTAGGCACAATGGCCCTCCAAATCTGAGGATTCTATGGTGATTCCAGTCCAAAAGAGAGGGGTCATTGTGAAACTGGCTCTAGTGCCTACATGAAGTTACAGATCAAGCCAAATCTTTGCAGATGTGCATGCAGATCTCTTAGATATATTTTGTATAAGTTTTATTAACATTGAAGATATACATCTGGAAACATCATCCACATTGTGTCACTTCTCAAGGAAAGACCCAACAAGAAATAGGAGATTGTTACTTATCTGCACAAAAGTGTGATGTCTTGAGGTTGTGCTGAGTCACACAATAACTATATGTCTAATTATAATTACAATATTGAATGCTACTTGGGCAGTTAGTATCAAATATATTCATGTGTAAAACTTATGTGGAGTTGAGCTGGTTTGGACAGAGGGCTGTTCACACTACAAAAGTACTAATAGTGTTATTTAGGGATACGGTATGTAGAAAAAGCAAATGTGAATGACTGCAAGTGTTGGAGATTTTCCCACTTTGTGCGAGCAAAACTTGAGATGGAGGTAGCTGCAACCTGAAGGACATGAAAGAATCCCATATGGTTGAAAACTTTAAAAACAACTTAATGAATACATTTATGTCTCCCTTTTTTTTAGTGATTTTTCACCATTTCTACCTTTTTAACTAGAAATAAAAAAGTCTATTTTTAAAAAATTCCAGTGATCCTGCACAGTGGTAACCCTGGTCCACTTCAGATCAATGAAGTTGAGCACAGTTAGACTTCGTAACACTTAGATGGGTGACTGTCTGAATCTGGCATGCACTGTTCGCTAGCAAGCTGCAGTCAGCACTTATGTGACCAATTGAGGAACTACTTGATTACGAGTGTGGATTGCAAAGTTCTCAGAATGTAATAGAAAAAAAGTGCTTACATCACTGAAACTTTTTTTATTTTTCAATGTAGTCTCCCTGTAGATTAATGCACTTGGTCCAACGATGTTCCAGTGCCTTGATCCCATATCAAAATGAGTTCCCTCCAGGTCAGGAAAATAGTTGTAAACTTCGGCTATCAATTCTTGGTTTGAAGTGAATATTCGTCCAACAAGAAAAAATTTTCAGTTTTGGGAATGCAAGGAAGTCAGACAGAGCCATATCAGGTGAATAAGGTGGGTGTGGCAACAGTTCATACCTTAGTTCATGTAATTTTGCCATGGCGACAGCACATGTGTGGGCGTGCGACAAGAATCACGGCACCGATCTTGCAGATAATTTTTTCATTTGTAATTCTTCAGTTAAAATGTGATATACCATTTCAGATGACATCTGGCAAGTGTGAGCAATTTCACGCACTTTTAATTGGCGTGCTCCATGACCATTTTGCGCACTTTCCCAATGATTTCTGGAGTAGTGACACTGCTCGGACCATCATCTAAACTCTCCCGATCCAATTTAAATTCATTTGTCCACTTGGCAACAGTTGAATATGAAGGAGCAGAATCCCCAGTGTATTCTGGAAATTATCATGAATGCCCTTTGCTTTCATACCTTTCTTCACAAAGTATTTAATCACTGCTCAAATCTCGGAACTTTTTTTTTTTTCCATCTTTGCAAATGATGATGTGGGAACACCAACAGAGCAACATCACCGCCACAGCTTTCTTTCAATAGCACTGACGTGGCACTTGTTTAGAGGGAACAGTCCGATGAATATCACGTGAACAACTTGTTGTGCTAGCGTTGACCTCTCATGGTGGTTCTGAGAACTTTTAAAACCACCCTCATAATTTAGAAGTAGCGGCTTTGGTCATGAAAACTGCCAATGGCTGGGAGAGCAGTGTGTTGACCGCATGCTGCTTCATATATGGATCCAGTGACTCCTATGGGCCAAGGATGACACAGTGCCTGAGTCTGAAGTTCTGTTTTCACAGACTTTGGTTGTTGATTATATAGTGAATATTCACTATATTATACGACAGGCTTTAAATATATGAGAGGGCAGGCTTTCAGATTGCAATAAATCAATCAAGACATGGGGAAACTCCACTTTCTGCATGCTGCGACAATATTTCACGTGCAGTAGAACAAATATTACATGCTAGTATTTGCATAAAACCACAGCTGTAGTCCAGTATAATGGCAACTTTGGACAGCAGTGTACAGTGTTTGTAGGTGATGTGTGACATATCATTAAGATGTTGCTACATTTTCCTATGTACTGGAGCTGTGTAATTTCAAGGATTTATCTAGTGTGAATAAGCAGTATAGAGAATGGGGAGTATCTGTTGTGCCACATCAAGCTCAATGATTTTCGAGTTAATAGATGAAACAGCAAGATCAACCATTGTTCCATCCACAGTTACCTTGTAAACCATTGTAAATTTACATCATGGACTATAGCAGTGTGCTCTTTCTTTCTTTTTAGGGGTATACCATTTTGCCTTCCTTCTCCTTCAGTTTCCTCTCTCTTTTTCAATTCAAGAAAATGTCAGAGGACTCCATCACTATATGGAAGTTCTCTCTCTCTCTCCCCCCCCCCCCCCCCCCCCCCGCCCTCTCTCTCTCTCTCTCTCTTCCAATATGACCATTTATCTGCCAGCAGTAATCTGTTTTCCAATGTAGCAATGATTTGTGTGGCACTGTAGTTGCAACAGAGTAGTTGTGATCCTTAAGTCACCTGCACATGGAGAGAGAAAATGAATGGTGTATAATTTTACAATGTTTTAAATGTATTTCACTGTATTAATGGAAGAGTCTCCTTTGTTTGCTATGTTGATTCCTCTGACCTTGTCCTCAAAATCTACTTACCTCAAGAGTTCACTGTATTTGATGCTATATTGTACAGAGTACTGAATTCACTGGAGCAGATTAGATGTGCTGCAACTGCAAAATTTCTCGTACGTGCCGGCTCCCTGAGTGTTCTTAACACTCTATAACAGTTGTACCTAGCAGCTAATGAAGACCAGAATATCCAGGATGCCCTCCTACACCTACAAAAGGTCTTTCTACTGGGTGCCAGGAAACATGGGTAGTAAATGAAACAAAGTGACAGATGTAGCAGCCAACAAGAAGTGTTGTGATTGTCAGGTAGTTCATTGTGGCATCCCTTAACACGCTATCACTTCAATGATGAGGTACTCAGTCACGCATTGATCGGAAGAAGCAACAAACGGTGAATAACAGAGTCAACACCTTGGCCGTGGCATGCCTCCTTCCAGTCATGCAGATGGAATGAGATTAGCAAGGCTTCTTGATCCAGTGAGAGACCCATTGAATTTGTGTTTTTGGCATATACAGGGTGTTACAAAAAGGTACGGCCAAACTTTCAGGAAACATTCCTCACACACAAATAAAGAAAAGATGTTATGTAGACATGTGTCCGGAAACGCTTAATTTCCATGTTAGAGCTCATTTTAGTTTCGTCAGTATGTACTGTACTTCCTTGATTCACCGCCATGATTTCATATGGGATACTCTACCTGTGCTGCTAGAACATGTGCCTTTGCAAGTATGACACAACATGTGGTTCATGCACGATGGAGCTCTTGCACATTTCAGTCGAAGTGTTCGTATGCTTCTCAACAACAGATTCGGTGACCGATGGATTGGTAGAGGTGGGCCAATTCCATGGCCTCCACGCTCTCCTGACCTCAACCCTCTTGACTTTCATTTATGGAGGCATTTGAAAGCTCTTGTCTACGTAACTCCGGTACCAAATGTAGACTCTTCGTGCTCGTATTGTGGACGGCTGTGATACAATACGCCATTCTCTAGGGCTGCATCAGCGCATGAGGGATTCCATGCGACGGAGGGTGGATGCATGTATCCTCGCTAACGGAGGACATTTTGAACATTTCCTATAACAAAATGTTTGAAGTCACGCTGGTACGTTTTGTTGCTGTGTGTTTCCATTCCATGATTAATGTGATTTGAAGAGAAGTAATAAAATGAGCTGTAACATGGAAAGTAAGTGTTTCCGGACACATGTCCACATAACATATTTTCTTTCTTTGTGTGTGAGGAATGTTTCCTGAAAGTTTGGCCGTACCTTTTTGCAACACCCTGTAGATAACAGTGCCCAACATTTGAATTTACTGTGTTTATGTTTAGAGAAGAGAGCAAGAACTAATTTACTGATAGATTTGCTCCCTATTTTAATTGACTATGACACAAATGTGGATGACTTTAAAGTTTCTGTGAAATGTCAAACTTGAAGGAAAAAGTTTTAGGTAGAAGTTTTTGATGTGTTATCACTGTGGCTGGCTCACCCATGTTTTTTTATAATTGATCAACCAGCACATATATCTTTGTAATTATTTTAGCTTTTCTCTTATATTACTTGTGTTTTGATAGTTTTAGAACCGTTATTACTCTATCTTCCAGCATTTGGGATAGTGTGATTTTGTGGTTGACATTGGGTTATACTGGTAGAGAGAGAGAGAGAGAGAGAGAGAGAGAGAGAGAGAGTAATTTTTATATCAGATTGCCTCCTACTTACTTTTTGACATTTCAGAAGTTTTAAGTGCATTCATTTCTACTAATTTCCATAAGTGTGCGACCATGGTTGATTACCTGTCCTCTCCTCATTAATTGTGTGTGATTCATATGTTTGTATGTCTGACTCATATTTTCCTTGTATTAAGCTGACAGATCATGTGCCATTGTAAAATGATGATCACAGGTGAATAAATGATTAATGCATATCTGTTGCAAAATATATTAATTTTTGTGCATAGTTATCTAATGTTTTGCTCATTTATTTTAGCAAAAGTGAAAGTGAAAAGTGAAAATATGGTCAGAATTCTTAAGCCAAAACTGAAGTTTTCTTATTTGTTTATTCAAATCCCATTTCTTATTTACAAATTCACATGTGTGAAGGAGAAAGAGTTTTTGATGTTATTTGTCACGAACAAACAAAGCAAGACACAAAGAATCAATTTAATAGGTTCTACAGATTACCTTCTAAATATCCTTTGTGTCTGTATACTTTGAAAATATTTGTTAGTTTTGATACGTTTGAATGAATTTTTCCTACTCCTTAAGTCCTCAGTAGTGTGGAAAATTTTTCATATGACCTTTGTCAAGAACATCCACTATCAATTTTGCTTTTGTCATTAATTAACTATACTATCATTACTGGTTGTTTAATACTGCTACTATATTCTGTATTTTTATAAGAAAGGATGGTCCCTCATAACCTTATGTATATCATTCAGTGCTGGCCTGAGCAACAGACAGGACTCAGAAAAAAAGCAGATTTCTTTGCAATTTGTAAACCCAAACAACCGCCAATGTGACAAGGTAGTCTCAGTACAGTAATGTTCTAAGAGTGCCATGGTACGCTCTCTTGTCTCGCGTGGTGTGTTCTAACTAGATAATCGGTTGTTCAAAGGTATTTTAGTGTTTGGTGAAACGTCTTATTTCTTGTTGTTATGGGTTAGTCACCATGTTTTAGACATTGGTAGAACCATTAAATCCTTTCAGTTGTTTAAAAAGTCATTAACAATAAAGGTGCCTTAAAGAACTGAAATATGTTGTCATATGTGATTACCAAGAAAGTATTAGTTCATTAGATAAAGTTTATTTTATCTTTTTCTGTCGATAGTTCTGTATTTCGATAACTATTTATTTCTTTGCATATTTTAAAGTTGTTTTAATTTTCTGTTTACAGAAATGCCAGAATTTCTGCACAGAGGTAGCATGGATGATGGCAGTAGTGACGCAGCTGGTCTGAGGGCTATCTCAGATGATGAATCTCTCCCTGTTGAGGATTCTAACAGGGATATCTCTTTGAGGAAAAATGCCTTTGAACAGAAGTGTGGTATTAATGTAATTATGCATACAGATGACAATAACAGTGACAGTGAAATATCTACTAGTAATTTCTCTCCACACAATGAAGTTGTAAACGGAGTTTCGGAACTATCAAAAGATGGAATATCAGAAGAAGAATCTAAAGATGCCCATTTTAATGTAGAGCCAAGAAATGGAATGAACAAAGATGAGGATTCTATTGATGATTTTTGTGATGTTGGTGCAGAGTTCTCTTCGCAAGATTTTGTTCCAAAATCTCTAGGATTGAAAGATGAAATATCAGAAAGTGAGGATGGTGGTGATGGCGATGGTGATGGTCCTATTGCTGCTTTAAAGTACACTGTTTCAGATGAAACAACAGGTGATGGTCTGGATGAAGATAGTAGTAATCCAAACATAAATGTCATTCAAGAAAATGCAGTAACAAATGAGCAGGACAAGATGGAAAAGAAATTGTGTTCCAGTGAGGAATCAAAAAGTGGATTGTGTGATGATTATTGCGCTGATGGTGGTGATGAAAATAATGACTGTCAAAGGAGGAATAAGACAGAAAAGACCATAAAACCTTCAGTTGTAGAAGACTATCTCTCAGATGAAAATTCATCAGACAAAGAAACTTCTAAAGTTGTCTCTGATGACGAAAGTGGTGGAGGCAAATTAGAAGACCGACAGTTTAAAGGAATATCCAGTGAGACTTCTTCTGAAGATGAGACTGCCAAGGGAGGTACATCTGCAGATGGAAAATTACACGAAATTGAGAGGGATACTTCTGAAGATGATGATCCTAAAGAGGCTATACGAGAAGGTAAACAGCTAAAAGAAATCTCAGAAGACAATTCTTCTGAAGGTGGATCTGCTGTTGGAGACACATTAGATGATGATTATGGCACCGAAAAATGTAATGCACCTTCTGAACACAATAATGATGAAATTTCAGAAGATGAGAGCATAAAAAGCAATTTTGGAGTAAGAGAAGATTCCTTGGAGAGGAAAACTTTGTCTTATGGTGACTTGCAGCGCAGTTCTGCAGAAGAGTATGAAAAGAGTGATGCTTCAGGTAATGAGAGTGATGGTGATTCATCAGATTATTCCAGCCCCCACGAGAATGATTCCTATGGCTTTGACGAGCATGTCAAACCCTCAGGAGACGAACATATTTCTTCATCCGACAGTGAATCATTTGATAAAGCTTCTATGATAGATTCTGAAGAGAAGTCTTCTCGTAGTCATGACTTTAAACATCAAACAACAGAGTGCAGTTTGTCTCCAAACAGACATAAATATATGGATGTCAGGAAAGACAAAACTGAAACTTTTAGTGAAGATTCATATGATGATAAAGCTGTGAACAGTGGTTCAGAAGATGTAAAATCCCACATGCATCTTTCACAGGATGGGAGTTGTGAGGCAAATGATGGGGAGACTGAAACAAATAATGTTGAATGTAGGCGAGGCATTCAGGCAACAGTTGCTGCTGAAGATGAGAGTTCAAACCTGGTAACCACTGATAACGTGAGAGAACAAATAAGACGAAATGAAAGGGGCACACTTCAGACAGACACAGAAATGATGGGTTGTTCCTCCACTGTAGGTAACAAAGGGGATGAGAATTATATTGATATGTCTCCTTCTAATAAAGATAAAAAATGTGAAATTTCAGAAGAGGAAGGCTCTGAAGTTGCAGCTAACCTTGGCGAAGAATCAAAGACTTTATCTGAGACAGAGCTCCTTGGTGAGAGTGTACTTGAATGTGAAGATAAGGAAGAAGCACCAGGTTTAAATGAAGAAAGAAGCATGGGAAATCAGACTTATGAAAATGTTTTAAAGGAAAATATGTGTGAAAATTCCTTCACCAGAAAACCAGAAAATGAAAATGATAATTGTCAGATCAGTTATGAAGGAAAGTCATTAAAGCCTGAAGATGAATCAGTAAAATTAGAAGATTTTAACTGTCTTTCCAAAGATAAATCTTCAGAACATGAACAATTGAAACATGAAGACAACAGAACTAGTAGTGATAGTGAAGAAAATAATGTACAAGGAAAGGGTACTGATGGAACTGGAGATACATTGTCTTCTGTATTTAATGTTTCAGATGATGACAGAAACACAGACAGCCCGTGTCAGATTTTGGACGATAATGAACAGAAGGATGCAGGTTTGGAAGGTCTTAATCTGTCAATTGTACCACAGGATAATCATTCAGATGACGGATGTAGTTCACAGGTTCAAGTGGAAAATATTAAAAATGTTGCATGGAATGATGATGGTGGTGATCTGTTTAGCTCTGGTGTTGAGTCTGTGGCAAATAATGAGTCAGACAACAGTGTCAGAAATTTAGCATCCCTTGATGAGATACGCGAGACTAAGCCCTCAGAAGATATAAATGCAGGTGAACACGAAAGAAAAGAAAAAGGTGAAATTATTGATGATAATGACAAACTGTTCGAACGACAAAAAGAGACTAAAAGAGATGCAGTTCAAGAGCATGGAGAGGAATGCGAAACAACTCAAAGTTTAGTTTATGTTGAAAGCAAGGAAAGTGATACAGGAAATAGAGAAACTCAGAATAGGGAAGTTAATTTTAAAGGAAGTAATAGTAATGCTCTGTCTGACTTGCAAATGGAATCACTGTGTACTGAAAGCAGCAGAACCATTTCACTTGAAGAAAAAGCAGCAGGGGTTCTGTCCCGCAGTCAGCATGATAGTTTGGTAACTGACAAGGAGACGATATTTGTTGAAGATAGTGTTGCTGTGGCATTAGATCGTCATCAAATGCCATCTACATCTCATTTAGCAGTTTCTGATTTGAAAGATAAAGCTGATGTGGGGGAAATGGATTCTGGCCTTATATCTTCTGAGACGTGTGAATCTGAAGCTGATAATTCACAGAGAAATTTATTAGGAAATGATAAGCCAGGAAATTATTCTGCCGATAGCACTGGCAATATATCTTGTGAGACAGATGAATCTGATGCAGATGAATCAAAGAAAAGTTTATTAGGAAGTGATAACCTAGAAAATGTGCCTGAAGTTGTGCCTCCAAACACAATTGAAAGGAAAGTGGAACACTTTGTCCCTATTAAATCAAATACTCCAGATCATATGAAAAATGATGACACAGTTAATGACAGGAAGTTTTGTTCAGACAACACTAAATTAGAGGATGCCAGACAGGAAGAAGAGAAAGAGGAGCAGCATGTGCAGGAGGAGGTGGAGGAAGAGGAAGAGGAGGTGGTGGTGGAGGAGGAGGAGGAGCAGGTGGACAAGGAGGAACAGGTTGAGGTTGAGGAGGAGGAGCAGGTTGAGGAGGAGCAGCAGATTGCAGGGGAGGAGGAGCAGCAGATTGCAGGGGAGGAGGAGCAGCAGATTGCAGGGGAGGAGGAGCAGCAGATTGCAGGGGAGGAGGAGCAGCAGATTGCAGGGGAGGAGGAGCAGCAGATTGCAGGGGAGGAGGAGCAGCAGATTGCAGGGGAGGAGGAGCAGCAGATTGCAGGGGAGGAGGAGCAGCGGATTGCAGGGGAGGAGGAGCAGCGGATTGCAGGGGAGGAGGAGCAGCGGTTTGCAGGGGAGGAGGAGCAGCGGATTGCAGGGGAGGAGGAGCAGCGGATTGCAGGGGAGGAGGAGCAGCGGATTGCAGGGGAGGAGGAGCAGCGGATTGCAGGGGAGGAGGAGCAGCGGATTGCAGGGGAGGAGGAGCAGCAGATTGCCGAGGAGGAGCAGATTGCCGAGGAGGAGCAGATTGCCGAGGAGGAGCAGATTGCCGAGGAGGAGCAGATTGCCGAGGAGGAGCAGATTGCCGAGGAGGAGCAGATTGCCGAGGAGGAGCAGATTGCCGAGGAGGAGCAGATTGCCGAGGAGGAGCAAGTGGAGGAAGAACAGGAGGAGGAGGAGCAGTTGGAGGAGGAGCAGCGGGAGGAGGAGCAGTTGGAGGAGGAGCAGGCGGAGAAGCAGCAGGTGGATGAGGAGCAGGCAGAGGAGGAGCAGGCGGAGAAGCAGCAGGTGGATGAGGAGCAGGCAGAGGAGGAGCAGGCGGAGAAGCAGCTGGGGGAAGAGCAGGCGGAGGAGGAGCAGGCGGAGGAGGAGCAGGCGGAGGAGGAGCAGGCGGAGGAGGAGCAGGCGGAGGAGGAGCAGCTGGAGGAAGAGCAGGAGGAAAAGCAGCAGGTGGATAAGGAGCAGGCGGAGGATGTGAAGGAGGAGCAGAAGGTGGTGGTGGTGGAGGAGGAGGAGGAGGAGGAGGTAAGAAATGAAGAAACAAAGGTTGGAGATGAGCCAGCTGCCACTACCCATCACGAATGTGACAGTGTATCAAATTCATGTCCTCAGAATCCTTTGGAAGAGTCTGTACAGAAGGATTTTATCCCTCACACTTCTAAAGACAATTTATCTCATGAGGAAATGTCACCCTGCACAGAGATTTCAACTGATCCTGCACATGAAACATCTGGTCTTCGTGTTGAATGTGAAGGAGAATTAATCCAAGAAGAGAGTACAAATGTAAATGAAAAAATAATTATTGGACAAATTTCAAAGGATACGGCTTCCCACTCTGCTGCTGAAAAATCAGAAAATGTTGACATTTGTCAAAAGCGTTCCAAAGATGAAACAATAGATCACATTGAGGATGCGAAAGTAAGAGAAAGTGAGGAAACTATATCAGTAAAAAATGGAAATGGGCTAGAAATAGCAGCTGAAAATGTAGCTAGTGAGTACTTAACTGGAGCCCATGATATATCAGCTGATGTGGGCATTCAATCAGAATGTGCTGAAAAGCCAACTAAAATAGAATTACCATTGACTAATGGCACCGATTGTCAGCAAATGGTAGAAGGTGATGCTATGGAGACATGTGATTTAACAGATACGCACATAGAACAGAGAAAATCACACCAGGGAAATATAGTGAATGATATACAGTCAGAACAAATAGTGAAGAAGGCCAGCATATTGGAAAATGAAACTGCAAGTGATTGTGTGTCTCATGGAGACCAAGTAAATAATGATTCGAGAAAGCGGAAACTGTCTTCGTCACCAGAAGATGAGCCCATTTTGAAAGAGGGTTGCAGTCTTCAGTTCAAAGGCTTTAAGAAACGTATACTAGCACAAGCTTCCTTGGAAGTAGCTGATGAACAGATGCACCACCAGCAACAGACACTACCAAAGCCTGAAGAGCTGCAGCCAGACTTGGTAGATTCGTTTAGCACTCCACTCACAGAGTATGCACAATATCTTGGATTGCAGCCAATTGTAAAGTTCAAATGTTATCTCTGTGGAGAAACTGGCTTTCCATCGATCTTGTCGTTACAGGAGCACCAGTGTAGCTGTCTAAAGACCTCAGGAACAAGACCAGTCCTCCAGCAGCCTGCAGTACCAGACATGGTAACAGCAGAAGGGGAGTGTCCCACTGTTGGAATGGCAGCAGCTACAGCTGCAGACCCAGCTGATGTTTCTGGAACACCTTCAACAAACTTTAGAATCTCACGCAAAGTGTATCTCTGCTCTGTCTGTGGTACATACTACGAAAATTGGAATCTTTTTCTTCATATGAAGGAGATGCACCGGCGATTCATCTGCCTTTTCTGCTTGGCAATGTTTACTGACGCTGGAATGTTGGCCACCCATCTCTCTGGAGAGCATTCAGTGACTGATCGCTTGTATGACACACAGGAAGGTTTTCGTGCAGAAATCGCGGATGAAGCATGCTTTCTTGTCTGTTGTGATTGTGAAAGAATTTTTGCTCATACTGATAATTTCTATGAGCATGTTTGCCCGACACCACCATCTGTTGAAAAACACCTGCAGCACCAGCAACCACAAGACCCAAAACAGCTGCAGAAGCATCGGCGACAACAACAAAAACAGAAGCAACTTGAACAAAGTAACCAGCATATACAAGGAATGTGTTCTCTGTGTGGATTACGTGGAGCTCACTTTCCAACATGCCGCCGGGCTTCATCCAACAGTAATGCCCTTACTACTCTTGTGGATGGTTCTGGGGCTGTTACGGAACTATCACCTCTAGATGGTGAGCATCAGTCAGAGAGACAACCAGTTACAAAGACAGACACAATAAGGAAACGCTCTGGGAAGGGGAAAGTTACTTCAAAGACACTTCCAAGTGGAGACGTTGAAGCGGAAGCAGATGGAGATGAAGATTATGATATTAGTCATGCAGCAAGTTTCTGTCAGATCAACATTCATGAAACACCAGCAGATAAACCTAAAGCTTCTGACCAAAGCTCATCATTGACACCAGTGCCAAAGATGACACTTAAGACAAAAAATATAACCACAGCTGTTCTTTCAAATAACAGTGTCACAAAGAAAAATTTTGTGTCAGTGGTGAAGCAAGAATCTGATACATCTGGAATTCACCGTAAATTAGAAGAGACTCCTGCTGTACCAGAGTCCCAAAGACCAAAAAAGACTACAGAATCTACAACAGTGGCAAACATCAAGTCAGGAAAGCGTGGTGCGTCCTGTTCACCTGTGCCTACATCTGAAGGGAAGAAACCAAAATTCGATCAGTTAAAAGATCAAATAAAGGAACCTGGTGAAGGCACTGATGAACCTCGAGTCCAAACTTCGAGTCCAGTCCCAGAGTCAGATAGCTCAAGCAGCCACAGCCAAGACTCTGATCGTTTGCACATAAATACACAGGAATCAGAAAGTGTTGACGGGCAAAGTTGTGCAGATGAAGATGATGCAGCAATGAAAGATGCAGCAAAGGACCCTGAAGCCACTGATGCAGAGAGAACAGAAGAAAATTCATCTTCTGAGAAACAGCTGACACCTGCAACTACAAAAACTGAACATCCAAGGCATAGAATTTCTGAATCTGACTCTGAATCTTCAGGATCACCAAATGACATTCCGAGCCACAAGAGTGAAGACTCAAGTTCCAGTTCAGATGCAGAAGGGGTGTCTTCGAGTGAAGAAAGAAAACAAGACATACCTCCAGAAGCTGAAACCAAGCAGAAATCTGAAGATATGTCAGATGATGGGGGAGGAACGGCCGAAGAACCTGAGTCAGGTGGTGAGGAAAGTAGTAAAGATTCACCTGCACTTGTTGTAGATGAAGAAGCTGCTGATGGTAAGAAGGATAGTGGGAGTGGAACTAGTCAGCCCACCACAATAGCTGAAGGTGGTGAAATTCAGGTTGCTGGAGATGATGTCCCTGCTCTTGAGCTAACCTTGGAAGAACAACCTGAAGCTATGACCTTACAAGCACTTGTGAAAGAATGTGTGAGAGTGTCCTGCAACTCCTGTGTGTTCTGCAATCATGCAAAGAAAATTGCAGTAAATGGTTCACAACTCGCTCTCCATTTACTTGCTGAGCACCGTTTTGAGCCAGTTGTTTGTACAGATACAGCTGACCTGAAACCAGTACCGGCTGATGGATTCACAGCAAGGCTTAAAGAGGCTGTGCATAATCTCCATGAAGCATTCTTCAATACTGATTCATATGATAGTACAGCTGAACCGTCAGAAGCATCAACTGCTGAGCAGGGTGATAGTTCTCATGTTTATGACCGTAGCTATGAGTGTTTCCACTGTCATTTTGTTACAACATTACACAAAGAGTTATATGTCCATAATCGTAAAATGCATCAAAAAACAATATTGCTTTGTGTTATGTGCAAATCAAACTTCTATAGCTATAGTGAACTATTGTGCCACATATGCCCCGGTTTATATGCACCTGATGCTGATATCTCATTCCGCTGCTGTCTTTGCTCAGTAGACAAGTTACCTTCAGCTTTTCGATTGATGGTGCATCTTCGGAAGCGTCATCATGCGTGTGATGTCTGTTTGGAGGCGACAGGTGACCAACAACGTCTCTCAAACCACGTTTGGAAACACAAGCTTCACCACTTGTGCTATAGGTGTGGAATTGCATATAGAAATAAACCTGATATCACCAAGCATCTATTTTGGAAGCATGGTACTGAGAGTGTGCTTTGCAAGAAGTGCTTGCAAAAAAAATGGCCTCATGTATACCATTTCTGCATTCCTCCAACAGCATTTAACTGTGAAGAATGTGGTACTAGCTTTGCGCGAGCAGTTGCACTGAAGGTACATCGTCGTCTGCATTCTGGTGATCGCCCTTATACTTGTGAAGACTGTTCGGATTCTTTTATTTCACGCAAATTACTGGCTCGACACCGGCGTCTAAAACATGCACCACCTGAACCGTTACCTCCACTGCCATCATCACTGGAGAATAATGCTATTACACACAGTGAGCGAGAATTTCCAGCTACATTAGATGCAGAGGACAGCTCCATTAGAGATGCTGAAACAGATAAAAATCAGTCATCATTGGAAAACAAAACGTCAGTTAATTTAGATAAAAGAACTGATAACCAAATGTCTGGCCCTGGAGAAAAAGAAAGTGATGTTGCAGTAAAGAAAAACAAGGTAAGACTGAAGATGCACTTCATTTCATTTCTTCCTTCCAGTTTTTACAGAGGTACTTGCCCCAGTTCACAATTGTTTACAATTGTGGTATTGCAATTACTGTAATTCTTTTGTCTTTTAAAATCTCGGGTAACAAAGTTTTACAAAATAGACCAAATGTCTAATGAACCAACTTTTCTTATAAGATTACAGAAATTTCAGGATAGGAACAACAAATGAAACTTAAAAAAGGCAAAAAAGGGGAATGACATTTGGTTCATGGGCCCATATTAAAGATCAGAAAATTGCATATGTTGTTGTAGCACAGTGCTTACCAGTGTGTGTGCATGTGTGCGCGTGCTTATAGTAGAAAAAGATTTATACCAGAGCTTGAAAGTCAAGTGATTTTTTGAGCAATGTTTGTTCATTTATGTGCAAATATTCTGTGAGGTTTAGCATACTTTGTAATCAAGATTTGTGTGTTAAGAAGAGTATATACCATATTCAGGATTAATGATAAGTTAAAGCTGTGTGATGAACTGGGACTTGAACCCACACACTTACATTTACAGGCAGTGCAGTTGTAATTGAGCCATCTGGGCACTCTTGCACTGATTGAAACAGTTCACCTTGCTTCTAGCTACCACACTCCACAAAAGGTCTTGCACAGTGATATTAGTCCTCAGTTCACGGTCTAGTGGCTAGCATTGGTGCCTCTGGATCACGGGGTCCCAGTTCCGATTCCTGGCTGGGTTGGGGATTTTCTCTGCCCTGGGCCTTGGTCGTCGTGTTGTCCTCAGCATTTCATCATCATCATCATCATCATCATCGTCGTCATCGTTGTTATTTGTGACAGTGGATTGGATTGTATAAAAATTGGGCATGTAGAAAAAAAATTGGGACTTTGTACGCCGTTGATGACAGCGCAGTTTAGCGCCCCACTAACCGAACATCATCAAAGAATTCTAGTAAAGTAGGGCTCCAGGAGAAAGGATGAAATTAATTTTTGCTTCTCCAACATTTTGGACTTTTCATAATGTGGCCCGCTGCTAAAATTTATAGTGTGTATTCTAACAGAAGATTAGAAAATTATATTTACCAACTGTATATTTGTAAATGAAACAGCTGAAATTAGAGGCGGGCTGTGTTCTACCAGTTTTGGTTTACTTGTTGATTTCTGGTGTCCCCCCCACCCCCCCCCCCACCCCCCCACCACACCCACCACCCACCCACCCACCACCCACCCCAGCCCGTGCAAGTTACCTTCCTTCACCTTGATTTGAGGATCCTGTACATAAAAAGCATGAGCAGTGCTGCAGATTTATTTAATTTTACCTACTTAGCTTGGTGAAATTTTTGAAAGTAAATGTAGCGTGATATCCATCAGATCTACCTGTTGTAGCATACAAAGTACTGAGACAGCAGAAGATTACTTTCATGTGCTCTATGAAAGTATATGCCAAGCTGGTTGCCCATTGCCCACTTAATTTATTAATACAGTCTAATATGACTTGCAGAATTACTGAGAGAAATATTTACCGTATTTACTCGAGTATAAGATGACCCTGAATAGAAGACTTCCCCTCCTCCTCCCCCCTTTTTTTAAAAGGGTTCTTGAGAAATTTTATTTTTGATGTGATCTGACTTATCAAAATTACAAACTGTAAAAAGTTAACATTATACCTATTCTAAACTTTTGTCATTTCTTGATTCCTTACATTTTGATAAAATAAACAGAAAGAAATGATTTACATTATTTTTTATCTTCACTTCCTTTTTTGCTAATTATCTAAGCAGGTCATCTGTGGTATCACCATTTTTAATCCACATCATCATTGGTATCATTAACCTGTTAGGTGGGTAGTTTGTGCACGCGCACCTCTACCACAGTAGGTAATATACGCCAGTGCGCCCGTTCGCGGTGGTGCTGCGCACTGTTCTCATGTTTTCCTTCGCGTTTTCACTGTTGAATTTAAATTGATATTGGGTGGAAATGAATAAAATATATTGCAGAAGTTAACAAAACTGCATTTTCACAATATTACATATCGTTTTCAGTGTGAAACATTTTAAAACAAGATGCTGCACACAAGGAAACTTCACATCCTGTGCACCAGTATGAAGTCTCGTTGTGAAGGTCTTTTCTCGTACACACCACACACCTCCTTGTTGGTCTTTTCTTCGTTATGGGTGGCAGAAGGTCTGGAAAATGCCTGGCTGTAAGGCATGTTGCTTTTGGTGTTCGAGGTGGGTGTCCTACTGATGCCCCTTGATGTGGTGAAGATATGGTCAACTGTTCACCAAGACTAATCAGGAAGCTCATTCTACTTTGTTCGCCACCATGCTTCTTGTACAGAATGTATGCATTGTAGCATGCAATGTCCAACAAGTGGCGGAAGAGCTTCTGATAGTATTTTTTCAGCCTGCTTCTGGCCATCTGGTAGCTTTGTAACTGAGAATTGCACCTATCCACACCCCCCATATTCTTGTTGTAGTCAACGACAACTTGTGGCTTTTGAACGATTCCCTTCTTTGAGTTTACATTTACAAATGTATCGTCATGGAAGGTGCTGACCATAACAACGTCTCTCTTGTCTTTCCATTTCATTACCATCTGCTTGCCTTTGTACCCTGTTATGTACTCCCCTTTCTTCAGTTTTTCCTTTTTTACAAAGTCAGGGAACCCCTTCCTGTCTTGCCGCATTGTGCCGACGACATCGTGTTATTGCTGGTTAGTTTGTCCACCAAATCTGTACTGGTGTACCAGTTGTCAAGGTAAATACAGTGGCCTTTCCCAAGTAGATCGTGTGCAAGCTCCAAAACAGTTCGAGAGGTTATTTTTTCGTCTGGATAGTTGCTACCATAATTAGTGTCCTTTCCAGTGTAAACAATAAAGTCCCATACATACCCGGAACTGCTTTCACAGAGTTGGTACAATTTGATGCCAAATCTGCTACGCTTTGATGGAATATATTGCTTCCATCCAAGCCGTCCTTTCCAGAGCAACAACGATTCGTCAACGGTGATGTTCCTTTCTGGCATGTACACTGTTCTGAATTTACGCCACAGATGCTCCATAATGGGGTGAATTTTGAATAGCTTTCTGCTGATAGCGCCTAGTGGATCATACGAGGTATTTTCAGCAAAGTGGAGGAATTTCAATAGAAGATGAAACCACTTTTCACTCATCAGTTTCCTGAAGAAAGGTGTGTCAACAGATTCCCTCTTTGAAAAGTACATTTTGTGGTCTGGTTTGTGAAGAATTCGTTGAAGTACAAGCATTCCAATAAGTGTTTTTACCTCGTCGCGTGTTGTATTCTGCCAACTGTGAACCCTGGAGCGTGCTGCTAAATTGGGATGAGAAGCTATGAACTGTTCTGCATATAAGTTCATCTGTTCAGCTATCATTGTGCACAAAGCGTCATCCGCAAAACACATAAAACAACTCATCACATTGTTTTGTTTTAGAGGCACAACTGTACCACTATTACCACTGAACAAATATTGAATACGAACTGAACTAGCACGCACAAATTCACTAGGTACCGTCTGCTGCAGTAGTGTCTCGCCGTCAGATGTTTCTGAATCGAAATCACTTTCACTAGACTCAATATCTGTATCTTGAAAACTTTCAGAACTGTCACTGAAATTGTCGCTTTCTAAAAGAAGCTTCTCAGTCTCAGAATATGATAAACGACTTCTTTTCGCCATTGCAAAAGATCACTCACTAACGCTGCGGTAAACACAGACGAAGAAGGCGCGCTTTTGCGGCTGCTTCACAGGACGCATTTTCTCGACGCGCGCTTGGGTGGACAATGTTATAACTAGCCTAGAACACACTGTGATGCATGACAAGAGCTGCCATCTAGTGGACGAAGCTCAACTAATACCACAGTGTCAACGGCAGGCCGATAACTCGTCATTCCCACTAGCTACTAGCCACAGAACGCAGTGGACGGATATATCCGTCGAACCCACTGTGCAATAGCAGAGCATGCCCACTTAAAAGGTTAACTGGTATGATATTTTCATGTAACCAATGAGAGATGGAAAAAAGCAGCACTGTATGTCTCCATAGGAGCAGCAGTGAAATTTGTAATCTTAATTGTCACAAATATTTGCCTGTTTCTTCTAAATATGTTGCGATTTATGACGTGGTTATGTTGGTACCTGAGAGCAGCTAATTTTTTTTTCCCGAATACATAATGTATTTCGCATCTATATTGCTGTGAGAATTTGATGGTATTTTGTCATCTCTTGCTTCCGAACATGTTGTCTGCCCCGGTACTCTCTTGTAGGCTGTGCAGCATCAGAACTCACGTAACCCCTTATGTCCTCGTCATACCTCGTAGTGAGCGTTAGACAGTGTTTCTGCACAAAACACGTAACTGTGCCACTGACCCCTAGCTAGACTTGTACTGTCTCCTGCAGAAATGTATACTATTGTTGAGTATTTGTCCAATTTTTAAGTCAATTCAGTTCAGACTACAGATTTATTGAGGCAGATTGTATTTTTTTATGTTAGATGTCCATAAAAAGCCAAGACATGCTGCATACATTCTCATGGTTTACAACATGATGAAATGTGTCTGATTTAAGCTGAACGCTAGCTGTCTCATACTTATTTTAGTTGCTCATTTGCTCTAATTCTCAGTCAAACTGTTGTCACTGCTCCCCCTCCAACCTTTTTAAATTTCTCAAAATAAATCTGCATGTGAATGCTATTACCAGAGTTTCATCTGTAAATGTAAGAGTAATCTAAAATGTTGACTTTAGCAGCAATAATGGAACCTATGAATTTGTATTATGCAAATGATAATTTGAGGAAGAAGCCTCATCTTACAACTGGGTAAATAAGGAATTTATTGACATAAGATACCTGAATATGTAAAAAAATCAAAACATTACTTGTATCTTAAAGGCATGCAATAACTGGACGTTAGAAGAGTACATATTCAAGCACCACCACCACTACCACCACCACCACCACCACCACCATTACCAACAGCATCAGCATTGGCCTAAAGGCCTCAAAGACATTTCCTCACGGATTATGACCTTCAGTGAAATGTGTCTACGTTGCTCCTAGGTGTTTCCTAATGTCATCCATCATTCCTCCATTAGGTTGTCGTTTTGGTCTATTCTTAACTATTTGAATTCATCAGAAAATACCCCCCCCCCCCCCCCCCCCCCCCCCCCGACTGGATGGATGTGGCCTGCTATGACTACCTCTCTTGTGCCAACTTCTTCACTCCAGAGTAGCATTACAGCCATCATCCTCAATTATTTCTTGAATGTACTTCAGTGCCTGTATCAAAAATTCTTCCAAGAAAGAATGTTGATGGCCGTAACTTACCTTCAGGAGCTGAAATGTCAACACTGCCAATAGGACGTAGAAAAATACATGACACTGTCCTAGCTTTTGGAACTAATAGTTCCTTTCTGAAGGGATGAGAGAGGGATATGTTGGGGAAGGTTTAAAAGAAAGAAGAGGTTATTAAAACACCACGATGAGAGAGACCCCAACTCAATCTACTTAGATATTCATCAGCTACCAGTCTTTGCACCAAATGCGGATCATCTGCAAGCCTTCCTTCATTTTGTTAGAATTTATGATGGTTTAACCTGGCATACAACAGCACTTTTATCAAACAGCTCAGAGAGGTACAGATGTTTGCTGGAAGGCAATTATATTTATATATCTCGTGATTAATAATGGTCTTATTGCACTTCCTTGAGGTATGCCAGATGTTACTTTTGATTTTGACATTGGGCCTTCATTAAAAACAATGTAATGAGTTCTGTTTGCTTGGAAGTCTTCAGTCCATTGACCAAATCCAAATCACATACTCTTCCAGTGTGCAATAATAAATATTGTACTTTCATTGTGGTACTGAGTTGAATGCATTCTGGAAGTTGAGAAATGTAGTACCAACTTGGACTCACCCATCTAAATTCTGGATTTTACAAGTGAAGAGATATAGCTGAGTTTCATAAGAGAGGTAGCCAAGTTTCAAGTGAATAATGCTTGTGGAATTCATGTTGATTTTTACAAAGCAGTTGTTTTCTCTTCAAAAATATCATCACACATGAGCACAATACAAGAACTTCTATCCAGCAACTCTAAGAAGGGGACCATTAGACATGTTAATTATGTTAATTATGGATTTTGATGAGTGTTAGCTATGTTGTAGAGGGACTTGCCTGGTGGCTAATTTCATGTGACGGCCCCTAGTTTCCAAGAAAATCTATGACGACGTTTAATGCATACTTACTACAGCTTTTTTAATTTCATTGTACATAATATAAATAAATAGCATATGTCACGTCCTTGAGAAAGGGGGGAACAACAAGAGTTGAGGTCATGTATAGGAGACAAAGGATGTGAATATTGTCCAAATATTTGTAATTTTGACTATGAACCACAAATGGAATATACATTTGAAGAAAGTGTGCTGTAATGATGGATTTATTAATGAAATTACTACAGTGAAAATGGCCGTTTTTGAATAATTTTGTGCGACATATGCTATTTAATGATATTCTGTACAGTGTGTGTGTGTGTGTGGGGGGGGGGAGATTGCACAGGTATGATTCAACCCATACTGTGAATGTGGTAACCATGAGCCTCAGCTGCTACACTGTGCTCACTTGGTTGAAACTCGACTAATGTTATGGATATAGGGAGTATGCATAAAACTTTAGCAAGTTTTCTTGGAAACTAGGGGCTGTCGCATGAAAAGCCACTAGCCAGTTATTCAGGATAGGCCCATTTACAGCATAGCTAAGACTCATAAAAATTCAAGGTTAACAGGTCTGACGGCACCCATGTATGACATAGCAACTTGAATTTTTTAAATTCATTTATGGTGGTTTGTTGTTGCTACAAGAGACATGCCAGTGCTAGAGCATACTCATTGTAGAATTTGTTTCATATGTCACTGTGTCTAATGTTTTTCCTCTACTATTTTTCTTCAGTTATTTTTCAATTCCATGGTTAAGTATTTCTATTTCTGTTACATTGACAACTGTTTGATGATCAAAAGTAGAAACTGTATTGTCATTTTCTTCAGTGAAACAATTTTGCATGACAGAGTTTAGTATTTTACCTGAATTTTGACTCTTTCATGTCACTGCCATCACAATATTATAATATGCACTGATGGTTGAACCCATAGACCCTCCAGTCTCTTCCCCAGACCTGAATGTCTTCTGTGGGTTGCCCAAGTAGTTTATCATAATTTTCTTGTTCAGTTTTCTAAACACACATGTCTTCTATCTTCCTTAAAGGAAATTATTCAGATAGTTATGGAGATGAAAATGTAATTGTGATGGGTGACTGGAATTCAGTAGTAGCAGAAAGAAGAGAATTAAAAATAGTCGGAGAACGTGAACTGGAAGAATGGCATAAAAGAGGCCACCTGGTAGAATTTTGCATGAAGCTTAATTTAATCATTACTAACAGTCCATTTAAGAATCTGAAATGAGGTTGTGTACTTGGAAGAGACCTGGGTACAGAAAAAGCTTTGTGGTGGGAAGTTAAGGAGATGGGACCTGGATAAATGTAAGGAAATGGATGCTGTCGAGAGTATCAGATCTAACATTATGCAATTTTGTACTAAAACAGAGGAAAGGTATACAGTAGAAAATGAATGGCAGCATTGAGAAATGAAGGAGGGAAGAAAGCAGAGGATCACCTGAGTGAAAAGACAAGGCTAGTAGAAATCCAAGGATAACTCAGGAGGTATCAAATTTGTCTGACAAAAGGAGAAAATATAAAAGTACAGGAAATGAAGCAGGCAAAATGGAATACAGATGTCTAAAAAAAGAGACTGACAGAAAATGCAAATTGGTTAACCAGGAATGGTTTAGAGGACAAATGCATAGCTGCAGAAACAAACATAACTAGGCGAAAGACAATAGAAAAAGGAGAGAGGCTGTAGAAGAAAAGAGAAGTAGCTATATGAATATCATGTGCTCCAGTGGCAAGTCAGTAATGTGTGTGTGTGTGTGAGAGAGAGAGAGAGAGGGGGGGGGGGGGTGTTATATAAGAGAAACAAACTTGAGAACATTGTAGAAAGAGTAGTAATATGTGAGACAGGATGGGAGATGTAATACTATGAGAAGGATTTCAAAGAGCGCTGAAAGACCTTACTGGAAACGAGGCCTCTAGATAGGATGACAGTCCCTCAGAATTATTGTGATCTCTTGAAGAGCCAGCTATGACAAAATTATGCTACATTGTGTGTAAGTTATGAGACAGGCAAAATGTTGTCAGACTTCAGGAAGTATGTAATAATACCACTTCAAAGAAGTCAAGTACTGACAGGTGTGAATACCACTGAACAATCAGTAGGATTGCAAAATTTTGATACAAATTATTTAGAGAAGAATGGGAAAACTCGTAGGAACCAACCTTGGGGAATATCAGTTTTGGTTTCAGAGAAATAAAGGACATGTGAGGCAATACTGATCCTACAATTTATTTTAGACAATAGGTTGAAGAAATGTAAACTTATATTTAGATCCCAAAAATGAGATGGTACTGAACCAAACTGGAGGAAAAGCGGTTTATGTGACAACTTTACCAGAAAAAAGAATTGGTTAATTGGACACATCCTTAGACATCAGCCTACATGACCGTGATTCCTATAACTATATAGTTCAGAATTGAAAGCTTTGGGACTCTGTCTTTCCAGACCAGAGAATATGTTCTGTCAACGGTGGATTGTCTAACCAATTGTATAAAATAATTTTCAGAAATAATGTTTAACACATTGTTGCGTTAAGCTTATTTTCAGCTCCAGTCCAGTTTGTCTCTCCCTCTCACAGCTGTCGATTTATTGTGGCATGATTGAGGAATTTATACACAATACTTTGTAAGCATTCCACCACATTAATGTTTGATATGTGGGACTAGTAGAAACTTCTGGCTAATATTTTGGGCATACTTTTGATGATTTTCATGTCTCAGATTGACCCACTTTCTTTATTTATCCCCTCAGCACGGAAATTTTTATGCCATTGACTATGCTGCCACCATTGGTAAACTGTTTATTTTTCTGGATATATTATACTAGCTTATTGCCTGCTGCTTTGCCTTCATGGACTGAATGCTCTGCACAGATTTTTTTTTGTTTTTCTTTAATCAAATTTTTATGTTCTTCACAAATTGCAATACCTTCAAAAATTTTCACGCTAATTAAGGCCATAGAAGAATGGTCTTTTCCGACTTTACTTTTGACCTAAAAGCGATTCTGGTACCTGAAGTCGAAGGTTCCCGTTAATTATGCCTTTTGTGTTCTTGTGGTGATATTTCCATAAAAACTATCATGTCCTGACACATATTTCTTTATAACTAACCAAGAAGTGAAATATCAATTTTATACATTTAGCTTTGAAAAGTTTTTAGTATAATGAAATGTTTTCTTAAAATTTTTCATCGACTGTTTCATCGTCTTAGGAGCTGACTTTCCAAAAACAATGAAAAACGTATATTTTGTTTCTAACAGGGAGGTCTCATACAAATATCATAGAGCTAGCTTTGAAATTACTTTCATAATGAAATAATTTCATAAAACTTTTCATCCCCTGCTTCACTCTATTAAGAGGCTGAATTTCCAAAATCGCTGAAATATGTATTTTTTATTTTCAAACCATCATGTCAAATACCAACTTCTATGATGCTGTAGCTTTAAACATGCTGTAGCAGTTCTTTCATAATGATTTATTTATAAAAAAAATTAAAAAGATCTTCCCCCTATTTTACCCCTTTAGTGGTTAAATTTCCAAAAATACCAAAACCTGTATTTTTTTTATTTTTGACTGAGAAACCAAATACTACTTATCATCGTTGTAGCTTCAAAATTGCCTTAATAGTGACTTGTTTTTAAAAAGCCTTTCATTCTCTTAGGAGTGGAATTTCGAACAATTCCTTCTTAAGCGATGCCTACAATATAAGATCCACACCATCTCCAAATTTCAAATTTATATCCTTAGCAGTTTGAGCTGGGCAGTGATGAGTCATTGATTCAGTCTGGCCATATTTCGCCTCCTTAATTTCTGAATGAGAAGCCAAATACCAGTTTTCGTAAATTTAGTTTTAAAAATGCATACACTGTGAAATGAAATTTTTTCACAAAACATTTCACCCCCTTAGGGGTTGAACTTCTAAAAACAGTGAAACTTGTATTTTTTTTATTTGTACTCAAGAAGCCAAATTCAAATTTTCATAGATTTAGCTTTAAAAATTCTTTCGTAATGATATATTTCATAAAACATTTCATCCCCTCTTTCACCGCATTAGGAGTTGCAGCGAAACATCTCTGACTTGCTGTGGCACTGAGGTCACCGGAAGCAAGTCTTGAGTTTTGTTAATGTGTTGATATATGCTTCTGAATTAATGGTACGGCTCTTGCCCTCAAATCAATTAGAATCACACCTTCACCGTCCCAGAACACACTGATTATGACCTTACTGGTGGAAGCAGCTGCTTTGAATTTTTTCTTCTGTGGGAGGTGGGAATGGCACCATTCTATCGAGTGTCATTTTGTTTCGAGTTGAAAATGGTGGTTCAAAATGGTGAACCCAAGTTTCATTACCTGTCACAATCTAGGACAAGAAGGCGTCCCCCTCAGCTTCAAAACATTGCGACAAATCAAGACAATTTTTTTTTTTCTATGTGATTTATGATCCACTGTTAGATAACACCGGACCCATCTTGCACACACTTTTGAATATCCAAGAGTGTTGATAATTGCATCCACACTTCATTTGCTGATTGACAGATGCAGCACCTACTGCCGAGCCATAATGTGTCTGTCCTTATGAATGACAACATCAGCTCACTGCAACATGTCAGGCGCAACAGCCTTGGATAGTCTCCCTGACTGCTGCAAATTGTGGAGCTCAGCTGAACTGTCTTCTAATGACCTCACCCTCCATGCCCAGCGACTAACTGTACTTCTGTTGACAGCAGATGCTCCATAGACCTTGCACAAGCATTTGTGAATATTCCCCACAGTTTCTTTCTCTGCAGTGAGAAATTCAATGATGGTACATTGCTTGTAACGTACATCACATACAGATGCCATTTTGAAACTGTCCTGCAGCTATGCTATCTGTTAGAAGTGACAGAAACTTGGCATGCTCACTCAGGAGAGTCAAATAATCCATACGTAACGTTTTGCTTTCATAGCATTGTTTTCGGCTGAGGAAAAAATGTGGTACATTACTTTCTGGGCAATCCTCATGAAGCCTTTGACGTCTGATGTCCTTTTTGTGTTGGAATTCAGGTCTATCTACAGAAATATCAAAGCACCCAACCATTTACAAAAAAATTACATCCCACTTATCCTAGTCCCAGAATTATTAGTTACTACTTTAGTTCTTATGCAGAGCTTTGGCATACAATGTACAAATATGATTTAATTTATGAATACCTTAAAAGTTTTTCTTTTCAGATTATTGTGACTGTTTTTACACATTTATGATAGGACCAGACAGAAAATAAAGCCCTCCCCTCCCTCTACCTCCTTTGTTTTGCAAGAAAAGCAGATGACAGTTGTACAAAATGGTGATAACTGATAATTGTCTTTAATGCTTCTATAATTTAAAGTCCTCCCTCCATGAACCATGGACCTTGCCGTTGGTGGGGAGGCTTGCGTGCCTCAGCGATACAGATAGCCGTACCGTAGGTGCAACTACAACGGAGGGGTATCTGTTGAGGGGCCAGACAAACGTGTGGTTCTTGAAGAGGGGCAGCAGCCTTTTCAGTAGTTGCAGGGGCAACAGTCTGGATGATTGACTGATCTGGCCTTGTAACACTAACCAAAACGGCCTTGCTGTTGTGGTACTGCGAACGGCTGAAAGCAAGGGGAAACTACAGCCGTAATTTTTCCCGAGGGCATGCAGCTTTACTGTATGGTTAAATGATGATGGCGTCCTCTTGGATAAAATATTCTGGAGGTAAAGTAGTCCCCCATTTGGATCTCCGGGCGCGGACTACTCAAGAAGACGTCATTATCAGGAGAAAGAAAACTGGAATTCTATGGATCGGAGCGTGGAATGTCAGATCCCTTAATCGGGCAAGTAGGTTAGAAAATTTAAAAAGGGAAATGAATAGTTTGAAGTTAGATATAGTGGGAATTAGAGAAGCTCGGTGGCAGGAGGAACAAGACTTTTGGTCAGGCGAATACAGGGTTATAAATACAAAATCAAATAGGGGTAATGCAGGAGTAGGTTTAATAATGAATAAAAAAATAGGAGTGCGGGTAAGCTAATACAGACAGCATAGTGAACGCATTATTGTGGCCAAGATAGACACGAAGCCCACGCCTACTACAGTAGTACAAGTTTATATGCCAACTAGCTCTGCAGATGACGAAGAAATTGAAGGAATGTATGATGAGATAAAAGAAATTATTCAGGTAGTGAAAGGAGACGAAAATTTAATGGTCATGGGTGACTGGAACTCGACAGTAGGAAAACGGAGACAAGGAAACATAGTAGGTGAATATGGATTGGGGCTAAGAAATGAAAGAGGAAGCCATCTGTTACAATTTTGCACAGAGCATAACTTAATCGTAGCTAACACTTGGTTCAAGAATCATAAAAGAAGGTTGTATACATGGAAGAATCCTGGAGATACTAGAAGGTATCAGATAGATTATATAATGGTAAGACAGAGATTTAGGAACCAGGTTTTAAATTGTAGGACATTTCCAGGGGCAGATGTGGACTCTGACCACAATCTGTTGGTTATGAACTGTAGATTAAAACTGAAGAAATTGCAAAAATGTGGGAATTTAAGGAGATGGGACCTGGATAAACTGACTAAACCAGAGGTTGTACAGAGTTTCAGGGAGAGCATAAGGGAACAATTGACAGGAATGGGGGGAAAGAAATACAGTAGAAGACGAATGGGTAGCTCTGAGGGATGAAGTAGTGAAGGCAGCAGAGGATCAAGTAGGTAAAAAGATGAGGGCTAATAGAAATCCTTGGATAAAAGAAGAAATATTGAATTTAATTGATGAAAGGAGAAAATATAAAAATGCAGTAAATGAAGCAGGCAAAAAGGAATACAAACGTCCCAAAAATGAGATCGACAGGAAGTGCAGAATGGCTAAGCAGGTATGGCTAGAGGACAAATGTAAGGATGTGGAGGCTTATCTCACTAGGGGTAAGATAGATACAGCCTACAGGAAAATTAAAGAGACCTTTGGAGAAAAGAGAGCCACTTCTATGAATATCAAGAGCTCAGATGGAAACCCAGTTCTAAGCAAAGAGGGGAAAGCAGAAAGGTGGAAGGAGTATATAGAGGGTCTATACAAGGGCGATGTACTTGAGGACAATATTATGGAAATGGAAGAGGATGTAGATGAAGATGAAATGGGAGATACGATACTGCGTGAAGAGTTTGACAGAGCACTGAAAGACCTGAGTCAAAACAAGGCCCCGGGAGTAGACAACATTCCATTAGAACTACTGACAGCCTTGGGAGAGCCAGTCCTGACAAAACTCTACCATCTGGTGAGCAAGATGTACGAGACACGCGAAATACCCTCAGACTTCAAGAAGAATATAAATTCCAATCCCAAAGAAAGCAGGTGTTGACAGATGTGAAAATAACGGAACTATCAGTTTAATAAGTCACAGCTGCAAAATACTAACACGAATTATTTACAGACGAATGGAAAAACTGGTAGAAGCCGACCTCGGGGAAGATCATTTTGGATTCTGTAGAAATGTTGGAACACGTGAGGCAATACTGACCTTACGACTTATCTTAGAAGAAAGATTAAGGAAAGGCATACCCATGTTTCTAGCATTTGTAGACTTAGAGAAAGCTTTTGACAATGTTGACTGGAATACTCTCTTTCAAATTCTAAAGGTGGCAGGGGTAAAATACAGGGAGCGAAAGGCTATTTACAATTTGTACAGGAACCAGATGTCAGTTATAAGAGTCTAGGGGCATGGAAGGGAGGCAGTGGCTGGGAAGGGAGTGAGACAGGGCTGTAGCCTATCCCCAATGTTATTCAATCTGTATATGGAACAAGCAGTGAAGGAAACAAAAGAAAAATTTGGAGTAGGTATTAAAATCCGGGGAGAAGAAATAAAAACTTTGAGGTTCGCCAATGACGTAATTCTGTCAGAGACAGCAAAGGACTTGGAAGAGCAGTTGAATGGAATGGACAGTGTCTTGAAAGGAGGATGTAAGATGAACATCAACAAAAGCAAAACAAGGATAATGGAATGTAGTCGAATTAAGTCGGGTGATGCTGAGGGAATTAGATTAGGAAATGAGACACTTAAAGTAGTAAAGGAGTTTTGCTATTTTGGGAGCAAAATAACTGATGATGGTCGAAGTAGAGAGGATATAAAATGTAGACTGGCAATGGCAAGGAAGCGTTTCTGAAGAAGAGAAATTTGTTAACATCGAGTATAGATTTAAGTGTCAGGAAGTCATTTCTGAAAGTATTTGTATGGAGTGTAGCCATGTATGGAAGTGAAACATGGACAATAAATAGTTTGGACAAGAAGAGAATAGAAGCTTTCGAAATGTGGTGCTACAGAAGAATGTTGAAGATTAGGTGGGTAGATCACGTAACTAATGAGGAGGTATTGAATAGAATTGGGGAGAAGAGAAGTTTGTGGCACAGCTTGACTAGAGGAAGGGATCGGTTGGTAGGACATGTCCTGAGGCATCAAGGGATCACAAATTTAGTATTGGAGGGCAGCGTGGAGGGTAAAAATCGTAGAGGGAGACCGAGAGATGAATACACTAAGCAGATTCAGAAGGATGTAGGTTGCAGTAGGTACTGGGAGATGGAGGAGCTTGCACAGGATAGATTAGCATGGAGAGCTGCATCACAAACTACTCTCAGGACTGAAGACCACCACAACAACAACAACAATAATAATTTAAAAGTAGTCACTGTCATTCCTTACAGTTTTTATGCGCCATTCCCTTGCAGTAAAAGCTCTTGTTTTGGTTCCTCAGTCATTAACTACAGCAAAACCAGTGCATTTTCATTAAATTATACTACTAGCCTGTGGACACTTTACGACTGCCAAGAAAAAAATATGGATTTCTTTAATTGTCACTAACTTTTATTAACATCATTGTTTTTGAAGAAGTACTGATGTGTAAGTAGGATCCAGAATCTGACAATCTCTCTCTCTCTCTCTCTCTCTCTCTCTCTCTCTCTCTCACACACACACACACACACACACACACACACACACACACACACACACACCTGCCAAGCCAAGCATGATTCCTTCAATGCGAATGCACATCAGGTTCCATTTCCTCTTGTGGGGATACAGTTTGCATTACAGTGAGGGGTACATGGACAGGGATGCTGCATTGGCGTATGAGGAGTTGGAAATGTGGGTTAGCCAGAGAGCATGTATGGATGGCCAAGGCAGTTAAAGAAACTGTTCTGCAGAAGTAGAGCTTCTGGATTCGAGTCCTGGTCCAGCATAAATTTATAAATTTTGAACTTGCATCTCTGATTAATTTCAATGCCCTAAAGAAATGTCCCTGAATCTTAATATTCTTTTAGCACTATCTTCAAAAACACATTTTATATTTTTAACTTACTGAATCATTTATAGTTCATTTAATCATATTATGTTGTGCAACATTTATTTAGAGATATAAGAAAAATTGAGAGCAGTTCCTAAATATTGCAGATATTCAAGATAAAATTGAAATAGTTAACATAGTTTCCGAGAAAAATGTTAATTCAGAACCTACTTCACACTTGGAAGGTACAACACAGTAACAAAAGTATCCTGATGAAGGTCACTCGCAGTAATGACTGAAACGTCAGTAGTTTCACATATTGACAATGTGGTCACAAACCCAGAAAAATTTTATTGACACAGGCTACGGAAGCTGACGTTTATAAATAAACACATTTCTTGCTTTGTTTATTGCGTTTGTCTCTCTTACAGTTGTCACAGATTATTCTTGTGTTGTTTTATTTGTTGCACTTTTCTTCTGTTGCCCAGCTTTTGCTAATATACAAGTGACACCTATCTTAACCTCCATGAGCGTCATTTGCATCTAATTTTTGCTTGACTCTCCCTTTGAGAATACACTTGATGACCAAACCACAGACTTCTGAAGATCTGCAGTATTTGTAGCTGTTTATTCAGTGTGTGGTTTTGTGAGCTGTGGTCCCAGTTCTTGACAAAAAAGTTGTCACTAACATGGTTTTTACTAATAAGTTAAGTAGAAATAATGTATAACCATTCACTGTTAGTATATTCACAAGAGTACAGAAAATACAATGGTTATGTTCTTGTTGTCCTCTTAGTGGAATATTTCTTTGTCATTTGCACTTGCTGTCTTCATAATATAAATTTATGACTGATTTCTTCTGCATGTTGGCAGGTAAACCATTACAGGATCTTAGTGTTGAGACGATAGCAATAGAAGGTTTCTTTTGTGTTTTCCATGGGGGATATAAGAAGCAATTGTGATTGGAATATTTCTAATACTAGACAGACCGAAAACAAATTTACTAGAATATAATTCTCTTCTTGAGACAGTTTTTACTTCATTAAGTATATGTAGCTTGTAATGTTTTCACAAGAATTAGCTTGTGACTGCACTATAGATCTTCAGCCAAATGAACTGAAGTGTAATATCTGTGTGTGGTGACACTGTGCCTTGAATTATGTTTAGAAACTACCAGCCATTTCATCACAGTTGCAGCTGAATTGGATTGTGCCATCATTTTTCTTGACTGCACTTGGCTCCATATTGATAACTTATCGTGTTTCAGAGTCTGTGAGCATGCACATGAGCTGTGGCTATAAAATAATTGAGCCATTGCTGTAAAAAATTTTGTTTCAAAAACATGTTTAGTTATTGTCACCCTCAGTACTCTCTCCTCCTCCATCCGTTCAATACTCCATTTGAATTTTCCATTGATGAAAACGGTATTGGAAATCTTCCTCTATGTGCTCGTTGATGACTCATGCCACTTTTTCTTTCACTGCTTCAACAGACTGAAATCTTGTATCCTTTTAACGCAGATTTGACACTGTGATGCTGCATTTCGCTAGAAACCTCTTAACAGACAATGCCGTATGAGCCGGTGCATTGTCTTGATGCAGAACCCATTACTTGTTCTTCCACAGTTCGGGTACTTTTTTCTTATTTTCTGCTGGAGTTGAGCAAAAACCTCAAGGTAGTAATGTTGGTCAATAGTTTGATCTTCAGGAACCCACTGAAGATAGACATCAATATTTGGGGGTGGCAACATCGTCACTTTGAATCTTGGTTTGCTCATTTGAGGTTTGTGTGTGTGTGTGTGTGTGTGTGTGTGTGTGTGTGTGTGTGTCCGTCCAGTGAAGTTGGGCTCTTCCAAAGCACGGATTGGTGCTTGGTTTCTGGATCATAAGTGAAAAACCAAGATTTGGCACGCTATCACTCTGTACAAGAACTTAGGATCTTTTTCAGTGAGTGTCAGTACAGACATTTTTACATGTTTCTGTTTGTTCCTTTACACTTTTCTGATGTTAACTTGGTCATATAAAATTTGCCTTCCACATTCTTTGTCAATTCCTATAGTTTCAACATCAATTGAGTATTTTTGGTGTTGAAGGGTGTCCTGAGCATGAGTAATCTTCAGTGTCATCTTGGCCTTCTTGGAAATGCTTGTACCACTCAAAAACTTGCGTACATGACAAACAGTCTTTGCCATACCTTCTTTTGGTAAAAGATAGGTTTCAGTAATAGTTTTTACAGTTTCATGTGAAACTTCATGACAGTTTGTTGTGCTGTTATTATGTTTATCATTTTTCTGGCAAAACTAAATAACATTTCTTACACAAACGGAGGCCAGGGCCACATTGATTTGTTTACAGACACCAGAGGTGCCACATTCGACTGAGAAGGCTTCATGCTTCACAACTATTCATCATTCACCTTTAGCACATGCTTACTTAAACTGTGGCAGCATCAGTCCTATTATTTTATGCTCCCACCTCATATGTCATACTTCCTAAGTTTTTTCTTTGTGAAGGCCTTGAAAGGACACCTACCATAGTATGGCAACGATGTCATTTCATCAGTAACAGTGAGCATCCCAGCCAAAATATTATTTCCACAATAAATAATTAATTTTATCAAATACTTCTCATATTGCAATGAACTTGTCATATCACCTGTGCTCATTTCGAGTCCCTCTGTCATCAAGTCTTACTATTTTGTTAAGTGGCTGGAATCTAGCTCTGCTCATGGTAGCTGAAATTCAGATTACATCACCAGAACAATCATAAACCAAAGAGAAATGAATTGTGCTCATTTTTGAGGTAGTTGTTGCTATGCACACACTAAAATTTGTTGTCTAGTTGTCAGATATTACCATAATGCAGTTATTAATTAAATAAGATATTTATTGTTAAATAAACAACTAGGTTACAATAGTATATTTACAATAATTAGTCACTTTATGTTCTGAAGATGCACCCAGCAATCTGTGGTGTGGATCACATGCATTAGGGTTTTTCCTTTTACACAAATGAGATTGATGGCATGCTATACACTGTCAATTTCAACATCTTTCAGAATTCATATAATCTTTTAATGATAAAAGTTAGTAGATATTGTTCCTTCAAGACTGTAGTGACTGGTCAAAACTGTTGGCACTGAACGTACACAAAATTTTCAGTAATTGGTATTCCGTTTCAGTAATTGGTATTGTATTTACTTTGCTAAAGGCAACAAAAACAACACTATCTTTGTTACTTTGCAGTCACTATGCAAAATATCAATGACACACAATGTTTTGCTGAAATAACTGCACTATACGGGTGGTCAGTTTTACTTGCATTGCCATGATTTCCTATGTCCAGATTCATCATAGTGCTGCGCAAGGAACAAATGGGAAATTAGTGTTACACAAGAATTTCTGTTTGCATTGTAAAATACACAAATTCCATAATTCTGGAAGTTTTGTCAATCAAGAGGAGTATAAGAAAATGAAAGTTACAGTTGTACATGTTTCTTTATTATTATAGTTGAGAAAAAATTCAGACTGCTCTTAATAGTGCCTAGAGTGGCACATTCTCACTTCACTAAATGCAAAAACCTGCAAATAAAAGTAAACAGATTATTTGTGGTGGCCATTTTCAAGTAGCTGTATGTAAATTTCGATGTTTTACAAGAGAAATACCTTTTGCATGCTGCACATGCACACGTTCATAACAATGCATCAGTGGATGTCCTATAATATTACATGATTTTTCTGTTGTGTAGTGGTTCTAGATTTGAAACAGCTCATGAAAGTTTTTTATAATAAAATGAAAAGGTACTTACACATCAACTTTTAATTTATTATTTGAAAACGATGAGTTTTCACTAATGTGAAAAGCCAGTTCTGAGAGAGATAGATAGATAGAGAGAGAGAGAGAGAGAGAGAGAGAGAATCAACACACATACAAACAATTGGCACTTTAGGCACTAAAAGAAAACACAGTGACTATATGACAAAATAGGGACTGCCGATGCTGATCTGTAAGTACCTTTCCATTTGATTATTAAAAAAACTTCTGTGAACTGTTTTAAATGTGTAACCAACATGTGACAATGAGGAAAAAATCATGTATTATTCCAGGACAGCCACTGAAGATACCAGGTTAAGAAGGCAAAATAATTTATTAATGTGCAGCATGCAAAAAACATTCCTCTTGTTAACTACTGCAGTTTAAAAGATAACTGAATGTTAAGTGTTACAGCTCCCTTACAATAATCCCTCTTTCATTGACTCACATCCATGCTGGTTAATAACTACTAGGCTATCAGTTTCCCGGCACCATCCATGCCTGAAAATGTGGAAAGCTTGTTAATAGATTTTTGGGACAGTGTTCTAACCTGGAGTCAACTGAACAGTTCTTACAGGCATCTTTAGCTCATGTCTTTAATCGATATCAGTGTACCCCTCAGTTATTTACACAGTCTCCGCAACATAAACAATTTTCTAAGTTTTTCTGTGTTTTCCCAACTTTGTCATATCAAAGTGAATCATGGATTTTAATAAGAAACAAGAAAAACGTTTACAGAGCATGAAATGAAACTTTTGGAGAGCTATTAAAGGACAGAAAGCTACAGAAAAAGAACATCAGGAAAAAACTTCACATAGACAATGTACAAAAAAGAGAGAGGAAAACAATTTTAGAAGTAGTAGTGGCAGCAGCAGTAGCAACAGTAGAAGAAGAAAAAGAGTGTCTTTATTATGTACTTTTTCTCATATCATTGTTGTCCTTGTATGTAAATACTCTCAGAAATCAAACAATGGAAAATCCAGGATGGAATGTAACAATATTGGAGAAGAAAAGTTGCTAGTCACCATATAGCGGAGATGCTGAGTCACAGATAGGCGCAACAAAAAGAAACTTTTTGTTGTGCCTATCTGTGACTCCGCGTCTCTGCTAAAAGGTGAATACTCTCAAAAAGCTACCCTCTGTCATGAACTCCATTGACCAGGATCAGGATTGAAACTTCAAAGTGAGATGTCACCTGTAGCCATGCTGTCATAATCTGATACACAAAGTTTCTCTAGCAGTGTATCCTGGTATGATACTATGATGATTACAGCATTAAATCCTGTGAACATATTGGTGTTTCCTGGCAATGGTCAGTATGCTGAGAGAGGATATGCAGGGTGTGGTTTTCAACATGGATTTGACTCTCGTCATTAGCTACACTTGTATTTCAATTTATTTATTTCACCTCTATTTCTTAAGTCCTCTGTCACATTTCTTATATTGCTTTTGCTTTCATCTTATTGTAAAAAAAAAAAAAAAAAGAGGGAGGGGGGGCGGTAGAGAGAGAGAGAGAGAGAGAGAGAGAGAGAGAGAGAGAGAATATGGAAGAAAAGAAGAAGAAGAAGATTGCTTTGTTTGCAGTTTTATACCTGAAGGGCATATACATCAGAAAATCAGTTTATCATAATCAGTGTATGAATTTCTTTTTGTCTTTTCTTTATAGTATAATAGCTTTGTGTCTTCAGTAGCAGCATTTGAAACCAACTATTTCAATCAGTATTCTTCATAAATCATGAAAGAGGTATTCTTCTGATGTACAGATACATTGCCTTACTGTCTGACATTCTGTAACATCTGGTTTAGATAGATTCAGAATATAGATCTTGAAGCCAGCTGCGACTGAGGAGGTGCCAGATTCATTTCTCACAGAAGTTTAAAGTATTTTAATGCCTCTCGTTTATCCAAAAACACTTTCAGAAGCATACATGAATTTGATTAATTCATGGCAATTTTCCATCTTAGCTATTTCTCTTCTTCATCCTGAAAAATCATTTGAAATGGCATTTTTTTTACATTTCCTGTGGGTAGCAGTTCATTTTGAGTAGATGTTAAACCGTAATATTTGTTCCTTCTGGAAACAATATAATCTGACCCTTAAATAATGTGAATGCAGAGTATACATTTTCTCCTTACTGTGTATGATCTAATTTACTGTCATAAGTGATAATTGTGTAAATTTATTTATTTTTCATTGCTACAGAAATGCACATCACATAAGAATATCAGATTTTGTGTGTGGTTGAGAATATAGAGGAAGAAAAGGTTGTCTATTTCTTTGTTCTTGTATCACTTTGTAGTATTACTTTCCTTCTGAAATTTGCATTTCCTTCTCTTGAAAGTTAGTATACTGTCTTGTAGTGGCGATTGAAGAGCACTGAAATTTCTTTGCAGGTTATGGATGTATATGATCTTCCGCCATTGAATCTCTCTTCGGACAGTGATGATTCGGATGAACCAAATACCAAAGATAGTAAAACTGTGACGCCTCCTCCTGCTGCTGTTTCTACTCCAGAGGTGAAAGATTCTGAAACAGAAGTAAAACCTGAGCCACCAGTTTCTGACAATGTTGTGGGTGAAGAGGAGGAACCAGCCCCTGTGCAAATAATTGATGGTATCTGGGATAATTTTAAAAACTACAAAGCAAGTCTCGAGCGCAAAGAACAAGAAGCAGCAGCTGTTGCGACGGGGTCATACAGCACTTCGCATGCCATTGAAGTAATTATGTCAGATCATGACTATTGTGTGGTTAGCAAGCCCAGTAACTTAGGAAGTGTAGATGATATTGGGTCTGTTGATGATGCATCTATTGGTGGTTTAACAAGTGGAGAAGGACCCAATGTGAGTGATAAGACAATAGAGGGAGATAAAGATTCAGGATCAAATACAGACAGTTCACCTGAAACTATGGAAGCCACAGACAACGGAAATAGATCAAAGGTTGTAGCGGCTGACAGTGGATCTGCAGTGCCCACTAATGTTGGAAGATTAAGAGTATTAGCAGGCACTGAGAAAACATTAACACAATTATCAGACACAGGAAGGTTACCTGGAGGGACAACAGAGGCCACCATGTCAGTTGCATCCGGAACCCCACCACAACCCAGCAACCCATCTACCACTGCATCCTCTAAGAAGCGGACAAAACAGGCACGTAAGCGGCAGAAACGTGAAGGGGCTAGTTCGTCGTCTAGTTCCTCCAGTAGTGATAGTGATTCATCTAGCTGTAGTTGTGGAACAAACTGTAGTTGTAGCAGCAGCAGTTCAAGCAGCTCAGGTTCTTCTTCAAGCAGTTCAGACTCGGATAGTTCGACATCAGAAGGACGCAGACGACAGGCTGCGAGACGAGAGAGGCGGCGTGAGAGGGCACGGAAGAAAGCTGCTGCTGCTGCTGCAGCAGCAGCTGCAGCTACAGCTGCAACAGCAGCAGCCACTGTGGCTGCTACTTCTGGTGAAGCAACAGCTGAAGTGAGCAGAACCCCAACTGCAAATTCTGTACCAGTTGCACCATGTGACACAGAACGAGGTAAATGTTATTGAAATGTGTACATTTAAGATATATTTAGTTACTATTGTATATTCAGTTGCTTGTGTTATTCTAATTTGAATATATCATTGTAGTCCAAAATTTTTCCAGTATGTTTACTTTTTCTTCATTTTGCCAGTACTTGAAACTTTTAGTTTGGGAGTAAAAGACAGTGATTTGGTGCTTTGTCTGGATAGTACATACTTGACTTGTTTTTCGTTAATGACTTTATCTTCTTTTCTTCACATTTCAAGTGGATGAACAACTAGCCAATATTTTATATTTGGGTGATAGAATTGCTATTCCTGCTAATAGAAACACTTCAAGCAGAAAGTATTAAACCTATTTATCAGAATTCCATAATATCTCTTCAGGGAGGAAAGAAGCGTTAGTTGGGGAAGTTTGAAAGGAACGTAGAGGAGCAGCAGGTCACTCAGCTTCTAGATGGAGGAAACACCTGTTGTAAAAGCAGCAGAGAATGTGGATTGAAACAAGAAGAGAAGTGAAAGATGGAGTGAACAAATAAATAAGGAAAGAGAAAGAAGGAAAGAGAAGAGAAAATCTTCTTTCTGCTTCCTCCTTTCCTTGCTTTCTGTTTCTTAATAGCACTATTATTCCCACTTTCTTTTCTCTTCTGTTGTAATCCATCTTTACTTCTCACTCTGTGTGATCTATCGTTTCGAAACTGAAACTTAAGAGTGATCTTCAGTTTCTCCTACATCTTTGCCTCTCATTTTACACACAAATAGGTTCCTCTCAGCTCAAGATCCGAATGATCTGGCGCCCTTTCTAATCTTTTCCAACCAATCCCTCTGTCTCATCTCGAGAATGATTACATAATTTTAAGCCCAGGATTAGTATTTTATACATAGTTTTTCTTAACAATACGGGGGATTCTGCCTCCTTTAAGCTAAATATTGATCACACATTTCCTCCTTGTAATTCGTAAAATTTTCTCAATAGAAAATTGCCTTTGTTACAGTTTTCACATTGAAAAATGTTTGTTTTTAGGTTTAGACCCTGTGGCTGTGCAGGAGGTTGAGTTAATATAGGATGTAAGGTCTACCAATTATGCAGAACACCGTTTTTTTTTTTCCAAGTTCCCAAACATGTTTCAGCACCACTGTGCCATCATGAGTGGGTTTTCGTTTTATTTAATCTGTAATGTAAACATTTTTCCTAAATGATTACAAAAATTATGTGGATATTTAGTTCAAACAATAATTCGTTTCTTTTTGTTAATACCTTTACACTTGGTGTGCATGATTGTCCAGGACCAATTGTGTATTATTTATTACACGTAGCTTGTCATCTGCAACCAAACGATGTTGATGAGAAATTTTGTTGGGAGTTAACCTATCATCTAAACGTAATTTAGTTTTTCGCGATATTTCGCACCTATATTCATTTTTACTTATGTTTTCGTGTGGCAAGCTCTCTTATTTTCAGCATCATGGTGAGGTGTTGTGATACACACATAAACATAACACATATTTTCACAAATAAGGCCGTAAAAGCACTTTGCACTTCACCAAAACACAGCATAATTGTGTTTGTTGTGTGTCCCAGCCCAGTCAGTGTTCATTTGTTCACCAGTGAGTTCGGCGTCAAACTTAAATTTTGTTTACATTTTATCTATGTATGTGTGTGCCTCATTGCTGAAGAACACGAGGGCATCATAAAGCAGGTTTTCAACCAAGACTTCACATCTATTTTTTCACAGAACAGAATTACATGGATTAAATGTGTGCACCACTGCCAGTTTGTATCGATGAAATTTCAAGCCTTCATGAAGAATTTGTCTCACTATTGATCAGAAATAGCAAAAGCTGTTGTGGGTTTGCTCGCCGATCACTTGGTGGGGAGTTCAAGAGCATCAGCCCTACTTTCTTGATGTTTTCTGGTGCCCTGGTGGTTTCTGAAGGTCCTGGTTTCTTTTTCTGCATGTTACCAGTATTCATGAATGTGTCCACTCACAGCAATAGATTTTTTATCAGGAACAAGGCCTTGCAGGCGCAATATTGAATTGTTCCTGAATGCGTGTTAGGATGCAATGACTGAAGGGTCATTGAAAAAGTAAATTGCTATGGTGGAAGCCTTTTCTTCTCTCACCCATTGCATTATTGCTATTAAACTCACTTAAAAAGGTGCTGCCCTTTCGAATGCACTCAACCTCACACATGGCTTCTGTGTGTGTGATGCGTTTTCAAATAAGGAAGTTCCTGCTCTGCACCCTGTATATACTTCAAATGCACGGAATATTTTTGTGATTCTGTGATGGAAGAAGCCTGTTTATTTTTCAGAAGATTTGACATTTTCCTCCACTCTCTCCATTTGGCTGTATTTCATATTACACAATACGAATAATCTGGAAGAGTTCATACTATAGTAATCTGTACATAAATAGTATAGGACTAAAGGGAACCACTCACTCAATAGCGAAATCATTGAGTTGTTGGTTAACTAGCTCTTCGCAGGGAGGCAGCTGTTTTCTGGTTAGAAATTCAGGAGGGAAGTATGGCAGATGCATGGTCCAGACATGTGATGCATGGGTACTGTAGTTGGTGGGATATGGCATGCAGTAAAGTGTCATGGAGATTTATCCTTGCCACACATTGTTATCTTCCGGAACCCTCCTGGTATCAATCTCCTTTAACCTACTATCCACACACCTTCCACCTAACAGTTTCCCATTCCCCATCCCAGTCCACATCTCCTGGCCACTTTCGAGTGCCGCACCCGACTGGCTCCATTACCTGTTTATCATTTGCCTAGCCTGCGCACCTGCTGCCCTTCCTTCCTTCATTCTTTAGACAGCAAACCTGCTGCCTTCCTCTGAGCCACTAGCCAAATGCCCCCCAACCCTTTTGCCTGTCTCCTGTATCTCCCTCCCTCTACCCACCCCATGGCACCCCACCCAGTCCATCTGCAAAATGCAGACCCGCCATCGTGTGTTCAGCTTGCTTGATGTAGGGCCTCGAGTGTGGTATTTTGTGTGTGTGTGTGTGTGTGTGTGTGTGTGTGTGTGTGTGTGTGTGTGTGTGTGTGTGTGTGTACACTCCAGCTCGGCAAAGAATATATTTAAAAAGCTAGCAGGTTTTCTTTCTCTTTTGTGCGTGCCTGTGCATGAGCCAGTGCTTCTGCTATTCAGTGACTGGTCTTCTTTGCTCCTGAAGTGTTAACATTATACCATAACTTTTCTATATAATCTAAGGAATTATTCAAACACCAACAGATTGGCACACATTCATTGTGTGAACTCCTTTTGTTTTGTGCCCCTTACATTTTTATTAATTTTGTAGTCTTCACTAATGTGTCAGGAATGCCTGGTCTTGAGCAGCCTAAATTTAATAAAAATAGTTGATTTTCCATTTCTCATTGGACTTGCTCACTGTCAAAATAGTGACTGTAGAATAACTCTCCCATTTGCTCATGTAAAGACTAATAAACTAATGAGATAGTATCTAAAGAAATGCTGGTGTTTTTTGCTTGATACGCAGGAAACATTCCTATACTATTAACCCTATTTGGTAATCGATCTCAATGTTAAGTAGGGTTTCACAGCACTCGTTTACTTTCTTGTTGGTATCAAATTTTTTAGGACCTAAGCTGTAGTGTTGGATATAATTTTCTGCATAACATTTTATTTTCCTTGAAACATAGTTAAGAGGTCATGAAGATACTTGGTTAAGCAGTTGACAGTGAGAGAACCTTAATAATTAGATCAGAAAATACACATTCAGTTTTGAAATGAGACCTGATTTGTAGTAAACATTTTGAACAATGCGTAAGAGTTTGTAATGTAAACACCTACACCTGAAGTTTCTAACAATTTCTTAAACTGTATAAGATGAAGCATGAGGCAAAAAGTTGTCTCAAAACCAGATGTTACAAAACAAACATGAAATACTTATACATTCTCCTCACTATCCATAAAAGCATTATTGTACTGTCATAGTCACTGAAAATCCATCAGCAACAAAAAATAAGAAATGACTAATGTTGGCCATTAATTTAGTCAGTCTATGCATTTCATTTATAACTTTTAGACAAAAACAACTATGCCATGTTTTACATGTCGTAAGTTGATTATAGCTATATTGTGCAGATACAGCTGCAACTACATTTTTCTGCAACATTCTCTAACTATGTTTTTATATTGATCTTTATCACACAGAACATGCAGATGGCGTAATTCATGAGTCTGATCTCGACACGGATGAGACTGAGACAGATGAGGATTTCTACGACCAACATCCTCAGCGACAAGCCAATAGACTACTTGCTGAGAAAAGAAACCGCTTGATGTTACTGGCAGCTGTTGCTCCAGCCAGCAATGGAACTGCTCAGTTGGCACAACAACTACAAGAACTGAATCAGCAACAGCAGCAGCATCAGCATCAAGAACAGCATCAGTACCAGAGGCAAGAAGAGGTACAGCAGCAGCAGCAGCAACACCACCACCACCATCACCACCACCAACAACAGCAACAACAAGATGACCAACAGCAGATACAGCAAGTGACATCACAGCAGACATTGCAACAGATGCAGCCACAACAACATGTAAGAATAGGGTCTGGTACTGTTTCAGGAGATTCAAGGAAAGTCAGGACCAGGAAAAGGAAGCGTGCTGTGCTTGCAGATGCGAGAACAGGGTCAACGTCTTTAGCTGCCAGTTCAGAGATGGCTGTGCGACCTTTGGGTACATTGCCATCGACCACATATCGGGACTCATCTGGTGTTGTCACTCAGACTCCTATATCTGATAGCACTTCTGTAACGTCTACAACTTCTGCAGTTCGGACAACTGGAGGCAGTGGTTCAGAGGGTGAAAATAAAAGACTGTCAAAGAGGCGACGTGTACCAAAGCGCTTCTATGGAGATTCTAGTGATGAGGACGGGGAGACACCTGTGACACCACAACCAAAATGGCGTAAGACTGGTAGTAGTGGTGGTGGTGGTGGTAGCAGTGCATCTGTTGTTTCCGTTGGTGCCCCACATACGCCATCTCATGTACCTGAACCACCGCATCTTCCAATCAGACAACAGGTATTCCATTTTTCATTCTAACTACTCAATAAGTAAGGAAATATATCTATTAAATTCTTTGAATTCCATGTGTTAATTCTCTCTCTCTCTCTCTCTCTCTCTCACTCCCTCTCTCTCTCTCTCTCTCACTCCCTCTCTCTCTCTCTCTCTCTCTCTCTCTCTCTCTCTCTCTCTCTCTCTCACTCCCTCCCTCCCTCCCCCACCCTCTCCCCCCTCCCTCCTCCATTTCCCTTTGCCCCAGCCACCCAGCCTCTCACAGCAGCCTAAGTTCAGATTGTGAGTTTTGATATTTGATCTAAGGCTACATTCACTGTTTTCTAGAATCAGGAATCTTCATGCTTCAGACCTGTTAATTTTGTATCACTGTAAACTCTGCTGCATAAATGCCTGGTTATAGATTTTTTATGCCTCATCTATCATTTTTTAAGTCAGTGTATGTCATTTGGTTCCCTGCCCGGTGCATGTCTTTCAATTTGTGCAACTCTGGCAGTTTTTGCATCAGTTTTTCTGTTTATTAAATCAAACAGTTACTCACTTGCCATCAAAAGCAGAGAGAAACTATTCCAGACCATCGAGCCAGTGATATGGTCATACTCCATTTACTCACATAGTGTTAATTACAACATTAGCACCATTTAGTTGTGTGTGTGTGTGTTGTTTTTTTTTTTTTTTTTTTTTTTTTTTTTTTTTTTTTTTTTTTTTTTTTAGTTCAATAAAAACACTCTGGCTATGTGAATTTTCCAAGCACAGTAGACCTCATTAAGAGTTTACTTTGTTTTGCTTCACCAAGCTCTTTATTTCCACCCTGTCATTTACTTTTTATTCACTTAGTAAAAGTGGTTGGAATGTCCGTTCACCAACCCATTATCCACATTTTTATTTTATTTTATTTTTTTTTTTTAATTTGTCATAGAAACAACCTTTTCTGCAATTAGTTTTAGAGAACTGCAGCTGGTTATGTCTTTCAATCAGCTCCTATAACATCTTGATTGAATTTCTAGGAAGTATTGCTTATGGGTTTGGATTTGTGTGTGTGTGTTTGAAGATTCCTTGTCCTTCTGAGAATCTTTTGTGATTCTAGACTGCACTGCTGAGCAATTTAGTAGCTGTGCAACAAAAATATTATGTTGTCTGATACTTAGGTGTATTGTACTAGTTTAAAAAGATTAAGTTACAAATTAGTTTTGAAGTTTTTTTCTCTTTAATCTTTCATTTTAATGTACAGATGAAGAAACTTTGTAACACTTCAGATTAATTACTGGGTAAGTTAGTGTTTATTCAGGTGATTTAGCGTTTTTTCTGTTGCCAGGAAATCAGGCTTTTTATCAGTTACTGAGGCACTAAAAGGAAGTCAAAGTAACTGGTTATTATGAAAGTTTCAGCCAGTATCAAAAAATTATTATCCATTGTTATAGACAGTCAAGGCAGTGGAGCTTGCACATTCCAGATATAGTCAGTGGCAGAGACCTGTCCCTTCTGAGGCTGTTCTAAATCAGGGCTTAACAACTTGCTGATGAGTTGAGCAGAGCAGTTACGGCGTGTTGAGGAGTGAGGGAAATGTGCACACATCATGTGGTCTCAACAACTCAGGAGACATGCTAACAGGGAGGATCACTTTTGACACTGGTGCCCTCTAATAGCAGCAATGGGAAGTTGGCATTGTGTAGCACTGACACCATCTTTGCACTCCAGTCTGCAGTGCATTGTACAGAAAATATGGGTTAACAAAATGTATAGTGTATCATAAAATGCTGAATACTCTCAGGAAGTTCAGTTTACAAAGGCATTACACATCTTACCACATCAAAGAATACACAGATGCAAAATGTGAAGGGCCTGAGCATGTATATGGAGTTTTAAATCTTAAAAGGAGCTCTTTGAAGAGTAGGAAAAAGTTAATGTGTAATTTGGATGAGCTACAGAACTGCACTACTTTTAGCAAAGCCCTTGCACTCTTTCACAAATGGTGATTTAATGAAAGAATACCGTTCTGCTTGTGTTTATATGTCTTTTGTACTTTGGTAATCATTGTTGCCACAACTGTGTTGTGGTCACTGATATCAGTATTGATGTGGACATCCCCAAAGAGATCAGGTCTATTTTTTGCCATTAGATCCAATATATTTTCATCATGAGTGGGGTTCCTATCTATCTGTTCTAGGTAGTTTTCAGAGAAGGCATGTAGCAAAGTTTCACAGGATGTCTTATCATTCCCCACCACTAACAAAACTGTATTTTTCTCAGATAATTGTTGGATGATTAAGTTGGATGATTAAAAGTCTCTGCTGATGATTACAGTATGACTGGGGGAAATATGTACAAGTGAACTGAGGTTTTCTCCAAACTATTCGGTTACATCAGGAGATGAGTCTGGTGGCAATAGAAGGATCCAGTTATCATTGTATGCCCACCCATGATCCTGAGTCTTGCCCAAGCAGTCGTACATGCTGCCTGAATTTCTGTCTCAGTGGATTTGAGTTCGTCTGCTGCGACAGATACACCACCTCCGTTTCCCATTTGCCTATCCTTTCGATGTACCCTTAAATTTTCCCTAAAAATCTCACTGCTGTCAATTTCGGTTTTCAACCAGCTTTCTGTATGTAGTATTATGTGAGCCTCACTGCTTTCTAAGAGTGGTTCAAACTCTGGCACTCTGCTGAAAATGCTTTGGAAGTTTACCATTAGGGTTTGAATACTCTCATCTGTGGTAAGCATTTCTTTCGATCTTACCCTGGTACTTCTAGGTTTCCTACAGCTATCATTATCTGGATTGGATGGGGAGTTGCCTGATCTAAAAGAACTCTTTTGTGCACCCCACGCACAGTCGGTTACATGAGTAGCAGCCTCTGATGTGAAGTGTGCACCTGACCTATCTTGTGGGACCCTACAGTTCACAACTCTATGGCCCAAGTCCAGGAAGTTGCAGCCTAGCTTGTCACATAACTTTTGAAGTATCTGGTTCGGTCCTTCCACTTGACTCAGAGCCAAATGGCAATGATCAGTTCTGTGGACAGTGCTGCAAATTGTGAGAGCTTCGTTGAAACTCAAAATGCAAGGCTGGTCTTCTCAACCTTCTCTGCCAGTTTCTGGAATTACCAAAGGATGACCCCAGAGCCCAGATGACAGGCATTGTTCGTTCCAATGTGCCCCACAATCTGCAGTTGGTTGCACCTTGTTAACTAAGTGGTAAGGCCAAAATAGCCTTTTCAACATTTTGAGTGAGCCCCCGAGGCATATGCACTTAGTGTGCCTGGTATCCTGTCCTATCCCTTGCTGCCATTTCCCTAAGAGGTACATCATTCGCCATACATTTGAACTGCTGATGATTAATATATCACTACCCTTTTGCGTTGCCTCCTCCTGACACCGGACAAAAGAGGTTTTCTCCAAGACAGATGAGGTGAGTTCCACTGGCTCAGTTTCAGTGAAAGACAGCACCTCAAATTTGTTGGTTAGGGGGATCAGTTCAGTACAATACTCTTGAGTCCTTCCTGGTCCCTGTCCACCCTGAATGCCTAGATCTATCGTTGGCACACCACTTACAATCAAGTGGGTGGTAGGTCATCGAGGCACTCGCGAAATTTCACAATATATCACAATACTATCAATGAAAGATTACGCAGAAGCAATGCAAACAGTAAAATATGCGAATCTAGAACTTTAAATTGACACACAATCTTATACATGCGGTCTCAAACAAGGGAAAATTCCTGTCACCTTTTATATGTAAACAAATGTGTGTATTGCTGGATTTTTCACTTAGGTGATTCTGTGCACACTTCTACCCTGGCAAGCTGAAGAACAACACTGCAGCATAAGTTTATTTCAACCAAAATTGTTAAAATATGCAGCACCAACAAAGTGCGTAGGCTGCCTGTTACAGCTAACAATGATAATAAGACTATGCCCAGTAAAGTACTGTGGTGTCAGGCCAATGTTCAGATTGGTGATGGCTTTACATATTGATATGAAACCAGGTGTACATCTGTGCTTATCCCGACCATTTTGTGTAATTCTGTCTTTCTGCTACAGATTACCTTTTGTTGACCAAGATTTCTTTATAGAAATGTATTTAGAAATAGATTAAATTAGCATTCACATCCATTGTGCTGATGATTTGCAGGTTCCTTCTAAAGGTACCTGTAGTGAGCTCATTACTGTAATTAAGTTAATTGTTTATCTAATTAATAAGAGTCGTAGTTGTCATGTAGTCTGCTATGGCTAACTGGCCATCAAGATCTGGTACTCATGTAAAATTAGATGGTGATGAACATTTTTTGCATATGAGGACATAGTCAATAATATGACATCTTCTTTATACTTTTACAAAATTAGCTGCTTCTTGTTGTTTTTACATAGGTTTACAACAAACTTGTTCTTGTATTTGTGCCATTGTCAAGTGTTCCTGATGACTTTACATTTATATATCATTTTAATCTAGCTCTATGTAACGATACTATGATATTTTTATTTTATACTTAAATCTAGATGGAGTGACACCCATAAAACTTTTTGGAATGCTATTTCTTTTACTAACTAAGTTGTTAAAGTAGATCACATATTTACTTCCTATAGAAATTTATTGTCATTGTTTGACACTTGTCAAAGGACAGATTGTTCAATTGATGCATTATGTTTACATGTAATTTATATATTTGGTAGTCAGAAATATTTTTTGCTAGAGACACTTTGCATTATGTGGATGTGTGATCTTAGTGTTGTCTATTGTTTTCTGTTTATCGTGTATTGTTCAACGCTTTTCTTTTCTATTATATCAACTCAGTTTTACAGATAGTTTTTATGTTTGAGGTCCATTTGTTCATTTAGGGTGTCATTCGGATATCTGTGTGTGTATAAATTTTAGGTTCATCCAAAATGTTCATGTTTTGACCTTTTGGTATCCTGTGTAGAATTGTCATAGCATATTTGATTGTGTTCACTCTATGGTTTTTATTTCTGAAGTATAGGTAAAATGTAATTGGTTACACTAACAAAATAAAAACCACAGAGTGAACACAATCGAAAATGCTTTAAAAATTCTACATACGGTACCGAAAAGTCAAACTATGAACAATTTGGAAGAACTAGAAATTTATACACACACAAGTAGTTATCCAAGTGAGATCCTAAATGAACAAATTGATCACAAACAAAAAAACTATCTTGAGAACTGTAGTAATGTAACAGAAAAACAGGGATGGGCAAAACATATAAAACAGAAAACAATAGACAATATTAAGATTGCACATCTACATAATGCAAAATATCACTGATAAAAAATATTTCTGACCACCAAAGATATAATTTACTTGTAAACATAGTGCACCAATGGAACAATCTGTCATTTGACAAGTGTCAAACAAAAACATGAAATTTCTATAGGAGATAAATATGTGACATATATTAACAACATAGTAAATAAAAGAAATAATGTTCCAAGATGTTTTACGGGACATGACTCCATCTAGATTTAAGTATAAGATAAAAATATAATAGTGTTGTTACATGGATGCAGAATAAAATGATATATCAATGCAATGTCGTCTGAAACACTTGAAAATGACACAAATACCAAAACAACCTTGTCATGAACCTATATGAAAACAACAAAAATTAAAACTATCAGCTAATATTTTAAAAATATGAAGATGTCATATTATGACCTTTTGCAAGCTGCGGGCTCAGCAGAGAAGAGGTTATAGTCAATAATGTTGTCTACAAAGGTGAATGTCCTACATAGTTTTGATGGGAAACTTTATAACAAAGATTACACTGTAAATGTTCAGTAATATTTCTGTATCATTGTTTTGCTCAGACTCCTTAAAGTTAATTTTGGAATCACCAAAAATCATTATTTACTCTCTTTCAGCAGACATAACACAGTTTCAAAATTTTGTAACTACTTTTGAAAATTTCCCAGTGGTGATTGTTGGGGGGAGAGAGAGAGAGAGAGAGAGAGAGAGAGAGAGAGAGAGAGCACACGCGCCGGTGTGTGGCATATGCTGTGCTGTGATGTGATGTTAGGCATTATGACTTCACACGTAAATGCTTGCATGTGGTGATTATCATAAAAACTACGTGTGGCTATAGTTTGGAATTTGCAATTTTTCACATAACATGGACAACTGCTGCATTTTCCACATTGCTTCTACAATAGAAAGCAGCTAATTTACAGTCTTCAACATGCAACATTTCCATTCCCCCATTTACATGACGCTCAGTTAGATAAAGTACATCTACTAAATTTTTCACTTCATGTTTCACTTAGGTGTATTGTAATATTATAAACCTTGTTTCTCAAAGCTGTACTATAATGGTGACTGAAACTAAATGTACTCTCCAATTTATCTATTTCTGCAGTATTTGGAACATTGCGTACTTTAATCTCTTTCACTATTGTCTACCTGGAGGAAGAAGTTAGCCTGAAACGGAAGTCCCCCTCACACTGTCAATTACAGAAATTTGTCATGTGTGATACATCCCACCTTGTTCCCAGCGTTTTTTTAAGCTAAGCTGTTCTTTTCCTTCCTGTTGAGATGTAGTCTTCATTTTGTGTATTCTAACCCCTCAATAGCACCATCTGGGCATCTCTCATTTGGCTTTCTTCAAAGCCTGCAGCAACTCTCGAAGTTACCAGTTAATTTGTTTTATACCTTTAAGCCAAGTTCCAGGTCAGGACTAAAGCACGTATGCAGTTCTGTGACTTTTTAAAATGTATCGTGCCTGGATAGTTCAATCAGTGAACATGTGCCCATAAAAGATAATTGTTTCAGTTTGAGGCCTGGTGCAGCAGGCAGTTTTACTTTGCCAGTAAGTTTCAAATTGATGTACAGTCCATAGCACAGTGAATATTCATTCTGTGAAACAACTCATGTTTGTTATTCAGTTTGATAGTCAATGAGCTCTGCAGACTAATCCCTCTTTGTCACAACCTGTAATATTTTCCCATGTACCAGTTTGTTTCCTCTAACTGCCCTAATTCAAAATTTGTGGCCACAAGTTCTGCATGAAGGTCACAATTTCTAGCTTCCTTTCCAGAAAGTTTACATTCCTAATCAGGTACTCCTTTTTCTACTCCACTGCATTCGCCCATATCACACCAGAATTTATCACTGCATTCACCCATATCACACCAGAATTTATCACTACAGAACACCCACTCACCCACTTATATACAATGGTGTCCACATTTATCACCAAAAGCAGTAGAGGTATTAATAGATGGCAAAATCCGTATCACTTCAGGCCGGGGGGTTACCTTCATGGTCTTGGATGTTATTGAATTTAAGATAGGTTGGACAGGTTTTATTTTAAAAAGTAACATTTTTTTTTAACTTTGAAGGGTAAGATAGCTGATTCTTACTAATTTCTTTGTTACAGTGTTTATTTCCATTGTCTTTGTTGCAGTTATTTCTTATCACTTTCTTTGTTGCAGATATTTCTTACACTTTGTTGTAGTTTCGTGTCAATTTCTTTGTCATGATTGTTCAGCGCAGATTACTGTATTGTAGTTGTTAATGCTAGTTGTTTACAGAAGAGGTTTCTTAGAAACCTGAGACCATTCAGTGAGTTCTGTGTTTTCATGAGGAATTTGCCAGTTGACACAGTTGCATTGTGTTTTGTGATAAGGACTGAAATATCTTCTGACTGGGGCCACAGAAGAGTCAAGTGTGCTGACTATTTGCATACCTATAAAAGAGTGATATATAAGACAGACAAAAAACAGACTTTGTGCAGGTTGGGGATAAGTGTCCTCATTTGAAGCCTGTTTCAAAGTGAATATGTTTCCAGTGATGACTTTTTGTGTTCTAAATGTTTTGACAGAATAACAACAATGATGGTATTTGAACAAGGTGAAGCCTCCTGTGGTTCAGATTTTGCATCAATAGATGGAGAATTAAATACCCTGAATGTGTCAGCTACTACAGAGGTAGGTGTCAGTCCTGTTAATCCTGTTAAGAAACCATGGTCAGCGAAGTCAAGTATAAGCTCTGTGCATCAAAAAAGCGCAGAGAAATTACTAAAGCTATGGATGAATACACCACAGCAAAACTGACCACACACACTCTTCAAAGTAGAAATTCGATCTTCAGAAGAAAATTAATCAAAATACTCTTGCACCTCTTGCCAGAAATTTTTCACAAATGTCAATTCAGCTGTTGAATATTGTGCATCCTACAGTGAAAAGGTGCAAGTTTCAACTATTATTCCAGAGAAATTTTCAAAGAAAACAATTTTGAACCACGTCCCGTCAGTATCAAAGTACATTGTAGACAAATCAAGAAATGTGAGGTCTGTAAAAGGAGTCTTTGGAAGACCAGATCCCTATTATGGTCATTCTGTAGAAGCAGCTCAAGTTCAAATAGTGCAGTCATTTTATCTGGAAGATAAATGGGACTGTTCTCGCCAGAGTGCCAACAAGGAAGACACACTAACTGTAATAGTTGAAGGTCAAAAAGTTGTGAAAGTGAAGAGGTACAAGACTCACAGTATTAAAGAAACTTTTGCAATTTATAAGAGCAACTATACAACTTCTCATATTGGAAGATCAAAATTTTGTGCACTACGACCTAAATGGGTAGTTCCACACCCACCCAGAGGTGTCTATGTGTGTACTGTGTGAATTTTGAACTTTATGTGGTAACTTTGAAGAACTTACTGGAGCACATGACATATGACACCTTTACCTTTAGTAATGAGTGTGAAATCATTAGTAGTCTCTGATGTAAAGTGAAAGACTAGTCTCTGATGTAAAGTGAAAGACTTGTATTTTTCAAGAATGTGTCGACTGCCCTGGAAAGGGAGGACTGTCTTAACAGACACTTGGCGTGGAAGACGTGACAGATAACTCTGCCAAAATTACATACACAACATGGGAGGAAAATAAACTAATTAAGACAACTGTTGCCTTTGACAGTTTCATTGATGAACTTGGTAAATGGTCAGTGGAAGCAGTAGCACACCAGCATCTGAAGAAATTGCAACACCACCACATTGCAAAAGTGAAAGAGTGTGTACAGGCCGAAGAACTATATTAACTGCTTCACTGTGATTTTGCTGAGAACTGGTCTGTAACCCTCCCACAAGAAGTACAAGGATATCATTGGAGAAATGACCAGGTTTCAATTTTTACAGGAGTGACATATTTTCAAAACAAGACCGCAAGTGTTGCAGTTGTAAGTGATGACACAGGACATGAGTCAGCACATGGGGCTAGTGATGTGCAAAATTCTTCAACTGCAAACAGGGGCAGAGAAGATCATCATTATTTCTGATGGTGCTCCTAGTCATTTTAAAAATTGCTACCAGCTGTTTGAATGAAGTAAGTCGCTTGTGCCAAATGACTGGGAATACAGTGCTACTGGTCATGGGAAGGGGCCTTGGGATGCTGTAGGCAGCCTGCTGAAGCACCATGCTACAAAACAAACTTTACAGACCAAATACAGCTGCGATTCAGAATGCTAAGGATTTTACGAGAGTCGTGAAATCGTACACATCCACAGCCCTCATTCTTTTGTCCAAAGAGGAAATCGAAGAACTCCGTGAGAAGAAAAATGAAGAATGGTCCAAACAAACTACTCCTATGGAAGGAATTCAGAAGACACATTTTTGAACACAAAGTGATGGGCGAACTCATATTTCACGCACTTTAAAGAGCAAGAAAGAAGAAATATTGTTCATTCGATCAACACATCAGAAATAGCAGCATAATATTCAGATTCACAACCTGAGTAGGGGGACATTTTGTGTGTGTGTGTGTGTGTGTGTGTGTGTGTGTCTCCTGTATTGCAGAGAGATAATAGACACCAGTTATGAGTTAAATGAAATTGTAGTGAACTTTATGCTACCACATGGACCAGCTGCTGGATAAACAGGGCTATTTCAAATGATTGAAGCGCTTTCATAAATTCACTGTAGCTCCATTCATTGACATATGGTCACGACATACTACAGATACGTAGAAAAACTCATAAAGTTTTGTTCGGCTGAAGCCGCACTTCAGGTTTCTGCCGCCAGAGCGCTCGAGAGCGCAGTGAGACAAAATGGCGACAGGAGCCGAGAAAGCGTATGTCGCGCTTGAAATGCACTCACATCAGTCAGTCATAACAGTGCAACGACACTTCAGGACGAAGTTCAACAAAGATCCACCAACTGCTAACTCCATTCGGCGATGGTATGCGCAGTTTAAAGCTTCTGGATGCCTCTGTAAGGGGAAATCAACGGGTCGGCCTGCAGTGAGCGAAGAAACGGTTGAACGTGTGCGGGCAAGTTTCACGCGTAGCCCGCGGTAGTCGACGAATAAAGCAAGCAGGGAGCTAAACATACCACAGCCGACAGTTTGGAAAATCTTACGGAAAAGGCTAAAGCAGAAGCCTTACCATTTACAATTGCTACAAGCCCTGACACCCAATGACAAAGTCAAACACTTTGAATTTTCGGCGCGGTTGCAACAGCTCATGGAAGAGGATGCGTTCAGTGCGAAACTTGTTTTCAGTGATGAAGCAACGTTTTTTCTTAATGTTGAAGTGAACAGACACAATGTGCGAATCTGGGCGGTAGAGAATCCTCACGCATTTGTGCAGCAAATTCGCAGTTCACCAAAAGTTAACGTGTTTTGTGCAATCTCATGGTTTAAAGTTTACGGCCCCTTTTTCTTCTGCGAAAAAAACGTTACAGGACACGTGTATTTGGACATGCTGGAAAATTGGCTCATGCCACAACTGGAGACCGACAGCGCCGACTTCATCTTTCAACAGGATGGTGCTTCACTGCACTTCCATTATGATGTTCGGCATTTCTTAAACAGGAGATTGGAAAACCGATGGATCGGTCATGGTGGAGATCATGATCAGCAATTCATGTCATGGCCTCCACGCTCTCCCGACTTAACCTCATGCGATTTCTTTCTGTGGGGTTATGTGAAAGATTCATTGTTTAAACCTCCTCTACCAAGAAACGTGCCAGAACTGCGAGCTCGCATCAACGATGCTTTCGAACTCATTGATGGGGACATGCTGCGCCGAGTGTGGGAGGAACTTGATTATCGGCTTGATGTCTGCCGAATCACTAAAGGGGCACATATCGAACATTTGTGAATGCCTAAAAAAACTTTTTAGTTTTTGTATGTGTGTGCAAAGCATTGTGAAAATATCTCAAATAATAAAGTTATTGTAGAGCTGTGAAATCGCTTCAATCATTTGTAAATAACCCTGTAGGTTTCCAGCTGTAGGACAGCAAAAACACCGTCAGGACTCACCTCCTATTCACGTTGTTTTGAAGATTGTAAGTGCTCAAATTCCTATTGGTTCAACAGGCAGGCATCACTCTATATCAAACGAAGATACTGAAGCAGTGGAATGCATTTTTAGTCCATTGACTGGCTAATTTCAGTACAAAACAAAGTGCACAGAAGTTGTATAAATTGAAACCTTTAAGTGTTTGGACATATCACATACATTTTGGAACCATTTAAAATGCTTGGAAAATGAGTCTCTTACTCATCTTTCAAAACTAAAATTATGACCTAAAAGTGGAAGCTCTCCTTTTCAGGGAATGTAAATCTATATGGTACTAATCAACAGAAAAAAATCAATATTTTATGGATTGGCATTTTTGGGAAAAAAAAAAATTCTGTAAATTATATATAGAAAAAGTTCAGAATGCTATAGCAAAAGAACTTTGACAGATAAGTCCAAATGGAGGATTTCTTTGTAATAAAGCAATTATCTTTCAAATAAAAAAAACCCAACAAAACTGTTCCAGAGATAAAACATTTAAAAATTTTTTTCAAAATTTGCATCTTCTAAATGGTATGCGCACTGTCATCTTTGGAGGGCTATATCTTGGAGCAGAATTTTTTTTTGGAGAAAACGAAAAATAGGTGTTCCTTACTTACAAGGGAAGGCCTCAGGCACGGCCAACCGATTCGGCTCAGATTTGGCAGGTTGCTTGTGTACAACCTAAAACGAAGGACTCTTCTTAAGATATTTTGGGTGAACACCCTCGCAATTTTGAGAAAATCACCCCTAAAGGTTATGATGAGCAGTGGACTCAAAATTGGAGGGATTGATAGATAATTGTAAATAGAGCATTTTTCATCATCAGGTATGGGATCCTAAAACGCCTACTATTCCAGAAATCGACGAAAGAAACTTTTACAACTGTCGCTTCCGTACCCACATGGTAAACGCTTTTCGCCGACAGCGGCAATAACACAACGGCTAAGGTAACTGGCTGGGAATTTTCGTTTGTATTTTTCCACATCTCAATTGATAGGGATAGGAGGGTTAATAAGGTAAGTAAATCAATAAGGAATGATGATAATAATAATAAGGTAGGCAAACTAATTACCCAAATGCCGTGAGTTAGTAAAGTATTAAACTTTTAAGCCTTGTCACATGACAACAACTACGAATAACAGTGCTTCGAATTCTTCACGAGGGATCATAGATAGCTAACCGCACGACACTTGTTTACAGCGAGGCACGGGACATAATGCTCGCGGGGAGAGTTATGTTGTCCCAGTTGCCTCTTCGTCATATCATAGTTGTGAATCACGAAGAGAGAAGGTGTCCAGCACGAGCTTTATAGAAGTCAATCGGAAAGAGTTGTTTTCAATCATTAGGCTGCCGTGAACCTCGCAGATACATGTAGTGATTTTTCCATCATTAATGTGCCGAATGAAGTAAGTTTTGAGAATGAATACAGTGTTATTCAGTAAGTATCATATGACGAGTACTGTATGTAGTTTGTAGTAATTAGCTCGTCTTTTTATGCCGCAGTAACTAGTTATTATTTGTTGTCATATCTTTCAGGTGCATAATCTGAGTAATGGAGGATGTACACCCTTCTACTAGCAATGTAATATATAGTTGGGAGCCAGTCACAGACGATGGCAAGTGGGAAGTTACTGTTGCTGTGTTTTAGTTTGTAAAAGTGTTGCAATACAGATGCATTATCAATGCACTACCGGAAGCAGCCAGATCTGTTTCTCGGCATTGCAGATTGATAGGAACGACTGTCGTCGAGAGATTTTTGGAGCTAACGAACGAAATGACTTTTCTTGATACTAAAATACTATACCACGAAGATGAAGCAGAAGATGATTCAGTGGAAGATATCCCGACTAGTGATTCGCAAAATGTTCATAACACTTTGGAAATCTCCACATCTCTGGGAATATGTGCTTCATTTGTTTCCGATGAGCATTACGAAATGGTTACTAAACAATTTAACTAAAGCGCTATAGCCCTTGAAGCAAAAGTTAAGGCGGTAGCGCTAGCCAGGAATCATCCAAATTGGAACTTACAAACACTGCAAGAGAACGGAGCAACAACAGCCCTGAAACGGAAGGAGAACTTGAAATTGTGGGAAAGCGATATTGTTAAAGGAGGGACAAGATACGACAAATACCAGGCGATAAATAAGTGGACATACGGCCAATTTGTCAAGTCTCGTTGACGTAACGAGAATGTAACAATGAGAATACTTCAGGAGTGTGCTGCAGGTGCAGCTTTTCAGTATACGGCCAACAAGGATTTTATGTTTGCTGCATCATTATCTTGGGCAAGAAATTTCAAATTGGAGTATAAAATTCGTCACCGGCACCTCACTAAATACGTCTCTCATAAGGAGTTACAAAATATAGAAGATATACAGAAAGTGGCGGCTCTTTTCAACACGCAAACAGCGTCATTGATGACCGGTTTTAATCGTGATTACGTGATCAACACCGATAAAACTTGATGCAAGTAATGGGTGAACATTCGACGCACGTTATCGCGTAAGGGAGAAAAACGAACCCTTGTCGCAGTTGGCAGTAAAAACATACCAACACATTCGTACACGGCGCAATATGCCATTACAGCCTCTGGAAAAGTGTTGCCTAAGGTTTTCCTGTGTTTACAAGAAATGAATGTTACATTTGGTCCTCGGGTTATAGAAGAGGTCAATCGTTTAACCGACTCGTTTAAAAATGTTTACATTACCTGCTCCAAACTGACAAATGCGATTTACAGAACATTTCTTGAGAATGTTTTAAAACCATACGTTTCTGATAACAAGTTATGTCTAGTATTGGATTCCTGGAGTGGACAAAGTAGTACTACAATAAATGACCCAATGTTTATAGATGGCGAGGGTCAGCCGATGTGCACAGTACAAGTAATACTTCCAAACTGTACACCTATGTGCCAGCCGTGTGATGTTTACTTCTATCGCCAGGTAAAAACTTTATTTCCAGTGTGCTTCTGGAAACCCAGCGGGAATTGCACAACCGCATGGGTGCAATAACTATTTACAGCATAGTTCATAACCAGCTTTCAGCACCGGTTTTTCAGGCAATGATATCGTATGCGTGGTACGCATCAAAATTAATTCCCAAAAAAGATATATTTTTAAATGTAAACCAAGTTTGTTTTCCGCCGACTTTTCAGAAGGAACAGTGTAGCTTTCAAAAGATTGCATTCATTAAATGGTCTTGGTGCCGTGAGTATATTTGTTTCAAATTTTTATATGTTCGACGAAAAGTGAGGACACGTAACAGTGACTGGAAGAGCCATTGTAAAGTGACTTGGAGTAACTTTTTAGTTGTTTAATAACCCAAGAGGGTTGAGAAATTTATTTGCCTACCTTATTATTATCATTCCTTATTGATTTACTTACTTTATTAACCCTCCTATCCCTATCAATTGAGATATGGAAAAATACAAATGAAAAGAATAACATCCATTAGGTTTCTTCGAGATTCGAACCCGGGTTCTCTGATTCCCAGCCAGTTACCTTAGCTGCTGCGCTAAATTCAATAACATTGGAGACTATGAAGGTAAGATTTTTCCCTAGCCTACCTGAATTGGTACGGAGTATGCCAGGTATTAGTGTTAAACAAGTTAGAAAATTTAACTCGAGAGCACAGACACAACATAAAGAAAATAATTGTTCTCAAGTTAAAGAAAGTAATTGTTCTCGAGTTCATACCAGTAAGCAGTTTGCATTTTATTTTCTGTTGTGAATAACCAGACACTTGCATAACAACAAATTCTAACTAATTAAAAGTTATCAATACAGTGATATTAATCTTGAATGGAATGACCTCCTCAGTGCCTACAAGCATTGGTTTCGAAAACATTGATCATGTGAAACCAGCTCAGACTTTTCTCACATGACATATTGAAAGTTTTGGATTAAGGTAACTGGGTAGATGCAGTGTTTCTTGATTTCGATTCAGTACTGCACACACACACTTATTGTCAAAAGTACGATCATATGGGGTATGAAGTGAAATTTGGGAATGGACTAGGGAGGACACAGCATGTAACCTTGTATGGAGAGTTGTTGTCAGATGTAGAAGTAACTTCAGGTGTGCCCCAGGAAAGTGTGTTGTGACCGTTGCTGTTCATGTTTTATATTAATGACCTTGGAGACAAAATTTTAGTAAAAATCAGGATTTTTGCAGATGATCAGTTATCTGTGATGCGGTACTATCTGAATGAAGGTGCATAAAAATTCAGTCTGATCTTGATAAGATTTCAGCGTGATGCTCTAAATGTTCGGAAATGTAACATTTTTGCACTTAACAAAATGAAAAAATGTAGTATCCTACGACTGTAAAATCAGTGAGTCCCTGTTGGAACTGGCCAACTCATAGAAATATCTTCGTGTAACACCTTTTAGGAGTAGAAAATGGAATAATCACATAGGCTACAGGCTGAGTCATGGATAAACCAATTGGTAGATTTTGGTTTACTAGTAGAATACAGGGGAAATTCAATCAGTCTACAAAAGATGTTTCTTACAAATCATTCGTGCAAATGTTTCTAGAATACTGCTCAAGTGTGTGGGACACATACCAGGCAGGACTCGCTGGGGATATTGAATGTTTACAGAAGAGGACTGAATGACTGGTCACAGGTTTGTTTAATCCATGGGAGAGTGTCCCAGAGATACTGTACTGGATGACTCTTGAAGACAGACATAAACTACCATGAGAAAGTCTGTTAACAAAGTTTCAAGAACCAGCTTTAACTGATTGTTCTAGGGATGTACTACAACCCGTATGTATCTCTCGCGTAGGGACCTTGGGATAAGATAAGAATAATTTCTGCATGCACAGAGGCATTCAAACAGTCGTACTTACTGCACTCCATATGCGAATGAAACAGGAAGAAGAAACCCTAATAACTGCTACAAAGGGACTTACCCTTTGCCATGCACCTCACAGTGGTTTGCAGAGTATAAATGTAAATGTAGATGTAGAATGGGAAATACTGTTTTTTAATGTGTGTTGTTACAAAATTATGCTACAGACACAACTAATCAGGCATACAGTAATACAATGTTTCCAATTATTAATCAAATTAGTACACACAAACATTCAAATGATAATTGCTACACATGCTACACATGTGAAATTTAAGTAATGTATTATTAATTATTATGTAATTCAGATAGATTAGTTGTACATAGTGTTAGATTAAATAATTTATATGTAGATCTAATGTTACAGTTTTTCTCTTGGTGCAGTCAGTTGTGAGACAACAGGATGGAAGATGAATGTTGGTATGCTGGCTAAGTGCCATCACTATTCAAACTCCCCCCCCCTCCTCCCCCTTCTCCCCCCCCCCCCCCCCACACACACACACACAAATGCTCTATACTACCAAGAAAGAAAAAAAGAATCTGTATCTTCAGATAATAGTGGTAAATATAGTACAGCATCACCTTGCATATCATTTTTCAACTTCTGGTGCTCAGTTACAGCATAGGTCTGGCTGCTGTAGATTTAGTTGCTGCTTCCCAGACATTACAGAATTATGTAGCAAACACCATTGCAAACATCATTTCTGCTCATGGAGTAGGTACATGCCTTTACACCCATTTGATAGGCAAGATGCTACAATCTTGAAAATACTTTGGGACATTTCTGCTAGCACCCATTGGTACTGCTGTGATGAAATGGATTTTACCAGCATAAATTGTTCCTTGAAACTGAGTAGATGATAGCTGGTTAGAGACTGTGGACTAAGAAATGAAATGGAGAACTATCTATCTCTGTTGTATAATTTAAGTGAATCACTGATTGGTTAAAGCCATTTACACCCTTTTTTTTTTTTTTCTTTACCTTAGTAAAATCGTTCCAAGAATGTGTTCCAAAGGAAAACTTGTTCTCTATTAGAACCACATACATACACAGAAATTATCGATTTTTTTGATTCTCTTCCCTAGTATTCTTTCATAGTATACATCTCAATAAGTACCCCATAAGTCAATGAACAATACATGATGTACAGCACTTCATGCCATTATGCTGAGCACAAAATTTCGAAGGATAAGTAATAAATAGTTGCAAATAGTTAGTGTTACTAACTTATTTATATGTGGTAATTGCTGTACACCAATCCAGATATAAAATCTGGTTTGTAGTATAAGCTTAATTCTATTTTCATGTTTTCCATTGTATGCCTTTCAGTGCTAATAATACATGGAACATTTTCAGTTTGTAATTTTACATAGTTTAATGTTCTGTACAACTGTAGGGGCAAACTTTTATCATGTTTTAAACGTATTTTGCATTGACTCATGCCTCTAAGGTAATTAAACCTTTGTATATTTGTCATTTGATGGACTTCAGGTAAGCTTTAACTTGCAGAGAGGATATTAATACTACATTTACGCAAGAAGAAAGTCATTTATTTCTCAGTTCAGTATGTCAAGTTTCACTCACTCATCCCTTGTGTGTTTTCTTGCTGAATTAGCTCCAGCTTTTATCTTTTTCAAGGTGAAGGCCTAGTTTTTGTATTAATTGTCATCTTGGGCTCAATCATTCTATTTTAAAATGCAGATTCTGTACTAGAATACAAAAATTAAAGAATTACCGCATTCAGAAACATTAGGGGCTGACAGAAATTTGTAGGTGTGACCTCTGGCTGTCTTGGTAGCAGTCAGTATGCAGTAATTAGTCAGGATGAGATAAGATTCAGTTTTCATTCTATAGACCCAAAAATGAGATGATTCTTGTGGGCATGGAACATGTCAGAAAGTATAACATAAAACACATAGAACATTTGATTATAGGAACCACTTCCCTGATCATTTGTTAGGAGATTGTCAAAATATGTTAATACATTACAGTAAACTGGAACTGCTAATATTTACAAAATTAATACATTTTATGGAGTTATAATAAATTTTTTACACACAAAGTGCTATGAAAACTGAAATCCAACAGATACTTTTACTTAAGTTGGTCCAGCAGATATTCATCTATAGAATAAAAGGAGTTACCTACCAAAAAGTCTTTCAAACTCTGTTTAAACTGTGCTTTATCTGAAACCAGGTTTTTAATGGTTGCTGGCAGTTTATTGAAAATGTGTGTTCCTGAATATTGGCCCCTTTTTGGACCAAGGTAAGTGATTTTCGGTCTGTGTTAGTGCATATTCCGTATGATTCTACATGACATAATAGGATCATAATAGAATGAAAGCAAGCAAAGTATGAAGGTTTTTTAATACTTCTATCTCCTGCATCTGACGTCATTCGCATTGGGAATACCGACTTGTTTAGGAGCTTCTCAACTGAATTTATTATCGAGTTGTAATCCCAGAAATTTAACACTGTTAGCCTCTTCGATCTGCATGTCTTCATATGTTATATACCAGCTGGAAGGAAATCTCTTTACATGTTCTTATTAATGTCAGTGAAAATTTGATTAGCAGCCCTTTCTAAGTCTGTCATTGGTTTACTGTTTATTGCAATGTTTGTATCATCTGGAAACAAAACAAACTTAGCATCTGGAAATGTAACAGATGAGGGGTCATTAATGTACACAAGAAAAAGCAACTGACCCAAGATGGAACCTTGAGGAACACCACTCGTAATTATTTTCTCGCAACAACACCCTTTATTTCCTGTTAGTTAGGTAAGACTAATCATTTCGCAGCACTGCCAGTGACAGCATAATATTCTAATTCACTTAAGAGAATGCTGTGATTCATACAGTCAAAAGCTTCTGACAGGTCACAGAAAATACCAGTTGCCTCTAATTTGCTATGTAATGAATTAAAAGTACATTCTCACTCTTTAAGTGTAAATAGCCTTCTCTATATTGGAACCCTTAAGGAACCCAAACTGTGATGTGGATAATATATTATTTGCTGTCAGATGCTCAAGAAGACACTCGAATGCAACCTTTTCAAATATTTCATACAGCGTTTTGGGGAATGCCAGCATTGCAGTAGCAGAAGTGCTTTCCTTGTGATCATTTGTGAAAGCACTAAGCCAGTTTTCCATAGAGTTGAACTACCTGGTGCCTGGGGCACAGGACCTGGTAACTCAGTTCTGATTATGTGAATATAGTGCATCGTGTCACAGGATGTGTAATAGTTGACGTGTCAGAAAATTCAGGCTTCAAATTATTATAGGATCTGTCCTACCTTTCACAAGCAGGAAACGCATTTTCTTTAAGTGTTCAAAGCCAAAGTGATCATCGGGTAAGATTTAATGCCTTTGACAGTCAGTTTTCTCATCGTGTTCCTGTACATAATGTGGTTTTACCATGTGTCATGTAGGACTTCGGTATGTGTGGAAGAATGTTCCATATGTTTTGAGCCTTTAGCAAGCACAATATACAATGTGTCAAAACAAGATGCTTGGTTGCACCCTTGTGTGAGTTACAGTGCACTTCAAAATGACAATGACACTGAAACTGGCTGACAGTTAAATGTAAAAAAAAAAAAAAAAAATGTGTTCGGCAAAATACAGATTTGTGAGAAAACAGTTGCTTTTTATAAATTCATGGTGGCTGTGGAACCAAACACAAAGAAGAATATCAAAGATGTTATACTTTGGTCCCTCTTCACTCTCCAGTTTTCTTCCAGTATTGAAAAGTGACTATCAGCTCATGTATTTATTTATTGTGTGTGCTTGTGTGCGTACATTTTCAAAGTGCTTGGTGTTTTTATCAGTTCCTTATTGACTGTGTGCTCTGCAGGTAACATTACCATCAGCAGCTGCCCTTTTGTCTTCTGCTCGAAGTGTTGCTGCAGGAAGACGACCTGTTGAGACAATGGGTCACAGTACCTCATCAAGCTCCTCTTCATCTTCAGGAAGTGACGATGCAGACTCCAATTATGAGAGTGCTTCAGATGGTGGAGGCGGAGGTGGTGGCGGAGGGGGTGGCAGTGGCAGTGCAGTTGGTGCTGGTGTAGGTAGTGTGACAGTTGCAAGAACAGGTGGCACTGCAGGAGCAGAGGTGGAAAACTCAGGAAATAAGAGTGAGAACTTATACTGTTATTGTCAGTGTCCGTATGATGAGGTTTCTGAAATGATTGCTTGTGATGGCAAAGACTGTCAAATTGAATGGTTTCACTTTGAGTGTGTGGGAATTATGGTACCACCTAAAGGAAAATGGTTTTGCCCTGACTGTCGGAAGAAATCATCTGCCTCAAGAAGTGGTGAATACTTGCTGCATGCGTAGGTTTTGTGTGACAACTGATAAAGATTGCTTGTCTTAGATTTGCCTGAAGTGGACCAATTCGGGCAATCTAATATTCTTGTGCATCTGATTTATATAGACTGTGTGTGTGTGTTTGTGTGTGTGTGTGTGTGTGTGTGTGTGTGTGTGTGTGTGTGTGTTGTATTGTATTGTATTGAATGTATGTAGTCATGAGTGGGTGTTTTTCAGCTGGAATTTTATTATGCATTTTCCAGAAAGTGGATGGAAGTCCAAAAAGTTTTGTTATATACAGTAGTGTCTCGGCTATCTGTCATCTTGTAAATAATTTTAGTGTTTCTATGTCGGATCAAATTTTGTTTGTTTCTTTTTTGTCCTGTCTTCATCAAATGTTGCAGTATTCAGTGAGTTAAAATGAAATTTACAGGAATGTGTATATTTTATTGAAATGATAATTAAGGATCTGACAAATTTCCTCGTATATTGAGATCAGCGTTTTTCCACTGCGTTAAGAGAGAGAATGAATTCATTGTGATATTATGTATGTTCATGTGAACACTATTTAAATAATATAAAACATGCTTTAATGTTAACTGTGTGTATACAAGTATTTTTATTTTAAATATTAGTCAGAAAACTTTTATTAGTTAAGCAAGAAACTATGCCAGAAAATATGATATGTAGAAAACACTGTACATATTGATTACTTAAATACCATTAATGTTGATGTAGGTAATAAAAATGGTATATTGTAAACATTTTAATTATACTGTTTAAATCACAGAGTAAAAAGTTTTAATATATACTATCTTGTAAATTTACTGATAATCCATGTATTTCTACATAATTACCTGTAACTGCATATTTCTTATTACATGGATATAAATGTTTATTTATAATTCATTAGGTTTCAGTGTATAGAGTTTCCTGTTTATATTCCTGGAACTCCCAGAATATCTTCAGCAAGCTGATTGTATGATAGGGCCTGTCAGACAAAAAGAGATTGTAATTATTTTCTCATAATTGTATACCAGTTTCAAAGCAGCTAACATATTTGCCAAGTCCATGTACTTTATTCTGAAACTGGCTGCAGTTGGAATTTTTATTTTTTGAGCTTCTGAAAGAGACTGTTAGTGAAACTAAATAAGAAGTTGGGGCAGTCTAATTGCTAAATTAATTCTGTCTTTACATCTTTCAAAACCTATGCATTTTGTTCATTTATTATGCTACAAACATTCTGTAAGAAATGCAGGGGCACTCTGTGTCCAGTATGTAGTTAATAACCACTTCAACTATTCTCAGTATCGCACCAAACAGTGTTGCAGAAATTGGCAGTTCAATTTACATGGAACTCCCACAAACTAACATGTAGACCTAAGTTTCTCTTCACTTAATTGCAGGAGTATTTTTCGCTTTAACAACTTATTACAAAATTATAACCACATGCTTGTCTCACCAGAAACAGATTAAACCAAATAATTTTATTTTATGCATGCTGCCAGTTCATCATTATTAGCAACAGTGGCTACTAATACACACAAGATGTTGGAGTGACATTCAGAAGAAAATAGTAATACTCTTACTGTTGTGTCATCAGGCAAGATCAGCAGAAACAGATCTATAAGAAGAATCAAAGAAATAGTCCAATGTAAATAGTAATTTTCAATGTTGTACTCTCATGCAAAGCAAACATACCAGTGGAAGATAACTGGAGGTTCCAACTAAACCTTAGGTTAGGTTTAAGTGTCACCTTAGGAACCTACCAGTAAACCCCCTATTCTTTAAAGAATATGAAGAAATTATAAGAAGATAACTTCAAACTTCTGTTTAATGTGTCAAATATTTCACGTTACACATGTAAGTGAGAAAAATTAAGAAAAGGTTTGAAGGTATGTATAAAGCTTGTTGGAAGTCACAAAGTGTTCTCATTATGAATACAGTCAATATAATTCACACTCTGTTATAAACGAATGTGCATCTCAATGTTTATCATATCCCCTGTATTGAGACTCATACAGTGGTATAATTTTGCCGGTACATTCAGTGTTGTATCTGGATACCATCTGCTAAATGTATTACAGATATGATTACATTAAAATGTCGTGCCTGATGCTGAAGTATTTAAAATGATGATATGCTTTTAGCTGTTATTGTTTTTATTTTACTGTCACAATTTTGGCATTTGTGCCATTTTCAAGCTTACGTTTTTTATATGAAGGTTGATGTTAAGCAGAGATTACAATGTAATATGTCTATAAACCAAAGAGCAACCAGTCAGCGGTGTCAACCAGTTATTGATCACAAAATTCTACTCATAATTATGGTATGTATGTAAAAAAATCTTATGCTTGAAAATGGCACAAATGCTGAAATGCAATAGTAAACTAAAAACAATAACCGCTAAAAGCAACCTGACACTATTTTAAAAAAAATTATTGTAGCTGTGGACCCATATTACAAGATAGTAATGATGCCGAAGATTTATTGCACTGTGAAAATACAAGCGACAAACTTTTTTCCTTTCATCAATTGGTGGTGGTGGTGGGGAAATAGTTTAGGAAGGCGGGTTGGAAGGTACTAAGTGCTGTCATTCTCAAGCTTGGATGATCTACATATTGTGCGCTATGCTGGCTCGAGACATGCATGCAGTTTCTAATTGTGATACCTGTCTTAATGTTTTAAACCATTAGTATGAGGAATACTTCTTCATTGGTAGATTATGACAACTTTTTAAATTGTTAAATTTGGGCAATAAGTACAATCAAAACTGATTATAAAAATGTCGAAAGGACTGATGGTATATGGTTGTTGCAAGTGATAGTCTCACTAACCAAGGGTTTTTCTTTCTTTTTTGTTTTATAAAAATTGTGTGTTTAAGATACAGTATTAGTGGAGAGGGACTGAAGAGGAATTTTTCTTATGTTTATGCAGTACGTACTGCAATTACTTGCCAGCAAAATGCAGTAAGTGCAGAAAGAAATAGCAGCAATGTAAACTGTTCAGTAATGTTGAACACTGTCTTGGATAATGAAAGAGATAGTGTTGAACATGTATAAGATTTACTGTAAGTGTTGTATAGTATAACAGCAATGAATGTCACAACTTTGTGCCAGTTACTGTATTACAAAAATTAATCAAAAGTAGTGAAATGAACAGACAGTATTCTATACATAAGTTACATGAAGGTGTACACTTTCTCTTCAAGATGTTAGACAAATGTGATGAAATATACCTAACACATTGAAAATAGCTCAAGCACACAATCCCAAACATCAGTAATGAATACACTTTTATTCCACTTCTGTACTTTGAAAAAATATTGGAATTTAATTTTCTAGTTTTCTACAATCACAGCAAAGAAGTTTTCAGTTTTTTAATCAGTTACTTTAATTTTAAAATGCAGTACAATAATGCATGCTACTGTCCTACTTAAGGTAATCAGTTATCTTTGTTTGCTTTTTGCATTTCATATGTGCATATGCATTTTGAATTTGATGATGCATTCGTTTTAACATCTGATTTGAAACCAATAGCCTGCAGAAAACTAAGAGTTTGAAAACAAGCATTACATTGTCGTTAGTAATCCCAAAAGTGTATCAAATAAAAATAAACGTTGGACGTTATAACCAATAATTACTCTGAGAATGCAGTGAAAGATATGTAGTTTTATATGATAAGTCTCAATAACATTAAAAATGATGTTGTTGTAAAAGATATCAATGGTATATGAAATATTGAAAGTCAAAATTTGTTGCCTTGGAAAGCTACTAGATAGGCATGCTGCAAGTAAAACCATATGACTGTGCACCGGGTTAGCTATTTAATAAAACAGATGTGGTCTCAAGCTGTGGTCAAACATCTGTAAACAGCTCTTGCCAAACTGTGTCTACTTTATACATGTGATATTGACTGCTAAGGTAGGAAATGACAGTTCTAGAATGTGTGTTCCTCGTAGACAGATCAAACCAACAGTGGTGGTAAATAAAACGTGACATAAAATTTCAGAGGGAGGGGAGGAAGTTCAGAGTTTTTCTTCTCCTCTTTTCCTCATGGATGAAGCTATTTATCAATTTACTTTCAATCCTTTTCTTTCTTATCTCAAAGACTGTCAGTATGAGTGATTATCATTTCTAGTTTGCCTCATTGCCACTGCTGTGTGTGCTCATAACTCTGATAAGATGCCTTACAAGGTTCTATCAGTATCTTAGCTGGTGGCAAATTTGGGCTTAATTGCCAGGATTGCCAAGAATTTGCAAACCTCTGTCAAGAATCCCCCAACATCAGGGTGAATTTTGCTTCAATCAGGGTGGGTTTCTCTTCAGTGTTGTGGCTGACATTTCAGGCAAATTAAGTCATTATTAGGTAATCTAAAGGGCGCCTACCACTCCCCAGTTGTACCAGACTTGGTCAAGTACATGGGGCTCTTCCTGAATTTGCATGTATTTAATATACGAGGGGGGATCAAATATAAACGAGACTTTTGTTCCTGAACATCAACAGTTGGTAGGACTGGCCCTACGCTTCTCTATGCTTATGTGGGACTGTTGGAAGTGAGGAGAGCATGCTGTTAGATATTTACTGACGTTTTGTCAGTAACGCTCAAGATGTCTGAGCAATAGGTGCCGCCTCCCCCCCCCCCCCCCCCCCAAAAAAAAAAAATTGCACAACACATAATTATCAAACTTCTTGCTCGCGCAGGAGTTCCAGTAGCGGAAATTTGTCATAGATTGAATGTGCGGTTTGGTGATAAAACATTATCAAGGACGCGCGTGTTTGCTGGGCATAAAAATTTCAAGGAAAGACAAGAACGTGTGGAAAATCATGATTGCCATCCTTGGACTAAAACATTCATGCAGTTAAAGACATTATTGATGATTGCCAGGCGAGAGTATCAGAAATTTCACAAAAAATCTGAATCAGTTATGGCAGCTGTCAAGCAATCATCACAAACTACCTACAGTTTCGTAAAGTGTGTTCCTGATGGGTCCCTAAACTTTTGACCGAAAATCTGAAGTTGAGACATTTGGAGGTATGTCAGAGGCTTACAGCAAGGTTTGCAGAAGAAGATGATATAGTTTTGAGTCAGATCGTCACCTGCGATGAAACGGGTTCACCACTGTACTCCAGAATCCAAACAAACAAGTAAGGAGTGGCGCAGGAAAGGGGAGGCAGCACCAGTGAAAGCCAAGATTCAACTGTCAGCTGGCAAGGTTCTTTCAGTTGCTTTTTTTTAATCAGCGAGGCATTTTTCCGACTGATTTTTTGCACGAGTGACACACAATCAATGCTGCTTACTACTGCGAACTGTTGAACAAAGTGAGAGTTGCATATCGATGCAAAAGACATGACAAATTGATTCAACAGGTTATCCTCCTACACGACAATGTGCGACCCCATACTGCAGCTCTAACTGTCTCCAGGCTACAAGAAATGCACTGGACTACACTTGATCATCCTCCTTACAGCCTGGAGTTACTGCCTTGTGATTTCCATTTATTCAGACCATTTAAAGAAGCTCTAGGAGGGCAATGACTTGAAGATGAAGATTTCGTGTACAAGAGGCTGGTGACATGACCGGTTCTTTTTATGATGAGGGCACAAAAAATCTGCACATACGCTGCGACAAATGCGTTTCCAAAGCAGGAGACAATGTAGAAAAACAAATTATAATTGCCTCTAGAGATTCCTTAACAAATCAGGAAATGCTACTTAGCTATCGGGGCAGGCATATAGTTGTACTGAAATTTAAATGTAGCTCACCAGCAGGAAATCTCATAACCTTTCGTATTGCAAGAGCAAAGGCCAAATCTGTCATAATGCAGAGCAAGAAGCAATCTTGGAAAGAATTCCTAAATTTCATTAACACTTTTAAGGACTGGGCAAATAGGGTGTTCTTCAACTGACTGATACCAAGATTTTTCACAGTTTTTTCTGAATTTTGTGTTGCAGGTTCTACAGCACACAATGTAAAATCAATCTGTTGTAGTTCAGAGAGGGATCTTTTTCTATGAAATACTGCAGAGAAACATAGAATTACATTAGTGACAGTTATTTTATATTGAAATGAAAATGTGTTCTTTTCACGACAAAGGAAATTTATTTTTTGTCTTTCATTTCCTAAATGTAGATAGGATTACCAGTTGTTAGTATGAAAAATAAAACTGTTTGAAAATATGTTTCTTTTATTGGTAATTATTTAGTTACATCTGGCTTAGTATGAAAAATTTTGAAGCATTTTGGGAAACAAGCCTACATCACATTTTTCACGGTAGGACCTGTATCTTTTCTTGCCACTTTCCCATATCAGTCTTACACCTCCTAAGAGACCATTTTGACATTTATGTAACTGGTATCAACTAGGAACATGTTTTCCATGGAGTCTGGGTGCTGATGGAACTATTTTGAGTGGAAGTTGATTCACTCAAAAGTATAGTAGCCCATTACCTGGCCACTGTGGTCTGCACCAGCTTTGTTTTATTTATAATCCAAAATATAGTTGAGTTCCATCTTCTCTACCATTCCTAATATTGTTCAGGCATTGATATTAGATGCATTCGTTTTGTTTTATTGTCAAAAGAAATATGCATAGTGTTTTTCTGTTTTACAAACAGCACATGGTGTCATCTGCAAACAGAAGTTCATTTATTTCAGCTTCTGGGCATGTCACTTGTCTTTTTGGAGTTTAATCCATGTGACATTAAAACTACTTTGTGTGTCTCCAGTGTTAATTGTTCACCAACTACACAGATATGAAAGTTGATGAGGCAGGTCTTGGCCAAAGTCCATCTTCTCTTATGACCACATTGACAAACAGTTTCTCAGTGATACACCTAGAGAGATGACCCAGACAATGGTGGAGCACTTTTATAACATCATTGTCTTGGCAAACAACCTTCTACTTTGGAGGCCATTTCCAGAACCATAAAGGCGAAAATGTTAGCAGCTTCTCCAACAACAAGAAAATCTGCTTTACTTATAGTATGAGAAATGGCACTAGGACCAGATTAAATTCATTGCAGTTATGTTCTGTCATTTATGGTTGGACTCAAAAGACATACTTTTGATTATTTTAACTAAAACTGGTTTTGTAGTTAATATCTCAACACTTGGAGTGAGGTAGTAATGATTTCCTTCATAAAAACAAGGCTATACCATTCCAAAGTTACTGGATTGATGCTCTCATCTGCAAGCTCTTGAGCTAATACTCAACTGTCACTTCATTTGGAGATTACCTAATCCTATTTGGGGGAGGCAACAAGAATGTACTATGTTTAAATCTCTTTGGTGGTGTGGTTTTTTACCTGGAAAAGGTGCGTGATAGCACTGAGAGGCTATATCACCTCTGCCAATCTCATAACTGGACCTATGAAGTGTGTTACTTCCACTACATAACTGGTGAGGACCTATTAGACAATTTTATTCTGGAGGAGGGTATCCTCCAAGGCAGCATTTTAAGTGGAAAATAATTTGTAATGGTCAACATCATTTAACCTGCAATAAGAAATCCTGCCAGTTACTGATGACCATCAAAGGATTTAGAAGAATGGGCAGAAAAAACTGGCTCGAGATTTTCATTTGAGGAAATGATTTTATTTACTCATACAGCAATTTTAATCATTTGGGGGTCTGAATGGGGGTGGGGGGTGGCGGGCAAATGCTATGAATCTGTGAGATTTCTGGATCAAATTGACCTGCTTACCACACTTGAAAAACTTGAGAATCAAGTGAGTTAAGCAGTTGAATACTGTAAAAGTTGTCTGCAGACAAACTTTAGCCACAGAGTTTTTTTTCACATATTTAATAAAAGTATGTGGAAAGGCATATCAGCACATACTTTCTGTCTCAGGATACTATGTGCTATACCGTGCAAAAGCTTAATGGTGTCAAAAAGCTATTAGTCTAGTTAGTGGTTCACAGAGACTGAGAACAACTGTTCTGAATGCAGCTGTTCTTTCTCTTGATGAGACAAACCTGAAAGTATTAGCATTGCCAGAGTAAGTGATGCTTAGAGTGGTTGACTATCCAAATGTTTTTGAGTGTATGTTCAGAAATCGGTCATGTGCGATCAAGTAAAAATCATGCTGAAGAACGTCTCATGGAGCTGGATCAGAGCAGAAAAAACTTTTCACTGCTACACTGTTTTCCCTGGTAATGTCTTCACATTTCATCTTTGTAAACACCTACAATTTATGACATTGATGTATTAGCAGTTTCTTGCCACAATTGCACAATGAACTCCCTGAGAACCCATAACAACACAAAATGTATTACCTCCTTTAACTTGGTGCTGTGAAATCAGTGCAGCAAACATTCTTGTCAAAGATAATGATACAGGGTATCCATGGTAGTATACAGCAGAGACAAAATCAAGGCAAAGGGATGCCAATCTGCCGAATACCAGGACATGTTGAGATACAGGGAAATGATGCAAACACTATGGAACCATGTAGTGGAAGCATCATATGTGGTGTTACATACAACAACGTGGTTTATTTAATTGGTGAGTAACCACTATGATGGAGCGTGATGAACAACCAGTATGTGAAAACTGTTAAGTACCACTTTCAATGTAATCGAGCAAGGTGGCACAACGGTTTGCATGCTGGACTCGCATTTGGAGGATGACACTTAAGTCAGTGCTGGCCATCCAGATTTACATTTTCCATGATTTCCCTAAATTGCTCCTGACAAATATCTGAATGGTTCTTCTGTAAAGGGCATAGCCAATTACCTTCTACATTCTTTAGTAATCCGAGCTTGTGATCCAAATCCAAATCTGAGGTCTTTCGCACAAAGTGACGCAAGTTTGTTCGCCGGTTGCCAGGTGAGGTGAATGAATGTTACACCAGTGTGTATCGGCAACATTAAGGGGAGTTAGAACCAAAAAAAAAAAAAAAAAAAGAAAAAAAAATTACATTTTCGAATTTTTATCTCATTATAAAATTTGCAATACAGTATCAGCACATAAATGCAGGTAACGATAACTTTAAGTTAACCTGTTATCTTATGCAGTGTTTGAAATTGTTTCTCTCTATGAAAATAAATCATTAAAAGTTTACGACTGTTTCTCAAGCAACGTCTTCCATGTTAGAATAAGCATAGTACGAGGGCTATTTGGAAAGCAAGGAACTCACATGGGAAGCATTTTATTTTATTTTTTTAAATTTAATCTACACCGGTTGAAAATGTTAAAATTTTTACATGCATTACTTCAAGATCTAATAAAATCGGTAATTTTTTATATAGAAGGCTGTGGATTGCTGTGTTATAAAGGTCATGTCCAGAAGAGGATGGGCACCAGGTTGAGGAAGTTGAAACAAAGTTTGAGAGACAAGAAACTTTGATGGTAAAACCACAAGAGGCAGGCTGACAGACAAAATGAACTACAGCAATATTATGGGACGGCCATTAGAAATAATACTGAGAATTTGTTGAAAATGAAGCAGGCAGTATGGGCTCCCTTCTTCCACAGACTGTCAACTGATGAAAAACCAGTACACCACCTGTGCCCTCCTGGACCTGATCCATGGTGCAATTATGGCAATGCCCAGTACTCAAACAGTTTATACAGCCATAAACATTCCATCCCAGCAGCAGTCATGGATATCATAAAACCTATTTACAAAGACCTGGCAAATCCTGAATTACTGAAGAAGTGTGTGCATGGTCAGACTCAAAACCCCAATGAGTCATTCAATAATCTTATATAGACTCGCTTACCAAAAAATGTTTTTGTTGGAATGAAGACACTAAAGTGGGGTGTCAGTGATGCTGTTATAATGATGGCAACATTGGTAGGGTGAAAGTCTGCAACATATGGGAATTAATCCTGGAGAAAACTGCATCAGAGAACTCTAACGGATGGACAAGGTTTGCATTGATAAAGCAGAGTATGCAGCACAGTTGGCCACTAAGAAGTCCAGAGAGAAGAAAAGAAGAAAAAACTTGGAAAAAGATCAAGAGGATGATATAAAGTATGGTGCAGGGCGATTCTGAGTGACTAAAAATAAAAAATTAAGCATATATTAAGTGAGTTACAGTCTTTTGATACTTTAGAAGCCATTCCTGAAAATTTACATTTTCTGTTGCATTCTCCCTAAATCTAAGAAACCACTTCGAATAGAATATTCAAATTTTCAGGGAGTAATAACATACATATCCTGAGTCCACTGAACTAAAAGAAGAACATAATGTTATGTATAATTAAAATTATTTGGGATAATGTACAAAAAAAGTACACAACATTTTACCCATGTAGTTAAAAAATTGAATTTCTGAAAGCAGTGGCTGAAATGCAATTATTGTTCTTCAGTAGACTCAGAACATACAGTATAATGTCCTTCCTGAAATACAGGGAAGCCAAGTCACTAAATTTAACATTGTTGGGACAGAGCATTCCAACTCCCCTTAAAGCAAGGAAGGGGTTCCCTCATGGTCTGGGAGGTTTTGGAGATGGTAGGACTGGTGATCTTGTACAAATAAATGGAACAATGGAAAAAGAGGATTACCACTTCAATCTATGGTATCATGCATAACCAAGTGGAAGACAATTAATTGGCAAGGGATTTGTCCTACAGCAAGATAATGACCCTAAACACGCTTCAAAAATGTGTTAGGTGTATTTGACAAATTTAGAAAAAAAGAAAGAACTGAAAAATATGATCTGACTGCCCCGATTCCCCAACTGGAATCCTATTGAACTGTTTTTGGATCACTTGGATAGAGCAGTTAAACTAACGCCTGTTGCCAATGTTCATCACCTCTGGACCAGACAACAGGAGGAATGGCAGCATATCAACCCCTGATGAAGCTGACAGTAAGAATGTGTCATATGCAGAGCAGTGATTAAAGCTGAAGGAGGCTACGTTGAGAGTAAGCATATTTCTACCATTTCTAGTTTCAACCTGCATTTTTTCCTTAGAATCCCTAATGTTCAAAAACTTTTGAGCGATAGTGTATATACACCAGATGTATCTTATTTGATGACAAAAGGCCAACCTTTATGATGGCCAATATGCAGCTTTTCCTACTACAATTGCAAAATAATGTTTCCTGCATGATTTTATGAAGCAATCCCCCTAGTACACAACACACTTATTCATAAAACTATTCAGATTGTTCAGGAAGTACCCTACAGTTTCTAACACTTACGCTTGATTCCACTACCATATTGATGATCCCGTGATGCCTCAGGACATCCTCTTCTTTCAGCCGGGTTTTGCCACAAATACCCCCCCCCCCCCCCTTCCTTTCCACCCTCCATCAATTCAATTCAGTACCCAAACGACAGAACTCATCCACTATGTTTAGTGTCTAATTCTATCATCACCTGATATAATTTGACTGTATCCCATTACCTTCATTTTACTATTGTGCTATCCATCTTATAATCACTTTTTGAGACATTAAAGACATCCATTGTGAAACTTCCTGGCAGATTAAAACTGTGTGCAGGACCAAGACTTGAACTCGGGACCTTTGTCTTTCACAGGCAAGAGCTTCTGTGAAATTTGGAAGGTAGGAGACGAGGTACTGGCAGAAGTAAAGCTGTGAGGATGAGGTGTGAGTCGTGCTTGGGTAGCTCAGATGGTAGAGCACTAGCCCACAAAAGGCAAAGGTCCCAAATTCAAGTCTCAGTACAGCACACAGTTTTAATCTGCCAGGAAGTGTCATATCAGCACACACTTGGCTGCAGAGTGAAAATCTCATTCTGGAATTATCCATTCTGTTCAAGTGATCTTGCAAGTTTGCATGTCCTTTGCCGTCTCTGATAGAATTACAGTGTCATCAACAATCCTCAAAGTTTTTATATCTTCTCCCAAAAGTTTAATCCTCTTTCAAAATTTGTCCTTGATTTCCTATGCTGCTTTCTCAGTATACAGATTAAATAACTTTGGGGAGAGCTTGCTATCCTAAAACATTTTATGTATACATAACTAGCAGCACACACTACTGAGGCAGGCAACCCAGCTCCATCTGTACATCTGACTCCACTCAATGAACATTCCAAGGGAAGTGTTAGTCCTCTCTATGACCTTAACCTCATTACTGGTACTCAGTTCCATATTCTATATGACACTCTTGCCCAAATGATAAATGTCCCTTTCTAATGAATCGGTCTATCTAACAATAGGTTGCCCCTCATGTAATGAACCAGACACATTCTTTTATTGGAATAATGCAGTATGGTTTTGGGTATCTTAGATACAGCTTTTTAGTAAAATGTGAAAGAGCATAATTTGTACATGTCTCTCTGTTAGTACTGATCACTTTTCTTCTAGTTTCGAACAATGCATATTCACTCCAGTAGTCTTGTAATAGAGCAAATTTTATGTTACTAGTATGTAATAAAATTACAAAGAAGAGAATTATTTCTGCTATACTTAAGGGATTCCATTAAATAATCCCATAACTGTTTTTTATAATTGGATAGATAAAAAAATCTACTTGCCAAGCAGCAGCAGGAAAACATACACATAAAGGAAGGTTTTACCTATGCAAGCTTTTGGAGCCAATGACTTCTTGTTCAAGCAGGAGGGTTGAAGGGGAAGGAAGAGGGGTGAAGGAAAAGGACTGGAGAGGTTTAGAAAAAGAGGTAGAGCTCGGAAAAGCCACCCAGAACCCCAGGTCTGGGGAGACTTACCAGATGGGATGAGAAGGAAACATTGATTGTTGGGGACTGCACTGGACAAGATTTGAATACCTGAGAGCTTAAAGGTGGAAAGCAGGGTAGTATGCAAGACAGAGATTATTGCTAAAACATAGTGCATGAGTTAATAAGAGTGAAAAGCTGAGTGCATTGTATGTAACAGAAGTGGGAGGGGGGACGACAGAACGCTCAGAACATGAAAAATGTAGAAAACTAAAATAGGACATGAAAGATGTAGAAAACCAAAATGTAGTGAAGAAAGGAGTAGTTACTGTGAAGAAATGCTGCAACGGACAAAATTAACGTAAATTAAGGCCAGATTGGTGGCAAGAACCAAGTACATGTTGTAGCACTAGTTCCACCAACCTGTGGAGTTCTGAGAAACTGGTGTCTGGGGAAGAATCCATATGGTGTGTTTGGTGAAACAGGCACCAAGATCAAGGCTGTCATGTTGTAGAGCATGTTCTGCAACAGGATATTGTGTGTTACCTGTATACACTGTCTGCCTATGCCCACTCATCCTAAATAATAACTTGGCCGTAGTCGTGCTAATGTAAAAGGCCAAATGTTGATTACATAACACCTGGTATATGACATGTTGTTTCACAGGTGGCTGTCCCTTTGATAGTGTATATTTTGCCAGTTACAGGGCTGGAATAGATGGTGGTAGGCAAGGGCAAGTCTTGCAGCGGAGAGGTCACACTGGTCGGAGCCTCAGGGTAGGGAGATGATTGCAGAAGTAGCATAGGGTCTGACCAGGATATTACAGAGATTCGGAGGTTGACAAAAAGCTATTCCAGACGTGGTGGGCAAAATCTCAGACAGAATGTATTTCATTTCAGGGTATGATTTTAGGAAGTCCTAGCCTTGTCGAAGTAGCCGATTGATACATTCAAGACCAGGATAACAGTGGGTGACAAGTGGTGTTCTCCAAAGTTGTTTTTTGGAGGGATTAGCAGTACCAGGATTGGATGTGATGGCCCGGGAAATCTATATCCAGTGAAGGCTGAAGTGAGAATGGTGGTGTAATGCTGTAAAGAGTCTGCATCTGAACATATTCGTTTGCCTTGAGTGCCAAGGCTGTATGGTAGGGAACGTTTGGCATGGAAAGGATGGGAACTGTTGAAATTAAGTACTGTTGTTTGTTAGTAGGTTTACTGCAGACAGAATTGTGTAGCTGGCCTTTTGCGACAGTGAGTTCAACATCAATGAAAATGACATGGGATTTGGAATAGGACCAGGAAAAAGTATTTAGAGATTTCAGGAATTTTAACAGGTGAGTCTCACCACAAATGTCATCAATGTATCTAAACCAAACCATGAACTGATGGCTTATGGAACTAAGGAAAGAGCCCGTTCCCCTGTCCCCCGCAAGTGACCCATGAAAAGGTTGGCCTAGGAAGGACTTATCCTGGTTCCCATGGGGTTGTAACCCCGACCTGTTTGTATGTTGCCCCCCCCCCCCCTCCCCCCTCTCCACTCCTCCTTTTCCCCCAAGGTGAAGTAGTTGTTGCTAAGTGTTAAGCCATTTAAGGTGAGCAGGAAACAGTAAGGATCCCTGGTGTAGAAAGCAACTGAAAGAATTGAAAATAAATAAGTCACCAGGTCCAGATGGAACCCCAGTTCAGTTTTACAGAGAGTACTCAATGGCACAGGCTCATTACTTAGATTGCATTTATTGAAAATATCTCATCCAGCACAAAGCCCTAAGTGACTGGAAAAAAGTGCAAGTGACTCCTGTATGTAAGAAGGGTAAAAAAACTGACCACAAAATTACAATTGAGTATCGTTAACATCAGTTTGTCGCAAAATTCTTGAATATATTCTCACCTCAATATAATAAAGTTTCTTGAGATGGAAAAGTGTCTGTCCACAACTCAGCATGGATCTGGAAAGCACTGCTCATGTGCAACTCAGCGTGCCCTTTTTTTACGTGATATCCTGAAAACTATGGATGAAGGGCAACAGGCAAATTCCATGTTCCTAGATTTCCTGCAGACTGTTAACAAAGGTACAAATATACAGAATAGGTTTCCAGGTACATGAGTAGCTCAAAGACTTCTTAAGTAATAGGAACCAGTATGTCGTCCTCAATGGTGAGTGTTCATGAGAGACAGTTGTAGTACCCCAGGGAAGTGTATTAGGACCACAGTTGTTCTCTACATAAATAAATAATCAGATGGATAGGATGAGCAGTAATCTGCAACTGTTTGCTGCTGATGTTGTGGCATACAGGAATGTGTCATCATTGAGTGACTGTAGGAGACAAGATAACTGAGACAGAATTTCTCATAGGGGTGATGAATGATGCCATGCTCTAAATGTAGAAAAATGTAAGTTAAACCAGATGAGTAGGGAAAATGATCTCATAATGTTTGAATACAGCATTAGTAGTGTGCTACTTGACACAGTCATGTCAATTAAACATGTAGGTGCAATTTGCAAAGCAATATGAAATGGAATGAGCATGTAAGGATTTTAGTGGGGAAGGTGAATGGGTGGCTTCATTTTATTAGGAGAGTTTTAGGAAAGTGTGTAATCTGCAAAGCAGATAGCACATAAAACACTAGTGCACCCATTCTTGAGTATTGATCAAGTACTTAGGATCTCCACCAGGTGGGATTAAAGAAAGACATCAAAATGACTCAGAGGTGGGCTGCTAGATTTGTTACCGATACATTCGACCAGCATGCAAGTATTACGGAGATGCTTTGGGAACTCAAATGGGAATCCCTGGAGGTAAGGAGACATTTTTTTGAGGAACACTGTTGAGAAAATTTAGAGAACTGACATTTGAAGCTGACTGCAGAACGATCCTACTGCCGCCAACATACATTTCGTTTAAGGACCACATAAATTAGGACTTGTACAGAGGCTTATAGATAATCATTTTTCCTTCACTCTGTTTGTGAGTGGAACAGGAAAGGAAGTGACTAAAAGTGGTACAACATACTCTCCACCATGCACCATGTGGTGGCAATGTATGGATGTAGATGTAGAATTGTATAAAAATTTGAAAACCCTACCTTCTGATACCCCTGAAAGGTGCAAATCACAGAGAACACCATGATAATCCATGAATAAGTTGGGATTAATAGAATGATACTCCTCTGATGACAGAAGAAGTTCTTTATATTCCATGAAGTTACTTAATGCTGTATACAACCTGTCTGACTTGGAAGCAACTAGAGAGAAAATACTTAAGATGAAACATAGGAGCTGATGCAATGTGAAAAAGGTAGATGGTATTTAAGACATTGTGCTGGAATTGACCCTTTTTCCCTATGATGTGCATGCAAATTTAGTGAATTGAACAAAGAAGAGTTTTCTCATAAGCAACATTGCTATGACTGTGTCCCATGTTGGTATAGAAGCCATGCACCCCTGTTAGACAACAGCGTAGAGCGTTGACCATCTCAAATCCTACCAATGCCAACACTGCCTGTAACAGAGGTATCAGAGTGGTGGTGGTGGTGGTCGTGGTAGTGGTATCAGTAGTAGCACTGTAGTTTGGTAACTGTGTGTCACCAATAGCAAAACTGCAATGAGGACTGGATAATCAAGATGTTTTCTTATCCATTAATTTGTGTTATAGTATCGACAGCATATGTTAGTTTCACTGTTATGTAAAACAAAAGCCAGATAATTAACCAGACACGTTGCTGCCCTGTTGTCAGACTTCACAGTATTCTCCCATAGAAGCTCAAATAACACAGTATCCGAGATCTTTATAGCAGTTTTTCATCCTGTGTAAGAGAAAGGATGCAGAGTATTGCATTAAGAAACTCAGTGAGTGCACACAATGAAATTGCTTTTACAGAATGCAGAATAAGCTCTACATGTGTACCACAGGGACTGATATTGGGTCTGCTCTTGTTCTTGTTATATACTGGTTGTTGAAATAAAATATTCCATATTCTATGAGGTGATAGTATGGACCAAAGCAAGAAAAAAAGTCCAGTAAATATGGCCTGTAAAATGCTGATCTTAAGAGCAACAATGATCCTTGTTCATCTTTGCTACTGTGAAACACATCTCTTATATTGCAAGGTTTTTTCCTGGTAATATGAATGACCTATAGAATGCATTAAACAAATGAGCACATTATTCTGCTACTATGAAACAGCAGAGCTTCTATTGTTATCTGCTTGCGATTACATATAACCTGCAATTGTAAGCCATGCTAAAGGAGGGTTCGGTGAGGTGTCCATTCATAGTAAGGCATGCTTTTGTCCAATGCCTTAGGGAATCACATTCACTTGGAAAACTCCAAGTTGAGCATCAATGTGCTTGCACACATTGACGATGCATTCCTTAGTGTTTGTACACCAGAGATTCCAAGATTCCAATCGAGTAATTGGATAGACAAACAAAAATCCAAGGGGTTAAAACTGGGAATGTACTGGTCAACAAAATGGAACTCCCTGACCAATCCATTGCCCATTAAATGTCAGAGTGAGGTGTTCTTGAACATTTCAGAGAAAGTTGGCTGGCTCCTTAATGCATGAACCACAGCTCCAGCTGCTGGAATGGTACCTACTCAAGCAAGCTAGGCACTTCATTTTATTGGAACATGTGATAGCTTGCAACAGTCAACCTGTTTAATAGTGTGTAATGTCCTGTTAGTCTATCACCAATCATTCCCACCCATACATTAACTGAAAACTGGTGCTGATGCCTTGCTTCTTCAACTGCGTGTTGGGTTCATTCACACACACTTGGTCCTCCACAATAGGAGTATGAATGGTGTGAGGTCTTCCACACTCTGTCATTGTTGGAGCTTTTCACTCACAGGGAAAACATGGCTGAATAGTTGTGGAGATGGTATACTGCATTCTGGATATTTTCAGCATGGTTGTTTCCGTTTGCCAGAACGTAACATACCATCACTGCCATTTATCCTTTGGACTAATAGGCTTCCATTACATTCATTAGTGGGGAGATAAACTGCAATGTAAAATCATTTCACAAATTTGTCATAACACAAGGTGGTTTTCTTTAGAACTAATGTATGCATGCGCACTTACCCAGAACTGTGGGTATGGTTTATAGCACCAACACTATTGGATGTTCACTGTGTGCTGTATCCATGGACAATAACAGGGAAATGTGTCCTCATTATAATCAAGCCTAATAGAGTAACATAATAGCTTGAAAATGCAAATAGAATTTTCTTGAAAATTAATAACTTGTTCTCTGCAAATGGACTGTCACTGAATTAAGACAACATACAATACATACAGTTCATTACTGCACAAAGCCTGACCACATAGTTAGAAATAATGCATGAGGGTAATCCAGTAAATGAAACAAAATATTCTAAGTTCTTAGGTGTTTGTACTGATAAGAACTTGACTGGAAGTCACATGATACAGATCATCTTAAATGCCTAAGCTGTGCAACTTTGTATTATGGTTAATATCAGATTTTTAGAGATGGAAATGTCAAAAATTTGACTTAATCCCCCTATTTTAATGAACTAATGTCTTATGACATCATATTCATATAACTTGTCATTGAAAAAAATCTGTTTGTTGCATAAAAGTGTGTACTGAGGATAATATGTGGTTTTAATTCTAGAATTTCTTGTAGACAGCTCTTTAAATAATTGAAAATATAATGTAATTGGATAGACAAAATATCTACACACCAAGTGGCAGCAGGAGAGCACACGTATAAAAGTTTGCAAGCTTTCAAAGTCAGTGGCTCCTCCTTCTGGCAGAAGGGTTGAAGGAGAAGTAAGAGGGGCAAAGGAAAAGCACTGGTGAAGTTCAGGAAAAGTGATAGAGTTTGGAAAAGTCCGAAGGAACATTGCATCATAATTCGGAATAACACAGGCACTGCAGTGTCATATTTATTCACCGACACTGGGCAAGCAAAATGTCTCCCTTGTATGGGAATATACATATTGGATGTATAAGTACAGGTTGTAGACATGAGGTTGATCACATATGGAAATTTGGTTCTGGCAGTGAGTCACATTCAGATAGCCAAATGATAAAGTGACCACTCCTAATAAATGGGATATCCAGGTTCAAGTCCCAGCCTGGTACAAATTTTCACTGTCATAATTCTGTTATATAGCTGATGGTTGTCCATATTCGCAATTGCAAATATGTTTAATGTATATTGTAATGGCTGTAGTTACCACAGTGCCTGTTCCTTCAGACATGCATGCATGTCCAAAAGAACATTGCATTGTATTTTCGAATAACACAAGCACTGCAATATTGTATTTATCTGCTGATGACAGGCAAGCAACTTTCAACTAAAATGTCTCTTGCATTCAGGAATATATACAATGCTTGTATGAGTACAGGTTGTAGACAAATGGTTGAAAACATATGGAAGTTTAGGTCTAGCCGTGAGTTGTGCTCGGATAGCCAAATGGTAAGGTGACCGCTCACGCAGGTTGGCAAGTACAGAGGGTTTGGACAGGTTTTGACCCTTTTCCATGTGTACATGCATTTCATCACTAAAAAATTGCATGTAAAAAATTATTCTTCCATATACTTGAGACACTGATATCAATGAATTGCTTATTTTTTTTGTGCAGTGTGGGTTGTTAACACAGCTTGTCAGTCACTAAACTGTTTTTGTGATTTGGGTGTGCCATGCAGGTTTTCATGCTGTTATTATTATTTGATGCTACATAGAGATTTGAGAGTGTAAAATAAAATAGAGAAAACTGATCCTTTATGAGTGAAGGCACTGCAATCATAAAAAAATTTGGGTTGTGGATGGAGGATATATCCGGTTTAGGACCAACTGGACTAAAAAAAATGTTTTTCTGCATAATGTGTAGCTGAGTATATGTACTGATCTACATATATTACATTATAGTTTCTTTCAAGGTCAGATTTTCTAGTTGATATGTGATTACAACACAGACACAGCTGTTATGTTTCTTAAATCCTGTAACTGCATTCTTGGATGGAGCACTCTTTCCAGAACTGTTTTATGTTTTTTAATTATGTGATGCAAACAGATAAGTACTTGCATTGGATCATAATGATCTGAGAGAATTTTCTTTTGCCTATTTCAAAATCTCGTAGTGCAACATATTTTTCTTTTATTGTCTACAGTATGGAACACATTTATATATTTATTAATTCAATAAAACATTTATTCAACTGTATGTAAAATGATGTACTTTCATTCATGACGCATGCAATTTCACAGATAGCATGTCTGTACAGTTCATAGGCCTGCTTATAAAGATCACCTGGGTCAGCCCCCTGGTGAACTATGGTCAGCTGCCAAAGAAATACTATTATTTAAGTGATCACAAATGAGTGCTCAGGGTATTTTGTAACCTATATTACTGTTTTCCAGTCAATGTTCTCAGTGCTATGCACAACCTGTACTTTACTGTATCTTATGTGTTGCTCTACAAAGTACTAAGTTCTGTAAATTGTATTGTTCTTGCTATATAGCATGTTGTTGTTGTTGTGGTCTTCAGTCCTGAGACTGATTTGATGCAGCTCTCCATGCTACACTATCCTGTGCAAGCTTCTTCATCTCCCAGTACCTACTGCAGCCTACATCCTTCCGAATCTGCTTAGTATATTCATCTCTTGGTCTCCCTCTACGATTTTTACCCTCCACACTGCCCTCCAATACTTTAGTAATGCATTCTGTAGGTCATTCATATTACCAGGAAAATCCCTCGATGTCTCAGAACATGTCCTAACAACCGATCCCTTCTTCTAGTCAAATTGTGCCACAAGCTCCTCTTCTCCACAATTCTATTCAATACCTCCTCATTAGTTATGTGATCTACCCATCTAATCTTCAGCATTCTTCTGTAGCCCCACATTTCGAAAGCTTCTATTCTCTTCTTGTCTAAACTATTTATTGTCCACGTTTCACTTCCGTACATGGCTACACTCCATAAAAATAATTTCAGAAACGACTTCCTGACATTTAAATCTATACTCGATGTTAACAAATTTTTCTTCTTCAGAAACGCTTTCCTTGCCATTGCCAGTCTACATTTTATATCCTCTCTACTTCGACCATCATCAGTTATTTTGCTCCCCAAATGGCAAAACTCCTATACTACTTTAAGTATCTCATTTCCTAATCTAATTCCCTAGCATCACCCGACTTAATTCAACTACATTCCATTATCCTCGTTTTACTTTTGTTGATGTTCATCTTATACCCTCCTTTCAAGACACTGTTCATTCCGTTCAACTGCTCTTCCAAGTCCTTTGCTGTCTCTGACAGAATTACAATGTCATCGGCGAACCTCAAAGTTTTTATTTCTTCTCCATGGATTTTAATACCTACTCCGAACTTTTTTTTTTGTTTCCTTTATTGCTTGCTCAATATATAGATTGAATAACATCGGGGATAGACTACAACCCTGTCTCACTCCCTTCCCAACCACTGCTTCCCTTTCATGCCCCTAGACTCTTATAACTGCCATCTGGTTTCTGTACAAATTGTAAATAGCCTTTCGCTCCCTGTATTTTACCCCTGCCACCTTAAGAATTTGAAAGAGAATATTCCAATCAACATTGTCAAAAGCTTTCTCTAAGTCTACAAATGCTAGAAACGTAGGTTTGCCTTTCCTTAATCTTTCTTCTAAGATAAGTCGTAGGGTCAGTAGTGCCTCACGTGTTCCAACATTTCTACGGAATCCAAACTGATCTTCCCCAATGTCGGCTTCTATCAGTTTTTCCATTCGTCTGTAAAGAATTTGCATTAGTATTTTGCAGCTGTGACTTATTAAACTGATAGTTCAGTAATTTTCACATCTGTCAACACCTGCTTTCTTTGGGATTGGAATTATTATATTCTTCTTGAAGTCTGAGGGGATTTCGCATGTTTCATACATCTTGCTCACCAGATGGTAGAGTTTTGTCAGGACTGGCTCTCCCAAGGCTGTCAGCAGTTCTAACGGAATGTTGTCTACTCCGGGGGCCTTGTTTCGACCCAGGTCTTTCAGTGCTCTGTCAAACTCTTCACGCAGTATCGTATCTCCCATTTCATCTTTATCTACATCCTCTTCCATTTCCATAATATTGTCCACAAGTCCATCACCCTTGTATAGACCCTCTATATACTCCTTCCACCTTTCTGCTTTCCATTCTTTGCTTAGAACTGGGTTTTCATCAAAGCTCTTGATATTCATGCAAGTGGTTCTCCTTTCTCCAAAGTTCTCTTTAATTTTCCTGTAGGCAGTATCTATCTTACCCCTAGTGAGATAAGCCTCTACATCCTTACATTTGTTCTCTAGCCATCCCTGCTTAGTCATTTTGCACTTCCTGTCAATATCATTTCTGAGACGTTTGTATTCCTTTTTGCCTGCTTCATTTACTGCATTTTTATATTTTCTCCTTTCATCAATTAAATTCAATATTTCCTCTGTTACTCAAGGGTTTCTACTAGCCCTCGTCTTTTTACCTATTTGATCCTCTGCTGCCTTCACTATTTCATCCCTCAAAGCTACCCATTCTTCTTCTACTGTATTTCTTTCCCCCATTCCTGTCAATTGTTCCATTATGCTCTACCTGAAACTCTGTACAACCTCTGGTTTAGTCAGTTTATCCAGGTCCCATCTCCTTAAATTCCCACCTTTTTGCAGTTTCTTCAGTTTTAATCTACTGTTCATAACCAATAGATTGTGGTCAGAGTCCACATCTGCCCCTGGAAATGTCTTACAATTTAAAACCTGGTTCCTGAGTCTCTGTCATACCATATAGCATAAGTAAACTGAATTATTTACAAATATATTATTTTTTGTGTATTAATATTATCTTCTCTTAGTCGTAAGGAAGGTGACATGTTTTTCTTTTTTCGTCATGCAAAGTGCAGGAAAATTCTTGTGGAATTACTTTGTAACAGCAATGATGATGAATTTGTGAGATGTTTCTCTGAGTCTGAACAAGATACAGTTGAAAAAAGTGAATATGATACTTATTCAGATTTACTTTGAGCTAAGGTGAACAAGAACACAGATGTGAAAAGCAGCACTGAGCCACTTGTGTGGTCTTGATTGCTTGGTGAGCCTCAACTCGGGTTGCCCTGTCAGCTGGTTGTGCCACACTAGGGCCCACCAGGTAGTGCAGTGCCCTGCCAGAACCCAGTCCACCCAGGCACATGTGTGGCTTGACTGCTCGTCAAATCGTGTGCCTGCCAGACATCACACAGTTATGGGCACAAAACAAAATCTCTGTGGCCCATTTTCAGGCAGTTGTTTACTTCTTACAGTATTCACCGACACGGTACTTCACCTCTGGTCTTATATTAAAATAACCAACAGCTGTAACATCAGCAACAAGATGGTTACTTAAATCTCCACCATTGCTTCAAATTATAAATCACCTTATTTTAGGTGCATGTGAAAACCTATTTTCCTTATAATGCAATGAAAATAGTTAATTTTATTAATTAGTGAATTTTTGTAATACGAACCTAAGTATTTAAAAGTTTTTATGGACTAAGACAGATATAAGATTGTTATATCACAGCAGAATTGTTCTCATATTGTATGATGTTTATCTTTTTCTCAGCAGATATACCTTTCCATAGGTAAAGTCTGACTTCTCAGTGTAGCTTATTTAACAGAAAATTTGATAGAAAATCAACAGCTGAAATTTATTACTTCACGAACCAAACACAAACCTGTATATGTGCAACACCATACAAATTGTTTATTAAAAGCCTTTCAGTTTGGGAAATCTGTCTAAATTCCAATAAAATTGAGCACTTCAACACCCTTCATGATTTCCTAGTAGAAATTTATCTCACTTCAGACGAAGATGTCAAGAATAAAATTAAGGAACATTTGAAGGGATGTGGGAAATTTCAAATGTTATTTCCCTGCTCTGTATAGTAATAACAACTGAATGCAATCACTTGAAAAAGACAATAATTTTGGAATCCAAATGAAGTGTAAATTGAAATGAGCAGCTACTCGAAACTCCCAGTGACTAAGTTACAGAAAATAAATCTTTATCACCAATAAGTTTCTGGTTAAGCTTAAAGACAGAGTTTCCAATGCTATCAAATAAAGTGGTAACAAGTCTATTACCTGCCTTGTCCATATATATGTGCAAAAGGTATTTCCTTCTTGCATGTATATAAAAAATAAATCCATAAACAAACTTCACAGCAAAAGTAATTTGAAACTGTCTATATTCTGTTGTTCCTGATTTCAAAGTTATGTGATATGAAAAGCAGGCGGATCCTCCTCAACAAATTCTGAGGAAGGGTTGAGCCAGTCAGTTCCATAATGAAAACTTGTAGATTTACAGAAAAGTGTAAGATACTTTAATACTGCATATTCTAGCCATTAAGCAAAAGCTTCATCAGCACTTTTGATGTGGTACAGGTGAAATGTAAAGCATTATAAAAGCATTAGGGCTATTAAACCATTTGCTTTGAATTCAATTACTTCCATGTTACAGTGATTACTTTTTTGTGTTACATCCATCATTTTTTTCACTACGCATTATTTTTCTTTGTAAAGCATCAAGAACACCCTGTTCCTAGCAAATCAATTCTTCACCATTCTCAAAGGAGTGCAGACGATTCAGCAAGCAATTCCTCATGTGTGTTGTTTGTCAATCCCTCTTTCTCAGAACTGCCTGTTTCCTGGTTGTACTGAGCCTTGTTGACACCTGAGATCAGCCAGGTACCTGACAAGGCTCAGGCCTCAACAGCACATTGCAGGTTGCACACTCCTTTGCCAGGACAGTTCAGCTCAACTACCCGTGATGCAGGCGACAGGACGGAGCACTCAGCTGCAACCGGGTTCGGGCAGGTAAATGTAGTGCAATGCAAGGCTCTGGGTACAAATGTGCTATGTTATATTGTTCATGTAAAGATAAGATATTGGAAATTTTGAGAAAATACAGTGTAAGTCAATTATTTAATGCAACAATAATGTCTTTAATGCAACAATAATGTCAAATAGTGAGGTCACTCAGTATTTACATTTTAAGCACATGATAATGAGGTATTTGCCTGTTGTTTTATGAATTTCTGATCATTATAGTAAAAGGAAATACACAAAAGTATATACCCCTGCAGAATATCTGACAATTGGTGAGTAAATGATTCCATTTCAGGGGGCATTGCACATTTACGCATTGTTTGCCTAAAATCCAAAGAAATTTGGAATATCGAGTGGTTGTTACATTACGAGGGGCAGTCAAATGAAAACCAGACACATACCACAGCAAGACCATACCGAGTGAGGTGATGCAGTTGTTGACACACTGGACTCACATTTGGAAGGACGAAAGTTCAAACTCACTTTCAACCATCCTGATTTAGGTTTTTCATGATTTCCCTAAATTCCATCAGGCAAATGCCAGGATGGTGCCTTTGAAAGAGCCCAGCCAATTTCCTTCCCCATACTTCTCTGATCCAAACTTGTGCTCAGTCTCTAATGACCTTGTTGTCGGCTGGACGTTAAACACAAATCTCCTCACAGTAGGATCATGAAATGTTTCCATTTAAAGCTAACGAACACCCCCATTAAGACATTTATCCCACTGGGCCATGAGACAATCAATTCCTGTTTCATAGAGTGTGGTCAACTGCTGGTGGATCCACAACTGCATCTGCTCTTGCACTTCCTCATGGCAGCCACCCAAAGGGGGAATGGTGGCCACCCAGAGGGGGAATAGTGACTCTCTAGAGGGAGTGGTACTGACATCACATTCATTTTCTGTCATAGGTATGTGTATGGGCATGTGAATAATGTAATGTGACATCATTTTTTATGCTGATAACAATGAATATCTTTCATTTTTGAGGATATAATGAATATCTTTGACTTTCAAGTGACGGTTACATAATTTTTACTGCATATCTGGCACATCATTTTAATATTATGCTCTGATTGGTTGGAAACAGGAGAGGAATGTGATATAAAGCACACAATTAGTCTATTTCTGTCATCTTTGATTTTAATACTGCTTCATACTAAACAAATCCACCACAGTTGTAAAACACTTTATTGACCGAAGTCTTAGATGACAGAAGTCGCTAAACACTACCACAATATTGAGGTCTTAGCCCCATCATCAGGTGTATTTGAAATCTGAAGTAAACTAACAGTTGTAACCTGCTACATTAAGCAATTAAGAATTTAAAAAAAATTCGAGATTGACATTTAGAAACTGAAGAAAACAGATACAATGATTGAATAACAACCTACCTAGTAGTATTAGTAGTAGTAGTAGTAGTAGTAGGGCATCATGTCCATGTCCTAACAACTAATAGGCTGACATCTAATGCATGTTTACTATCAAATAATACCCCAAATTGTGGCTGCAAAGAACTCCATCTGTCAATCACAGCCTAAGAAAATTCTTCTTGCCTCAAAACTGCTACCGGGAATGGATGCAGTGTAACAATAAAGCCACCACAGAACATTAGGTGGAAGTCATGCACTAAATCAAAGCTAAGCTTAACAACAAACCTGTGCTACATGAACTGTAAGTCAGTTTACAGCCTGATATGACGAACCAAGCTGAAATGCCTACATTCAAGGCCAACACTTACCAAACATTGACACAGCACACCTATGTTACTCATGCGACTATGGCAAGTGGACTGTGCAATAATACTGAGGGCAAGATCCATGGCACACATCATGAAGGGGGTGCATAACATGGCATGGAGAGAAACTAAGGTACAAGCATGTATGAATGCTGCAAAAATGCAGAAGCATTATAAGTAATAACTGAAAGGAATGGAACCATTATGAGATATGTTTGCCTTAACAAACAAATAAGAAAAAGCAGCATGACTAATAACAGAATAAGTGGAACAAAGCAACATGCACATGACATGGAAAGCTAACATAAATAATAGCATAAGCCAAAGGCCAAAATACATAAAACTGCCAAAATTTGCATCTTATAGCAGAAAAGTCCAAACATAGCAACTAATCAGTTGTAAATGAGTGAAGTTAAAAGGTAAAACATTTAAAACACAAAACTGCCAATATCTGCATCCAGCAGGAGAAAAGCCAGACATAAAAAATGACATGTTGCGAACCACTGAAGTGAAAAGGTAAAAACATTTAAACCATAAAACTGCCAAATCTGAGTGGAATAGCTGAAGAGTCCTAACATAACAAATGACAGGTTGTGAAACAATGAAATGAAAAGACAATACATTTGAAAGAGCAAGTATTTTTAAAAACATTTAAAGAGAGAAAAAAATTTAAAGTTTTTATGGTAATTGACCATCTGATATTATTGGAATAAAAGAGATACCTACTGCAGATTAAGAGGCCATGACAGGGTTATTAAATAGGAGCAGAGAAAACAGTAAGCTACCTCCAAAACTGGCTATTGAAAGCACTGTATAAAGTTACTCAGAAGATTTTTATACTTGAGCTCAACTTAAGAACAGTGTCAGGATTGTTCAATCCATATTTGAAAATCTTGATCTCTTCCAAAACATTTAAAGTTAAGCCCTTATCATAGATGTGAAGTACAGAAAGATCCTCTTCAATATTTCCTAATTTATAATTATTTAACACTAAGTGCATAGACATGCTCTCCACAATATGATTGCTGCTATGTTGGACAAAATGGCAGATCTTTTCAGACTAGATTTAAGAGCATCGTAATGTTACCAAGCTTAGATCAACAATGTCTACACACTTAGCATTAAATAATCATAAATTAGGAAACACTGAGGAGGATTTTCTATACTTCATGTCTATGATAAGGGCTTAACTTTAAACACTTTGGAAGAGATCAAGATTTTCAAATGTAATCTGAACAATCCTGACACTATCCTTAATAAGCAAGTTGAGCTCAAGCATAAAAATCTCCTGAATAATTTTGTACAATGCTTTCCATAGCCAGTTTTGGAAGTAGCTTACTGTCTTCTCTGCTCCTATTTAATAACCCCACCATCCCCCTTTAATCTGTGGTCTGTGTCTCTTTTGTTCCAATAGCACCATGTGGCCAACTACTGATAAAACTTAAATTTATCTTTTAAACTTTTTAATTCCTTGAAATGTTTTAAAAATTTTTTAATCTTTCAAATATATTACCTTTTAATTTCACTGTTTCACAGCGAGTCATTGTTATGTTATAATTCTTCCGCTACTGGTGCAAATTTGACAGTTTTACGTTTTACATGTGTTACCTTTTCCATTTCGCTGGTTCACAACCTGTCATTTGTTATGTTTGGCTTTTATACTACTGGCTGCAGTTATTGGCATTACTTTTTAATTTCACTGGTTTACTACATATTATTTGATATGTTTGTACATTTCTGCTATTAGATGCAGATTTTAGCAACTGTACGTGTTTCGGCCTTTCACTTATGCTATTATGTATGCTAGCTTTCCATGTCATGTGTGTGTTGCTTTGTTGCACCTATTCTGTTATTAGTAATTCTCTTTTTCCTTATTTGTTTGTTAAGGTGAACATCTCTTGTACTGGACCACCTTCACTTTCAGTTATTAGTTATATTGCTTCTGCATTTTTTCAGCATTTATACTTGGTTGTATCTTAATTCCTCTACATGACATGTTATGCACCCCTTCACAGTGTTTACCATGAATACACACCCTTCATGGTGTTTACCATGAAAATGGCCTGTAGCATTACTGCTCAGTCCACTTGCTGTAGCCACATGGTCACACAGGTGCACTGTATCAGTGTTTAGTGTTTGGGAAGTGTTGGCCTCAAATGCAGGTGTGTTTGCTTAGTTTGCAGTGTATGCACAGTATCTGGCTGATTCTGTCCATTGCTCTGGGAATGTATGGCAGAAAGACCGTACCTGACATTTCTTTTTCTGATGTGTCACTTTGTCGAGTGTTTGACTCTGTTACACTTCTTACATAACTGATGGAAACCCATTGCTCCTCAGAATGCTTTCCAGATGTTGCATCTTGCATCTGAGGTGCTGCAGCTCCCATATTCATCTTGCTTGCATTATGAGCATATTAATCGTGCCTCTTTTCTGGTTCAGGTGGTGATCAGACAGTTTGTGCAGATATCAGTCAATGTGTGTTGGTTTCTGATACATGCTGTGCCCCAGGTTTCCAACATCCCTTGTGACCATCACTTCTAGAAAGGGCAGTTGTTTCTCGTTTTCTACTTCCATGGTAAATTTTGCAGATTGTATTGATGCCTTGAGCAACAATGGCAGAAAAAAGTGCAACTGATGTCCTCTCTTGCCTTTCTGTCATGTTGCCGGGATGAAGGAGCTACACCTAAGTTTTTGAAATGTAACCACCAATTTACCACTGCCAAAACTCATTGTATCTATGACAGAATGGAACACGCTTTTCTTCATGAGCAGACCCATGCAACACGGAGGTACTTGGCAAGAACAGATGAGGAACTTTTGGACATTTTCTATTTACTAAACAGTATAATGCATCGAGATAACAGGAACAAGATCAACAGCATCACTCACAGGAGCATCCAGAACAAACTCAAATGCTGCACTGAGTAACAGAAGAAAGAGTTTGCAAGATGCTGGATGCAGACCAGTAAGGTGATCCCAGACATGTCACACACAATTGTCGACCTCACTGAATGACAACTGACCAAAGAGGAACAGTTTGTCCTTCAAAAAGGAGGAAATTTCACTGTCATCTCAAGAACTAATCTGTGGAGCACATCCCTGATAATTGCAAAATGGCCATTTGGACACTTCCTCGTGAAAGAGCTGAGGAAATATGCACTGAGACAACCAGCGTACTGCACTGAGCAAAACCACCAGCTTGCAACCTGAAGAAAGAAGAGGTACAAGCTATCAAGAGTATTAATGCTGACAAGAGTATACTGGTACTGCCTGCTAATAAGGGAAATAATGCCATCATAATGAAGACTGAAGATTATGCGAAAAATATCCGGGTCCTATTAGATACAATGACATACTGAAAAATAAGCAGAGATCTGATGCAATGGATTAAATGGAATATGAATCAGTTAATCAAGGCATCTTCTCTCTTGGAAGATGTGCAGAGGAACCTGTGCAACACAGAAACCCTACCAACTTGGCTGTGTGGATTGCCAAAGATCCATAAGAATAATGTTCTATTAAGAATGATTGTTAGAGCTCCTGGCCTACCACCACATAAACTGGCAAAACACTTGGCCTCTCTGCTCCAGCCATATGTGGAGAAGACTGACACATACTGAAATCACTCAGGACATTTCACTGAGAAACTGAAGAAACTAAAACTGGCACCAAACAACATCCTGGTCACCTTTGATGTTATTTCTTATTTGTTTACCAAAATGCCACTAGGTGACTCTCTGGAGTACATTGATTCCATTTTGCAACAAGACATCACCAAGCTCTTTCGTGCATGTCTCATCATGAGCTGTTTCTACAAACAGCTGGAAGGCATCACCATGTGTAGTCCTCTTAGTCTAGTGGTGGCCAACTTCTTCATGGAACATTTTGAGACATAGGCACTGGAATTGGCACCTTGTAAACCTATGGTGTGGTACAGATACATTGATGATGTGTTCATTGTGTGGAGACATGGTGAGGAACAGCTCAGTTGACTTCCTAAAACACTTGATCAGCCTCCATGACAACATAAAATTTACTGTGGAAGTAGAAAAGAACAAACAGCTACTGGTCTGTGATGTGCTGGTCACAAGGGATGGTGAAAACCTGGGACACAGTGTGTATCAGAACCTGACACACATGGAGCAATACCTGCACAAGCTGTCTAATCACCACCTGAGCCAGAGAAGAGGCATGACTAATATGTCTGTAATGCAAGCAAGATGAATATGTGAGCCACAGCACCTCAGTTGTAAGATGCAACATCTGGAAAACTATTTACAAACAGACAAAGAGGAACAAAGAGTGTCTCAGATCAGCACAGGAGAAAAGGGACCCACTTGCAATGTTGGGAATATGCTGCATACCATGCACACGTGGAAAAATTTATGTCAGAATGACTGGATTAAAGAGCGTAAGTGGCATTGCAGGTTGGGGCAGATGGAGAAACTGGCTGCAGCTAACCACATAGTAAAATTTGTCAACACAGAAGTTCTGGCTGTAGAGGAGAGCTATCACACCTGCTTGTTCAGAGAAGCTGTAGAAACACACAAACATGAGAATAGGTTCAACAAGAAAGAAGAAAGCCTCAAAGTGAACAGATCCTGGATCCCTGTGCTGCAGTGAATGATCACTGCAGGTAGCAAGAGGAGAACTGCACCAGAAATGACCACAGAAAAGCCCTTGGACATTGGCGTGCCAGGTACATATCATCTGCAGCCATGAGTCTGATTGCAGTCCACCATCAGCAATGGAAGGTGAAGCTTTGACAATGCCAGCCACTCATGCTGGCGAAATGTCAAAAAAATCATCCAAACAAATTTTGGCTGAAGAACCCAAGACAGAGGCTAACAGGCAATTTGTCAACAAGTGGCCAAGAAAGTCTTAATAATTTTAGTTTAAAATACATTACTGGAAACTCAGCATGCTTAGTTTAAAATGGCGTTGGTCATTACATTGATTCTGTGAAGTAGCTCAAAGGTTTCTTTGACTTATCCAATTGTAGTATCAGCTCCAGTTAACTATACCTTTTGATTAATATAATCTATGGCCAAAGTAATGGTATCAATGGAATAAGTACAATGAGGGAAACAAACTGGATTATAAATTTAAATTGAGCTTTGCCTGATAACTGACTTGCAGGTTTTATAAACCTATCATATGCTACATAAACAACTGTATCAGACATACAACAAACTTGAAAAAAAATCTTTGATTATTGGCAGCTGATGACATAACAGATGGGGAGTACCTAGTTGTTATATCTCACACTGGCACCGGGGACTGCTTGCTGTGTCCACTTAACTGTTTGCAAATGTAACATTCTGCTGCCATTCACAGATAAAAGGTGGCTGTACAGCTTTGCTCGGTTAGTTATTGCAGTTGCCTTAGATCAGGAGTTGCCAACCAGTTGCCGTTGCTGAACAGCTATCTACAGCTGCTGCTATAGCACAGCAGCTATTAACATGTGATCATTAGACAGTGAACACCGAGTACAAAGTGTTTATCTTTCTTTGAGTGTGATGTATAAACTGTCTTACAGCAGACCTAACTGAACAGCTATTAGATTAGTTTGCCACTGGACACAGAGCTAGGCTGGACCAGTTTATCATAAAGGTAAAAGTGGGTAATTTATCTTGTATATGTTTTTAATAAAGGATTGTCAGTTTTTACTTATGGTGTTGTCCATATTATTTATGTTCTACTACTGATCGCCCTGTGATGAATCTAGCTGCAAGTGTGCAAGCATGCCACCTAAACAAAGCAAATACATTTCTACATTATGGGGTTCACTTCCTGTTACCTTTATGTTGTGCACCAAACTTATTTGGTGAATACAACACTTAATGAAATTTATCTTTGTTTGATTATTATTGTTGACCTGATGGACATTATGGAGGAGTAGCCATTTTCACAGTGGATGATATAGAAGTTACTTATTAGATTAGATTAGATTTACTTTCATTCCAATTGACCCGTAGTGAGGAGTTCCTCCAGGATGTGGAACATGTCAGAAAAACAACAATACATGACAAATATTTACAACTAAAACAAATAAGCTAATGTACCATTCCACAGCTCCCAAGTGAAATGATCATCATTTTTTAATGAACACTATATGAAAGTCATTTTGCAAATACTAATGCACTGAATTTAAAATAAAAAAGTTATTTAATTTATTTATAAGGTAACAAACATGTAATACAACTACTATAATACTTATTTACAATGAACACATTACTGCACTGAAATGGTGCAGAAGTTAGGTTGTACTTACACACACACACACACACACACACACACACACACACACACACACACACATATTTACAATGAACACATTACTGCACTGAAATTGCGCAGAAGTTGTGTATATATATAAAAAAACAAAGATGATGTGACTTACCAAATGAAAGTGCTGGCAGGTCGACAGACACACAAACAAACACAAACATACACACAAAATTCAAGGTTTCGCAACAATCTGTTGCCTCATCAGGAAAGAAGAAAGGAGAGGGAAAGACGAAAGGATGTGGGTGGTCACATCATCTTTGTTTTTAGATATATTTTTCCTACGTGGAATGTTTCCCTCTATTATAACTATATATATATATATATATATATATATATATATAAACAAAGATGAGGTGACTTACCGAACAAAAGCGCCGGCAGGTCGATAGACACACAAACAAACACAAACATAGACACAAAATTCTAGCTTTCGCAACCAACGGTTGCCTCATCAGGAAAGAGGGAAGGAGAGGGAAAGATGAAAGGATGTGGGTTTTAAGGGAGAGGGTAAGGAGTCATTCCAATCCCGGGAGCGGAAAGACTTACCTTAGGGGGAAAAAAGGACAGGTATACACTCGCATACACGTCCTTTTTTCCCCCTAAGGTAAGTCTTTCCACTCCCGGTATTGGAATGACTCCTTACCCTCTCCCTTAAAACCCACTTCCTTTCGTCTTTCCCTCTCCTTCCCTCTTTCCTGATGAGGCAACAGTTTGTTACGAAAGCTTGAATTTTGTGTGTATGTTTGTGTTTGTTTGTGTGTCGACCTGCCAGCGCTTTCGTCCGGTAAGTCACCTCATCTTTGTTTTTTATATATATATATATATATATATATATATATAAATCTGTTGGTTTTACTGAGAAACTCATCAACTGAGTAGAAGGAGTAGGACACCAATAAATCCTTTAGGCTTCTCTTAAACTGAATTTCATTGGTTGTTAAGCTTTTTATGGCTGTTGGCAAGTTATTGAAAATGTGTGTTCCTGAATGATGCACACCTTTTTGTACAAGACTAAGTGACTTTAAATCCTTGTGAAGATTATTCTTATTTCTAGTATTGATTCCATGAATTGAGCTGTTGGTTTGAAAAAGTGATATATTTTTAATGACAAATTTCATTAAGGAATAAATATATTGGGAAGCAGTAGTTAGTATCCCTAGTTCCCTAAACAGGCTTCTGCAGGATGTTCTTGAGTTCACACCACATATAATTCTTACTGCACGTTTTTGTGCCCGGAAAACTTTAGCTTGGCTAGATGAATTACCCCAAAAAATAATCCCATATGACATTATGGAATGAAAGTAAGCATAGTATGCCAGCTTTTTCATTTTTATATCCCCTATGTCTGACAAAATTCGCATTGCAAACAGAGATTTGTTAAGACGCTTCAGCAGTTCTGTGGTGTGCTCCTCCCAGTTGAATTTATTATCAAGCTGTAATCCCAAGAATTTAACACTGTCCACTTCTTCTATCTTCTTGTCATCATATGTTAGACATATACTCGTGGGACACCCCTTACGAGTTCTGAACTGCATGTAGTGTGTTTTTTCAAAGTTTAGTGACAAAGAATTGGCTAGGAACCAGTGATTAATGTCCACAAATATTTTATTAGCTGATCTTTCTAAGACTACGCTTGATTTGCTATTTATTGCAATGTTTGTATCAATGGCAAACAAAACGAACTTGGCATCTGGTAATGTTACTGATGAAAGGTCATTGATATACACAAGAAAAAGTAAGGGCCCCAAAATGGAACCTTGTGGGACCCCACATGTAATTAGTTCCCAGTTGGATGATGCCTGATAGCTTGATACATGTCTCTTTCCTAATAACACCCTTTGTTTCTTGCCAGAGATATAAGATTTGAACCATTTTGCAGCATTTCCTCTTACACTATAATACTCTAATTTACTTAAAAAGATATTGTGATTTACACAGTCAAATGCCTTTGACAGATCACAAAATATACCATTGCCTGCAATTTTTTGTATAATGAATTAAGCACATTTTCACTGTAAGTGTAGATAGCCTTCTCAATATCAGAACCTTTTAGAAATCCAAACTGTGACTTTGACAGTATGTTATTTGAGATAAGATGGTTATAAAGCCGACTGTACATTACTTTTTCGAAAATTTTTGAGAATGCTGGCAACAGTGAAATTTGACAGAAATTTGATGCTATTTCTTTATCTTCCTTCTTAAACAGCGGCTTAACTTCAGCATATTTCAGCCATTCAGGAAATATTCCACTGATAAATGACTGGTTACACAGATAGCTTAATATGTTACTTAGCTCAGAATCACATTCTTTAATTAACTTTGTTGATATTTCATCATACCCACTAGATGTTTTTGATTTTAAAGATTTTATGATGGACATTATTTCTGTTGGGGTAGTGAGGGTCAAATTCATATTATGGAAGTTGCTTGAAATTTCTGGTCTGAGGTATTCCATAGCAGCATCTACTGAACCTGACAACCCCATCTTTTCGGTGACAGTTATAAAATGTTTATTAAAAAGTTCTGCAACACTATACACATCTGCCACCAATGTATCATTTGCTCTTAATGCTATTTGTTCCTCTTAATGTCTGGTTCTACCGGTCTCCTCCTTCACTATATCCCGTATTGTCTTTATTTTGTTATCTGATATGACTATCTTTTCCTTGTAATATATTTGCTTTGACATCCGTATTACAGTCTTTAATATTTTGCAGTATTTCTTGTAATGTGCTATAGCATCAACATCGGAACTGTTTCGGATTGACAGATACAGTTTTATTTTGGTTTTACAAGATACCCCTATTCCTCGAGTAATCCATGGCTTTTTTGTAGACTTTGCTCTAACTTGGTAAGTTTTGGGGGAAAACAGTGTTCGAATAAGGTAAGCACTTTATTAGCAAAAGTGTTATATTTTTCATTCATGCCATGAGCACTGTAAACATCAGTCCAGTGAATGTCTCTGAGGAGTGTCCTAAAATAATCAATTTTTGGCTTCTTGATTAACCTCTTGAGCTCAGACTTAACAGATTTTATATCCTGTTCAGTATTAACATTTAACAGAAGGAACTGCATGTCATGGTCTGAGAGGCCATTGACTGTTGGTTTTGTAATAAAATATTGTTCATTGGACTTTTCTATAAAGATATTATCAATGGCTGTTTGTGAGCAAGTGGCTACCCTAGTGGGGAACTTTACAGTGGGAATTAAGTTGAATGATAGTGTTACTAACTCAAATAAGTTCTTATTGGGAGAGTCTTTAAGGAAATCTACATTGAAATCACCAGCAACCACTATTTTTTTGTTTTTGGTTGTTAAATGGGCCAGTACAGCTTCAAGGTGGTTTACAAACAGATTAAAGTTACCTGCAGGTGCTCAATATACACTTAATATTATGAAGAATTTTTTGTCAAATTCTAATTCTGTTGCACATGCTTCCATATGCTGTTCTAGGCAAAATTTATGAATGTCTATGTTCTTAAATTTATGACAGTTCCTAATGAATGTGGCAACTGCTCCTTTCTCCATTTCTGATCTACAAAAGTGAGATGCTAACCTAAACCCTGTAACACTTAAAAGTTCTATACCAGTGGTCACATGATGTTCAGAGAGGCAGATTATGTCAGCTGGGTTTGAAGACTCTAATTCATCTATGCAGATAGTTAATTCATTAATTTTATTTCTCAGTCCTCGAATATTTTGATGCAATAAAGATAGCTGACATTTCACATTGACTGACTTAAAATTTGGTAGAGTTATAATATCTGCTGACTGTTGAAAATTCTTAACCAATAGCTGTTTATGCTGATGTAATAAGCTGGAATTATGTTTTTTGTTTTCTTTCTCAAACTTAAGGTTTGTCTCAGTTCTAACCTCTCTTAAAATTTGCTTTCTTTCTGTCCTCCCTACCCTAAAAAAGGGTCTTTTCTGAACCCTATAACCACTGGTATTTTACCACTCATGACAGTGCCTCCCCCCTTTAACTTTCCTGCTATTTCCCCAGCCAATTCAACCTTCCCCTTCCTGTTGAGGTGAAGGCCATGCCTAGTATAATCCCACCTACTGAGAGAATCAACAGGAACCACACCAATGTGTGGCGCTGCACCCGACATAAGCAGCCGTTCTAGCTCCAAATTAACTCTCTTGACAGAAGAGTCCAAATGAGGACACTCATGGCGCCCAAGAACAGGTACAAACTCAACACTAGTATGCTTTGATGCTGATGCTAATGCTACCCATCCAAAGAGGTCTGAGACTGATTTTATTCCTGATGTACAAGCAATGTCAGTATAGTAATTACAATAGTGGCTTAAACTAACGACTTTTATCAACAAATGTGCATCTAACAAATCAGTTGTGAGTGGTCAATGTTAAGTAGTGAACATGAAGCTGTAGCATGTGAAAGTTGTTGTGTCACAAATTGCAATGGAACAACAACTCCAAATCATGTATTTGAGGCACATTCCAGAATGTCTTAGAGAAGAGAAAAATGTGTGCAATGTTTGCCCTATGCATGTTGATTCCTAAATGCGTCATCTTTGCAGTGAGTAGCAATCTATCCTTTTCATAATTGTTGAAATTCTATAACAAATAATCAAATTTGGTGACTATTTTGAAATGACCCATCTTGGATAAAATTTGCAATTTTTGAAAGAGGCTGTTGTGACATATCAAACAGATAGAGATTTCAAAATACTGACAAGAATTATTTATTGAAGAATTGAAAAATACTAGTAGCTGACCTTGGGAAAGAACACTTTGGATTCCAGAGAAATGTAGAAACATGTGAAGCAATGCTGACTTGCGACTTGTCTTAGAAGATAAGTTAAGGAAAGGCAAAAATATGTTTACAGATTTTGTAGATTTGCAGAAAGTTTTTGACAGTGTTGACAGGAATCCACACTTTGAAATTCTGAAGGTAGCAAGCATAAAACACAAGGAATGGAAGATTAGAAACAATTTGTAATAAACCAGATGGCAGTTATAAGAGTCAAGCTGCCTAAAAGGAAGCATGGTTGAGAAGGGAATGAGACAGGGTTGTAGCCTATCCTCAATGTTATTTGATCTGTGCATTGAACAAGGAGTGAAGGAAACCAAAGAAAAATTTGGAGAAGGAATTAAAGTTCAGAGAGAAGAAATAAAATCTTCGAGGTTTGCTGATGACATCATAATTCTGTCAGAGATAGCAAAGTACTTGGAAGAGCTATTGTACATAATGGACAATAACTTGAAAGGAGAAAAGGAAAGGATGAAGATTAACAAAAGCAAAAAAAGAGTAATAGAATGTAATAGAATTATATCATGTGATGAAGGAATTAGATTAGGAAATGGGACACTAAAAGTATCAGATGAATTTTGCTATTTGGGCAGTAAAATAACTGATGATGACCAGTGCAGAGAGGGTATAAAGTGTAGACTGGCAATAGCAAGAAAAGCAGTAAGAAGAAGAGAAATTTGTTAACATCAAATATAGATTTAAGCGCTAGAAAATCTTTTATGAAGGTATTTTTCCAGCATTTCGCGTTGTATGGAAGTGAGACATGGATGATAAACAGCTCTGACAAGAAGGGACTAGGAGATTTTGAAATCTGGTGCTACAGAAGAATGATGAAGATTGGGTGGGTAGATCATGTAACCAATAAGAAGGTACTGAACCGAATGGGGGAGAAAAGAAATTTGTGACAAAACTTGACTAAAAGAAGGAGTCAGTTGATAGGATACATTCTAAGACATCAGATGATCACTAATTTAGTACTGGAAGATGTGTGGGGGAGGAGGGGAGAGGAGAAATTGTAGGCAGAGACCAAGAGATGAATATAATAAGCAGCTTGAAAAGGAAGTAGTTGCAGTAGTTAATAGGAGATGAAGAGGCTTGCACAGGGTATAGTAATGTGGAGAGCTGCAACAAACGAGTCTTTTGGCTGAAGCCATAACAACAACAACAGCATTTCCATAAGAAAAACAATGGTGCCTAGCATAGTGTTATTCTTTTTCGAGTTATGAAAGATGTTATATGAAAGCAGGTGGCATTAATGCAAGATGAACACATTGAGAACATCCTGATATCAGGAGGGAAGACCATGCATGTTATCACAAAGTGTTACAATCAGCACCACTCAGACAGACCACCCATTATCCACAGTGTAGCGGTGAACCTTCTTAAAAAAGTCCATATAATCAGCTGTGACACAGACAAATGTTAAGATACATTATCAAAAATGGCTATCAGTGAGGCACTATCAACCACTGTTCTGGCAGCATTCAGCAGAAGCTCAGAGTGCAACTAATTGCTGCATCTCACAGGAAACTGTGGTGAGCCGTACATCAATAATGAGAAAATGGGATCTTTAGAAAATCCATATGTGCAACAACTCACCAAGGATGATCCAGATTGTTGGGTTTAGTTTCCATAATGGGTTACATGCAAGTTGGATGAATACCATCATTTTACCTATAATTTACTTTTTATGGATGAAGCTAATTTCTGTGGGAATGGAGAGGTAAATAAACTGACTTACAGATCCTGGTCAGATTTCAGTCCTCTGTGGACTGATCTGACAAAGGCAGCTGACCAGTCTAAAGTGAATGTGAGTTTCTTTTATTGTTAAATCCTTCTTCATTCAGGGTATAGTAACAGCAGTTGTTAGGTGAATATTTGCAGCCATCGCTGCTGTCTGAAGATGGGGAAATTTAACTTTCTTGCAGGATGATGGTGTTCCATCTCATTACAGACTAGCTGTATTGGTATATCTGGATATCCAATTTCCTTCACTTTAGCCATTAGATTTCTAACTGTGGGGACATGTTAAGACAGTTGTGTATATGGTGAAGGTAAGAAACATTGCACACCTCAGACAGCAGTTTGTTGATGCTTTTCTATGCTCTATGGTATGTTTGCTGGTTAAAGTTCACGAGGAAAGCATGAAATGGATAATGACAATCTTACAACATGATAAGCAACACACTGAGTACAAACTGTAACATTTATGTCATATCACCATCATTTGCCTTGTTCTCTGTAAAATGTGACATAACTTGAGAATGAATTACTCAAGCAGTTTCCAAATGATAGACACTATTGTTTTTTTTTGTGTAGTTGTCTATCTGTTTTGTATTTCACATGATGCATATCTCCATGTGAAAATTAGGAGTTGCATCAAAGATGGCAACTTCCAAAATGGCCACCATGTTGGTAACATTGCATCAATGGTTTTCTTCCCTCTTCCATCTCACGCTGCTTGACTTTAAATTTCTATTTATCCTCTTGTTTTTGTTTTAGATGGATGGTTACCCAACTGTGGAGCAACTTGTGTTTACGATATGAAGAACTTCTGTTCATTATTAGAAATTCATTTTACAGGTATGCTGAAATTAATTCAAAATTATGAGAGGGTAGTTGAAACTTCCTGGCAGATTAAAACTGTGTGCCCGACTGAGACTCGAACTCGGGACCTTTGCCTTTCGCGGGCAAGTTCTCTACCAACTGAGCTACCGAAGCACGACTCACGCCCGGTACTCACAGCTTTACTTCTGCCAGTATCTCGTCTCCTACCTTCCAAACTTTACAGAAGTTCTCCTGCGAACCTTGCAGAACTAGCACTCCTGAAAGAAAGGATATGGCGGAGACATGGCTTAGCCACAGCCTGGGGGATGTTTCCAGAATGAGATTTTCACTCTGCAGTGGAGTGTGCGCTGATATGAAACTTCCTGGCAGATGAGAGGGTAGTTGCTTATCACCATATTGTGGAGGTGCTGAGTTGCAGATAAGCATAAACAAAAAGACTGTCAAACAAAGCTTTTGGCCAAACAGGCCTCCATCAGAATTAGACAACACACACACACACACACACACACACACACACACACACACACACACACACAGACGCAAATGCAACTCACACACACATTGTCACAGTCTTTGGCTGTAAGCCAGACTGTGAGCAGCAACCCATCATGGAACAACAAAACTGGGTGGTGGGGGTAAGGAGGCTGGGGTGGGGAGAGGGAGGGATATTAGGGTATGGGTAGTATATGGTAAAGTGCTGCTAGTGGGAATATACAGGGATGAACAGGAATGAGGTGGGGAGAGAGTAAAGCAGCTAGGTGCAGTCGGGAGGTTTGGATGCAAGGCATGGGGAGGGGGAAGAAGACTCTGGGTGCATTGGTGGAATAGAGGACTGCATAGTGGTGGAATGGGAACAGGATTGCAAGTTTGTCAGTGGATAAGTGTGAAGAAAGGGGATGGCAGATGTGACTAAATTAGGTGAAGTTGGTATGTGCAAACTGGAATAGAGAGAAGGGGTGGGGGTCAGGATGGATTGACAGGGTGAGATACAAGTTTGTGTGGCACAGGAAGGTAAGGAAAATAAAACGTGAAAATACACAAGGGTGATGCAGGAAGAGCGATCAATTTGAAGGTGTAATCATGAGTAATGTGGGACATGAGATGCTGCACCAACAATCAGCAGGGCCGTGTAGCTATCCGTTGTGCATGGCCAGTATGGATAATGCAGTGTGGCTTGTAAGTAGAATGTGTAGTGCGGTTTGGAAGGTGACAGGCAAAACACTGGAAAGAAAAGAAAGGAGGACAGACACAGAGTACAGTAATGCAGTTCAAAATAGTAACAAAAGAAAACAGCACTGGGTTACTGGATGGAAGAAAACCCATCAGCCAAAATCAAACAACAGAAAATTCAGGATGGAATAATAACAGCATTATGAAAAGGATAGTTGCTACTCACCATATAGCAGAGATGCTGATTCACAGAGAGGCATTACATACAGATTGTTAAACAAAGCTTTTGTCCAAACATACGTTCATCAGGACTCTGCGGATGCTTTGGTGGAATTGAGTACTGTATAGTGCTGGAATGGGAATGGGGTATAGGACAATGACTATTGAAGGTTGAGGACACTAGGGTTACAGGAACGTAGGACATATTGTAGGGAGAGTTCCCATCTGCATAATTCAGAAAAGCTGATGTTGGTGGGAAGGATCCAGATGGTACAGGCTGTGAAACAGCAGTGAAATGAAGAACGCTGTGTTGGCCAACATGCTCAGGAACTGTGTGGTCCAGATGTTTCATGGTCACGGTTGTTGGCGGCCATGTAGAACGCAGCACAGTGGTTGCAACTTAGCTTGTACATGACATGATTCATATCACAGGTAGCCCTGGCTTTGATGGGACACAGGATGCTTGTGACCAGACTGGAGTAGGTGGTGGTGGGAGGATGTATGGCCTATTACATCTATTACAGAGATATGAGCCATAAGGTGACGGGTTGGCAACAGGAGTTGTGTAGGATTGGACAAGCATATTGTGTAGGTTCAGTGGGCAGTAGAATACCACTGTGGAAGGAGTGAGAAGGATAGTGGGTAGGATCTAGATGTAAAAGACCTAAATGCAAGGCCTGTCCCATACACCCTCCCACCACCACCTACACCAGTCTGATTATAAGTATCTTGTATCCCACAGAGGCAGGGCTACCTGTGAAACCAGTCATGCAATCTACAAGATAAGCTGCAACCATTGTGCTGCATTCTATGTCGGCATGACAATGAACAAGCTGTATGTCTGCATGAATGGTCACCAACAAACTGTGGCCCAGAAACAGCTGGACCACCAGTTGCTGAGCACACTACCCAAATGACATTCTTCATTTCAGTGGATGCTTCACAGCCTGAGCCATCTGGATCCTTCCCACCAACACCAGCTGTTCTGAACTATGTAGGTGGGAACTCTTCCTACAACACATATGTTCCCATAACCCTCCTGGATTTAACCTTTGTTAATCATTGTCCTTTAGCCAACTATCTCCTTCCCTATCCCATTTCAGTGCTACATAGTCCTCTGTTTCACCACTGTACCTGCAGTCTTTTCATTTCTCTTCTTTGCCCCCCCCCCCTCCCCACCTGCTTACCATCTAAGCTCCTGACTGCACCTAGCTGCACTAACCTCTCCCCACCTCATCCCTGTATGCCCCCATAAGCAGCACTATACCATCCACCACCCCTGCCCTAACCCTCCTGCTCTCCCCCCCCCCCCCCCCCCCCCCTCAAGCGTCCTCCTTATCCCACCACCCAGACTGGTTCTCCCATGATGTACTGCTCCTCTCAGTCTGGACTTGGCAGCCTTAAATTGTGATCATGTATGTGTAAGTTGCATTTTCAAGAGTGTGTGAATGTATGTTGTCTAATTCTGATGAAGGACTGTTTAGCTGAATGCTTTGCTTGGCAGTCTTTTTGTTGTGCAAATCTGTGTCCTAGTATCTCTGATATGTGGTGAGTAGCAACTACACTCTCCATGATGTAATTATTCTATCCTGAATTTTCCGTTGTTTGATATTAATTCAAACTTACACTATAAACATGTGTAGTGAGTGTTAACTCCCTTGGAGCTGATGAGGGGTAGCCATATACTTTGAACTACTTGTAGTGACTGTAGGGTGTGGGTATGAATGATGTATGAAACGATATGGAATTATAGTAATGCTTTATTGCGTGAATATTTACACAATAAAAGTTTTGGCTCTGTCTGCGGGAGATTAGGGTGTGTCAAGGCTGTGAGCTGCTCACCCACCACAGTGACAGGACCACATATGTCATCATATGGAGTGTGTCCAATGATGCACAGCAGTTGTTGTAGTGTTGGTGAATCATCATGAGCTTGTCAGCTGAGGAGGCACACAGCTTGATGTATGAATGTTTTCCTGTTGTTTGTCTTGAATGATTCATGTGGAGTGCCATGGTGAAAGGTTCTGGGGTACAGCAGCCTGTGTCAAAGTATGGGAGCGCAACATGTTGCATGACCGAGGAGAGATAGAGTTGGCGTAAAAACTCCATTGCTATGTCTGGTTTTATGGAGTTCTTAACAGAAAATGTCCGAGTTCTTAACAGAAAATGTCCACGTGAGGCAGTGAAATGGTGACAGTTGCACAGTCTGGGTCATGGATATGTGCACTGTGATTGATGAGCTGGTAGCTTCATGTGGTTGCAATGCCATAAGTTCATCCTTTGTCAATACACCATTGAATGGTAGTGAGTTGATGTCAGAATTTGGATCCACCAAAAGGTAGTCCATTAGAGGGGAGGAAGCAGATGGCATAGTTGAAAATACAATTCTTGGAAGTGATACCAGTGGAGACAGAAGCCCTGTGGAACACTTCCCAGAGTCCAAGTTGATGAGGAGATCTCATGTGTACAATCGGAGATGAAAAGTCTGGTAGCAGTTGCTGGTGGTGGAATGAGAGAAGATTCACTGCTGTGTGGAGTGCTGAGATGACTACAATAGTCTTCTTGAACAGATGAACTTGTTGTGGGCACTACCAAGCAGTCATGGGGTAAGTGACAGTTGCACACGGTGTTGTACACCTGGACTATCATGGACATGGTGGCACGTAGGGCATGACTGTTCAGTGCAATGCAGTTAGCAGAGTGCTGTACATGCAAGAGCACAACAGGGCTGGTGGCATTTCATGGTTGTGTGGGCACGATACAGTTGGAAATGTTCTGTGCAGATTTGAGTGGTGTGAGGGCAGTGGTGTTATGTGGCTGTGCAAGTCCAGCCTGTAGTCTTCCCCTCTCTCACATCATTTGTTGATTGTCACTCATTTCATAATAAATTCTTTTAATAAACTTCAAGAGGAGTACGATTTAAAATAAACATTTTACTTATCGCCTTTCCTCATAGTTGGCGCCAGTTCTAGGAGTTGATTATTGAGGCTGAAATTTCTGACTTTATAGATTCTCATGGTTACTATTGAAATGATAATGCTGAAGTAATCCTGCTCCATAATTTATGTTTCTGTAATTTTTAGTCCATCACATTTTTCTATATCACACTGTCTTTACAATTTCCACTTTAAAACAGAAAATTACATTGTTATTGCCAAACATAAAAACACACCCAATCACATCAGAGGCATGCCCAATACTAACTCATTCTCCAATACTAACGATATTCCAAAGAGTTTACAAATTACACATTCATAATCATATCAATGAGTTCAATGATATGTAAAGAGTAATTATAAGAAGCATTTAACCTCAGTAGTTATACACTCTCCTTGAGTACACAGACACAGTCGCAATGACCAGGGGTACCCAAAACAGGGTTAAGCATGAGTTTGCCCACAACTCGACTTCCAATGAGATACAATATTGCAATACTGAGGATAAATACAGGTAAACAGAGTCATAAATAGCTTTGAATGATGACATAATCCAGTAGCTTGAGGACCAAAATCAGTGTATGAAAGCAGACATGTATACACCTGTTTAGACTGTCTATGCTATTAAATGTCTCCCACACTATTTGCTAATTGTCCATACAAACTAATCTACATACATAAAGGCCTAAAAGATTCATTTACAATTGAAAAAAATACATATGATTTAAAGCTACATAATATATTGGGAAGTCAATCCCCCTACTTGTAAAAACATACATTTATGTGGAATAACACTGTCTTTACAGTCTTGGCTAACAATTTACAAATCTCTGTCACAACACTGATGTAGTTGGCAGATGCTTGAGTACATTACCAAGCACCTATGATCTCTTGTAAGTCAACTGCTACAGCAAGGTACAGCCATACAGCAGCTGGGGGAGTGGATCCACCCACATCTTTCAGTTCCCTTCTTAGAGTTCCCATCACACACTCCAACGAATAAGTAACTTTCCGTCTAGCATTCACATCCAATCCCAAAACACTGATTTGCGTACTAAATATGCTGTTCAATACCTTCTTCACATCACAGGTCATATTACCTTCTTACTTATATTGCAAAAGCAATTATGTAGTATTTATGTCAGATGAGATTAAAATGTGCAGATGGATATGTGTGTGTGTGCGAGTGTATACCTGTCCTTTTTTCCCCCTAAGGTGTCTTTACATATGTCTTTTTAAAAAAAGAACAGAGTTAAATGCAATGAAAAAAACTGAACTAATAAGGTGATGCACACATATATACTAAAGTACTTTTCCTAATTTTTACAGTACAAATAATGAACATTGTCCCACTTAAAAATTGTAAAAGTATCTACTCATTTAGTCCCATGGCATATATATATCAAATTTTAAAGCACAAATCTACTAAAAAACATAACTATATAGCATATCATAGATATTATCTCAGTCTAATGATATGAATATAATAGACAGAAACATTCCATGTGGGAAAAATACACTCCTGGAAATTGAAATAAGAACACCGTGAATTCATTGTCCCAGGAAGGGGAAACTTTATTGACACATTCCTGGGGTCAGATACATCACATGATCACACTGACAGAACCACAGGCACATAGACACAGGCAACAGAGCATGCACAATGTCGGCACTAGTACAGTGTATATCCACCTTTTGCAGCAATGCAGGCTGCTATTCTCCCATGGAGACGATCGTAGAGATGCTGGCTGTAGTCCTGTGGAACGGCTTGCCATGCCATTTCCACCTGGCGCCTCAGTTGGACCAGCGTTCGTGCTGGACGTGTAGACCGCGTGAGACGACGCTTCATCCAGTCCCAAACATGCTCAATGGGGGACAGATCCGGAGATCTTGCTGGCCAGGGTAGTTGACTTACACCTTCGAGAGCATGTTGGGTGGCACGGGATACATGCGGACGTGCATTGTCCTGTTGGAACAGCAAGTTCCCTTGCCGGTCTAGGAATGGTAGAACGATGGGTTCGATGACGGTTTGGATGTACCGTGCACTATTCAGTGTCCCCTCGACGATCACCAGTGGTGTACGGCCAGTGTAGGAGATCGCTCCCCACACCATGATGCCGGGTGTTGGCCCTGTGTGCCTCGGTCGTATGCAGTCCTGATTGTGGCGCTCACCTGCATGGCGCCAAACACGCATATGACCATCATTGGCTCCAAGGCAGAAGCGACCCTCATCGCTGAAGACGACACATCTCCATTCGTCCCTCCATTCACGCCTGTCGCGACACCACTGGAGGCGGGCTGCACGATGTTGGGGCGTGAGCGGAAGACGGCCTAACGGTGTGCGGGACCGTAGCCCAGCTTCATGGAGACGGTTGCGAATGGTCCTCGCCGATACCCCAGGAGCAACAGTGTCCCTAATTTGCTGGGAAGTGGCGGTGCGGTCCCCTACGGCACTGCGTAGGATCCTACGGTCTTGGCGTGCATCCGTGTGTTGCTGCGGTCCGGTCCCAGGTCGACGGGCACGTGCACCTTCCGCCGACCACTGGCGACAACATCGATGTACTGTGGAGACCTCATGCCCCACGTGTTGAGCAATTCGGCGGTACGTCCACCCGGCCTCCCGCATGCCCACTATATGCCCTCGCTCAAAGTCCGTCAACTGCACATACGGTTCACGTCCATGCTGTCGCGGCATGCTACCAGTGTTAAAGACTGCGATGGAGCTCCGTATGCCACGGCAAACTGGCTGACACTGACGGCGGCGGTGCACAAATGCTGCACAGCTAGCGCCATTCGACGGCCAACACCGCGGTTCCTGGTGTGTCCGCTGTGCCGTGCGTGTGATCATTGCTTGTACAGCCCTCTCGCAGTGTCCGGAGCAAGTATGGTGGGTCTGACACACCGGTGTCAATGTGTTCTTTTTTTCATTTCCAGGAGTGTATATCTAAAAACAAAGATGATGTAACTTACCAAACAAAAGCGTTGGTATGTTGATAGAGACACAAACAAACACACACACAAAATTCAAGCTTTCACATCCCACGGTTGCTTCATCAGGAAAGACGGAAGGAGAGGGAAAGACGAAAGGATGTGGGTTTTAAGGGAGAGGGTAAGGAGTCATTCCAATCCCAGGAGGGGAAAGACTTACCTTAGGGGGAAAAAAGGACAGGTATACACTCGCACACACACACATATCCATCGGCATATATACAGACACAAGCAGACATATGTAAAGGCTTTACATACGTCTGCTTGTGTCTGTATATGTGCAGATGGATATGTGTGTGTGTGCGAGTGTATACTTGTCCTTTTTTCCCCCTAAGGTAAGTCTTTACATATGTCTGCTTGTGTCTGTATATGTGCGGATCGATATGTGTGTGTGTGCGAGTGTATACCTGTCCTTTTTTCCCCCTAAGGTAAGTCTTTCCACACCCGGGATTGGAATGACTCCTTACCCTCTCCCTTAAAACCCACATCCTTTCCCTCTCCTTCCCTCTTTCCTAATGAAGCAACCATGGGTTGTGAAAGCTTGAATTTTGTGTGTGTGTTTGTGTTTGTTTGTGTTTCTATCAACATACCAACGCTTTCGTTTGCTAAGTTACATCATCTTTGTTTTTAGATATATTATCTCAGTCAATAGAGATGACAAAACCATAGAAATAACATCATCTTACATACTACATTCATGATAAACAAAACACAACTATATAATCTTATGAATCTGCAAACATAGTGTATATTTTCTTCCAGACTAGGGGTCATTATACATTCATGTTCAAAGGTCTTGTCCTCTAAATTAAATGTTAACAGTACTTGATATTTTACATACTTACTTTGCTTACAGTAGCTCCTCTTATCTTCACACTACAATCAAAATTTCCACAAAATTCATACTGTACTGAATCTTGTCTTTAAATTGTTCATATGTACCACAAATTGGGCAACCTGTATCGATCAAACAGTTCTCTTCCCACTGATCAATTTTAATCTTAATGAAAGGACACCCAAAATCTGAACCATCATCTCCATTATTAGACACTTCATGTAAAAGATCACTTTCAGTTTCATCAAATGCTACCTCCACACTGTCTTTACAGTGTTTTATCAAGTTTTCTGGTAACATAGCATTACTTTGGCTACTGATGTTGTGAGGTAAAGATTGAACACAGTGAATGGATTTCATAGCACAAGTTACATCACTTATTACAGGAGGGACACAAAATATATTACTATCAAAATTACACTTCCTACTTCGATCTTCTTTCACTTCATTTCAACAATTTAAATACAAATTTTGATTGGCAACAGCTAACTTATTCCAGAATGGATATTTATGTATGTTATCATCAACTTGGTCCTAAGCAAACTGCAAGAATTTTCACCTTTATTCTCTAGGCTTACAGATAACTCACTTTTACTGTCTGGTTCATTACATATTAATGAAAAATTGCTTTAACTGGTCTGGTATTCCATGACTCTCACTTACATCATCACATACATCACTTACCTTATCAGTATTGTCAACATCATTTGCAAATAACTCTGAAACTTCATTATTCTTAAATTCCACAAATACCTGATACTCATCATCATCACCATCATCATCATCATCACATTCTTCAAAAATTACTTCATCAACAACATGATTAACAACAAAATGTCTCGTCTCCATAAAGTCACTTACCTCACCTACAGTCATTTGTAATAAGCTAGCCGTCTCAGATTTATCAACCACAGCTCTCATTCACATCAACATAAAAAATACCACCTAATTCAAATCCAATACAGTCATCACCTGATTTACAGACATCAATAACACTGTTTTCTGACCAAGAGAAAAAATTGTTAGTATGTAGCACACCAAAATTCTCATTACTCACACATTCCGGTTTGTGATTAGCATCAACATCATTATAATTAAACATACTATCCCAAAACTTTTGATCAAAACATAAATGAGAAATCTGATTTTGTGTTCAACTTCAGATATGTGTGCCATATCATTAATACAGTCTAGTTGCAAGTGTAAATTGGGGGTCCTGTGCTTGTTGTGTTTCCTCGCCCCAAAACTGTGGACTTTCATTGAGGTGGACTGCCATTTCCTGAGTAGTTACTTCTATGATTGTTTCTCCTATTAAATTGCCCATAGTTATCCTCATTATTTCTATTCTGCTGATGTTCAAAATTTCTGTCTCTATTAACATTTTGATCCTGAGAGAAGTTATCATTATCTTTGTTTCTGTAGTTATTACCATTTAGATCTCTATCATTCCGATTGCTATGTTACATATGTCTTTCTACTGCCTATCCAGCCTGTCAACATATCGTAAAAATTGTTCAAGACAATCGTCAGGTCAGTGTACTAAATCCCACTGCAACCTTTCTGGTAATCTCCTTTTACGTGCATCAATCAATGTCATTTTGCCAAATTGTTTGTCAAGGTGTGTTGATTTCTTAAGCTGATTCTTACAAAACTCTTTCAGAGTACTGTGCCTGTTCCTATAATTAGGACCATTCAAAAATTCACTTTTAATTCTCCCCTGTTCGGCTTCTGACCAAAATTTACTTAAAAAACTTTTTTCAAATTTTTGATATGTTTCCCACTGACTTAACTTTAAATTTACCCAAGACAGAGATTTGCCTTCAAGGCATCTTTTAACAAATTTAATTTTTTTATTATCACTCATGCCTGACACAAAACTATCTCTATAGTGGTGCAGAAAATCGACTGGATGTAAACTGTCTGAAAGAAAACTTTTGATAGGAATGTTGAACCATTGTATGAATACAGATTTTTCTGAATGCAATTTTACTGGTCTGCTGAAATTTTTTGATCTAAAACACTTACATTAGTTTGCACATTGTTTTCAACAATTAAAATTTTTTGATCCACACTACTAAAGTTTTGTTCCATTTTTTCCACTACAACTTTCTGTTCAACCCTGGTGTAATTAACATTCTTCGACTGTCTTGGAGATTTGACTATTAACTCATTTCCCAAAACAATAAATTTATTTCCTGAGACATCAACTTTTTTGTTCACACTTTTTAACCGCTCCAACAATCCATTTTTTAGCTCTGAAACCTGATTACTAAGTTGGTCCATTTGGTGTTGCACCCTATCCATTTTACTATTGTTTTCAGTTTTTAGGTCATCTAATTGTCCTTGTAGAGAAGTAAATTTGCTATCATTGTCTGTCATTATCTCAGTTAACTGATAATTAACTGCATAAATTTGCTATTGTTATCTGTCTTCATTTCCTCTAGTTTTGCCAAAATTAACTGCAAAATATGTTTTTACTGTTTATTTGCTGACTACACTTTCACTCGGCTCAAACATGTCTTCACTAGGTCTTACAGCTTTCACTTCTACATCATTACTACCCTTGTCTCTATATTCATTTTGTTAATAAGCACACAAGTCAACAAACAAATTAATTTCACAGATAGCAAATAGTTTGTACTTATCTTTCCTTTTTTATGTCTGTCATCGTAGTTGTAAAGTCCATCATCCGATCTGCCATTGTTGGTAGTAGCTCGTCACTGTTGATATGACTTTGTAGGGCAGTCCTCGGTCTACTTTCTTTGCATGATAGGAAATTCATTTATACATAAACTGCCAATAGCACAAATCACTCTCCCTTCTTTTGCAACAGGCTAAACTACATTATCAGTCAATTGATCCTGTCGATGCCCACACTTGTAATATAGCCCTCCCTCACAGCGTGTGTTGATTGTCACTCACTAATTAATTCTTTTAATAAGCTTTGAGAGGAGTAAGATTTACAATAAACTTTTTACTTATCTTCTTTTCTCACAGTTGGCTCCAGTTCTTCACATTTAGGGGTTGATTCTTGAGACTGAAATTTCTGACTGTATATGATTATGCTGAAGTAAGCCTGCTCCATAATTTATGTTTCTGTAATTTTTAGTCTATCACATTTTTCTATATCACACTGTCTTTACAATTTCCACTTTAAACCAGAAAATTACATTGTTATTGCCAAACATAAAAACACACCCAATCACATCAGAGGCATGCCCATGACTAACTCATTCTGCAATACTAACTATTTCCCAAAGAGTTTACAAATTTTCTTGACAAATGACTTTCTATTAATCCATACCATTCTTTTATAAATGAATCCAGAAATAAATATATCAGATTGTGCAATTAATAATATGAATTTTAAGTGTACCAGATATTTTGTAATTTCAAATATTTCTAAAAAAAAAAGTAATTTTAACTGTACATAAGGGGCTAGTACATATTGATTGTAACAATGAAAATAAAGTTTCTTTTGAACATTTTAGCCTGAAACATAATACATTGTATACAAATTCATATGAAATTCTTTTAGAAAAACAGGTGAAATAATATTAACCTGTTTAAATGATAGAAAGTATTTTTGGTATTGATAACATCTGTTGCAGAAAGGTAATGCTACAGGAGAGTGTTCCTTTACAAGCACAAATGGCAATCATCTGCACAGTGTCGGGTGTGATGTGGCTAGTAGTATTCTGTATCAGCATGGGAACAGGAAAGTGGGGCCTGGTTGATATCACGTGAAAGTCATTGCTCCAGCCGATTGAAGTTATCTGGCGAAGTTGATCAGGCTCAGCTGCTGCATGGAAATATGCATGTTGAAGCTGATGCTGCAGTGCATGGCCGTCGTTTATCATTAACACTGTGAATACATTTTTGGCATTCCATGAAATGTTCTTGATGCAACTGTTCATTTGTGATGCCAATTGTTACAAATCTGTCATTGACAAACACAGACCAGGCTTGTCATAAGTCTGGGTGAAATTGATTCCGTCTGAGATCTCTGTGACACTCCAGGGCATGAATGATCAAAATCCTGACAGCCCACAGCAGCAAAGGTGGGTCAAATAAATTCACTTCTATTGTGGCTGATGCGTTGACTGTGGTGAACTAGCTGATCTTTCATCGAGCGAACAGTTATATATGATTGTTAAGTATGGAGCTAAAGCATCAGCGTACTCTGAAAGGAACATAACTGGTATACAGTATGGACCAGAAGACTTGATTTTATTAAGTGATTTAAGTTGCTTCACTACTCTGAGGATATTTACTTCTACGTTACTCATGTTGGCAGCTGTTCTCGATTCGAATTCTGTAATATTTACTACACCTTCTTTTGTGAAGGCATTTTGGAAGGCTGTGTTTAGTAACTCTGCTTTGGCAGTACTGTCTTTGATAGTATCTCCATTACTATCATGCAGAAAAGGCATTGATTGTTTCTTGCTGGTAACATACTTCACACATGACCAGAATCTCTTTGGGTTTTCTGCCAGGTTTCGAGACAAAGTTTCATTGTGGAAACTGTTATAAGCATCTCGCATTGAAGTCCGTGCTCAATTACAAGCATCTGTAAAAGACTGCCAATCTTTGAGATTTTGCATCTGTTTAAATTTGGGATGTTTGTTTCGTTGTTTCTGCAACAGTGTTCTAACCCGTTTTGTGTACCAAGGAGGATCAGCTCCGTCGTTTGTTAATTTATTTGGTATAAATCTCTCAATTACTGCCGATACTATTTGTTTGAATTCAAGCCACATCTGGTCTACACTTATATTATTAATTTGGAATGGGTGGAGATTGTCTCTCAGCAAGGTGTCAAGTGAATTTTTATCTGCTTTTTTGAATAGGTATATATTTTGCTTATTTTTGGAGGATTTGGGGATTACAATATTCAATCTTGCTAAGACAACCCTGTGTTCACTAATCCCTGTATCCGTTTTGATGCTTGTTATTAACTCAGGATTATTTGTCGCTAAGAGGTCAAGAGCGTTTTCACAACCGTTTACTATTCGCGTGAGCTCATGAACTAACTGCTCAAAATAATTTTCAGAGAATGCATTTAGCACAGTTACGGATGATATTTTATGCATACCTCCAAAATTAAACATGTATTTTCGCCAAAATATCGAGGGTAAATTAAAGTCACCACCGACTATTATCGTATGAGTCGGGTATGTGATTGAAACAAACTCAAGTTTTCTTTGAACCTTTCAGCAACTGTATCATCTGAATTGAGAGGTCTGTAAAAGGATCATTTTATTCTGTTTGCCATTGTTACCATAATTAAAAATAGTGGACCTTATCATTCTACATAGGTACCACACAAGGAGGGGGGAAAGAGGAGTCATTTGTGTCTACCCGTCCCCCACACCCAATCTGTGGAATCTGGAGTGCAGAATTTTCATTCATTACATAATTCTTAATACACTTCTAGAAGTGACTTCCTATGATTCTGCTAAGCCTCTTATTTAACCAATTAAAGCATTACTTGGCTTAATTGCAGTGAAACAATACTATGGCTTTAGCAACACTCTGCCCCTCTTAGATAAATTTCTGCCCGTGGTTGTCTGACATTTGAAGGAAATGGTTCTTGTGTTGAACATATAAAAACAATAACAGCAATATATAAAATAAGAAAATGGGAACCACTCCCTTATGTTGGATCAATGAATGAAATACAGAAAAACATAACAGAAAACAGCATTCAAACTAGCCTTCAAGCGTTAGCTCTTTTTTTAACAGTAGTACACACATTCTCACACACAACCACACCTATGGCCATAACAAGACAGCAAACTGATTGTACGTTGAGTCCTCATTCAAGCTTGTTTAAACTAGGTAATACACTTGTTTATACTGTGGGAATGTAACTCTGTGGAGTTGCCTGGAATAATATCACTGCCTTGAGGTAGCTCAGCTAACCTCTCTGGACATGCAGTTAGTTGACTCCAGTGGCAGATACATATGGGGGGCACCCCCTCCCCCCCTTAACGGGGCCACCCGCATTGTCACCTGCTTTGCCCCCGCCAGTCAGCCCGCAAGCTATTCATTCATTTCTTTCATCAGTCAACTCGACTGAATCGAGTTATCAAGTAGTTGTGCTTTCCTATGTAACACGCGTGTCCATATCATCGTATTTTATACATTTCTGTCTGGCACATAGATAGCTAACACATATCTACGAGAAAAGTCGTGGCCATTCTAGTGATCTTGGTACAGTATTCTGTCTGGCATTTGTTTGAGAAAAGTCACAAATATTCTACTGTTTTCTTGTACAAAGAACTGTCAGTACATAGAGACTAATGGAAGAGATTCTCCAATACAAGTAAATGAACATAAACGCCCTTAATGATCATGATTCTGTTATGTAAGCTTTGTCTTTTTGTCCTAGATCTGACTATCCTACTTTGCACACGATGTACAAAATATTTGTTTGTCTACCTGCATCTATTGCTACAGCAGAAAGAAGTTTTCACCATTGCAGCATACAAATACATGGCTGAGGTCGACAATGAAGGAGGATTGACTAACTGGCTTAGCTCTACTGAACACTCATTCTGACATTGATTGTCCTATTGACAATGTAATTAACCAATTTGCCAGGAAGAATAGGCACAAAGAATCCATCATTTAAGGAAGAGAACCATAAGTGTAACTTTTTTATATCGTAAGATGGCATTGTCTTGTATGTGTGTATAATCAGTTTAAATAAAATTTCCTTAAATTTTGCATGATATCCTTAGCATCCCCTCCTTGAGGTTTTTCTGTATCCACTGCTGGTTTGCTCTGACAGATGTTTGTGACAACAAGCTTTGTACCTGGTAAGACAATAAAATTTTGTTTCTATGGAATTGTACAACCTGTTAGTTGTTATTATACACAACCACCACCCCGAGTGCCAAACTTCCTACAGTGGTAACCTCGAAATTTCAACCATGCCACATTTAAAATATAAAATCTCCTCCACCAGTCCATTGTCCTACAATGTCACAGTTACCTCCAGCTCAACAATTTCTTGCTTCAAGGAATGCCAATCTCCCCTCTCTGTTCCACAAACTTTCTATGCCTCAGTTTTGTACAATTTTGTCAAAACCTGGGTGAAATGTCCAATTTGGCAGTGTGTAGTGAACCAATAGCAATGCTTCCATTGTTTCCCATCTGCTATTCCAGACTCATGCCACTTCACACCAAACCGGCCAATGATATGTGTTGAATTACCAGTGTGACCTTACCAGTGACAGCACTGGAATGATGCCACGTGATTATTTGCCTAGCAGGTCTGCTACAACAATGAACGTGATTCTGGGCAAACAATGGCTACCTGCTGCCCCATTTGTCAGTATAAAAAAGGGATCCGAGCTTCCATGTGGGAAATAATGACACTTACTCCTGTGCACACTCCTTCAGTGCCAGTGAATCTATGTGCACTAACATTCCCGTGTTTTGCAAAACTATATAGACACACACCAGAGAGCCATGATAGCTGATAAATAATGACTGCCACTAAATTATCCTCAAACTGTTTCCAACTATTTACCACCTCCCAGACAAAATAAAATGGGTTTGAGTGGTCTTCCTGGACATAAAAGCTAACTACCTGACATAGATTATATGCTATGTTGCAGACAGGCTCGCTCATACCCAAACTGATCTCGTGGCCTGATACCAGTGCACCAGGTTGCTCCTCCTCTTCAAGCCACTACAAATCATCACCTTGTGATAGTGTCCACAGGTTTCATCTATGATCAGATGGTTGCCACATCTTTGTTTATGATGCACAACTGAATTCTTATTAAAACTGTTAAGGCTTTCATGGCCACTTTTTGACAAATTGTCTGTTGGCTTCTGTCTTGGGCTCTTTGGCTAACATTAATCTGAAGATTTTTCTGATGTTTTTCCAGCCACTCATCCTGGCAAAATGTCAGAAAAATCATCAGATGAAAACTGGTTGAAGAACCCGAGACAGAAGCCAACAGGCAGTCTGTGGATTGGATTCTTACCATCTAGTCAACACCAGAGACATCAGCATGATTCGACCATCTCTCATTCCTGCTACATTTTTACCTTCATCCACACAATTACATGCATCTAATGACTCTGTAATACCATTGGTAGCCACTGCCTCTCTCACTCTCAATCTTGGCAACCAAGCACCTATACCCTCGACATTCTTGGTGGCTGAAATGCTGAAACCGGTCTTAGGAGCGGACTTCCTGAGGTACTAGCATTTACTGCCAGACTTGAACCGCATTCTGCTCCAGCACCATGATGGCCAATGACTGATCAGCAGCAAGATCAGGAACTCCCTTCCTGCCAATGATATGTTGCTGTCTCCTACTTTGCAGTCAGAGATGCCTCTCGATCTTATCCTGGAACATCGAATGCTTCTGGATGAGTTCTGCACAGCTTCTGCCACACATTCTGAATTCTGGTGTTCCAACTCGGATATGCGAGTAACCAATGACCTCCTCCACTCATGCATCACCGAGACATCTAGCAAGCTTCACACGATTCAACAGCGACTCACCATTCTGAAACATCTATACCCACTGCGTGATGACAAAGACATTATGTTGGCCTCAAAACAGGTCAGTTGAGAGCCATTACCTAATTGTGTTTGCCCGACCATACCCAGTGTTATTGACAGTGCCTCCACAACTGGGTTGTCTGTTAATGATGGTGTTACATTAACACCTGTCACTTTGCCCTCAGCCCCCACTCCATGCCACCCCATCCGGCCACAGACTAGTTGTACCATCCATGATGGTACTGTTCATCATATCAGCATCATCACTAGTCTGCCAGTCCACTATCGATCATGCCGTCTACCTCCCCACAAACTCAAAAAGACAAAGGCCACTGTGGATGAACTCTTGCGTGCTGGTATTGTACGGCCATCTTAGAGTTGCTGGGCTTCTCCTATCAAGCTCGTCCTCAAAAAGGAAAATACCTGGTGACTATGTGGTGATTATTGGTACCTCAATGCCTGGACTGTGACCTCAATGTCTGGACTATAATAGGCAGCTACACTTTACCAAAGTGACAAGATTTTACACACAGACTTGCTGATGCTACTATATTTGGTGTTGTTGACTATAAAAGAGTCTGTTTACGGACATCTGTGGGTGATGAGAGATAGTTCTAAAAGAATGTTGCACTCTGTCATTTCAAAGTATAAGTGGAAAACATGGGGCTGTGGTCATAGAAAGCATAAACTATTTGAAGACTATTACATTGCAATAACTGATACAGGATTATGAGCCCAGAGACATTTTCAACACTGATGAAACTGGTGCCATTTATAAATTACTTCCTGCAAAATCATAATTCATTAAGGGAATAAAATGCCATGAAGGTAAATAAAGACAAGATGACAGTGCTTTTATGTAAATAATGAGAGTGGTGAAATGTAGGAAAATTTAAAATCCCTTTTTTGAAAACAAAAACACAAATTTGTACTTATGACTATGTACAACAACAGTGCTTGGATGACATGAGAAATCTTCATGAGACTTTTCAGGAATTTTTATGCCAAGATGGGTGTAGCAGGCAGGGATATTGTACTTATTGTTGACCAATGCCAAGTACATTCTGAGGAAACACAATTTGTAAGCAATGTAAATATTGTGTTCCTTTCTCTAAACTGCACAAGTTAACTGTAGCCTCTGGACCTGAGCATAATACACTCTTTCAGAATAACAAATGCGCAGTAGTCAATTTCATTTCTTAAGGGGAAATAAGTGATGATACATTGCATTTTACAAACTATGCACATGTTTGTTAGTTTCATTTCTTGAAAGTGATGATACATTGTGTTTTACAGACTACGCATAAGTTTATTAACATGACAGATTGTGTTAAATTGTTTCACAAAGGCTAGCTGTGGAACACTGGTTGCTGTTCAGGATGATAATGTTTCCGAAGAAGAATGAAGTATCACTGTTATTTTTCGAAATGTAACATTCCAGGACTTTGTTTGCTGTGGTTATGGCTTCCTGAGTTCCACATCTGAGACTTTTGCAAGTGAAATGTGTGAAATGCTTGTGAAGGAACGCTGAGGTAGGAGCTGGTGTTAACAGTGATGACAATGAATGAAGAAGGAGATAAGAAGGAGGCTATTGCATCAAGTTTCAGTGCTGCTGTGCAAGAAATTGATATCATCAGCAATTTACTGTCCTCTTTTAATGTAGATAAATTATTTCTTTTATCAGCCATATGGAATGACAACTTCTTTCATTACAAACACTGAAAGGGCGAAACAAACAAGTCATATATACGAGGGTTATTCCAAAAGTAAGGTCCGATCGGTCGCGAAATGGAAACGACTATGAAAATCCGATAAAACTTTGCACAGATGTGTTGGGTAGTGTCTCTAGTATAACCCCAGTTAGCATCACATCGCTCTTCTCATTTCTGAGCTCGCAGTGAGTGTGTAAAGATGTCTAGAAAATAGTGTCTGCCGCCAAGTACGAGGGCCTGGTGAGAAATTTCGCCTGAAGCTATGCAGCCAACATTACATAACTGTCGTGCTGTTTCGTCTTCACGACAATTCTCAGCCGCATTCTGCAGGGGCAATGAAGATGCTCCTGCATCGTTTTCAAATGGAAATGTTAGATTATCCACAATACAGTCCGCAATTGTCTCCCCCTGAGTTTCATCTCTGGTCACATGAACCGCTGTCTTTGAAGACAACATTATGACACAGACAACGAGGTGTAGGCCAGCGTGGAGAATTGGCGGAAAGCACTGGCGGCTGCCTTCTATGATGAGGCTATTGAAAAGTTGGTACAACGCTATGACAAAAGTCTAAGTCAGAACGGCGACTACGTAGAGAAGTAGCTGAAAGGTGTAGCTAATTGTTACAAGTAAAACATTTCTGATGTTCACTGTGGTTTCAATTTGGCAATCAATCGGACCTTACTTTTGGAATAACCCTCGTATAAAAAAAGATTTGTTCTGAGAACAGTGTAATAATTATATACTTACTGCATTTAAATTTATAGCACAGAATATTGCTAATGTTGTAATTAAATATCACCTACATCACCAAAACATGCTTGAATTACGATTCTGGGTCCTCCTTCCACACACACAGGCAAAACCCCCATTGCAGGAAAATCCTTGTTTAAGAAAAAGTATTTGGGCCTCAGAGCTTCATTAAAAAGGGGTTTTCTGTATTCTCTCTACAGTCCAATGACTGTGTAGTTCTTTCTTATGAAGAACAGAATAAAGATGAGTTTTTCAGCAAGGAGAATGTTACAAAATTGTAAGATAATGAGTTCACCTATATATGTGAAGGAATATGGAGTAATATATCTAAAAACACAGATGATGTGACTTACCGAACGAAAGTGCTGGCAGGTCGATAGACACACAAACAAACACAAACATACACACGAAATTCAAGCTTTCGCAACAAACTGTTGCCTCATCAGGAAAGAAGGAAGGAGAGGGAAAGACGAAAGGATGTGGGTTTTAAGGGAGAGGGTAAGGAGTCATTCCAATCCCGGGAGCGGAAAGACTTACCTTAGGGGGAAAAAAGGACAGGTATACACTCGCGCACACACACATATCCATCTGCACATACACAGACACAAGCAGACATGTCTGCTTGTGTCTGTGTGTGTGCACGAGTGTATACCTGTCCTTTTTTCCCCCTAAGGTAAGTCTTTCTGCTCCCGGGATTGGAATGACTCCTTACCCTCTCCCTTAAAACCCACATCCTTTCGTCTTTCCCTCTCCTTCCCTCTTTCCTGATGAGGCAACAGTTTGTTGCAAAAGCTTGAATTTCATGTGTATGTTTGTGTGTCTATCGACCTGCCAGCACTTTCGTTCGGTAAGTCACATCATCTGTGTTTTGAGATATATTTTTCCAACATGGAATGTTTCCCTCTATTATATTCATATCATTAATTGGAATATGGAGTAAATTTGAGGATACTGTCAGTGAGTTAGAAGGATATCATTTTGTAAGTTTTAAAATAAGTCAGGCAATGAATACAGTTGTTTTTGATAATTTGTCACACTGAGGTCAGTGTATATGACTTTCTCTCACAAATTTATATGGTCTTTTATGTGAAACAATGTAGGTATTTGTTAATTGAAGCAACTAGAATTATGAGCTTAACTACTGGTAAGTTTTCAGTGTTAACAGGAATTTATGTCCTGTATTCATAGAAATATACATTATGACATATGTATATAAAAACTATGTTCAGGTAAATAAGGAGTCCGTCACGGCCAACTTCAGAAAAAGCTACTGTTAATACAAACTATGAAGAGAATGTACTGAGATTTTAGTCAGACTTTGTTCAGAACTGCTAAGGGTAAAAATGTGGACCACACTTCACTCTATCAGAGAGAGAGAGAGAGAGAGAGAGAGAGGTGGAAATATTACAATTTGACACTACCACAATTGCTACAAATTTTTTTCTCATTGTTATGACATGCATTAATGTACTTGAAAGAACAGTGTTGAAATAAAATTATCAAAGTCAGACAAAAATAAAAGATAATTACATATAAATCTGTCGCAAGAGTTTTTTACGTTGTTTACCTCTGGAATTTCTACAACAGCTGTGTCCGTCGTCTGGTGGGTTGTTTCTGTGATTGAAATGTCCGAATGTGAGAGTTCTGTCATTGGGGGACACTTCTGATGCCACAACACTCTGAGATATTCATGTATCTCATTAACAGACAGACCTTCACCTGGAAATCAAAATAAGTAACAAAGTTGTAACCTGAGTTAATTTCATAAAAGTGACATCAGATAGTTATAAAAATTTATATTATGACATAAATCAAATAATGGAAAATACAGGATGGAATGTAACAATACCAGAGAAGGAAAGTTGCTACTCACCATACAGCGGAGATGCTGAGATTTGATAGGCACAATAAAAAGATTCACACAATCATAGCTTTTGGCCATTAAGGCCTTTGTCAGCAGTAGACACACAGACACTGCAGTGTAGTTTCAGCTCTCTGAGACTGCAGAGCTCTCTGACACAGCCATGTAGTTTCAGTTCTCCGAGATTGCAGACATGTGTGCAAGTTGCATTCGCGTGAGTGTGCATGTGAGTGTGTATATAGCATCTCTGCTATATGGTGAGCAGCAACTTTCCTGCTCTGGTATTATTATATTATGACATATATAGGTGACAACTGGTGTTCTTCAAAAATGCAATAAAATACAAAATTTATATGGGACTGGACAATCCTGTGTTATGTGATCATTTTTTCCAAAGCTGTTCCATACCTAGTATAAAATCAAAATATAAAGACCCATTAGATTGGATTAATTAATCAACACTGAGATGTGATGGTGAATAGGTAATTATCTTAATGCACATTTTTATTTAGATTTGCATGGTGTGTATAAGTATGAAGCCATCTGGAAGCACTCTGAAATGAGCTGCCACCCCTTGGGTGAGCAGCAAGGGTCCTTAGCCAGATAGAGGGAGAATCCCCAAGTGAACTCTCAGAAGGGTACACCAGATGGGCTATGGGTCAACGCCAATCGCTTGACCAGGCTTTCCTTTTGAGATGCAAAAACTGGGCACTGGGCTCTCCACAGGCAACATAGATATGACCTGCCATGGTCTAAGGCTTGAAGCAGTGATTGTGTTATAATACGAAGGTGGAAAGAGACAAATTACTGTTTTTTGCCTTCTCCAGGAAATGAGACGTAACTTTTTTTTAAAATTATTAGGAAAGAGTTGATACAAACTTGCTGAAAATGTCTTGTCAAAATTATATGGTTTGTATGAGCATCATTAAAAAATACTTAACTTCTTATTCAGTACCTGGTGATCCTGACAAGAGTAGGATTGGCAGAATTACCCTCCGTGTGCAATGTGGCTTGACCACATTTAAACATTTTTAAAGATATTTTATAACTCAGAGCAACACAGATGGTCCACTGTAAATAACAGCCCAATAGTGAACCTCAAACTTCCCAACACACATCCTTATATACACTTTTAAACAATTAACCAATTGTTGATTTTACAGTTTTCAGTAATTACAACTGAAAAGTATCTCATCAAGTCAATCTGACATGGGAAGCAACAGTATAAACATTACTATGTGTTTCACAGAAACAAATTAGCCAAGAAACAATGATAAATTTTATTTTTACATCTGATAAGCAGAATTAACAATGATCTGACAATTTCATTAATTACACAATAACAAAATTAAAGTCAGTGTTCCTACCATATTTTTGACATACATTTTAACAGACCTTTGAGATAACATTTAGAGTAATTTTGTATTTTACACAGAAAGTAACTTTTGACAATTTGTTTACATATGCTAGGTTTTGTTATTTCATTAACCTCACATAATTTTTTGAATATCAGTAAAATTTGATATATATGTGGATTATAAAGATGGGTAATATTAGTTATTATACAGGGTGATTCAAAAAGAATACCACAACTTTAGGACTTTAAAACTCTGCAACGACAAAAGGCAGAGCTAAGCACTATCTGTCAGCGAATTAAGGGAGCTATAAAGTTTCATTTAGTTGTACATTTGTTCGCTTGAGGCGCTGTTGACTAGGCGTCAGCATCAGTTGATGCTAAGATGGCGACCGCTCAACAGAAAGCTTTTTGTGTTATTGAGTACGGCAGAAGTGAATCGACGACAGTTGTTCAGCGTGCATTTCAAACGAAGTATGGTGTTAAACCTCCTGATAGGTGGTGTATTAAACGTTGGTATAAACAGTTTACAGAGAATGGGTGTTTGTGCAAAGGGAAAAGTTCTGGTCAGACGAGAACGAGTGATGAAAATGTAGCACGCATCCAGCAAGCATTTGTTCGCAGCCCAGGAAAATCGACTTGCAGAGCTATCAAAGAGCTGCAAATTCCACAATCAACTGTATGGAGAGTCCTACGAAAAAGGTTAGTTATGAAACCTTATCGTCTGAAATTGGTTCAAGCACTGTCTGCAGCTGATAAGATTAAAAGAATCGATTTCTGTGATTTTATCCTTGCTCAAATGGAAACAGATGAATCTTTCATTTCAAAGATTGTGTTTAGTGATGAAGCAACTTGCCACACTAACGGGAAAGTCAACCATCACAATGTCTGTATATGGGGCACTGAGAATCCACGGGAAACAACTCAGTATGAACGTGACTCGCCTAAGGTGAACGTTTTCTGTGCCATTTCAGCCAATAAAGTTTTTGGTCCCTTTTTCTTGGAAGGTGCTACTGTAACTGGACTACAGTATCTGGAGATGTTAGAGAATTGGCTGTTCCCTCAGCTCGAACAAGAAGCACAACAATTCATATTTCAGCAGGATGGAGCGCCACCACATTGGCACTTATCTGTCCGTAACTACCTGAATGTCAACTACCCGAGGCGATGGATCGGCCGCCAGGCAGCCCGTGACAGAGCACTTCATCACTGGCCTCCAAGAAGCCCTGATCTTACCCCCTGCGATTTTTTCTTATGGGGGTATGTTAAGGATATGGTATTTTGGCCACCTCTCTCAGCCACCATTGATGATTTGAAACGAGAAATAACAACAGCCATCCAAACTGTTACGCCTGATATGCTACAGAGAGTGTGGAACGAGTTGGAGTATCGGGTTGATATTGCTCGAGTGTCTGGAGGGGACCATATTGAACATCTCTGAACTTGTTTTTGAGTGAAAAAAAACCTTTTTAAATACTCTTTGTAATGATGTATAACAGAAGGTTATATTATGTTTCTTTCATTAAATACACATTTTTAAAGTTGTGGTATTCTTTTTGAATCACCCTGTACTATAGTAAACACTGCTTTATGAATTTTGTTCAATAAACAAAAATGAGCAACTGGATACAATAAGTTTTCATTATATGTTGATTAAAATAAAAAATAAAATTTTTAGTTGTTGCTAACAGTTGACTGAGTTTGATGGGTTTGTGATATGTTAGTAATTTACAATCATTTACACATTACATTATCCACTGGGTGCAGATTACTACTTTGTTTGATGTTTCTGACATTATGATTATTTTGTTATTTGTCTAATTTGGAATGTTAGCGTCTGATGTAAATGGCATACTTAAGTAATAAACAAAATAGACACATTACATTCTTAAAACAGTATTTGAATTTGGGTAGTGGCTAGCCCTCAGTCAACTAACAGTTGTGGTAATGATCGATTGAATATGCTTTCCATTCTGGTCTGTTATGCTTCAATACCCCCTGAAGAGTATTGCACATTGCCAGAATGTGTAAGACTCTTCCAGGCAATTTGTGTAACAGAGAGCTAATAAGGAATAATAATTTTGAGACACAAAAAAATTTGTGAACATTTGTGTATACAGGGTGTCCCATTTATCTTGACCATCCTAAATAACTGTTTGTCCAGATGCAAAATACAAAATGTTTCAAGCAAAAGTTCTTTTGCCATCAGGGGGACAGCATGTTTGGCTTCATTGTAGCTTTGTTTTTTTACAAAGATATGAACAGCAGTATGACTTTTTTAAATGGCACCCTGCATTTTTTATTTGGTAATTCATTTCCTCTCCTAAAGACATATTAAAACATGTATCACAGTGCGCCATTCACTAAAACACAGTGTTATTAATTACATAACACAATATAGACATTGACGCTCCCAGCACTTAGTGCAGGTACTCGGGGTAATGGAACACATCCACGTGCTGATGTTGACAGAGGACAAATGTAAACATATGTAGAATGCATACCCGTCATTTTGTCAACCATTGTCAACTGAAGAGTTGTGTGAGTAGAATGTACATCAACAAAGACAAGGTAGAAATGCTACTCATCTACGGGAAATGTAAGTTAGCAGAACAATAATTGAAATACTGTTTTCTTATGTACGAGGACATTTAGTACAGTACTTTAGTCCTTTTAAATACTGTTGTGTAGAGTAGACATACAATAAGGCTGTCCTTCCTACAAACGGCATCAACATAACACTTCTTTTATTGTTGTTGTTGAAGGTAGACGAAATGCTACGCGGGCAGCGGTACTCTACAGAGAGTGATATGCTGACAAGAACCCACCTTCCCGATGGATGTTTTTTTGTCTTGTTATGACGCTTCAGGAAATGGGAAGTTTCAACCTAAGACAATGCAATCATTGTAGTACTCACACAGATGAAGCTGCTGAAGTTACTGTTCTCGCTTCCGTTGGTATGAATCCACATGTTAGCACATGACAGCTTGAACACAAGATTGGCATTCCTAAAACCAGTGTACATCATATTCTTACACGTCACCTGTTCCATCCTTACCATGTACACCTACATCAAGAACTGCATGGGAATGATTTCCAGAATCATGTACAGTTCTGTCAGTGGTTACTGCAGCAAATCCTCACCAGCCCAAACTTCTTCTCCAATGTTCTGTTTACCGATGAATTTTCCTTCCCAAACAAAGGACAGGTAAATACAAGATACATGCATTATTGGTCCAGCGGCAACCCATGATGGCTTAGACAGGTGGAACATCAGTGTCAATTGATAGTTGATGTCTGGTATGAAATGCTTGGTACTACAATTATTGGCCTTTATTTCATGAATGTTAGTCTAAATGGTATAGTGTATGCCAACTTCCTCAGATGAATTTTTCCTTCTCTTCTGGATGAAGTGCTGCTAAGAACCAGAATGCCTATATGGTATCAACACGATGGATGTCCAGCATATTATGCCTTGCGTGCACATCGTGTTCTGAACCATAGGTATCTTGCCAGATGGATTGCTCAAGGAGGAACAGTTACTTGGCCTGCTAGGTCTCCTGATTTAAATTCTCTGGACTTTTTTCTTTGGGGATGCATTAAAGACATTGTCTATCACAATATTCACGATATTCCAACAACTCCAGAGGACATGCAAGAACGTATCATGCTTACTTGTAATTCTTTCATTCAAAGAGACCACCAGTGTATCGGTGTCCAGGGTCGCCACTTTGAGCACCTTTGAATGTTCTACTCATGGGCAATGGTACAGGAGAGTCAAAGTAAATTTTGTGTTATGTTTTTACTTGGTTTTCATTTGTTTTCTGACAACTCCAGCATTTGGATGAGTTTGTGATCCCAGGCTCATAGTCAATGTTTTGTTATGTAAGTAATGACATTTTGTTTCAGTGAATGGTATACTGTGATACATTTTTTGAATAGGTCTTTAGGAGAGGAAATGAATTACCAAATAAAAAATACAGGGTGCCATTTAAAAAAGTCATACCACTGTTCATATCTTTGTTAAAAACAAAGCTACAATGAAGGCAATCATGCTGATTCATGTCCCCTGATGGCTAAAGAACATTTTCTTGAAATATTTTGTAATTTGGACCTAGACAAACAATTATTTAGGGAGGTCAAGATAAATGGGACACTCTGTCCAGAGAAATGATGTGAAAAGTATTACACAGTGACTTAGTAATGAACATCTTAGTTTTACATTAAATCTGCAAAGAATAATGTATTTTATACAAGCATGGCTTTAACATTTTTCGACAGTCTATCATTCAGAGTAGACTCCTCTTCAATACAGTTTCTATTCTTTCATAGCACCAGGTATCTGTCTCCTCTAACATATCATTTACTCCTCAAAAAATCACAATGAGTAACTTCCGGTAGAGAACATATAATGAATTGCATAAAGATAAAATGATAAACATCTGTTCAAACTACATTGTACATTAAAGGTAAAATCACTTACTTCCTGACCCAGTACTATTGATGCATTTCCCTTCATACAGTTAGTTAGTTGCATGAGAATATTTACAAGTATATACATAATGCTTTTTATAATGTACAGTGTTTAGTTTTGCAATATAGAACCAATTTCTTCCTTTTCTCCTGATAAAAGTTTGGTAAAAGTTCAAGACTGTGTACATAGCAATTATGACCATCAAGGATGAAAAAGTACATATCTTTGTTGTAGTTATCTTTCCATCCTTGTCACTTCTTCCTAATGATTTCATATTGAGTGCAATGACAGGTACAAAATATAGAGTCATACTGGGTACAATCACATGTACAATATGCAGTGTCAACAAATCAACGATAATCCATCATGCCTTCTTTTCCAAAGCAAGAATATACATATTTTCGTCAGCAATCATACAAAGTAAGTGTACTAATAAAAAAAAAAACATAATCACAATGACACTACATACCAGTAACAATGCAATTGATAATCTAGAGAACCTTCTGAATAAGCCTGCAAATCAAGGACCTCAAATGATAGTTATAGTTGAGGTGATAAGTTAACAAACATAGTCCAGATTACTCATATATCTATTCCATGATCATATCAAATGACAATTACTACACAACACTGAATTAAAACTAAAAAAAATGGCTTTTTGGTAATAATACATTATTTACATTGCATGTGAGGATTTCGTATCTTATTAGTTGAACATAAAATGGGTATAAATTTATTTATTTATTCTCCATGGACAAATACAAGGATTTGTTTTGGATGGTTTACACATTGATCATTTCCACATATAACATTGTGGGAAATGATTATATACAATAGACCTAGAGATAAAAGCTTACGTTGCTTTTTTGGTACATATAAATACTATTTATAAAAATGAAAGTATTCTACTCCTCTGAGAGGAATTCCTTAATACTATAAAAACACTTATTGCTGAGGAAGTCCTTCAAGGCAATTTCAAAGCAGCTTCCACTTAAGTTTTTTGATTTTTTTGGTACATGTAAATACTATTTATATAAATGAAAGTATTCTACTCCTCTGAGAGGAATTCCTTAATACTATAAAAACACTTATTGCTGAGGAACTCCTTCAAGGCAATTTCAAAGCAGCGTCCACTTAAGATTTTTAATTTTTTTGGAAGTTTGTTATAAAATTTGATCCTCATGTAATAGGGGCTCATGTCTGCACTTTTTGTATTATTTCTTTCCAGATGATAATCATCATCCCTCCTAGTATTGTACATGTGCACTTCTCTATTTAGATGGTTGTACTGCTTGTATTTTAGCATCAGCTGAATAGTTTTGTAGATACTGGTATATAGTGATGGGTGTGTTAGTGGTTTCTTAATTTTGAAAATTGCTTTGCAGGACTCATTATATCTAAGCTTACACATGATCCTAACCGCCTTTTTTTGAACAATGAATACCCTATTTACATGCTTGGCAACAGCACATCCCTATACTACAATTCCATATGTGAGGTATAGATACACTAAAGCATAGTAGATTATACTCATTTGCTCATATTTAAGAAATTGTGACATTGTCCACATTGCATAAATTGATTTGCTCAGCTTTTGGCATAAGAAATCGATGTGATGCTCCCAAGAGAGATGCCGATCTAACATTACACCAAGGAAGGGAGTTTTATCTTTCAGTTTTATTTCTGTGCCATCATCAGACACAACACTCCATTGCATTTCATCTTGTGTGTGGTTAACAACAGTTGTGTCATACACATAGTTAAGTCTCTTGCTGTTGTGTTCTGTGGGCAGATCATTAACATATACACTCCTGGAAATTGAAATAAGAACACCGTGAATTCATTGTCCCAGGAAGGGGAAACTTTATTGACACATTCCTGGGGTCAGATATATCACATGATCACACTGACAGAACCACAGGCACATAGACACAGGCAACAGAGCATGCACAATGTCGGCACTAGTACAGTGTATATCCACCTTTCGCAGCAATGCAGGCTGCTATTCTCCCATGGAGACGATCGTAGAGATGCTGGATGTAGTCCTGTGGAACGGCTTGCCATGCCATTTCCACCTGGCACCTCAGTTGGACCAGCGTTCGTGCTGGACGTGCAGACCGCGTGAGACGACGCTTCATCCAATCCCAAACATGCTCAATGGGGGACAGATCCGGAGATCTTGCTGGCCAGGGTAGTTGACTTACACCTTCTAGAGCACGTTGGGTGGCACGGGATACATGCGGACGTGCATTGTCCTGTTGGAACAGCAAGTTCCCTTGCCGGTCTAGGAATGGTAGAACGATGGGTTCGATGACGGTTTGGATGTACCGTGCACTATTCAGTGTCCCCTCGATGATCACCAGTGGTGTATGGCCAGTGTAGGAGATCGCTCCCCACACCATGATGCCGGGTGTTGGCCCTGTGTGCCTCAGTCGTATGCAATCCTGATTGTGGCGCTCACCTGCACGGCGCCAAACACGCATACGACCATCATTGGCACCAAGGCAGAAGCGACTCTCATCGCTGAAGACGACACGTCTCCATTCGTCCCTCCATTCACGCCTGTCGCGGCACCACTGGAGGCGGGCTGCACGATGTTGGGGCGTGAGCGGAAGACGGCCTAACGGTGTGCGGGACCGTAGCCCAGCTTCATGGAGACGGTTGCGAATGGTCCTCGCCGATACCCCAGGAGCAACAGTGTCCCTAATTTGCTGGGAAGTGGCGGTGCGGTCCCCTACGGCACTGCGTAGGATCCTACGGTCTTGGCGTGCATCCGTGCGTCGCTGCGGTCCGGTCCCAGGTCGACGGGCACGTGCACCTTCCGCCGACCACTGGCAACAACATCGATGTACTGTGGAGACCTCACGCCCCACGTGTTGAGCAATTCGGCGGTACGTCCACCCGGCCTCCCGCATGCCCACTATACGCCCTCGCTCAAAGTCCGTCAACTGCACATACGGTTCACGTCCACGCTGTCGCGGCATGCTACCAGTGTTAAAGACTGCGATGGAGCTCCGTATGCCACGGCAAACTGGCTGACACTGACGGCGGCGGTGCACAAATGCTGCGCAGCTAGCGCCGTTCGACGGCCAACACCACGGTTCCTGGTGTGTCCGCTGTGCCGTGCGTGTTATCATTGCTTGTACAGCCCTCTCGCAGTGTCCGGAGCAAGTATGGTGGGTCTGACACACCGGTGTCAATGTGTTCTTTTTTCCATTTCCAGGAGTGTAGTATGAACAATAAAGGGCCCAGAACTGACCCTTGGGGCACACCATACTTTACTATAGCTGGACTGGAGTTGTACTTCTTAATAACGTTGCCCACTTGTGTGACCTGATATCTGTCTTGTAGGTATGACTGTATGAGACTTTTGGCTATTCCTCTCATACCATAAGTTTCCAGTTTCTCAAGTAGCAGCTCATGAGATACTGTGTCGAATGCATGTGATAAATCTAGGAACAAACATGCCACCCTATCTTTTTCATCTAATTTCATAAGTATCCTATGTACTACATCACATATGGCAGATGATGTTGAATAACCTTTCCTAAAACCATTTTGGGTTTCTCGTAGCACTTTTTCTTTGACAAGTAAGTTTTCTAACCATAGTGAAATAACCTTTTCTAATACTTTACTTAGGATTGGTCGGTAGTTTCCGACTTTGTCGATACTACCTTTTTGCGCAATGGCTTGACTATTGTATATTTTAATTCAGATGGAAACACACCTTCATTCCAACTTTCATTGAAGAGGTGGACCAGAACAGGTATGAGTGAATGTTTACATCATTTTAATATAATGGAGGAGATTTCATCCCATCCCGTAGAGAATTTGATTTGCATTTTATTTATGATTTCCTCTACTTCAGCTGTATCAGTTTCATACATAAACACTGGTTTTTGTACCTGGTGAGGATTTCTGTAGTCATCAGTGTCAGAGGTCACACACATGTTACCTGAATTTATAAAGTGGGTATTAAAAACATTACTGATCATATATGGATCTGAAATATTTACATTATCAGTCACTAATTGGATATTGTTGACACTAGGCTTTGGTTTTCTGCTGATTCTCTCATTTACACAGTTCCATACTGATCTGCTTATGTTATTTGATGTGTCCGGGAACTATTGATACATTTTACAGGTAATAAACATTTTCTTCTTTAGCTGTTTTACCTCTGATGGAAGTCTTATATGGTTTTGAGTATATTTCTTTCTGAAAGTAACTGGACATGTTACATTGAAATGGGCAAAGAAAGTGTTATAAAAGTTATTCCATTTGTCTGCAACATTTTCTGCACAATATATGTTATTCCGTGTCTCAGACTGCAGTGCGGACTCCAACTTCTCTAAACATTTTTCATTTGTACATCTTATTTCCATTGCCTCATACATACTTTGTGAATCATACATATTCAGTATTTCCATTGCCTGGCAAAGATGATCAGAGAGGTGAAGGTTTATTATGTCAACTCTGCAGTTATCTAAGTTGGTGTAAAGGTGATCTATACAGCTAGAGGAGTCTTTAGTTAGTCTGGTTGGCCCATTAACTCTGTCTGACAAATTATAGCTGCACAGAATATCATTTACTTTTTCATAATATTTAGTATACTTTAAGGAATCTATATTAAAATCACCAGCTATAACAATACCTATGTTCTTATATTTATTACATACAAGTTCTATTATTTTTTCCATGTTTTGTAAGAAATTGTCCAAATACTACTAGGAGATCTGTACAGACCTATAAGAATCAGGGGTACTTTGTTTACCAACAGCGTTATTGCTGAAATTTCAAATGTCATTTCCACACTAAGTTCTGCGACAAAATCCAGTTTTGTGACATAGACAATCTTTACAGTATATGGCAACTCCCCCCCCCCCCCCTCCGCCCACCCCTTTATGTTCTGCTAGACAGAAATTACACCTCTGAGTATAATTGTCGAATTTAGTCATTGTAATTAAAGTATTAGACAATCCATGTTCTGTAAGAATGACTACATCTGCGTTTTCTTCACTTAGTGCTTGCTGTAATAGTATGCACTTTTTGCTTAGGTACTGAATGTTTTGATGTAACACTTTGTCACCTGTTTTTTTTTGTTTTTTTTTTTTTTTTTTTTGTTTCTTCAGGACGTTCCTTCCGAAAAACTGCATTTTCACAACTTTGTGATGTCTTAGGTGCAGAAATGTGGACATTTTTCTGTTTAAATTGTGTACTACCCCCATCAGGACATATTACTTTCTCTAGTTTATGATTTTGCAGACATCCATACAAATTTTACTTAAAGCTGCAGAGCCTAGTCTGTTCGAATGAAAACCATCCCTCCCTAGACATTTATCATTTAAAAATTTATTACGATCGATGAATATTTTCCAAGTCTGTTGCACTGCTCTCTCACACCAATGTTTATTCTGAAAATGTACTTTTCACTTACCGATCTCTTATTTACAATGCCACTAATTATTATTTTTGAGGATGGATAAGCACTTTTTGCCAAACAAATCAGGTTTCTGGCTTCGTTGATAAGTTCTTCTTCACTACTATTTCAAATATAATTCGTCCCAACATTAATGAAAATGCCTTTGTAATGTCTGCCTTCTGCAGCATTGGTTCCCACATTCTGTTTTGCTGTTGAAATGCTTGCAATATGTTTACTGAGTTGGTAAGTTCTAATTTCAGGACGAACATCGATTTTGCAGTCTGGTACTACTAAATATTTTAACAGCGAGTCGCCTGTTATCAGATATTTTTTAGGTCATATGCTTTCATCACATTTTTTTTTGCTTCTGTATCAATCTTGTTTTTCTTTTTACTATAATTTACTGTCTTCCATTTGTATTTCGAGATTTCCTGACTAGTGCTTCATTTGTCGTCTTCTTGTCGGATACACAGCCTACTATTTGTTTATTGTCACAATCACATGGGTTGGTTCTCTTTTTTTGCAGGCACACGACTTTGATTCGGTTACTAGATTGGCATTTATTTCCTTTAGAGCTGACACTTCTTTATTGTTTCTATGTCGCTCTGCAGTAGTTTTATAATTTCATCTTTTGAATTCACTGCACTTCATAATTCTGCCATTTCTCTGTGTAAACAGTCATGGCATGTCCAAGGACAGTTGTCCTTTATGAATTGTAGTGTCACTTCTGCACATTTTTCATGTAGCCAGAAATTGCAGTTTACACACAATATGCCTTTGATAACATGGTTTTTGCACTTCTTACGCAATGAACTGTTAAACTTTTGACTTTTTGAAACAAGCACTGTGTCACTACACTGTTTCCTTGACGCCATCTTACATCAAAGCATTGTTTCGTTTTAGTCTTGTTTACTCTACAGACCTCAAAGTGTATGTACATTTACAGGTAACACAGGTTTGAATTATAGACAGAATTGGTGTGTTTTGTTGTTTTTATATCAGTACATGTTAATTCATTAAAAGTGAATTTATCAGTCATGTGAAGCCATTTTTTCTGACAATGAGTGCAGTCAGTGAATTGTACCGTAGTAATCATGTACAATTTAGGTTATGCAGAAAAGTCTCAACCACCTCCTCTCATCCATCTCTTTACGCACCCCTGGATCAACAATTTAGTGACAACTCATTGTAGATCAGTAGTTACATAAAATAAGTAGTACATAGTAAAAATGAATAATAATGTATGGAGCAGAAACTACAAACACCAGCATTTCAAGACAGTTTGGACTACAACCCTCAGGTACAGTTTAGATTGCCAATCAGTCTTCTTGTATAATCTTCTCATAGGTGTACACAAAAAGGTATTTTCAATTGACAAAGAATATAAAGGTATAATAATAACGTCATGTGACAAGGGCCTTCCGTCAGGTAGACTGCTTGCCTGGTGCAAGTCTTCCGATTTGATGTCATTTCAGCAACTTGCGCATCGATGGGGATGAAATTATGATGATTAGGACAACACAACACCCAGTCCCTGAGCAAAGAAAATCTCCGACCCAGCCGGGAATCAAACCCGGGCCCTTAGGATTGACAGTCTGTCGTGCTGACCACTCAGCTACTGGGGGCGGACAATATGATAGTAACATTCATGTATACAATTTGTGAAATGCTGATGTTGTGTGATAAACTAAGCATATAAAGACCAAAATATGTGAGTCGTATTTCAAACAGACAAATAATTACACCAGAAAATTTCCCAAGTGACCAGGCATATGAATCTCAAATAGTAATTCATGTAGTGTTTAATGTGATAAGTGAGTAAAACCCACGATGGTACAGAAGTAATGAAAATGCACTGAACCTTCAAAACTCAGATCACTTACTATTCTTTCACCACCCATAGCGACTCCACTGATTGGTACTTGTGTAATGATCCTGACTATATAAAATAACAACAAAGATAATCAATTACTGAAAATAAAATAAAAATGGATATACAAAATATCTACCCACCAAGCAGTGTCAGGTAACACATTCACAAAAGGATTTAAATTTTTACAAGCTTTCAGAGACAGTGTCTCCTTCTTCTGGTAGGAGAGTTGAAAGGGAAGTAAGAAGGGTGAAGGAAAAAGACTGGAGGTGTTTAAGGAAAGGGGTACAGTTCAGAAAAGTCACCCAGAACCCCAGGTCAGGGGAGACTTACCGGATGGGATGAGAAAGAAAGACTGATTGTTGGGGACTGCACCAGATGAGATTTGAAAACTTGAGTGCTTAAAGATAGAAGACAGGTAAAATGCAACACAGAGATTACAACTAAAACATCTTGCATGAGTTAATAAGAGTGAAAAGTCAAGTGCATTGTACGTAACAGAGGAGGGAGGGGGGCCAGTGAAAAATGGACAAGTCAGGAAATGAAAGATGTAGGAAACTAAAATGAATGAGTTGGAAGGAATTAATGTAAATTAAGGTCAGGTATATGGTGGGAACTTGGTTCTGAGAAAATGGTATCTGAAGGGGAGAATCCAGATGGTGCGTGTGGTGAAAAAGCAGTGAGGTCATGACTGTCATGTTGTGCAGCATACTCTGAAACAGGATATTGTGCGTTGCCTGTTTACACCCTCTGCCTATGCCCATTCATCCTCACTGATAACTGGATGGTAGTCATGCTGATGTAAAAGGCCACACAGTGTTTACATAACAGCTAGTATATGACGTGTCATTTCACATGTGGCTCTCCCTTTGATAGAATATGTTTTGCCAGTTCAAGGGCTGGAATAAGTGGTGGCAGGAGGGTGCATAGAGCAAGTATTGCAGCGGAGACAGTCACAGAGGTAGGAGCCATAGCGTAGGGAGAAGGCTGCAGAAGGAGCATATTGTCTGAAAAGGATGTTGCGGAGGTTGGGAGGGTGACAGAAAGGTATTCTAGGTGTGGTGGGTAAAATCTCAGACAGAATGGATCTCATTTCAGGGTATGATTTTAGAAAGTCATGGCCTTGTTGAAGTAGCTGATTGATACACTCAAGACGAGGATAATACAGGGTGACAAGTGGTGTTCTCCGAATTTGTTTTTTGGTGGGATTAACAGTACCAGGACTGGATGTGATGGCCCAGGAACTCTGCTTTTGAACTAGGCTGGTGTGACAACTATTTCCAGTGAAGGCTGAAGTGAGAGTGGTGGTGGATTGTTGTATAAGAGCCTACATCTGAACATATTTGTTTGCCTCGAATGCCAAGGCGGTATGGGAGGGAATGTTTGCATGGGCTTTGGTGAGAATGAGATTAACATCAAGGAAAGTGGCTTGGGATTCAGAATAGGACCATGTGAAGTTTAACTGGGAGAAGGTATTTAAGAGATTAGAGGAATATTAACAGGTCAGCCTCACCATGAGTCCCTTCAGCAAAGATGTCATCGATCTATCTAAACCAAACCAGGGGCTGAAAGCTTATGGATTCCAGGTAAGCCCACTCCAAGAGATCCAGGAAAAGGTTGACATAGGAAGGATCTATCCTGGTTCCCGTGGCTGTACCCCTGATCTGTTTGTATGTCTGCTCCTCAAAGGAGAAATAATTGTTGCTAAGTATAAAGTTGATTAAGGTGAGTAAGAAGGATGCCATAAGCTTGGTATCAGGTGTGCATTGACTGAGACCTTGTATGTGGGGGATGATCGTATAGAGGGAGGGTATCAATGGCGACAAGCATGGTGTGTGGTGGGAGTGGAACAGACTCGAATTGCAGATGATTTATGAAAGAGTTGATATCTTTAATATAGGAGGCAAAACTTTGTAATATGGGTTGCAGGTGTTGATCAACACACTTATGTCCACATCAAACCTACTAACAAACAACACTACTTACATTTTGACAATTGCCATCCTTTCCATGTCAAACATTCCCTCCCATACTTCCTTGTCATTCAAGGCAAACATATTTGTTCAGATCTACATCTACATGGATACTCTGCAAATCACATTTAAGTGCCTGGCAGAGGGTTCATCAAACCACCTTCACAATTCTCTATTATTCCAATCTCGTATAACGCACGTAAATAACAAACACCTATATCTTTTTGTATGAGCTCTGATTTCCCTTATTTTACCATGGTGATTGTTTCTCCCTATGTAAGTCAGTGTCAACAAAATATTTTCGCATTTGGAAGAGAATGTTGGTGATTAGAATTTCATGAGAATATTCCATCACAATGAAAAACATCTTTCTTTTAATGTTGTCCAGCCCAAATCCTGTATCATTTCAGTGACACTCTCTCCCTTCCATGATAATAATAATAATAATAATAATAATAATAATAATAGGAATTTTATTGTTATTTGGCCAATACAGCTATAGACAACATCAGGCATATAATAAAATATAACTGTTAATTCAAAGAAAACAAGAGGCATGTCATTAATACTACAAAATTATATTACATTTGAAATAATCATTTATGTCACAGAATGGGTGAGCAACTAGCCATTCATACAGTTTTTGTTTGAATGCTTTTCAGGTAGTTCTTGTACATATTGTGGAAGCTTATTAAATAATTTGTGCCCCGTCAGTTCATAGCTGTTAAGTGACTGACAGTCTGTAGTAAGGAGTATAATGCATCTGCTCCTTCTTGTGTTGTAGAAATGTATATTTTATCTATGTTTTGCTTCCAGTGACTTCTTTTTTTATGTGGAGTAAAACATAGTAAATATATAGGTTTATTACAGCCATGATTTTTTGTTCACAGAACAATGGTTTGCGGTGTGTTGTATATGGAGAACCAATAATTATCCTAATGGTTTTCTTTTGTAGTATTAGGATGTTATGCACTGAACTCGAGTTCCCCCATAAAATAATATCATAAATTAGGATGCTTTGGAAAAATGCAAAATATGACATTCTAATATAATTTTGAGGTACACAGTCAATAAGTTGCCTTAGCAAATACATCACTCTAGACAATTTACCACTAATATATTGTACATGTTGACCCCAGGATAATTTTTCATCTATATGTACCCTAAAAACTTAAAACAACTAGGATAACCTGATGGAGGCTTGTCTTTTAGACTAAAAACCATCTGCTGCATTTTGTTATAATTCAGTAGGAAGCCATTTGCTTTAAACTAATTAGATTCGATTAGATTAGATTAGATTAATACTAGTTCCATGGATCATGAATACGATATTTCATAATGATGTGGAATAAGTCAAATTTTCCAATACATGACATAATTAAGTTAATTTAACAACATAATTAAGTTAATATAACAACTTTTTTATTTTGTGTGGAGGATGCTTGAGGCACTGTCTCTGCAACACAAGCTTTGAGCCTACTGAAATCATTACTACAATGAAGGCAAGTTTCATCATCTGCATATGGTACTGTAATGGACTCGATGAATGTTGGCACAACATTAATCATTATTAGGAACATAAAAGGCCCCAGTACAGATCTCTGTGGTACACCTGTTTTAACTAATTCAATACTGGACTTTTCTTTACCTATACAATCACTTTGCTTGCGATCCTGTAGGTATGATTTTAATAGTTTAAGGCTGTTACCTCCAATGCTGTAGTACTCTATCTTTTCTAGGAGTATTTTATGTTCTACACAGTCAAAAGCCTTACTTAGATCACAAAAGGTGACTTGAGCAAATCCTTTATCTTCAAACACTTGATGTATGTGTTTGTCTACTGAGTCTATAGCATCAACAGTTGACAAGTTTTTCCTAAAACCATACTGTGATTCGCTAATTATTCCTGCATTTTCAAAGTAAACAGATAACTGTTGGTATATTACACATTCAAACACTTTAAAGAGAGCTAGGACTATGGAAATTAGTCTGTAACTTGAAGGTGAGTCAATATCTCCTTTTTTGTGTATTGGGACTACCCTAGACACTTTTAGCTCATAAGGAAAATATCCCTCAGATATACACTTATTTATGCAGTATGTTAAAGGATACACAATACAATCTATTACTTTTTCAGAATGTTACAAGAAATGTCATATATCTCTATACTCTCAGATGATTTCAGATGTTTAACTATTTTTAGGATGAGACTAGGTGGACCTCAGAGAAGGTAAACATACTTGTATTTACTAGTGGTTTACAGACATTTTTTGAAAGAATCTCAGATGAGCTAATGACAGATTTAGTAACAACATTTCCAACTTCTTGTAGTGATTTAATAAAGAAATAATTGAATTTCTGAGGGCATATACTGATTTATTTATTTCTTTCATCTTTAGTAAAACTATTTATTAGTTTCCATGCAGCTTTGCAGTTGTTTGTGTAATTCTCAATACTGTTGATGTTGTATGCTCTTTTGGCTTCCACAATGGCTTTTTGTACTATTAGACTGATTTTGCATGGTCAGTCTTCAGATTTTTTTGTATACTGTGCAACAATGTAACTTGGTTTTTCAGATTTGTTAGTAGTGCCGAATACCATGGGTTTTGTTTGTTTATACCCTTGCCTTTGGAGCCTTTGTCAATTATTTTGGATTGTGTCATAAATGCTTTGGAAAGTTTTTCAAATAGTAGTTTTGCTGACAGATCTTTACACAGACTGTAATTTGTGTTACCAGACCATTGGCCAAACCAGTCTCTGTTAGTAAGGCACTTACAAAACCTGTCAGTTTTATCATTTGTGGCCGATCTAGTGATTACCATTTTTGGGACAGACTTATCAATGTTACCCTTATCAGCACAGAACCTACTTACATAATTTAATGATACAGAATCATGATCTGAGAATGGGAATACTGTCACATCACATGATTCTTCTGTAGTATTGAAACTGACAATGATGTTGTCAAGACATGCTTCATCTCTCATGGGTCTATAATTGTTAAAGTGCAGATTGTACTGTCTTAGAAGATTTTTGAGCTCAGTGATGCCCAATCGGTATACAGTCTGGACCAGAAGACTTGCTTTTATTAAGTGATTTAAGTTACTCCAAGGATATCTACGTCCACACTACTCATGTTGGAGGCTGTTATTGATTTGAATTATGGACTATTTACTTCATCTTCTTTTGTGAAGGCATTTCAGAAGGCTGTGTTTAGTAACTCTGCTTTGGCAGTACTGTCTTTGATAGTATCTCCATTGCTATTGTGCAGAGAAGGCATTGATTGTTTCTTGCCACTAACATACTTCACATACAACCAGAATCTCTTTGGATTTTCTGCCAGGTTTTGAGACAAACTGGAAACTGTTATAAGCATCTCACATTGAAGTCTGTGCTCAGTTACAAGAATCTGTAAAAGACTGCCAATCTTGGGGCTTTTGTGTCTGTTTAAATGTGGGATGTTTGTTTCCTTGTTTCTGCAACAGTGTTCTGACCCGTTTCGTGTACCAAGGAGGATGAGCTCCCTCGTTTGTTATTTTCTGTGGTGTAACTCTCTCAATTGTTGCTGATACTATTTCACTGAATTCAAGCCACATCTGGTCTACGCTTTTATCATTAATTTGGAAAGAGTTGAGATTGTCTCTCAGGAAGGTGTCAAGTGAATTTTTATATGCTTTTTTTGAATAGGTATATTTTTAGTTTATTTTTGGAGGATCTGGGGGTTACAATATTCAGTCTTGCTATGACAACATTTGTTCACTAATCCCTGTATCCATTGCTCGTTATTAACTCAGGATTATTTGTTGCTAACAGGTCAAGTGTGTTTTCACAACTGTTTACTATTCGCGTGGGCTCATGAACTAACTGATTGAAATAATTTTCAGAGAATGCATTTAGCACAATTTCAGATGATGTTCTATGTGTACCTCTGGAATTAAACATGTATTTTCACTAACATATCGAGGGTAAATTAAAGTCACCACCAACTATAATCGTATGTGTCAGGTACGTGAAGTCAAACTTAAGTTTTCATTGAACCTTTCAGCAACTGTATCATCTGAATTGGGAGGTCAGTAAAAGGATCCAATTATTATTTTATTCCGGTTGCCAACAATGACCTCCGCCCATACTAACTCACAGAAACTATCTACTTCAATTTCATGACAGGATAAACTACTTCTATCAGCAACAAACATGCCACTGCCAACCGTGTTTAGCCTATTCTTTTGGAACACCATTAGGTTCTTTGCAAAAATTTTGGCTGAGTTTACCTCTGGGTTTAGCCAGCTTTCAAACGATTTGAGCATCAGTGCTTTCTATTAGCGCTTGGAGCTCTGGTACTTTCCCAACACAGCTATGACAATTTTCAACTGTTATACTGATGGTTCCTGTATCTATGTTCTTCCTGTGTTTGGCCTGCACCCTTTGTAACTGAAGCCCTTCTTGTGTTTTCCCAAGACCCTCTACCCTAAAAAATCTCCCAGTCCACGCCACACAGCCCCTGCTACCAGTTTAGCTGCCTTCTGCACATAGTGGGCACCTGATCTATTCAGCAGAACCTGAAACCCAACCACGCTTTGGAACAAATTGAGGAATCTGCAGCCTACACAGTTGCAGAACTGTCTGAGCCTCTGATTCAGACCCTCCACTTGGCTTTGTACCAGAGGTCCACTATCAGTCCTGTCAACTATGCTGCAAATGATCAGCTCTGTTTTCATCTTGCAAGCAAGACTGGCCGCCTTTACCACTTCTGTTAGCCGCTCCAATCCAGAGAGAATCTCTTTTGCTCCAAAGTGACACACATCATTGGTACCGATGTGAGCAACCACCAGCAGTTGGCTGCACCATGTGCTCTTTGTGGCATCTGGGAGGACCCGTTCCACATCTGGAATGACTCCACCCAGTATGCACATGGAGTACACATTGGGTTTCTTTCCCTTCTTGGCAGCCATGTACCTAAGGGGCCTAAAGTTGGAGCTCCCAATTATCAGTAATGCTACCCTCTGTGATTGTCCAGATCTTGCAGGCTGAGAGCCTTCCACTGAAACAGGACAGGCGACAGCATCTGGCTCAGCGACAGTGTCAGCCACAGACAGTGCCTAGAACCTTTTTTTCAGACAAATCAGGGAGGTCACATGTGCGGCCACTTGTGAAGTCTTTTGCCACCTGCTACGCCCTGGGGTGACCTCCCACTCGACCACAGGTGAGGGGTCAACCTCAGTGCAAGCAGTAACTGGGCTGTCCACTGGTGAGGACTGACAGGAGGACTCAGATGAGCTGGACATCTGTTGGATCCCCACAGCTGGCCCACAACAGTGGTGCCCATCCACTGCAGTCTCAGACTGTGTAACCGAAGCCATCAGAGCCTGAAGCTGAGAGTGAAATGTCACCAACTCGGCTTGCATCCGCACACAATAATGGTAGTCCCTGTCCATACTAAAGGCCATGGAAAACTAAACTACGCAGATTAATGGACTATCGGCACATACTGTGCAACTCTACTGTAGACCCTGACAAAAACTCAGCTACCAAAACATTCAGGTGAAACTAAATAATTCGCCTCTGATTAGGAACTTGTAATATGTCACAAAATCGATTTACTTTCTGACGCAAATGAAAGCGGAAGAACTGTGACTATTAGGTATTAAATAAACATGCAGAAACTAAACTATTAAAGCACACAGATGATATTATAAAATTTGCCCCTGGTTAGGAACTCATAACTCATGAATAATGTCTTAGTAGTAATCTCTGCCTTGTATATTACCCTGCCTTCCCCCTTTAAGCTCTCAGGTTTTCAAATGTCGTCTGATGCAGTCCCCAACAGTCAGTCTTTCCTTCTCATCCTGTCTGGGAAGTCTCCCCTGACCCGGAGTTCTGGGTGACTTTCCTGAACTCTGCCCCTTTCCCTAAACCTTTTTAGTCCTTTTCCTTCACCCCTCCTCCTTCCCTTCAACTCTTCTACCAGAAGGATGAGCTACTGTCTCCAAAAGCTTGTAAAAATTTAAATCCTTTTGTGTGTGAGTTCACCTGCCACCACTTGGTGAGTAGATTTTTTATCTATCCATTTTTGACTATATAAAGTGTCTGATAAACTTTTATTTATGACAACAAGTTTTGTTTTTTGATCAAAATAGGTAGTTGTTAGCAAGTACTGAGTTAATCACAACATGGCACGATCATTTAATTGCCAGTAAGAAGGCTACATAGTGTATCTTGACATAACGTATTGTTGACAAACATGAAATTTTTAAGATGTGATATTGTTTAGCACACAGTTAATAGTTATAGATTCATATGGTATAGTATATTATAGCTGAACTTGATAGCACTTCGACATGCCAGATAGTTTGCCAGACTCTTGCACAGAGTTGGTCTCTACATCACATCCAGTAAAGTGAGACTTACCCTGGACATTTATCTATTTATTAATTTCTTTATTTTTGTTGTTTTTCAGCAACTCAACATGTCTAATTACCATTATACTAATTATAACTACTTCACAATTGTAAATAACGCCAGCAACTGGACATTAAAAACATCTTGTGTATATAACAGGTTTTTTTGTGGATGGAACCCTTCATACGTTTAAGATTCTCAGTATTTATAAATTATGTTCAACACCTGGTTAATCATGGCATGACACGTATAAGATTTCATAACTATAACAAGTAACATCAAAAGATACAAACATCCATATGCAGAATTTCTCTGTGTAGCATTATGAACTGAGTAAATATTTTCTCTCATTTTCTTTAAACATACTCTGGTACTGCTTTATTCCACTTTGTAATCTTAGTAGTTTATGCACAGCTGAACATGTAAGACAGGTCGATACATAATTATCAGTAAAAGAGTTGCATGAGACTGACAAAAAGATCAGTATGTGACATCAGAAACATGAATAGCAGAAGTAAAGGTCACATGGCTGACGCCCCTGCATTTGCCACCTGCTTGGTACACAATAGACTGTGCATTTCCATGAGAGAGTTCACTAAAGACAGTTGTACAGTCATGTAAAATCCAACAGGCTTATTGTTTTCTACAGTTATGGTGTTTCTCCAATTAAAAAGATGTTTCAGTTATTAGTATTGCTTGTATGCTGGTATGGTTTTTAACGATGTAGCATTTCTAAGTTAATAAATTTTCTTTGGTTTTGTATATACTATCTGAAGGCATTTGGATAATGGTTTTCCTGTATCTCAAATGGCCCAATGTAAATGACGAAAAATTGCTTAATTTCATTGTTAATTACTTTAGATTTCTGATAACAGTTTGCTAGAACAAGATCACCAATTTCAAACTGTGTCACCTTCACTTTGTTGTCATGCCTCTGCTTTGTCCTACTATGATGTTGTTCCATGGTTTATCTAACTATTTCTTCCCTCTCATCACCAGTAATGCTTTTATATACTGGGTATTCAATTGATTCGTTGATCAGGTAACCAGATTTCTTATCACAGAGTATTTCATATGGTGAAAAGCCAGTGGTAGAGTGCTGTAAACTGTTTAGCACAGCTTTAAAGCAAATAATATATTCTGTTCAGTTTCAGTGATCTTTACTATAATCAAGTTCCACACAACTGACCTATCTCTTTCATTTATATCTGAGTTTGGCTACATGACGGAGAATAAACTGATATTAGCAAATGTTTTGTTTTTCTCATTGACAAAATTTTTCCATATTTTTGAAGTGAACTGACTCCAGTTATGAGAAGGAATAGCCTTGGTAACACCTAAATTTTGAAAATAATCTTGAATGTTTTTAATATGATTTTCTTATTCATCATTTTCAAAAGAGGATACAATTTTTAAACTTAGAGAATAAATCCACCATAACAAATATGCAGCTGTATCTCCCTTTGCTCTGGGTAGGTGCCCAAACAGGTCAATTCCTACTAGATCTATCTGCTTTTCTGGAGTAACACTCTGTAGGTATCCTGTATATGATTAGAATAGAATAGAATATTTTTATTTGCCTTTCAGTATTTTTCATGCAATTGGCTTCGTCAAAGTTTACAATGGAGTAGGGTTAAGCACAATAAACACTTACATGCACAGAATTATTTACCTTATTTGAGAACTGAAAACATTTCTTTATCACTTAGTAAAGGCTTACATTATAATGAGTATTTCCTAGAAATTCTTCAATTGTATAGAATTCACTGCATTTTAACCAATTTTGCAATACACTCTTGAATTTATTAAATGGGGCTGTATGAGCTGAGTATGGTAAGGGAGACGAAAATTTAATAGTCATGGGTGACTGGAATTCAAGTGTAGGAAAAGGGAGAGAAGGAAACGTAGTAGGTGAATATGGATTGGGGCTAAGAAATGAAAGAGGAAGCCGCCTGATAGAATTTTGCACAGAGCACAACTTAATCATAGCTAACACTTGGTTTAAGAATCATGATAGAAGGTTGTATACATGGAATAACCCTGGAGATACTAAAAGGTATCAGATAGATTATATAATGGTAAGACAGAGATTTAGGAACCAGGTTTTAAATTGTAAGACATTTCCAGGGGCAGATGTGGACTCTGACCACAATCTATTGGTTATGACCTGTAGATTAAAACTGAAGAAACTACAAAAAGGTGGGAATTTAAGGAGATGGGACCTGGATAAACTGAAAGAACCAGAGGTTGTACAGAGTTTCAGGGAGAGCAGAAGGGAACAATTGAAAGGAATGGGGGAAAGAAATACTGTAGAAGAAGAATGGGTAGCTTTGAGGGATGAAGTAGTGAAGGCAGCAGACGATCAAGTAGGTAAAAAGAAGAGGGTTAGTAGAAATCCTTGGGTAACAGAAGAAATATTGAATTTAATTGATGAAATGAGAAAATATAAAAATGCAGTAAATGAAGCAGGCAAAAAGGAATACAAACGTCTCAAAAATGAGATCGACAGGAAGTGCAAAATGGCTAAGCAGGGATGGCTAGAGGACAAATGTAAGGATGTAGAGGCTTATCTCACTAGGGGTAAGATAGATACTGCCTACAGGAAAATTAAAGAGACCTTTGGAGATAAGAGAACCACATGTATGAACATCAAGAGCTCAGATGGAAACACAGTTCTAAGCAAAGAAGGGAAAGCAGAAAGGTGGAAGGAGTATATAGAGGGTCTATACAAGGGCGATGCACTTGAGGACAATATTATGGAAATGGAAGAGGATGTAGATGAAGATGAAATGGGAGATACGATACTGCATGAAGAGTTTGACAGAGCACTGAAGGACCTGAGTCGAAACAAGGCCCCCGGAGTAGACAACATTCCATTGGAACTACTGACGGCCTTGGGAGAGCCAGTCCTGACAAAACTCTACCATCTGGTGAGCAAGATGTATGAAACAGGCGAAATACCCTCAGGCTTCAAGAAGAATATAATAATTCCAATCCCAAAGAAAGCAGGCGTTGACAGATGTGAAAATTACCAAACAATCAGTTTAATAAGCCACAGCTGCAAAGTACTAACACGAATTCTTTACAGACGAATGGAAAAACTGGTAGAAGCTGACCTCGGGGAAGATCAGTTTGGATTCCGTAGAAATACTGGAACACGTGAGGCAATACTGACCTTACGACTTATCTTAGAAGAAAGATTAAGGAAAGGCAAACCTACGTTTCTAGCATTTGTAGACTTAGAGAAAGCTTTTGACAATGTTGACTGGAATACTCTCTTTCAAATTCTAAAGGTGGCAGGGGTAAAATACAGGGAGCAAAAGGTTATTTACAACTTGTACAGAAACCAGATGGCAGTTATAAGAGTTGAGGGACATGAAAGGGAAGCAGTGGTTGGGAAGGGAGTAAGACAGGGTTGTAGCCTCTCACCGATGTTATTCAATCTCTATATTGAGCAAGCAGTAAAGGAAACAAAAGAAAAATTTGGAGTAGGTATTAAAATCCATGGAGAAGAAATAAAAACTTTGAGGTTCACCGATGACATTGTAATTCTGTCAGAGACAGCAAAGGACTTGGAAGAGCAGTTGAACGGAATGGATGGTGTCTTGAAGGGAGGATATAAGATGAACATCAACAAAAGCAAAACGAGGATAATGGAATGTAGTCGAGTTAAGTCGGGTGATGGTGAGGGTATTAGATTAGGAAATGAGACACTTAAAGTAGTAAAGGAGTTTTGCTATTTGGGGAGCAAAATAACTGATGATGGACGAAGTAGAGAGGATATAAAATGTAGACTGGCAATGGCAAGGAAAGCGTTTCTGAAGGAGAGAAATTTGTTAACATCGAGTATAGATTTAAGTGTCAGGAAGTTATTTCTGAAAGTATTTGTATGGAGTGTAGCCATGTATGGAAGTGAAACATGGACGGTAAATAGTTTGGACAAGAAGAGAATAGAAGCTTTTGAAATGTGGTGCTACAGAAGAATGCTGAAGATTAGATGGGTAGATCACATAACTAATGAGGAAGTATTGAATAGGATTAGGGAGAAGAGAAGTTTGTGGCACAACTTGACCAGAAGAAGGGATCGGTTGGTAGGACATGTTCTGAGGCATCAAGGGATCACCAATTTAGTATTTGAGGGCAGCGTGGAGGGTAAAAATCATAGGGGGAGACCAAGAGATGAATACACTAAGCAGATTCAGAAGGATGTAGGTTGCAGTAGGTACTGGGAGATGAAGAAGCTTGCACAGGATAGAGTAGCATGGAGAGCTGCATCAAATCAGTCTCAGGACTGAAGACCACAACAACAACAACAACATGGTAACTTATTGAAAAAATTTATGCCAAAATGTTTATTGTTATTATGGACAACAGCTAGCCTCGAGAAAGGAAAATCCAACAAGTGACTATTTCTGTTATTGTGTGTGTGTACATCACATCTCGTGCTGAATTTGTCCAGATTTTCTTAAGCATACATTAAACAGTTATATATGTACATGCTAGGTACTGTCATTACATTGAGATATTTAAAGTGGTTTCTGCAGGAATCTCTGGGTGCTAATCCTAGTATACATCTGATGGCCATCTTTTGCCATCTGAATATACATTTAGCCCCTGAGGAATTACCCCAGAGCAAAATTCCATACTCCAGATGGGAATGGAAGGAAGTAAAATATGAGTCGAGTAACAGCTGTTTCCTCACACTATTTCTCAGTTTGTAGAGTAAAAATAAGTACACAGGCTAGTTTGCATACAGGTGATTGGTGTGTTCTTCCCAGGAGAGTTTTTGGTCTATGTGCAATCCAAGTAGTTTCACTGCTTTATTTTTACTTATTGTAGCTTTTAGATTAAAAATTATTTCTTCTGCTTTTGTATTGTTTATGCACAGTTGATTGGCCTGACACCAGTGACTAGTCACTTGCATTATTTCTCTGTTGTTATCCAGCACAGTTTGTAAATTGTCACCTGAGGTTATTAGTGTTATGTCATTAGTGTACAGTATATTCTTTCATGGTATATAATTCGAGACATTGTTAATATAGACAATGAACAGGAAAGGCCCAAGAACCGAGCCTCGGGGTATTCCTCTTTTTATAGGGAGTATTGCTGATCTCTGTTTATTTGCATATACAAGCTGTAGCCTATTGCTTAAATAATATTTGAATAAGGTGAGTGGTATATCTTCAATGCCATAGTATTCTAACTTTTAAATGATCATGTCATGAGACACTGAATCAAATGCTTTGCTTAAATCAATAAGTGTTCCAGATATATGCAGCCTCTTTTAATATGCTTCATATACATTGTTCACCAAAGCTTCAATTGCTTTTACAGTTGATAGGTGAGACTTGAATCCGAATTGTGGTTCATTTAAAAGTTTGTTGCTTTCAAAATAGCTGTATAGCTGCATATGCATGCAATTTTCTATTATTTTGGATATGATTGGTACTATTGATATGGGTCCATAGTTGTTTGGGAGGTATTTATCATCTTTTTATACATAGGTAGTGTAACTGTGAGCTTCAGACATTCTGGAAAAATTCCTTCATCCAGTACTCTGTTTGACAGTGAGAGAAGTGGCATTTTGATTTCCTTTGCTATTCACTTTATGATGAAATTACTGAGTCCATGTTAGTCTTCTGTTCGATTGCTGACTTTTGCAAGTTGTGATCTATCACAGTTAGCTAAACCCTTTCTAAGTCTCCTAGCAGTTTCTTTTAAAAATATACATTTTCCTGAAACTTTTGAATACATTTTAATGATCCATAATGATCTAAACATTCATGTGTATATTTTATAAGAGTATCAGCATGCTGCTCTGCTCAACAAACATTCCTCCTTTTGCTATCTGGACTATGTGTTCAAAACAGAATTCCCTTAAATACCTGACAATACTGTTGAACTTTTTTATAATGCAGCATTATACGACTTGTAAATATTGCTCTTTCTGTTAAGCTCTCATTCCCAGCTGCAGTGTCATGAATTGCACAATATAAACAGTACCCAATATTGCTTAGTTCACAATTAGATCATCAATACAGCTGTGCAACATTTGATAGTATACAGTTGTCTTTTTCATTACTCAAGCATGTCTATCAGCTCCATTATTTTATGTACATTTCTTACCTCATTAACTAGAGGAGTGCATTCTCAAAAAATATCCCTACTGCATTAAGATCCTAACATTATTCATTATTTTATTATTTCATTATTGCTTCATTAACTAATAAATAAACACCTGCTCTGCTTATTCAATGCAAAATTGACTCTACTGAAAAACACTCAACAGTAACAGATCCTTATGCTAAGGCAAACTTCATCCTCATTACTGATCAGACAAAATTATCACTCAGAAAAACTGGTAATTCCCTGTATTTCAACAAATTGCTTGAGATTCTAGCCTGAAGGATGATGTACATACAAATCTTGCTTATTCTTTCCACACGCATTACTCCAGGCAACTATGTCTAAAGTTGGAATTCCTTAATGCTAGAAAAGGCTGTACCATGACACACATAGATAGTTATCTCCATATACTGAATGCACACAACACAACACTTCTGTTATACCATAATCAATATTAAGATCTCATATTTAAGATGGTTTTTACTGCATATTGCCTCTGCTGCTGCACTAATGAGCTGATTACTTCAGATGTTAATTATCCTCCACATATGCTGACACCCTTCATTTTCTGTTTACCTTACATTCTTGTTTGACATAAATTCTTTAACTGTGGTACCACTTTACTTTATTCCATCCTCTTACTCCCTTACTTAGCACTAACACAACATAATATATACAAATATACACACATAAAAACACTGGAGAAACCTTTTCTAAAATATTCTTATACTAAAGCACCCTACTGCACAAAATAACATGAAAGTCAAAGAAAGAATGTTTCTGATTCACTTATAAACAACAGATTGGATAGGAGAAGAGTCTGACTGCCTCAGGAAACACGAAAAATGAGACAGACAGCTGGGGCACACATTATCACCACATAATGAATCCAACACAGAATGTTGAACCCCATACTCACTATTTGCACAGGAAATTAGTCTCAAATATAACATCAAGCTGAGATTTTGAATCACCAAGGAACTGTACTCCAAGAGCTGTCTTGCCAATTTCACAGTTAATACTACTTCTTGTTTCACACTCTTTTGATAGCTTATCAGTACCACCACTAATTTTGATTCCAAAAACATGCATCACTACTCGACCCTCAGTGTACTTAAAAGATTCAGAAAATGATTGTGACATGCCATTCAAATCACTACCAGTGTGTAGTAAACACTTAACATGTATCCCTGGTACACTTGCTGTTATTGCAGGGTGCCACACTTCCTTTTTACGTACCATATGATCTTCTTCATACAAGAAATGCTCATTAATCCTTTCCCTGGAAAAACTATTATCCTGCATACCAAAATGATTATTAATGGTCCTCTTCCTCATTACCACTCTAAAGCACTAACTATTCATTAGGCCTAATGTTACCCTCCTTTATTCTTTCTTTACTTACCACATCCTCATCATTATTAATGATAAATTTAAATACCTTATCCTCATCATTACTGGATTTGTCATTGCTATCATCATTACAACTGCTTTCAGAATGGGACCCTCTTTCACTTTCTCTATACTTCCATTTTTTTCTCCATTTCAGTCAATTTTGAATCTACATTTTCATTTACTTTTACCGGCTTTTTCTCTACCACTACTGCACACTTGCTTTCTATCTCAGTTTGTAAATCATTTTTAATGTGACCGATTTGATTCTCAAGTTTAACTCTACTTTCAGCACAAAATTTCTCGGAAGCCTCCACCCTCTTATTATAGTCATCACAAAGTTTCTCTCTCTCTTATACACATTTACTAATTGATCTTAATGTCTCATTAGTATTATGTACTACTTTCTTTATACTATTTCCCAACCTACTAATGTCCTTTTTCATACTATTTTCCAACCTTCTTTCATACACATACCACTCAAACAACTCATATTACTCATAATTTGTGTTAACATTGATTCCACTTTTCCATCTGCCATAAACTTTTGCCCTTGCTGGTTTTCGCTACTGGGTTCCTCCTCCTTAACCTTAATGATTTTATCCACTTCAGTATTATTTTTGTCCATTTTGCTCACATCACCACAAAATGTAGATGACACTTTTATCATTACATCTGCAATAGGACTTTTGTCTCCATCAGTCAAAAGTTACATTCATGTCTGATTTATAAGCACTATCATCTACAGAACCAGTCTCCAGTTGTCCCATGTCTCCCATCACACTGTCTTGTTCGTTAAGGTCACTCATTATGTATTACTTAATATAAAATGGCTTTTACTATGAAATACCTTATTTTTCAATCACTCTTCTCCTGCTGCTGTTGTTGCTGCTGCTGCGGTTGTCATCTCGGTCGAAAATCTGCGTGGCTGCTGCAATTTTTAATTCTCTCAGCATAGCGTCTTGTTTATCTCCAGTCAGCTGTGTCCACCTGCGTGCTGATTGGCTGCTCCTGTACTCAATGGCTGCTTCCACAGAATTCACTCTCTGAATGGCTTCTGTCATATTGCGGTCATGAAAGGCAAGCGCTGATTCACTGTTGCATCACCGCACTGTAAACCACTCTTGATTTCACTGTTCAAAGTTCGCGAATCCTAGTTTATTGTGGTCACATGCAATGTTCCCCCCACGGACCACCAAATGTGTCATTCACCTTCTTTGCTTTATTTCTTGATTAATTGTCCTCGGTTGACTTACTGAATTGCTACACTGGAAAAAATGAGATGTGAAAGTACAACACTGACTACTTTAAATGACTATATATGACAGTAGTATGTGTTCCCGAAAGAACAGTTACCATGGATGATCATGCAGCTTTGCTAGTAATTAAATATTAATTAAATGGACACCCTTGCTGCTAACAGGTGTTGATATACTTCATTGGGGGCATGTTGAAAATGTGTGCCCTGACCAGGACTCGAACTGACCTTCTTGTGCGAATGCACATGATATGCCCGAACTTGTACGGGACTTGGTAGATTAATTTGCCATAAGTAATGAGTATGATGGGCAAACATCTATTAGGCGCACTATGAATGTAGTGGTGTGGACATGTTGGGAATGTGGGTCTCACTGGGAGCGTGCAAGAGATAAGTCCCTGCAGACGCACTATCCTCTGTGCCCTCGGTGGCTCAGATGGATAGAGCGCCTGCCATGTAAGCAGGAGATCCCTGGGTTGCTGGTTAACATCCAAATACTGCTTCAATAGTTTCCTGTTGAACATCTATGAGCAATAAAAGCCTAAGCACACAGTTCACATTTCATGAAGAATAAAAAGTTACGTATTGAAACAGACACTGCCATTGTTTTAACACATGGCCTAATTGTATTACATTTATTGTTGTTGATCTAACACAGGTTTCTCGTCTGAAACTTGGCCATAAACTGACTGTCTCAGGACCAAAAATTGGGCCCTTATACATCCTAATAATAATAGGTGCTGAAACTAAACACTATTTGAAATTAAATTTACCCATATTACAATTGTTTTAACTCATTAAATTAACCTAATATATAAAAAAATTGGTTCTTTTTGACAGTTTCTGCTACTACAAGGGTTAGGCTGAATTATTTGATTAAATGATGAAATTAACATATATATATTTAAGCAAACATTACTTTTGACCAAACTGTTAATTACTTTGGAGTTAATTAGGAGCTGGCTTTGCTAACATGTTTTTTGAATAGAGTCAAATAAATACTGAAAGAATACTTTGGAGTTAATTAAGAGCTGGCTTTGCTAACATGTTTTTTGAACAGAGTCAAATAAATACTTAAAGAATGCTAGTGTTTTGTCTTCCAAATGTTTATAATCATTATAGAATTTATATTTGTTTATAAGTCAACAATACAATTTAAGTTATGAAACAATTACTGATTTCACACTGTAACAAAAGATACTAACTAGGCATAATTGAAATAAATTGGAAAGTCAATCACATACATAAAACTAACCACAGATTAGATCTGGTGTTATATTCTCTAAAACTGAGGGTCAGCTTTTTTCTTTTATGAAAATACTGATTATACTCATGCGTGTTAACGGTAGTTAGTTCAAAAGTCAAAACATTAATTTTAAGGAGGCACATGGCAGAACAAGAGGGGAAGTAAAAATATCGCAGCTTGCTTAGTCACAATCTCTTCATCTCCAAGTAACTACTGTGACCTACGTCCTTCCGAATCTGCTTACAGAAGTCATCTCTTGATCCCCTTCTACAATTTTTACCCTCTACATTTTCCTGCAATACTATATTCATGGCCCCTTGATGTCTCTGAATGTGCCTATCAACTGATCCCTTCTTCTAGTAAGGTTGTGCCACAAATTACTTTTCTCATCAATTCCATTCAGTATCTACTCATTAGTTATTTGATCTAACCATGTAATCTTCAGCATTCTTCTGTAGCACCATATTTCAAAACTTCTATTCTCTTCTTGTCTAAACTGTTTATCATCCATGTTTCACTTCCATACATGGCTACACTCCACACAAACACTTTCAGAAAAGACTTCCTAACATTTGAATCCATATTCAGTGTTAAAAAATTTCTCTTTTTCAGTAAAGCTTTTCCTGTCATTGCTAGTCTGCATTTTATATCCTATCTACTTCAGCCATCATCAGTTATTTTGCTGCCCAAATATCACAACTCATCTACTACTTTAAGTGTCTCATTTCTACATCTACAGCTATATCTACATCATTACTCTGCTTCAGTCCAACTTATGGCATGTGGAGAAGGGTACCCCATACCAATACCAGTCACTTTCCTTTCCTGTTCCATTTCCAAATAGAATGAGGAAAAAATGACTCTCTATATGCCTCCATATGAGCCCTGATTTCTTGTATCTTATCTTAGTGGACCTTACGTTCCATCTATGTTGGAGGCAATAGAATTGTTCTGCAGTCAGCTACAAATGCTGGTTCTCTACAGTGCTCCTTGAAAAGCATATTGCCTTTCTTCCAGGGATTCTCATTTCAGTTCCTGAAGCATCTCCATAACACTCGCATGTTGTTCAACCCTGCCAGTAACAAACCTAGCAGCCTGCCTCTCAATTGCTTCACTTCCTTCATTTAATCTGACCCAATATGGATCCCAAACATTTGAGCAGTACTCCGGAATAGGTCACACTAGTGTCCTATATGGAGCCTCCTTTACAGATGAACCACAGTTTCCTAGAATTCTTCCAATAAACTGAAGTCAACTATTTACCTACTACTATCCTCATATGCTTGTTCCATTTCATATCAGTTTGCAGATATTCAAATGACATGACTGTGTCAAGCAAGACATTATGATTTTGATTTTCCTACTCATCCACATTAACTTGCATTTTTTTTTTTTTTTTTACATTTAGAGCTAGCTGCCATTCATCAAATCAACTAGAAATTTGTTCTAAGTCTTCTTGTATCCTTCTAGAGTCACTCAGCTTCGACACCTTACTGTACACCACAGCATCATTAGCAAACAATTGCAGATTGCTGCCTACCCTGTCCACCAAATCATTTGTGTATATACTGAATACTAGTGGTCCTGTCACACTTCTCTGTTGCACTCCAGACGATAACCTTGACTCTGATGAACATTCACTATTGAGGACCACATACTGGGTTCTATAAATTAAGATGTCTTTGAGCCTCTCTTATATCTGTGAACCTGGGCCATACGCTCATAACTTCTTTAACAGCCTGCAATGGGGCACTGTGTCAAACACTTTCTGGAAATCTAGAAATATGGAATCTGGCTGTTGCTCTTCATCCATAGTTTGCAGTATATCATATGAGAAATGGGCAAGTTGAGTTTCACATGAGCGATGCTTTCTAAAACCATGCTGATTCATGGATATAAGCTTCTCAGTCTCAAGAAAATGTATTATATTCAAAATGAAAATATGTTCAAGGATTCTGCAGCAAACCAATGTTAGGGATATTGGTCTGTAACTTAGCGGGTCTGTTCTTTTCCCCTTTCCTAAACGATTTCCCTCAGTATCACTTGATTTAATTTGACAGTATTTCATTATATTTGTCTTGCTTTGTTGATGTTCATCTTATATCGTCCTTTCAAGACACAGTCTATTCCATTTAACTGCTTTTCCAAATTCTTTGCTGTCTCTGACAGAATTACAATGTCATCAGCAAACCTCAAAGTTTTTATTTCTTCTCCTTGAACTTCAATTCCTACTTCAAATTTTTCTTCGGTTTTCTTTCCTGCTTGCTCAATGTACAGACTGAATAACATCGGGGATAGGCTACAACTCTGTTTTACTCCCTTCTTAACCACTGCTTCCCTTTCATGCCCCTCGACTCTGTAAGTGTGTCTGGTTTCTGTAAAAGTTGTAAATAGACTTTTGCTCCCTGTATTTTACCACTGCTACCTTCAGAATTTCAAAGAGAATATTCTAGTCGACATTGTCAAAAGCTTTTTCTACACCTGAAATAACTCATAGGGACAGTATCACTTTGCTTGTGCCTATATTTCTCCAAAATCCTTATTGTTCTTCTCTGAGGTTGGCTTCTACTAGTCTTTCCATTCTTCAGTAATCATTTCATGTTAGTATTTTGCAACCACAACTTATTTAACTGATAGTTCAATAATTTTGAGATGTGTCAAAACCTGCTTTCTTTAGAATTGTGGTTATTACATTCTTGAAGTCTGAGGGTATTTTGCCTGTTTCATACATCTTGCACACCAGATAGAATAATTTTATCATGGCTCATCACAAAATGCCAGATGTGAAATCACTATCTTGTAACAGATCAGTAAATAATCATCAGAACACATCATATTTAGTAAAAACAGGCTTATGTTGGTGTAAGGTAACAGGGGATAATATGGATCTCTTTCAAGTAGTTCATAATTTAAATTTAAAGCACAGCAGCAGAGATAATATGCTGGGCAAAATAAACCATAAAATACTTGTTTTGTGTTTTGATGGGCATTTTAGTTCCATTGCATGGTGTTTTGGTTTTCTTTTAATTCCAATGAATTATAAAAGTGTGGCGATAAATGTGTAAAATTATATAATGTATTTAGATTTAAGTATTTAAATCTTATAAAAATTGTAAATGAATTGTGGTCATGTTTAGGGATTATTTTGACTAATGTAGTGTCATGTGACCCGACTCAGGACTGTGGATATGAGCGGGAAAATCGGGTCTTTTGTCGTTATCCGTTGTGGTGTCAAGTTGGGAGCAGCAAAGTGCCGCGAGTGCAAGTATGGACGCCAGTGTATGCGAAGGAATAACGTGAAAGTGTGTGGGTGTGAGAAAAACAGTGTACGAATCGCACCGATTATTATTTGTACAGATCGAATTTATTTGTGAACTAAAAAATGGATGGCCACAAAGTTAAAGTGTTTCTTTTGAATAAATAAGTTTCAGTCTGAACATGTATAGTTCATTTCACTGCTGTTCAAAAGCTAGCCAATATCTGACTGAATAATAGGGGCGCAAATGCAACCGTTTACTACCAACCCCCTTTGCAGATGAGCCACGTGAAAAATAGGTAGTGAACGAGCTTGAGTCAAGTTACATTGGTAAATAAAAGATGAGCACATATCCTAGAAACATAATGACTATGATGACATTTTTAAGGACATGTGCCCATCTTTTATTTACCAACAGAAGCCTGTTTTTACTAAATATGATGCGCTCCCATGATTATTTACTGATCTGTTGCAAGATGGTGATTTACACGGGGAGCCAATATTTCTCTTAATTTATGGCCAGCTTTGAGCTTGACAAGATGTTAAGTGTCCTGCAGTATATGTTAAATACATAAAATCAAATACTTGAAAATGGCATAAAAGGCTGAATCTGGGTTGTACTTAAGTAAACAATAAAACAGTCAAATGGTGATGTGTGAATAATAACTTCATGTCACTCTAAATGTAATGACATTTTGATTTTACAATCCAATCCACACCCAAAATCAAATTTTCATTCAGGTCCTCTTTCACCAAGCAACTTTGTGCAAAGGAAATATTATTTATTTTAAATAATAATAAAAATTACATTTTCACCATCTTACTCTATCTCCATATAGTACTTTTCATTTTTATCTTATCTCTTAGCTTTCTAGATATAGGATTTCCAGGGTCAATCAAGCAATTATATGTTTGTACACAAATGCACGGACTACATAGCACAAAACTTTCACCTTTATTCTCAGCTTCATTTAGCAAATCACCTTCTATTTCTGGAAATTCCTTTATGCTGTTAACATTTCTCCTGCTATTAACTCCTCTTCTACTGTCTTCATCTGTTAATGATTGCATAGCCTCCAAGGGTACAGTGCATTCTGTTAACTCATCTCTTTTTTTTTGTAATCCCATGTATTTGACTGCTATTTCCCATATCGTTACAATGCTCTCATTTTACCTTTAATGTTTTATCTCCAATAAGTCCACTTTACATTCTTTTTACATTGTTACAAATGGATATAATTTCACGGATGTCTGCAGATATGACCTGATTACATTGTACTTCCCTAATATTATCCTTTTTCCCTATGACATATAACTGTGTCCCTAGTACCATTTATCACTATATCTGTATCCTTCATTTCAACTTAAATCATCCCCTCTAATGCTTCAAAAAATAAAAAATCTTTCCTTTCTTCAACATCACTGTTGACATTGCCATCTGTAACATAATTATCTGTGTTCATTGTCTTCAGTATAAACATCACTAATAATATCAACATTCTCCTCATAATTACTATATACCTTGTTTTCTTCCCCTTTCAGTACATGATCCACAGTTTCAACACCACCAACTTCAGCAATAACAGGTTCACAACACTCCTCTACATTTTCATTTCCCATTAAACTTACAATTCCACATTCATCATCATTATTATTAACTATCTCTTCTGTTGATACAGATCGCCCATTGGTTTCATCATAAAGGTTTTTATCACCCAGCTCTATTTCATTATCCTGATTCCTGCCTTCTTCGTCTTTCATTTCCGATCTGTTAACCAGTCATGTTCTCCTACTATTCTCATGATGGAATCTAATTTGTGAAACATTCCTTCCTCCTCTTCTGGTATAATTGGTCTGAATTTTATGCAGTTTTCTCACCCTAAACTCACAGGCTTGCACTGGTATGTACCTTAGTTTTCCTGACCATTGCATCTATTTTCTGTCCCCCTGTTATCAAACTGTTATTTCCTTTCCATTGGCTACCTCTTTGTTCATGTTCACTATTTTCATTTCTAATTCTGCCATTTCAATAGTTTTCCCTCCTATTATTAATCCCCTGATAATCATTTTTATAATTTCTTGGCTCTTTCCTCCTATATCTTTCACCATGATAATCTTGAGACCTGGTGATGACCATATAACTTTTGTCTATCTCTTTGTCTTTCATTTCTCTCCCATTACCTGTACAATTTGTCTGCATATCTCAGAAACTGTTCAATAGAATCATCAGGTCCATATAATAATCCCCATTTGCCTTTGTTTGATAACCTCCTTTTTAAAGCATCAATCTGTGTCAGTCATCAAGTGGATAATCCAAATGCACAAGTGTTTTTAACTGTTTCTCACAGAAGTATTTCATGTGACCACTACCTTCTCTGAAATCATGCCTATTTAGGAAGTCACTTTTTATTTTGGCTTGCTTTGTCTCTGACTAAAACTTGTTGAAAAAATGTTTTTCAGCCTTATTAAAAGTCATATCTGTGCTAATATTTTGGTTGGCCCTAGAGAATGCTTCACTATCAAAAGGTTTTTTACAGATTTAATTTTAAAGCTTGGTCAATAAAATCAAAAGAGTGCAACTTCTTATCTCCTGGATATTTTTTTAAAAAATTTTTATTTCCCCATACATTGCCACAACTACACCAAAACTCATAGTGATATAGTTTTTGGGGAGAGAGATAATGTGAAATTTCCAGAGCTGAAGCGATTGTGCTAAAGCACATTTAGCGACACCAGAAATTATATGCCTGGAAATGCACACAGGTATGGATGTATGCAGGTTAAGAAATGTTGTGGTAGTTCTGAAACATTACTTGAAGATTAATTCCTTTGAGATGTGGTGCACAGCTTTGATATTTACCTTGTCCCACAACCATTACAACTATGCCAGTGTGGCTGTGGTGGCAATTCTCTCTTGGTGTTGACTTCCCCTTCAAAAAGGTCCATTTAAAAATGCAAGTCCTCATTCCTTCGGGAGATGGATATTACGATGTAGCTCAGTGAGAGACTGTAAACTCATGACTTTCACATATTATAACTTTTAATTAAAAAAATACTGGGATAGCACAATTACATACATCTTTATTGCACCAGCTCAAAAGACCTACAGACACCAAGATCGGTGAGTAAAACAAATGAGGTACATGAAATAATTGATGGTTTAGCTTTCCATTTTCTGTTATCATACTCAGATATACTTATACCTCCCTACAGTATCTTTGCCACACAGGGATAGCCCGAATGAGAATTATTACAAATATTTTATTTACAGGTGTAGACCATTTAAAGAACCTACACAGTAACTAAGCTCTCTTGCAACTCTATTATTAGGTTATTACTAACATCTGATATACTACTTTGTCATGCACCAACATTAGTGCTTAAATCTGTGACTTCCTAGCAAATTTTATTAATTCCCCTCTTGTTTTACTAACAACATCTGCCAACTTCCTATCAACAGACTCATTACTTTTAATTAATTCTTCCTCAAACATTTTCCTTTCATTTTTATTAATGCAATATTTTAATTTAAAACTTTTGTCATTTATTCCCGTTTCATTGATGAAATTGTTCTCTCTCTTACTCACTTTGGTCTCTACTGCATTAATATGTGTGTCAGTCACCTGTTGCTCAGTAGTGACAGAAATTTTGAATCTGCTTAGTTCCTGCTTTGAGTTGTCAACCTTTGCATTTGTTATGGTTATGTGGTCTTTCAGTTTTTTTACTTCTTTGCTGACACTCTATCTTATCCCTTAAGTCCTTGTATTCCACCAAATACATCACTCTGTTTGTCAACTTTCTCCCCTAAGAATTTTTGTGAGGTGTTCAAATAAATTGATGTTGCCACCTAACAGTTCCTAGTGGTCAAATCCGTGAAATGGAGAGCAGCCACTATTTAAGTCTCCTAGCTCCCTCTTCACATCTTTCACCACATGAATTGACATTGTTCACAAAAGACTGCACATTGTGACTGTCCAGTTCTAAGTCCATATTCTCATCTATCTTCTGTTCCTGATCAATAACTTAATCTAGGTCACTCATTTTTAATAAGTTACAAACCAACAAACCAAATGAAAAGTTCTTGACATGATATTGACACAGAGCAGAGTACATAAAATAATATTTTCAGGTTCCCATATTAATTTTATTGTTTTCTCATTTCTATTTAGTCAGCATAACTGAAATTTGAAGCACCATTAGCACTTTATTCTGTATTACCTAATATCCCAGCTGTATCCACCATTTTGAGACATAACATCTTCTTGAAAATTATTAGGAATGAGATTATATAAACTTACTGCAAGTCTCATCAAAATTATACAGTTCATATGAGTAATATAAAACAGATACTTAATTTCTTCTGGTGGTCTTGACAAGAACAGGATTGGTAGAATTACCATCAGTGTGCAATGTGACTTGAAATAACTAGTACACATTTATACATTTTTAAAGATATTTTTTTTTACTCAGAATGACATAGATGGTCCACTGCAAATAATAGTTCATCAGTGAACCTCACACTCTACAACTCACATTCTTATAAATACTTTCAGACAATTAAGCCATTGTTCAGTAATTACAATTGAGAAGTATTGTATCAAATCAGTTTGACATACATACAGAAACAGTATAAATATTACTATAAATTAGCCAGAAAACAATGGTAATGATTTGATTTTCATCACATATGTGGAATAAACAACGACTTTGACAATTTCATTAATTACACTAACAAAATTAAGTGTAACATTCGTATCACATTTTCAACATACATTTTAATAGTACTTTCAGATAACATCTAGAGTAATTTTGTATTTTACACAGAAAGTATCTGTTGATAATTTGTTTATGTGAGATGGGTTTTATTATTTTGAATATCAGTAAAATTTAATATAACTGTTGCTTATAAAGATGGGTAATAGTAGTTGTTATTATGTTCTAAACATTGATTTATGTATTGTGGCTGATAAACAGAAATGAACAACTGGGTATAATCTGTTTTCATTATATATCAATTAAAACAGAACATAAAAATTTTAGATGTTCCTACCAATTGACTGAGTTTCATGTGTTCAATATGTTAGTAATCCATAATCATTTACGTTTTACATTATTCACTACATGGAAATTATTTCTTTCTTTGATGTTTCTGACATTATGATTATCTTGTTCGATAACTAATTTCTTTCAAATGGCCACATATAATGTAATTATCATACAGAGGTAATATACAAAATAGATCCATTATTTTCCTATGAGAATTGGAATCTGGATGGTGGCTAGTCCTCAATGAACTAAGAGTTTGTGACAAAGCAAGCTGGGATATTTTTATTTCCTCTCTTGTTTTGCCATCTGCCTCCTTAAAATTCATTTTTTCATGCCTGACCAATTACCATTAACATACGTAATTTGCATTTTCAAAAAAGAAAAAGGTTGGCCCTCAGTTTTAAAGAATATAACACCAGATCTAATTTTGTGATTAGTTTTATGTCTGTAATTGATTTTCTAATTTATTTTGACTGATCCTAGTTAATATCTTTTGTTATAGGATTAAATCAGTAATTGCTTTGTAACTTAAATTCTATTGTTGACATATAAAAAAATATAAATTCTGTACTAATTGTAAACATTTGGATGAACAACTAATAGTATTCCTAAAGGATCTATTTGGCTCTATTCAAAAACATGTTAGCAAAGCCAACTCTTAATTAATTCCAAAATAATTTTCAGTTTCATTAAAAGTATTATTTGCATAACTACAGTTGTTAATTTCATCATTTAAACAAATAATATGGCTTAACCCTTGTAGTAGAAGAAACTGTTAAAAACACACAATTTTTTTAATGTATGCAGTAAACTGAAGGAGTTACGTTTTAATTATAATTTCTGTAAATTAATCATCAAACAATCGGTAGTTTCAGGGCCTATTATTGTGATGATATAAAAGGGCCCGATTTTTGGTCCTGAGACAGTCAGTCCACGGTCGAGTTTCAGACACAAAACCTGTGTTGGTTAGAACAACAACAGTGTATCAACTTAACCGTGAAATAAGTGTAACAAAAATAGGTCAAGTGTTAAAACAATGACAGTATCTGTTAAAATTATTTGAAAGACTGTGAACTGTGTGGTTAGGTTTTATTGCTCATAGATGTTCATTGGTAAACTATTGTAGCAGTATGTTGATGTTTACCTGAAAACTATTAATGAAGCTTATCAAAAGTTAAACAATAGTGCACTGGCCATATAACTGTGTATTATTGGGGGGTTGTGATCAGTGAAAGTAAAGAACTGTGAAACACAAATGTGCACCTGTGTGCTACATCATTTAAAGTAGTCAGTGCTGAACTTCCACTCCTCATTATTCAGCCAGTATCACAATCCAGTATGTTGACACAAAAGTCCATCAACAAAGAAATGTTGTTGTTGTTGTTGTTGTCTTCAGTCCTGAGACTGGTTTGATGCGGCTCTCCATGCTACTCTATCCTGTGCAAGCCTCTTCATCTCCCAGTAGCTACCGCAACCTATATCCTTCTGAATCTGCTTAGTGTATTCATCTCTTGGTCTCCCTCTATGATTTTTACCCTCCATGCTGCCCTCCAATACTAAATTGGTGATCCCTTGATGCCTCAGAAAATGTCCTACCAACCGATCCCTTCTACTAGTCAAGAAGTGCCACAAACTTCTCTTCTCCCCAGTCCTATTCAATACTTCCTCATTAGTTATGTCATCTGCCCATCTAATCTTCAGCATTCTTCTGTAGCACCACATTTCAAAAGCTTCTATTCTCTTCTTGTCCAAACTATTTATTGTCCATGTTTCACTTCAATACATGGCTACACTCCATACAAATACTTTCAGAAACGACTTCCTGACACTTAAATCTATAATCGATGTTAACAAATTTCCTTGCCATTTCCAGTCTACATTTTATATCCTCTCTACTTTGACCATCATCAGTTATTTTGCTCCCCAAATAGCAAAACTCTTTTACTGCTTTAAGGGTCTCATTTCCTAATCTAACACCCTCAGCATCACCCGATTTAATTCGACTACATTCCATTATCCTTGTTTTGCTTTTGTTGATGTTCATCTTATATCCTCCTTTCAAGACACTATCCATTCTGTTCAACTGCTCTTCCAAGTCCTTTGCCGTCTCTGACAGACTTACAATGTCATCGGTGAACCTCAAAGTTTTTATTTCTTCTCCATGGATTTTAATACCTACCCCAAATTTTTCTTTTGTTTCCTTCACTGAGCAAGCAGTGAAGGAAACAAAAGAAAAATTCAGAGTTGGTATTAAAATCCATGGAGAAGAAATAAAAACTTGAGCAAGCAATGAAGGAAACAAAAGAAAAATTCGGAGTAGGTATTAAAATCCATGGAGAAGAAATAAAAACTTTGAGGTTCACCGATGAGATTGTAATTCTGTCAGAGACAGCAAAGGACTTGGAAGAGCAGTTGAATGGAATGGATAGTGTCTTGAAAGGAGGATATAAGATGAACATCAACAAAAGCAAAACGAGGATAATGGAATGTAGTCGATTGAATAACGTTGGGGATAGGCTACAGTCCTGTCTCACTCCCTTCCCAACCACTGCTTCCCTTTCATGCCCCTCGATTCTTATAACTGCCATCTGGTTTCTGTACAAATTGTAAATAGCCTTTCGCTCCCTGTATTTTACCCCTGCCACCTTCAGAATTTGAAAGAGAGTATTCCAGTCAACATTGTCAAAAGCTTTCTCTAAGTCTACAAATGCTAGGAACGTAGGTTTTCCCTTCCTTAATCTAGCTTCCAAGATGAGTCGTAGGGTCAGTACTGCCTCACGAGTTCCAAAATTTCAACGTAATCCAAACTGATCTTCCCCGAGGTCAGCTTCTACTAGTTTTTCGATTCTTCTGTAAAGAATTTGCGTTAGTATTTTGCAGCTGTGACTTATTAAACTGATAGTTCAGTAATTTTCACGTCTGTCAACACCTGCTTTCTTTGGGATAGGAATTATTATATTCTTCTTGAAGTCTGATGGTATTTCGCCTGTTTCATACATCTTGCTCACCAGATGGTAGAGTTTTGTCAGGGCTGGCTCTCCCAAGGCCGTCAGTAGTTCCAATGGAACGTCGTCTACTCTGGGGGCCTTGTTTCAACTCAGGTATTTCAGTGCTCTGTCAAACTCTTCACGCAGTATAGTATCTCCCATTTCATCTTCATCTACATCCTCTTCCATTTCCATAATATTGTCCTCAAGTACATCGCCCTTGTATAGACCTTCTATATACTCCTTCCACCTTTCTGCTTTCCATTCTTTGCTTAGAACTGGGTTTCCATCTGAGCTCTTGATGTTCATACAAGTGGTTCTCTTATCTCCAAAGGTCTCTTTAATTTTCCTGTAGGCACTATCTATCTTACCCCTAGTGAGATAAGCCTCTACATCCTTACATTTGTCCTCTAGCCATCCCTGCTTAGCCATTTTGCACATCCTGTCGATCTCATTTTTGAGACGTTTGGATTCCTTTTTGCCTGCTTCATTTACTGCATTTTTATATTTTCTCATTTCATCAATTAAATTCAATATTTCTTCTGTTACCCAAGGATTTCTATTAGCCCTCGTCTTTTTACCTACTTGATCCTTTGCTGCCTTCACTACTTCATCCCTCAGAGCTACCCATTCGTCTTCTACTGTATTTCTTTCCCCCATTCCTGTCAATTGTTCCCTTATGCTCTCCCTGAAACTCTGTACAACCTTTGGTTTAGTCAGTTTATCCAGGTCCCATCTCCTTAAATTCCCACCTTTTTGCAGTTTCTTCAGTTTTAATCTACAGGTCATAACCAATAGATTGTGGTCAGAGTCCACATCTGCCCCTGGAAATGTCTTACTATTTAAAACCTGGTTCCTAAATCTCTGTCTTACCATTAGATAATATATCTGGAACCTGTCAGTATCTCCAGGCTTCTTCTATGTATACAACCTTCTTTTATGATTCTTGAACCAAGTGTTAGCTATGATTAAGTTGTGCTTTGTGCAAAATTCTACCAGGCGGCTTCCTCTTTCATTTTTTAGCCCCAATCCATATTCACCTACTACATTTCCTTCTCTCTCTTTTCCTACTACCGAATTCCAGTCACCCATGACTATTAAATTTTCGTCACCCTTCACTATCTGAATAATTTCTTTTATTTCATCATACATTTCTTCAATTTCTTCGTCATCTGCAGAGCAGGTGAATGTCACAAGTTGTGGTAATGACCTGTCCAACTTGCTTTCCATTCTAGTCTGTTACACTTCAAAACACTGCTGTGAGCAAAACATAGAATGCTGTGTTTCTTTGGGATATGCTGAATGGCACAGATAACATCTAATACATGGAGTGTGAACCAGCACTTCAGGTGCTATATGTAAGCCTGGTACATCATCAAAAGTTAGGTCCACAGAAATGAAATGTTTATCCAATTTAAAAACTGCCAGGGTTATCTAATGTAAATAAACTGGAAGCTGGAGAGAGATACTCGGCTGTGCTGTCAATGTCCCACTTCACACTGTTGCAGTCCATCAGTACCATTACCACTGTGATTACACTGTGAAGGTATTGACTGAGTGTTGCTGCCAGTGTACTTTACAAATGACTAGAATCTCTTTGAATTTTCTACCAGATTTTGAGACTGTTAAGTCATTTTGCTTTGAAGTCCACACTAAATTCTGAGCCTCTGTAAAACATCACCAGTTTTGGAGATTTCACAATCTTTTAAATCAGGCCTGCTTTTTCATTGCTTCTGCAACAGTGTCCCTTATTAATTTACTTGGAACCAATCTCTGAATTGCCGTAAATAATATTTCTTTGAATTTAAGCCACATCAAGTTTATGATTATCTAGTTGGTTTGGAAGGAGGTTGTATCTTGGGAAGTTGTCATGTGAATTTTCATCTGCTTTTTTAAAAAGATATATTTTGTGTTTACTTTTGATGGATTTGGATGTTAAGGTATTCAGTCTAGCTATGACAACCTTGTGCCCATTAGTCCTTGTATCTGCCATGATGGTCTCTATTTACCCAATATTGTTTATTGCCAAAAGGTCAAGTTGCTACTATTTCCAGATTTTATTGTGGTAATGCAAGAGGTTGACTGCTTCTTGAAAATGCCAACAGCTTGAGCTAGTACAATTTCAGAGAAACATTTAAAAAAAGAACATGGCTAGAAGACCCACTATCAGCACATTTAAAGGTCATAAAAATTAAATGTGTATCATTCCCTGATGTTTTTTTTTCTGTTTTATTGCATACAAAATATGATGAATCTGTGGCTATTCCTGATACGCGGAGCGGTGGCAATCATTAAATAACACACCAAAATACAAGAAGAAAACTTTATTATCCGTGAATATGTACAAAGTCATACACAGTCAGTGGCACAAAACAGAATGGCAAGCAATATGGCGGCGCACAGTAGGTCCCGCATGGGTCAGAGAGCCTGCTATGGCAAAGATATATCACTCGTAGAGTCGATAGTCGCCACAGAGGACCCCCCCCCCCCCCTCCCCGGCCCCGCCCCTTTGCAGTGCGGAGCATGCGGTGGTGCATCAAGTCCTGTGCCAGCCTGGTGGGGGTGGAACACTTGATGATCACAAAAGCACTTGTCCATGGTGAAATCACACGCACAACACTTGGGAGTAGGTGTAGCAAGCTCAACTGGAGCTAGGATATAATTACTGTGCCAATGGGGTGGAACCACCAATCATCCAGCCCGTGATGTAGGATGCAAGGGGGGAAGAAGGGGGGGGGGGGGGGAGGGGTGGTGGGCCCATCCAAATCATGATAGGATTCCTGGGAAGGAGGCAGGTGCTGCGTACATCGGGGTCACTTGCAGAGTGCTTCTGCAAGATCCACGCAGGTTTCACCCATTGGAGCAAAACAGTTACTGGTTTGCCATTGTTAAGTATTGACAGTGTGGAAGGCCCTCAGGACAGGACTTTAATTGGACCAGTGTAGGGAGGCTGCAGGGTTGTCCTTACTGTGTCGTCACCTAACATGATAAATTCGCATGTGGCCAGTTCCTCATGCATGAACACATGAAGCCTACAGTGGTCAGAGGGCAAGGGAGGCTGATGAGCGTGACATGTCCTCGGATGCTCTCGACGAGTGCTTGGAGCTCGGAAGAGCTTGGTAGTGGTGTATCCTCGACAAATTTGGCTTGTAAAAACAGGGGCTCCCCGTAAAGGATCTCAGTGAGGGAGGCTTGCAAGTCCTTTTTGTATGTGGTGCGGAGGCCTAGCAAAACCCAGGAGAGAGCGTCAGACCACTGCCATGTCTGTGCAGCGTTTTTGAGACCATATGGGATGGAACAGTACTCGAAGAGACCAAATAGTGTGGCTGTCTTAGGGATATCGTCGGGGAACATGGGAATCTGATGATATGCTTTGGTACAATAGAGAACAGCGAAGATCTGGGAACCGTGCAACATCTGAATGAAATCTTGAATATGGGGGATAGGGTAATTATTGATGGTAGTGCATGCGTTAAGAGCATGGTAGTCACCACAGAGGCGGAATGTACCACCCTTCGGCACGAGATGGATTGGCAACGACCAGTTACTATCAGATGGACGGAGAATGTTGGAATCCAAAAGATCTTTAACAATGTCTTTAGCACGGCGAACTTTCTGTGCGTTTTGGTGGCACGCCTTATGCTGCACAGGGAGTCCTTCAGTCGTGTTTATACTGTGGCAGGTGCCATTCGCAATTGCACGCAAGGATGTGGGAGAAGCAGAGGGGGTAGGGGCTGGAGGCGTAGGGGCAGGGAGGGTAGGGGCAGGGGGGGTAAGGGCAGGGGGGGGGTAGGGGCAGGGGGGGTAGGGTCAGGGGGGGTCGGGGCAGAGGGAGGAGGGGCAGAGGGGAGAGGGGCAGAGGCCGGCCGAACTGTTAATGAGGTCGCAGCTACAGAACAATGTCCAGGCTGAGGAGGCATGTCCATGATTGCAAGAGTGGATGTGCGGAGTTGCAGAAGCTGCTGTTGTGTCTGCAACAGCTGTGCACAGACTTCGTCGATGCGAACATGCAAGTCGACATTCTGAGTGGGCAACGCATCGACATCTGAACGCTCACGCTAGAAAGCTGAGAGAGCAAAAGAAAGGTTTGCAGCATGTGACATACACTCTGAAAGGGCAGAGAGTGAACCGTCAGTAGTAAGTTTGAGCTGAGGGGGAGAATGGTGTGACGCACCAGGAACACTCGAACCGGAGACGTGAGTCAGACAGCTGGCTTGCAGATTAGGGGAGAGGGCATAGTTATGAAAGAAATCGAGGCCCAGTACTGGTGCATCAACTTTCGTGATGTAAACTGTCCTGGGGAAAACCTGATCTGGGGCAAATTTGAGCAGGAGACGTGAGGAACCTAGCACCAGTATCGGGGAATTGTTAGCAGCTATCAGTGGCGGTGCAGATAAGGGATCTATGTTAAGGGTGAGGGAGGGCAGGATAACACTAAAGTTGGCTCCAGTGTCCACTAGAAATCAAAATTTGGTGTTGGTGTCCTCGACGAAGAGGTGCGAAGCAGATGACAGTGCGGCAGGCGTCGGACGAGATGCCGCTAGGTGCCGTGAGGCAGCGTGGCAGGACGTGGTGCCTGGACGTGCCTGCCATAAGTGTTTGGGAAAGCACATGGGGGTTTGCAGTTGCGAGCCACGTCACCAAAGTTAGTGTGGAACCAGCAATAAGGAAAGCCAGCTTGTGGTCCAGGAGCATGGCTGGGCGGTGAGGCGGCCAGCTGCGTGGCCGGAGTTATACTCAGGTGCTTGCTCAGCCGTCTCCGGTTACCTTTGGGGGGCAACGTAGAAGTAGGTAGTGCAGTCGGTCAACCACAGGGTGGCGGGGCCCTTGCTTGCACTGACAGCGAGGCGCGTATCTTGCCGTGGGTAGGCGTGGATTCTGTTACTGTATAACGCGTGGGGGCGGCAGATGCCGGCCTCGATGTACCGGTGTTGGATGATGCTATAGGCACGGTTGGCAATGTGCAGGCATGCTTCGAGGGGATCAGACACATGAGACAATAGCTGCAGTTGTAGCTCAGAAGGAAGTTTAAGTAGCCAAATTGTCCAAAGTGCAACTTCTGGTAGAAAGTCTGTGTCCACAAGGGCCCATAACTGGCACCACAGCTGTGACGGGTACGGTAATTGATGCGTTCCTCATGGATAATGTGTTGGATCGACTCAGCAGGAGGAAGGGATAGGCATTCAATGATACAAGCTTTAGCAAATTCACACTTATTCTGAACGGGAGGCGAAAGCAGCAGGTCACTAATAAGATCCGTGTGATCATGCAGGTGACTAACAAGGCACACGAATCGGGCTCCACCATCTAGGATGCCGTGAATGTCCAACATTTTATCCACTAATGCAAACAATGTCTTAGGGTTCTCCATTTGTAGGGTTGGCAGTTTTGGGAATCTGCTAGGTGTGAGGTACTGAGGAACGGTCAGTGCAACGAACACACTACTCGGAGGTGCGGGCGGTGTAGCAGTGTAGAGTGGTGCCAAATCAGGATTGAAGGCACCAGGAGACTGGTACACAGTAGCTGTACTCATCTGGTTAATAGAGACAAAACCACACGATTTACAAGCAGCAGGAGTGCAAGAAGAGAGTTCAGTCTTAACATGTGAGTTCAGTTGCATAGTGTGGGCAGATACAGTTGCTGGGGCCCCAGCTGGTGGGGGCACGGTTGGTTGTGGAAGACTCTCCAGTACCATGGAAACAGGTACAGTTCAGACTGGTGAGCACATGACCGGTGTTTGCCAAGCGAAAGAACCCGGCGCGGAAGTCAATGAAACGTTGTGGACCGGCACGGGTGGGGCAGCCAGTGCCACTGCAGGAGCAGGCAGTAGGCATGCGGGAGCTGGTAACAACAGGTGCGGGAGTGTAGTGGGTGTGGTTGAAACTGACGTGGCAGAGATGGACGAAACTGTCAGGAAAACGTGCGGAAGATGAACAGGAGCCGGGATGGGGCATGGCTGCATCATACCTGAGCGGGTGTAAGATGTCCATGGAGAGTTGCGTAGCCTGCGGCTGTAGAGCAGGCGTCCTGTGTGGGTGCAGCAGATGACCAGGAATGGCAGGCGCCGGCAGTGCTGGGGCGTTGATAAGCAGAATGCAATCCGACGGTCATGAGGTAGCCGCAGGTGCAGGAACGTGCTGATGCAGCGAAGCGGGAACCATTGAGGTTATCTTGGGGGCACGTAGGTTAGAATCCGATTGACAGCATAGTTCACTTTGGCACTAAATCTGCAGCATGATTTCCAGTATGGGTTCATTTTCCACTTTGAAAAACTGAGGCTGTAAAGTCGGATCACAGGGACTGAATGGTTGTTGAAACATTGTTCGTAGCACAATACAAATCACTGTTAATAACACTCGCAAATAGAATGAAAACAGATCGAGGTCACCAATGTGGCTATTCCTGATACACGGAGCGGTGGCGATCATTAAATAACACACCAAAATACATGAAGACAACTTTATTATCCGTGAATATGTACAAAGTCATACACAGTCGGCGGCATAAAACAGAATGGCAAGAGAATGGCAAGCAATATGGTGGTGCACAATAGGTCCCGCATGGGTTAGAGAGCCTGCTATGGCAAAGATATATCACTCGTAGAGTCGATAGTCGCCACAAATCTATTAACATTTACTTTCAATTGCAAATAAATGGAAACAATACAATTAAAAAATTACCTTTTTCCTCTAGAATCTTTACTAAGTCAGTGGTTCTGACTACTGGTTGGTGGTGACCATCTGATTTTCTAGCAAAGGTAGCAAAGGCACTCTTGAGTTTTTCAGCAGGAACTCCATTGGCTGGCCGGTGATTGAGATACAGCTTTAAAAGATCACAAAACCTGATTTTGTCTACATTCTTCCCCACAGCACCAGATTCCATGTACTTTACCTCATGCAACATGTTTTCTATCTGTAAAAGTTATCTAGTGTTAAAAGTATACAGGAGAGGGGAAAAACTAAACTCTTAAATATGAACAAATTACACGAGAATTAAAATTGAAAGTTCTGAACCACATTAAGATAAAAAGTCAATACTCATCAACAATAAAAACTGGAAGATTTAGTCTCCTACTGAAGGAGGCACAAAATAGATAAACATGATTTCTGCACTTCTAGAATCAAATACACCCTCATCCTCCTGTTAACACAGAGAGGCAGAGAGACAGAGAGAGAGAGAGAGAGAGAGACCGGTGAAAAGGCTGTAGGGACAGCAGGAAAAAAGTAAATTGTTGGATGTGCATAATGTATATTAAAAATGTTTGCATGTACAGAAGAATTTGTCTCACATACACCTAAAATATGTCAAAACTCTATGAAAGGCTACATACTGGTGTTGGGTTGAGGGTATCATCAAAGATTTTAGATACAAATTTCCACAGAGACTTCAGATTAAGTCTTTACCTACTGCTTTATATTCTGCTTCAAACTGGAAGTGATGAAATATGTAATCTTACAGTTGTGTCTTCAAGGTATACTTCACTTAAGAATAGGTCTTGTTCAGCATTTGTCATGATACATCAACTATCAGTTCTAAAATTGTGCTGAGCCATGTTGTTGGGATAGTTACGTCCAGTGAAGGCTGAAGTGAGAGTGATGATGTATTGCTGTAAAGAGTCTGCATCCAAACAAATACATTTGCCTTGAATGTCAAGGCATTATGGGAGGGGACATCTGACATTGAAAGGATATCAAATGTATTGTACTTTTGTTTGTTAGTAGGTTTGATGTGGACAGAAGTGTGAGGCTGGCCTTCAGTGAGGATGACATCAACATCAAGGAAAGTGGTGTGGGACTTGGAATACTATCAAGTGAAATTTAATTGGGAGAAGGTATTTAAGAGATTCCAGGAATTTTATTAGGGCAGCCTCACCCTGAGTCTACATGGCAAAGATGTCATCAATGTATCTAAATCAAACCGTGGGCTGAAGACTTATGGATCCCAGGAAAACCCCCTACAAGTGACCCATGAAAAGGCTGGCATAGGAAGCAGCCATCCTGGTTCCTATGGCCGTACCCCTGATCTATTTCTGCCACTCAAAGGTGAAGTAATTATTGGCAAGTATAAAGTTGATTAAGGTGAGCAAGAATGACGTCATAGCCTTGGAATCAGGTGGGCATTTATTGAGGAAATGTTCAGCAGCAGACAGACCATATATTTGTGGGATGTTGGCATAGAGGGGAGTGGCATCAGTGGTGACAAGCAAGGTGTGTGGTGGGACTGGGACGGGCACAGATTTCAGATTATCTAGGAAACTGTTGATATCTATAATATAGGAGGGAAGTCTTTGTACTATAGGTTGCAGGTGTTGATCAACTGAGGTAGAGATATGTTCAGTGGGTGCTTTGAAGCCAGCATCTATAGGACAACCAGGATGATTGGATTTGTGGGTCTTAGGAAGAAGGTAAAAGGCAGAGGTGCATGGTTTGGCTGGGGTAAGAAGTCCTATGGATTGTGGTGCAGGTCTTTGTGAGGAGCCTGAGGTTTTTAAGAGGGACTGCAGGTCAGTTTGAATCACAGGAATGGGACCTTGGTGGCAGATACTGTATGTAGAGGTGTCAGACAGCTGGCATAGACCTTCACTAACATACGCCTGTCAGTCAAGTACCACAGTGGTAGATCTTTTGTCTGCTGCGATGAGAATGATGGAGTCGCCAGCTTTTAGGGAATGTAGAGCCTGGAGTTCTGCAGAGGATAGATCAGGGTCATGTTGTAGGGACCTAAGGAAAGGTTGTGACACAGTGCTGGATGTGAGGAATTCTTGGAAGGCTTGTAAGGGATGATTCTGAGGTAGTGGTGGTGGATCAAGTTGGGATTGTGGTCAGAACTGTTCAAAGCAGGGTTCAATGTCAGGTTTGCTGTTGGAAAGGTTTGGAGATTGGGTTGCAAAGTGATACTTCCAGTTGACATTACACATAAAGGGAAGTAAGTCCTTCACCAAAGCAGCATGGTTAAATGCAGTTTTAGGGCTGAATGTGAGGCACTTGATAATACAGATAATTCGGGGCAGGGGGGGGGGGGGGGGGGGGGGAGAAAGTACTTTGTACGAGGCTGAGAACACTGTACTGTTGTGACTGGTTCTTGTGATTATGAGTTATTACAGTTCTGGGAGGCAGTGGTAAAGGCTGTGGGATGTTAAGGAGGTTCATCAAGCTCAGTTCGTAGGAGAGCAGTTGTGGCTGATGGTGTGGCTGTTTGGGGAGTTGCAGAGCAACAGGAAGGGAAACAACAATGTTGAGGCAGTTTACGAGAAGGTGGGATAGCTTTTTGAGGTGAAGCCTGTCATGTTGTTGCAGTCTAAAGTTGGCTTGGCAGATGATACCATCCAGGGAAATGTGAGGGGCAAGTAACTGCAGAATCTTGTAGAAGGAGAGAAGTCTTGTGGAGTGGAAATCGGCAGATGAGGCACATAGATCACAGATAAGTCAGGTAAGTGCAAAAGACTGCTGTATTTGAAACTATAAAAGAGGCTGGTGTAGAGTAGGATTACATCCAGAAATAGGGTCTTTCAGTGTTAGACCTTTGGGAGTAACTCCCAGGGACAAGCAGGTTTCAAGAAACAGAATATGGGATATTAATTTTGATAGTGCAAAAGCATGTTTTTCAGAAGAACAGACAGAACATGTGATGGGATCCATCACAACAAGAGAGGGTGGTTTGGAGTGTTAGAAATGGTAGGAGTGGCAAAAGAGAGATGTCGAGGATGGAAAAAGATAGAAAAATGGAAGAAAAGCAGGGAAAACATTCAGAAAAATAATAATAATAATAATAACTAAAAAAAAAACGCACGAAACTTCTTCATGGAATATTTCAAAGCACAGGCACTGTACTTGGCGCTTATACACCTTTGCGTTTTTTTGGGTACTTTCATTGTTTAATTCATAAATTTCAGGCATATTATAGTATTTGAGAGTTGTAGCATCGTGTTTTAGTACCTGAATAGTGTAAAATCGTGTAGTCTTCTTCTGCCGCCGAACAGTTTGTCAGCAGTGCGCAAGTAACAGCATTACTGCATTTACTAGGCAGTCTTGTATTTTAATAACCATATAAATTTGTGTCAAATTGTTTGTGCTCTCTGTAGATTAGTTCAGATGTTTGCACAACAGTATTTAGCATGGATAGGGACTGCGACTGCTGTGTTCGGATGCAGGCTGAGTTGGCATCCCTTCGCTCCCAGCTTCAGGCAGTGTTGGCTTCAGTCACACAGCTTCAGGCTGTTGCCAATGGGCATCACTGTGGGGGTCCAGAAGGGGGTTTGTCGGGGATGGCCAGCTCGTCCCATGCATTCCCCAATCGCGCTACAGCTGCGGCTGCTCGGGGTACTGCCCACATTGAGGCTGACCCCTCACCCGTGGTAGAGGGGGAGTTCATCTCAAGGTGTGGCAGGGGGCGAAAGACATTCTGGAGGGCTGAATGGAAGGCCTCTCCAGTTTTTCTGATGAACTGGTTTCAGGCTCTGTCTCCAACTGATACTGATCTTCAGCCGGATATAGCTGCTTGTCCTGTTCCAGAGGTTGCCCTCAGTCTGCAAGATCCGGGCAGTTCCTCAGCATGTTATAGTCTTAGGTGGAGATTTCAATTTACCAGATATAGACTGGGACACTCAGATGTTTAGGACGGGTGGTAGGGACAGAGCATGGGGTGACATTATACTGAGTGCACTATCCGAAAATTACCTCGAGCAATTAAATAGAGAACTGACTCGTGGAGATAACATTTTGGACCTACTGATGACAAACAGACCTGAACTTTTTGGCTCTAGCACAGAACAGGGAATCAGTGATCATAAGGTCGTTGCAGCATCCCTGAATATGGAAATAAATAGGAATATAAAAAAGGGAGAAAGGTTTATCTGTTTAGCAAGAGTAATAAGAGGCAGATTTCAGACTACCTAACAGATCAAAACAAAAATTTCTGTTCTGACACTGACAATGTAGAGTGCTTATGGAAAAAGTTCAAGGCAATCGTAAAATGCGTTTTAGACAGGTACACGCCGAGTAAAACTGTGAGGGACAGGAAAAACCCACCGTGGTTCAACAACAAAGTTAGGAAACTACTGCAAAAGCAAAGAGAGATTCACTGCAAGTATAAACGCAGCCAAAACCTCTCAGACAAACAGAAGCTAAACAATGTCAAAGTTAGCGTAAGGAGGGCTTTGTGTGAAGCATTCAGTGAATTCGAAAAGTAAAATTCTATGTACTCACTTGACAGAAAATCCTAGGAAGTTGTGGTCTTACGTTAAATCAGTAAGTGGATTGAAACAGCATATCCAGACACTCTGGGATGATGATGGCATTGAAACAGAGGATGACACACGTAAAGCTGAAATACTAAACACCTTTTTCCAAAGCTGTTTCACAGAGGAAGACTGCACTGCAGTTACTTCTCTAAACCCTCACACGAACGAAAAATGGCTGACATCGAAATAAGTGTTCAAGGAATAGAAAAGCAACTGAAATCACTCAACAGAGGAAAGTTCACTGGACCTGACAGGATACCAATTTGATTCTGCACAGAGTATGCGAAAGAACTTGCCCCCTTCTAACAGCCGTGTAGCGCTAGTCTCTGGAGGAACGGAGGGTTCCAAATGATTGGAAAAGAGCACAGGTAGTCCCAGTTATCAAGAAGGGTCGTCGAGCAGATGCACAAAACTATAGGCCTATATCTCTGACATCGATCTGTTGTAGAATTTTAGAACATGTTTTTTGCTCACGTATTATGTCATTTCTGGAAACCCAGAATCTACTCTGTAGGAATCAACATGGATTCCAGAAACAGTGATTGTGTGAGACCCAACTTGCTTTATTTGTTCATGAGACCCAGAAAATATTAGATACAGGCTCCCAGGTAGATACCATTTTCCTTGATGTCCAGAAGGTGTTTGATACAGTTCCGCACTGTCGCCTGATAAACAAAGTAAGAGCCTACGGAATATCAGACCAGCTATGCAGCTAGATTGAAGAGTTTTTAGCAAACAGAACACAGCATGTTGTTCTCAATGGAGAGACGTCTACGGACGTTAAAGTAACCTCTGGCGTACCACAGGGGAAGGTTATGGGACCATTGCTTTTCAAAATATATATCAATGACCTAGTAGATAGTGTCAGAAGTTCCATGCGGCCTTTCACGGATGATGCGGTAGTATACAGAGAAGTTGCAGCATTAGAAAATTGCAGCGAAATGCAGGAAGATCTGCAGCGGATAGGCAGTTGGTGCATGGAGTGGCAACTGACCCTTAACATAGACAAATGTAATGTATTGCAAATACATAGAAAGAAGGATCCTTTATTGTATGATTATATGATAGCGGAACAAACACTGGTAGCAGTAACTTCTGTAAAATATCTGGGAGTATGCGTATGGAACGATTTGAAGTGGAAGGATCATATAAAACTAATTGTTGGTAAGGTGGGTGCCATGTTGAGATTCATTGGGAGAGTCCTTAGAAAATGTAGTCCATCAACAAAGGAGGCGGCTTACAAAACACTCATTCGGCCTATACTTGAGTATTGCTCATCAGTGTAGGATCCGTACCAGGTCGGGTTGACAGACGAGATAGAGAAGATCCAAAGAAGAGCAGAGCGTTTCATCACAGGGTTATTTGGTAAGTGTGATAGCGTTATGGAGATGTTTAGCAAACTCAAGTGGCAGACTCTTCAAGAGAGGCACGCTGCATCGCGGTGTAGCTTACTGTCCAGGTTTCAAGAGGGTGCATTTCTGGATGAGGTATCGAATATATTGCTTCCCCCTACTTATACCTCCCGAGGAGACCACAAATGTAAAATTAGAGAGATTCGAGTGTGTGCGGAGGCTTTCTGGCAGTTGTTCTTCCCCACGAACCATACGAGAGTGGAACAGGAAAGGGATGTAATGACAGTGGCACGTAAAGTGCCCTCCACCACACACTGTTGGGTGGATTGTGGAGTATAAATGTACATGTAGATGTAAGGTGTGGTACAGATACGTCGATGATATTTTTGTTGGGTGGAGCCATGGTGAAGAACAACTCGGTTACTTCCAAAGACACTTGAACAGCCTCCATGCCAACATAAAATTTACCATGGAAGAAGAAAAGGACAAAAACTACCATTTCTAGGTGCTGGTCACAAGGGATGTTGAAAACCTGGGACACAGCGTGTATCAAATCTGACACACACGGACTGATACTGGCAAAAACCACCATGCGAGCCAGAAAAGAGATATGATTAATATGCTCGTAATGCGAGCAGGACAAATATGTGAGACGCAGTACCTCAGACATGAAATGCAACACCTGGAAAGTTTCTGAAGAGCATTGGGTACTCCACAAGTTATATTAGATAGCCAAACACTCGGCAAAGTGACAAATCAGAAAAAGAAATGCCGTGTACGGCCTTTCTCCCATACATTCCCAGAGTGAGGGACAGAATTGGCCATATATTGCATAAACTTGGCATAAAGATGATTTTCAAACTGATAAAGAAGATCAAAGAGTGTCTTAGATTATCAAAGAAAAAAGGGACCCACTTGCAATGTCAGGAATACTGTGCACATGTGGAAAAGTTTATGTCAGAATGACTGGATGATCAGTCATCACCAGGATCAAGGAACATAAGCAACATTGCAAGTTGGGGCAGGTGGAGAAACCAGCTGTGGCAGAGCATGCACTGTGTGAGACCGACCACATAGTAAAATTCACCGACATGGAAGTTCTGGTGGTAGAGAATCACCATCACACCTGCTTGTTCAGAGAAGCTATAGAAATACAAAAACACGGAAATAACTTCAACAAGAAAGAAAAATCCTTAAGGTAAATGGATCCTGGCTTTCCATGCTGCAGTGAACGACCGTCGCAGGTAGCAAGAGGAGAACCACACTGGAAGTGACTGCAGAGAAGCCCTTGGACATAGGCACCCCAGTAACACATAGTCATCACAAGCAATGGAGGATGAAGCTTTGACAATGCCTGCCACATGTGTTGGTGAAATGTCAGTAAAATTATCAGAAGAATGCTAACTTTGACATTGTTTAGCTTCTGTTTGTCTGAGAGGTTTTGGCTGCATTTAAACTTGCAGTGAATCTCTCTTTGCTTTTGCAGTAGTTTCCTAACTTTGTTGTTGAACCACGGTGGGTTTTTCCTGTCCCTCACAGTTTTACTTGGCGTGTACCTGTCTAAAACGCATTTTACGATTGCCTTGAACTTTTTCCATAAGCACTCTACATTGTCAGTGTCAGAACAGAAATTTTTGTTTTGATCTGTTAGGTAGTCTGAAATCTGCCTCTTATTACTCTTGCTAAACAGATAAAACTTCCTCCCTTTTTTATATTCCTATTTATTTCCATATTCAGGGATGCTGCAACGACCTTATGATCACTGATTCCCTGTTCTGTGCTAGAGCCAAAAAGTTCAGGTCTGTTTGTTATCAGTAGGTCCAAGATGTTATCTCCACGAGTCGGTTCTCTGTTTAATTGCTCGAGGTAATTTTCGGATAGTGCACTCAGTATAATGTCACCCCATGCTCTGTCCCTACCACCCGTCCTAAACATCTGAGTGTCCCAGTCTATATCTGGTAATTGAAATCTCCACCTGACTATAACATGCTGAGGAAATTTATGTGAAATGTATTCCAGATTCTCCCTCCGCCCCCCCCCCCCCCCCCCCCCCCGGTATGCACATGGAGTGCACATTGGTTTTCTTCCCCTGCCTTGCAGTCACATCCCTAAGGGGCCCCATTGCCCGCCTGATGCTGGAGCTCCCAACTACCAGGAAGCCCACACTCTGCAACTGCCTGGATCTTGCAGACTGAGGGCAACCTCTGGAACAGGACAAGCAGCTGTATCCGGCTGAAGATCAGTATCAGCTGGAGACAAAGCCTGAAACCAGTTCATCAGAAAAACTGGAGAGGCCTTCCGTTCAGCCCTCCAGAATGTCTTTCGCCCCCTGCCACACCTTGAGATGACCTCCCCCTCTACCACAGGTGAGGGGTCAGCCTCAATGTGGGCAGTACCCCGGGCAGCCGCAGCTGTAGCGCGATTGGGGGATGCATGGGACGAGCTGGCCATCCCCGACAAACCCCCTTCTGGACCCCCACAGTGATGCCCATTGGCAACAGCCTGAAGATGTGTGACTGAAGCCAACACATTCACATCTAACTAAATTATTTAAAAGTTACATTGCAGACCCATACACATTCTCTGATACACTTACACATGGAATAACGTATATGAAACCTAAAGATCAAGCAGACACAGCAAACCCAGCTAAATATCGCCCCATAACATGCCTACCAACAATATACAAAATATTAACTTCAGTCATTACACAGAAATTAATGACACATACAAGACAGAACAAAATTATAAATGAAGAACAAAAAGACTTTTGCAAAGGAGCACAAGGATGTAAAGAGCAACTGATAATAGATGCAGAGGTGACATATCAAGCTAAAACTAAACAAAGGTCGCTACACTATGCATACATTGATTACCAAAAAGCGTTTGATAGTGTGCCCCACTCATGGTTACTACAAATATTGGAAATATACAAAGTAGATCCTAAATTGATACAGTTCCTAAACATAGTAATGAAAAATTGGAAAACCACACTTAATGTCCAAACAAATTCAAATAATATCACATCACAGCCAATACAGATTAAGTGTGGAATATACCAAGGAGACTCATTAAGTCCTTTCTGGTTCTGCCTTGCTCTGAACCCACTATCCAACATGCTAAATAATACAAATTATGGATACAATATTACTGGAACATACCCACACAAAATCACACATTTGCTATACATGGATGATCTAAAACTACTGGCAGCAACAAATCAACAACTCAACCAATTACTACAGATGCCTATAAATATCTAGGATACAGACAAAAAATAGGAATAGATAATACAAATATTAAAGAAGAACTAACAGAAAAATATAGACAAAGACTAACAAAAATACTGAAAACAGAATTGACAGCAAGAAACAAGACGAAAGCTATAAATACTTATGCTATACCAATATTGACCTACTCATTTGGAGTAGTGAAATGGAGTAACACAGACCTAGAAGCACTCAATACACTTACACGATCACAATGCCACAAATATAGAATACATCACATACATTCAGCAACTGAAAGATTCACATTAAGCAGAAAGGAAGGAGGAAGGGGATTTATCGACATAAAAAAAAACCTACATTATGGACAGGTAGACAATTTAAGAAAATTCTTTCTAGAACGAGCAGAAACTAGCAAAATACACAAAGCAATCACTCATATAAATACATCGGCTACACCACTGCAATTTCATAACCACTTCTACAACCCTTTAGATCACATAACATCAACAGATATGAAGAAAGTAAATTGGAAAAAAAAAATTACTACATGGCAAGCACCCGTATCATCTAACACAGCCACACATCGATCAAGACGCATCCAACACATGGTTAAGAAAAGGCAATATATACAGTGAGATGGAAGGATTCATGATTGCAATACAGGATCAAACAATAAACACCAGATATTACAGCAAGCATATTATTAAAGATCCCAATACCACAGCAGATAAATGCAGACTTTGCAAACAACAAATAGAAACAGTAGATCACATCACAAGCGAGTGTACAATACTAGCAAATACAGAATACCCCAGAAGACATGACAATGTAGCAAAAATAATACATCAACAGCTTGCCTTACAACATAAACTTATAAAACAACACGTTCCCACATACAAGTATGCACCACAAAATGTACTGGAGAATGATGAATACAAATTATACTGGAACAGAACCATTATAACAGATAAAAAAACACCACATAACAAATCTGACATCATACTCACCAACAAAAAGAAGAAATTAACACAACTAATCGAAATATTCATACCCAATACAACAAATATACAAAAGAAAACAGGAGAAAAAACTGAAAAATACATCCAACTGGCTGAGGAAGTCAAGGACATGTGGCATCAGGATAAAGTTGACATTATACCAATCATACTATCAACTATTGGAGTCATACCACACAATATCCACCAGTACATCAATGCAATACAGCTACACCCAAACTTATATATACAACTACAGAAATCCGTAATTATTGATACATGTTCAATCACCCGAAAGTTCCTAAATGCAATATAACATATACCGTACAGTTAAAAGGAAGTCACGCTTGATCAAGGTCCGCGTCACTTTCCATTTTTGACCAGACATAATGTCTGAGAGAAAAAAAAATAATAATAAAGACTTTTTGAATAGAGTGAGGGATGTAGACAAATGAAAAACGAATTGTTCATTTCATGAAAACAAGAGACTCTGAGTGGTACCAGAAGAACTGAGAACAGATTAATAGAGTGAACCAAGTACATGTGAGAGGTAGAGGAGGAAGAAATTGAATGAGTTCTGGGGGTAACAGTAGGTGTCATGATAGAAGAGGAGAATTTCATATGGAAAATGTGCCCCACAACAGTGAGGCTGGGACATGCCAATATTGGGGCTAAAATAGTGCAAGATGTGGATAAACTGAATAAAGCTGTTAAGTGTCATATATTTGGAGTTTGAATTTTGGGCATAAGTCTGGTCCACTATTTTTTTGCTGTATCTTGTTGAGTGTATATATTATTTTAGGGATAATCTGATTAATGGAATTCAGAGTAGAGATTAATTGTGGAGATAGTTTTATAAATTTTGGTTGTGAAGGGTTAGAAGTAAAAGAAAGTTTCAATGAGATGGAAGTGGATAATAACAATTTCGTGGGAGAACTAAAAATAAAAGTGATGCCAATAGTAGATGATGCTGTGGATTTAGATCTGAACCTAGACTATGGTGGTAGTGGAGCCCCAAGACAAGCAATGTACTGAGAAACTGACAGGATGTTGGAGTGTGGTATTATAGAGAGGAGTAAGACTGAATACAGTAATCCACTGACCTTTGTAGGTAAAAAGAATGGTAGTGTCATTGTGGTCATAGATGTTAGGATGTTGAATACAATAGTCAGTAGAGTGGTTCCATTTGGGTTGACAATTAGTGTGTCAGTGTTCATACAAACACCAGACCAAGTCCGAGGACCGAAGTTGAGTTCCTAAATAATGGTATATGTGGATGAACTACTGGTTGCCACTGAATTTTGGGAAGAGAATTGTGCAAGGCATGAGTCGTGCAAAGTGTAAGTGGAAATTCCAGTACTCATGTGTAAATACAACAAATAAAGTGAAAATCTGGAAATGTAGTGATTGTTTTCATACTGAAAGTGACGATATGTATGAAATCAAAGCAGACTCATTAAAAACATGTGTGCACGGAATGTTAAAAAATGAACTCAGAATAGTAAGAAAGAAACTTAAGTATTTGAAAACAATTATATGTATGCTAACAAAGAAACTCCAGAAGCGAGAATCAGCCAAGAAAGAAATGTAAAAGAAGTGTAAAAACTACAAATTTGAGGCATCCAGCATAAAGCATGGTCCACAGCACAGCATGCATACCACAACACAGAACACAGTTTTAAAAGGAAAGTGATCTAAGGGTGCAACAATGAAAATGGAAACCTTTGATCCTGAGAGTCAGTCAGTAGGGAAGCCAAAATATTTGTTGCCTCTGACAGCCATGGCAGAGGCTGTGCAAGAAACATTTTAAATTTAGCCTCAAATAAATATGACATTGAAGGGAAGGTGATACCAGGTGCCCCCATTAGTGTAATATTACAAAAATGCAATGACCTGCATAAGCTGACAAATGAAGATTTTGCAGTTATTTGGGCAGGGTGCTAATCATGTAGCACAGAATGAAGCCAACTTGGCAGTTCACTCAGTACATAAAGCACTGTCAGCAATACAAAATACAAATGTGATTGTAGCTGGAGTACCACTCAGGCATGACCCATCTGAATGGCCTTGTGTAAACCAAGAAATTTAAAAAAAAAAAAAAAAAAAAAAAAAAAAAAAAAAAAAAAAAAAAAAAAAAAAAAATAATAATAATAATAATAATGAAAGGCTTCAATAACACTTGTTTTATAAATACTCCAAGTAACAAGGTGCTCTATACAGCACGCGGACAGCACCTAAATGCAACTGGTAAAGAACTAATGGCCACAAAGATTCACGAACCAGTGGAAACAAACAGGAAAGTTAACAAAACAGCAATAGAACTTAAATGGAAGGATACTGCAGTCTCACATGAAGAATCAGTGAGAATGATTACTGACACAAATCCTGTACAAATAACAACAGAATCCTTATATGTGAATGCTGTATCTGTGGAATGCACAACTACTCAAGAAATAAACATACCCAAGAGATCAGTGCAAAAGTTAGAAGAAGCAGCAAATGAGGTGGCAGGAAAGAAGACACCATATAAGAAGACAGACATACTTGCAGAAAGAAGAATGGCAACTCAAGCTCAAGGAGTGAGAATACGAGCAGGTGGAATACAGCACTCAACCCAAAGAAAGAAACCACAACCAAGGGACCAGGATTGTTGGTGGGTTCAGCAGTGGTTTCACAGAAGGAAGCAGTTAACAAAGTGAGTCAACAAGTGGATGAACAGGTATGTGACTATGATAACACAAATGATCACAGTGCACCAAGAGGACATTAACTGAACCTACAACTTAAAATACAGAGTCAAATTGCTCTCACAGCAATACAGACAGAGACAGACTACTTACTTCTCTACAAGTTGTATTATAAATAAGATTTTAGAATTAGAACATTTATGTAACACTGAGCATGTAGATGTTATACGTGTATCTGAGCACAGGTTAACCCAAGAACAAGTGAATATATTTTTTCCCCACAGATATGCTGTAGGAGACATGATATGTAGAAACAGAGAAAGAATGGTGGGGCTCGAATTTTTGTCAAAGAAGGAATAAAATTTTCCAGAATTGATGGATCTATGTACTCCTTAGAACTACATGGGAAGTTTAGTTGCATAAAACTAATGAATAAAAATATAGTGGTAGTTAGTCTATATAGGTTGCCAGATGGTGATGTAAATTTGGTTATTGAAAAATGTGAATTAATAGTTAAAATAATATTGAAGAGTAAGATAAGAATTGCTATCTGTGGTGATTTGAACATAGAAATGGCAAACACACAGAGGCAAGTCACTAGGACATTCTTGAATATGCTAAGATCATTAGGCCTCTATTGTACAAATAACCATGCCCCTTGTAAGAATGCTTGCATAGACAATATTGTTGTGAATTTCCATAGGGAAGATTTTACAATCAGTCTTGCAGGAAATGGACTTGCAGATCATGAGACACTACTTCTTACACTCTGTAAGAAGCAACCAGTTAAAATTAAAGAACCTCAAAGTATTAATGTTATGAGGGAAAAAGGAAGCGTACATAAATATGTTTGTTATATATAAAAAACAAAGATGAGGTGACTTACCGAACAAAAGCGCTGGCAGGTCGATAGACACACAAACAAACACAAACACACACACAAAATTCAAGCTTTCGCAACAAACTGTTGCCTCATCAGGAAAGAGGGAAGGAGAGGGGAAGACGAAAGGAAGTGGGTTTTAAGGGAGAGGGTAAGGAGTCATTCCAATCCCGGGAGCGGAAAGACTTACCTTAGGGGGAAAAAAGGACAGGTATACACTCGCACACACGCACATATCCATCCACACATACAGACACAAGCAGACATATTTAAAGACAAAGAGTTTGGGCAGAGATGTCAGTCGAGGCAGAAGTGTAGAGGCAAAGAAGTTGTTGAAAGACAGGTGAGGTATGAGTGGCGGCAACTTGAAATTAGCGGAGATTGAGGCCTGGCGGATGACGAGAATAGAGGATATACTGAAGGGCAAGTTCCCATCTCCGGAGTTCGGATAGGTTGGTGTTGGTGGGAAGTATCCAGATAACCCGGACGGTGTAACACTGTGCCAAGATGTGCTGGCTGTGCACCAAGGCATGTTTAGCCACAGGGTGATCCTCATTACCAACAAACACTGTCTGCCTGTGTCCATTCATGCGAATGGACAGTTTGTTGCTGGTCATTCCCACATAGAATGCATCACAGTGTAGGCAGGTCAGTTGGTAAATCACGTGGGTGCTTTCACACGTGGCTCTGCCTCTGATCGTGTACACCTTCCGGGTTACAGGACTGGAGTAGGTGGTGGTGGGAGGGTGCATGGGACAGGTTTTGCATCGGGGGCGGTTACAAGGATAGGAGCCAGAGGGTAGGGAAGGTGGTTTGGGGATTTCATAGGGATGAACTAACAGGTTACGAAGGTTAGGTGGACGGCGGAAAGACACTCTTGGCGGAGTGGGGAGGATTTCATGAAGGATGGACCTCATTTCAGGGCAGGATTTGAGGAAGTCGTATCCCTGCTGGAGAGCCACATTCAGAGTCTGGTCCAGTCCCGGAAAGTATCCTGTCACAAGTGGGGCACTTTTGTGGTTCTTCTGTGGGGGATTCTGGGTTTGAGGGGACGAGGAAGTGGCTCTGGTTATTTGCTTCTGTACCAGGTCGGGAGGGTAGTTGCGGGATGCGAAAGCTGTTTTCAGGTTGTTGGTGTAATGATTCAGGGATTCCGGACTGGAGCAGATTCGTTTGCCACCAACTGCTCCAGTCCGGAATCCCTGAATCATTACACCAACAACCTGAAAACAGCTTTCGCATCCCGCAACTACCCTCCCGACCTGGTACAGAAGCAAATAACCAGAGCCACTTCCTCGTCCCCTCAAACCCAGAATCCCCCACAGAAGAACCACAAAAGTGCCCCACTTGTGACAGGATACTTTCCGGGACTGGACCAGACTCTGAATGTGGCTCTCCAGCAGGGATACGACTTCCTCAAATCCTGCCCTGAAATGAGGTCCATCCTTCATGAAATCCTCCCCACTCCGCCAAGAGTGTCTTTCCGCCGTCCACCTAACCTTCGTAACCTGTTAGTTCATCCCTATGAAATCCCCAAACCACCTTCCCTACCCTCTGGCTCCTATCCTTGTAACCGCCCCCGATGCAAAACCTGTCCCATGCACCCTCCCACCACCACCTACTCCAGTCCTGTAACCCGGAAGGTGTACACGATCAGAGGCAGAGCCACGTGTGAAAGCACCCACGTGATTTACCAACTGACCTGCCTACACTGTGATGCATTCTATGTGGGAATGACCAGCAACAAACTGTCCATTCGCATGAATGGACACAGGCAGACAGTGTTTGTTGGTAATGAGGATCACCCTGTGGCTAAACATGCCTTGGTGCACAGCCAGCACATCTTGGCACAGTGTTACACCGTCCGGGTTATCTGGATACTTCCCACCAACACCAACCTATCCGAACTCCGGAGATGGGAACTTGCCCTTCAGTATATCCTCTATTCTCGTCATCCGCCAGGCCTCAATCTCCGCTAATTTCAAGTTGCCGCCACTCATACCTCACCTGTCTTTCAACAACTTCTTTGCCTCTACACTTCTGCCTCGACTGACATCTCTGCCCAAACTCTTTGTCTTTAAATATGTCTGCTTGTGTCTGTATGTGTGGATGGATATGTGCGTGTGTGCGAGTGTATACCTGTCCTTTTTTCCCCCTAAGGTAAGTCTTTCCGCTCCCGGGATTGGAATGACTCCTTACCCTCTCCCTTAAAACCCACTTCCTTTCGTCTTCCCCTCTCCTTCCCTCTTTCCTGATGAGGCAACAGTTTGTTGCGAAAGCTTGAATTTTGTGTGTGTGTTTGTGTTTGTTTGTGTGTCTATCGACCTGCCAGCGCTTTTGTTCGGTAAGTCACCTCATCTTTGTTTTTTATATATAATTTTTCCCACGTGGAATGTTTCCTTCCATTATATAAATATGTTTGTTGATAGATTAGGAAGTGCAGACTGGGACTTTATATATAATTGTCAACCTAGGAACAGGGAAGCTGAAATTACCTTAGATAACTTTTTCAAAAAGTACACAGATTTATGGTATTCTTGCTCACCAGTAAAAAAAAAATTAGATATCCAAGTAAAATGAAAAAGAAAAGACTGAACTGGTTTACAGAAAAGCTAGCATAAATTAGAGGAAACATGGAAACATGCATATGCTGAACCAGATGCATAAGCATACACTACCCAGTGGGCAGAATGGAGCATGAACATTCATAGGTCATATTTGAAATGCAAAAAGTTCTACAAAGCTAAACTTCTTCTGGCAAAAAAGTGAGCAGTGGAAAACTATATAGAAAGGGCTCGCAATAAACACAAGGCAGCATGGGAAATAATAAAACAAGGGAATACATCAAAATGCACAGAAACAGCTCTGCTTGAACCTGAGGAATTAAATCAGTACTTTTTAAACTCAGTTAAAGAAATAAGTAACAGTATTAAAGGATCAAATTCATCTGCAATGGGCCTTGTTGGAACACCACTGCCTGTTAACCTGGTATTTCGATGTAGGGCTGTCACACCTGCTGGTGTTATAAAAGCTGTATCCAAATTTTCAGGTTCTAAAAGTATGGACTGTTATTGGTTATCGAATAACATCATTAAAAAAACAATAAACTCAATCACCAAACCATTAGTTCTTACGAGGGCAGTTTGCAAAGTTCCCGTAATCACCATGAGAGGTCAGTGCTAGCACAAAGAGTTGTTCATGTGATATTCATTCGACTGTTGCCTGTAAACACGTGCCACATAAGTGCTCTTGGCAGAGAGCTGGGGTGGTGATGTAGCACTGTTGTTGTTCCCGCCCAGTGATTTGCGAAGATGGAAAAAATCAAGATTCGAGCAGTGATTAAGTACTTTGTAAAGAAAGGTATGAAAGCAAAGGACATTCATGCTGATTTCCAGAATACACTGGAGGACTCTGGTCCTTTATATTCAACTGTTGCCAAGTGGACAAATGAATTTAAATTTGGTTGGAAGAGCTTAGATGATGATCCATGCAGTGGTCGGCCAAGAGGTGTCACTATGCCAGAAATCATTGCAAAAGTGCACAAAATGGTAATGGAGAATCGCCGATTGAAAGTGTGTGAAATTGCTCATGCTTGTCAGATGTCATCTGAAAGGGCATATCACATTTTAACTGAAGAATTAGAAATGAAAAAATTATCTGCAAGTTTGGTGACATGACCCTTAATGCTGCACCAAAAACGCATGAGAATGGACATATTGGAAAATGTTTGGTCCATTTTAGGAGTAATGAACAAGATTTTTTGCACCGGTTTGTGACCACAGATGAAACATGGGTGCACTACTACACCCCAGAGACAAAACATCAGTCAAAGCAGTGGAAACATGCTGATTCTCTGCCACCGAAGAAAGCAGAGACAATTCATTTGGTGGGAAAGGTCATGGCATCAATGTTCTGGGATGCAAAGGGCATTATGTTTGTAGATTATCTCCCCACTGCGCAAACAATTACTGGAGAATACCATGCTAACTTTGTAGACAAATTGCAACAAAAGATACATAAAAAAAGGTGAGGTTTAGCACGGAAGAAAGTCCTCTTCCATCAACACAATGGGCACACACATAGATGTGCCATCACCATGATAAAGAACTAAGGAATGAATTGTTGCCACACCCACCTTATTCACCTGATTTGGCTCTGTCAGACTTCCATCTCTTACCAAAACTGAAAATTTTTCTTGGTGGATGAAGATTCATTTCAAAAGAAGAATTGATAGCTGGAATTGACAACTATTTTGCAGTCATGGAGGAAAACCATTTTTGAGATGGGATCAAGGCACAGGAACATTGTTGGACCAAGTGCATTGATCTACAAGGAGACTACATTGAAAAATAAAGAAAGTGTCAGTGATGTAAGTACATTTTTTCAATTCTGTTCTGAGAAATTTTCAAACCATCCTCATATTTTTAATAAATGTGTGTTTGTTTTTGGAGTTTTTCCAATGCACAGTAGGTATCAAAAGTTGGCCCAGTTTTTCTAAAAAGAGGACAAACATCTTCCCCAAAGCTACAGACCTCAAAGATATGTGAGGCACTGATACATACACAAATAAGCAGCTTCTCTGAAAAATACAATATCCCATGTAGCAATCAGTTTGGTTTTCACAAGGGGAAATGGTGTTATGTGGCCTAAGCAACGCTTTTGATTACACTCCTGTTGACGTACTACTGAGAAAACTAGAGTTTTATGGGGTGAGAAGGAGCACTTTAGCTATGATAAGTTCTTATTTGAATAACTGAAAACAATTTGTCTCAGTCAGAAATGGAAATTATTCTATAATGGAAATCAGCACATGTGTACCACAAGGATATATCCTTGGACCCTTCTTCTTCATTGTAGCTATCAATGAATTACCTAATAACACAGCCCACCCTGTCGTATGTTATGCTGACGATACAATGCTACTTACCACACATCACAACATTTCAGATTTGAATAGTGTAAGAAAAGAAACACTTGATAAGGCCCTGGACTGGTTTGCAGCCAATAAGCTCCTGTGCAATCCCGATACAACCCAACAACTTTAAATGGGAATATCAAATGAAGTAGGCAATAAGTTAGTAAAACTCTTAGGTATTCACACTGACTCAAAACTCTATTGGGAGGAACATGTCAATCACGTATGTGAAAAAATATCCCGGCTGGCATACCTTGTCTAGAACCTCAGGGAGGTAAGCGTGTTTGGAGTACCTTAGGGTGACATACTTTGGACTATTCCATTCACATATTTCATATGGTATGATTATATGGGGGCACTCCCCTCACATAAAGAACATCTTGAAATTAGAAAAAAAGTATTACACATAATATTTAAAAGAGTTCATAGGGAACACTGTCGTCCTCTTTTTTTCCAGAAATTTTATATATTTGTGTGTCTTTACTCTATACTAAAAATAATATGTCAGCCACTCAAAATGTTCAATAAACTGCCAATCCATGTTCAGTCTGTGGACATATTTTTTTAAAATTAAGTGATACAGATGGCTGTCAGATCATATATTTTATGACATTAAAGAATTCTTTGAGATGCCTGAGGAAGATATTTTATTATTACATTAGTATTGGCTGTTTGTATTTTACTATACAACATTTGTATTTACTGTTTTGTTAAAGATAGCTAACTTCCTCATTACAAAATAGTGTAAAATCGATTTATTAAAAATTACTTGCAAATATGTTCTCCTGACCTGTCCAATATCATATGTACAACTGTACAATTCTATGATTTGTATTAACTGTTTTGTTTAGGATAGATAATTTCCTTGCTACAAAATAATGTAAAAATCAATTTGTAAAAATTACTTGTAAATAGGTCTCTTGAGCTGTCCAATATCATATGTACAGATGTACAATACTGCCTGGTCAATAAAAATACAATACAATACAATACAATATTAGCATTTAACAGTTTTCTGTAACTAAACATATTATTGTGTGCCATGGTTAGTCCTGTGTAATTACATCGTGTATACAATACACAATACACTATGTAAAGGGCATACTATACTATACAATACTTCTATTATGTTATAGTATAGTTTATTGCATTAAATTTTTAGAAACTATCCTGGTGAAATTTGGTACACTACCATGCTTAAACTGTATACTATAATGTACTGGCACTATTTTATTATTGTGTATGTACTACTACATCCTGTATGACAAAGCTGATCTATTGTGAATAAAATTCTTGATACCCATCAAATGAGTATTTTCAAGCTTTGAGAAAGTGGGCATGACCCTTAAGATTAAAAAATGTGAATTTATGAGAATGGAAATAAAATCCTTAGGCAGAATCTTATCCACCTTTGACAGTAGAGTTGAACCCAAAAGGATAAAAGCAATTAAGAAATGTCCACCTCCAAACAATTGGAGACAGTTAATTTCTTTTATGAATTGGTGTAATTTTTACAGAAATTTTGTGTCTGGATAAGTATTCAGCAACCCATGTTTGAATAGATTTTGAAGTCCTAAGGCAGCTTTTGCTTAAACAGGTGAGTGTCAGGCAGCTCTTAATCATTTTAAGAAGGCCTTGAAAGAGGACAGAATTTCATACAATCTTGACCTTAGTTGACCTAGTTGTCTATGAACTAACTCTAGCGAATACAGTGTTAAAGTACAATTGTTTCAAAATTTTGGGGTGATGAGAAGAAAGAGCATACGACAACTGCATTTACAAGCACATCATTGATTAACTACAAGAGAAATTACAGTGTGACAGAGCGAGAAGCTTTGACAATAATTTGAAGATTCAGAAAGTTCATGGATTATCTGTGGGGAAACATAACTACCATTTACACTGATCACCGAGCCCTTATATTTTCAAGAAATTTAGACTAATTCATTCACAATTGATGAGGTGGAAAGCATTTATGCAAAAATTTGAATTTGGATTCATGTACATCTTGCATTGTTAGCTGCAACAGGCAGAAGACATGCTTTGTTGGTGCTGCACATTTAGCGATTTTGATTGAGACAGACTTACGCTGCAGTATTATTCTTCAGAACACCAGTGTAGAATTGTGCACAGAACCGGCTGAGTGAAAAATCCGTACAATATGCATGTTTATTTATTTATAACAGCTGACTTTGGAAATTTCCCCTGTATGAGATTGCATATCTTACTCTCTTCATCAGTTCTGCATAATCTTTCATTGATTGTATCAATACCCATTTGTATTGTGATATATTGTGTAATTTCCAATATTTGAGAGTGTCGCCGCCGTGACAAACTAGTACTGTTATCGTCAATTGTAGACCTTAATTTAACTCTACTGTTTAAAATTTTTTTGAGAACGGTAGGCCTATCTTCATTCAAAACAGTCGTTCTCTTATCTCATTGTACAGTTCTGTGAGAAATGGTTTAGACTGCCAATTTTCAAATGCTTCCAAAACTATATTTTCATAAGTTACCAGTTCGAGTGTTTTGGATAGGTAGGAAGCTACCATTGTCCTTTGCATAATGTGTGAGCAGTTTGTAGCAAATCGGCATTTGTGATTTAGTTACTACTGTAGCAGATTTTCTAAATGACGTATTGTGTTACATCTAGTTTTCCCTTAAAGAGGATTGGGATGCTTTGGGAGAGGAGACCAGGGAAGGATGGGGAAGGATGTTGGTCATGCCCTTTCAAAGGGACCATCCTGGCATTTGCCTGGAGCAATTTAGGGAAATCAGGGAAAACCTAAATCAGGATGGCCGGACACGGGATTGAACCGTCGTCCTACCTAATAAGAGTCCGGTGTGCTAACCACTGCGCCACCTCGCTTGGTAAAGAGGAATAGCCCTATACATTATTTGCATTGATCATAAATTAACTGTGTTTTTGACTTTGCGAATGACTATAATTAACATCAAACGTTTTAGGAAACTAGTAATTTTTACAACAGGTTTCTGTGTTGTTTTAATAGAAATCACGTTTTTGTGTATCTGCTTCAGTTCTTATATGGAATTAGCAGCTTTTTAGCCCAACAGATTAAAAGATAATCAGTGGACTTTATTTAAAGCCATTTTTTCACTGTCTTGTAATACATTGCACCAGACAAAATGCACCCAGTGTAAATACTGTTCTCAAAGATGGGATGCTATTTGTAAGCAGCTGAAAATTGTCCAAATATTGTCAAATGATTGACAGCTGCTGTCAATCAGCGTGTTTGAAGAGCTCCCAAGAGCCTGTGACACCCATACCACAGCTACCGGTACCTCAAGTAGTGATGGGGAGCTCGTGAATGAGTCGTTCAAATGAACGCTTCACTCCAGTGAAGTGTGAACTAACCACTCAATTTCGATGAGCTGGTACTTCAAACTCTTCACAGATAGCACACTCCACACTTTTTTCTAGTTCACTCACTCTCTCCCCCTCTCCCACTACATCAGCGCTATGTCACTCATCCTCCCTTCACTTCAGTACTCCCTCTACTGCCTGTCGACAGATCGCGCAGTGTTTGTGGGGAATGATAGGTTTACAAGGGGTTGGGGAGGTGAGGGGTGAGGAGAATGCAGCGTCAGCTGCTTCCTGCAGTGCTGACATCATTACCCATGACTATTTGTGCAGTTAAACTTCGCGTCTACGGGTAGCCTACCATTGGCAGCGCTTGCAGACAAATGAATATTAAAGATACAGACGAAGAGGCTGGCTGTGTGAGCATGCACAGCCAACATGAAAATAAGAGGTTTGTTAATAACACTGAAAGAGGGATTTTATGTGAAATCGTACCAATGACTACAGGTGACAGTTTACGTTTTGAATCTGGAGGGTTATTATTCTCAACAAAAATAAAATCTACAGGAAAACTTCTGAATAATTACTTAACGTAGGTATATAGACTTTGTGACAGTGGTAAACATACCCATTCTATTTTGGATTAAGTTTTAAAAGGAACATAAAATTGGACTGCATTTCATTGGTAGCCCTAGTTTTCAGTCCATGAATACAACAAATAATGTCTAATTTGGCAGATAAAGACTTTTTCGGGTGCTTCATGAGAAAATGTCGAGCAAGATTAAATGTAATACCTTTTTTATATGTGACAGGCTCCTCTGTTTATCTTTCCTTTGTCCCCCTTGACCATGCTCTATTTAAGTTAACTCAGATGCTGTAAGAGCGTAAAATGTTGCGTGCACGTTACTGCATAGTTTGGCCATCTGTTGGTAAAATTATGAAGTATTACGAAGCTTTATTGTACAAGCGAAGCGAAGCAAGGCCCGTCGCTCCGCAATCTTCCTCTCCCTGGACCTCGAACGTGCTTATGACTGCGTATGGCATTCCGGTCTCCTCTTCAAGCTCCAAACCTTCGCCCTTCCCATTAACTATGTCCGTCTGATCGGATCCTTTCTCTCCCACCATCCTTCCTACGTCACCATCCATAACACAGATTCCTACACCTTTTTCCCCTCTGCCGGTGTGCCCCAAGGCTCCGTCCTCTCCCCTCTTCTGTACCTTTTGTATACGGTGGACATGCCGCCGCCGTCACCCCCCGTCCACCTTCTCCAGTTTGCCGATGACACCGCCTTCCTTGCCCTTGCCCCCACCCTGCAGTGTTCCCAACACCTTCTCCAATCCCATCTTGACCGGTTCACCACTTGGTGCAACCAGTGATTGCTCAAGGTCAATCCCTCCAAAACCCAGGCGATCATTGTAGGCAAAACCACCCCTTCCTTCCACCTCCTTGATTTCTATCTAACCATCTATGGCCGTCCTATCACCCTCACTCCCACCCTTAAGTACCTTGGCATCACCCTCGACCATTGACTCTCTTGGACTCCCCATCTCCGGACAATCCAAGCCAAGGCACGCTCCCGACTCTGTCTCCTCAAGCTCCTTTCTTGCCGTACGTAGGGTCTGGACCCCTTCACCATCCTCCACACCTATAAATCCCTCATCCACTCTATCCTTTGTTACCCCCATCCGGCCTGGATCTCCGCCCCCCCCTACCTTTTATAAATCCCTCCAAATCCTTGAATGCTATGCTCTCCGCCTCGCTTATCGCATCCGTCTCGCCTCCCCCATGTGGATCCTGTCTGATCTCATCCCCTTCCCCCACCTCCTCCTTTTCCTTGAAATGATACAGATCCTGTACACCTCCTGCAAACTCGATCCTCCTCACCCACCCCCGCCCACTGCCGCGCCTGTATTCCCACGTCCCACCCGGTCTCCATCTCTCCACTCTCTTTACCCTCTCCCACGGTGGCTTCCGCCAGCTCCCCCTCCATGATGATGTCCTCCTCCCCTCCATCTACCCCTCCTATCAACTTTGATCCTCCCCTCCCCCCCCCCCAATTTTCTGTGTCCTTTCCTTTAGCCACCCTCCCTCCCCTCTCTTTCCTTTTCCCCCATCCCCCTTCCTCTGGCCCTCTACCCCCGGGCTTCCCCTCCCCCTTCCTCCCTCCCCCTCTCTCCCCTGCCCATGGCATCTCTGCCCTCCCCTCTCCCTCTCCCACTCCTCTTCCCCCTCCTCCCCTCTTGGCAGGTCCCCGGACTCGCACACACTCAGTGAACATTCGCGCGCCGGAGATCATCGCCATCAGTGTCTCATGTGTGTGCCTTTGTTTGTGTTTAGTGTTCTTTCGCCATCACGCCACCACTGTTCACGTGTGCCGTCACCGTCATCCATGTTATGTGCACCGTGTCAACTAGTGTTAGTGATATTTCTCATCCAGCGTGAATGGCTCCATGTATTTTGTTTTTTAGTGTCTACATTTTTTGCCCACCGTTTTGCTTGTATTATCTGTGCCACCTATATGTAATACTTATTGCAAAACTCAAGGCTGAAGAGCGGCGTACTATGCTGCTGACAGCCCGCCTTTGTGTAAGGTGATCAAAATCACAATTAAAAAAAAAAAGAAAAAAAGTGAAGCGAGCACAGCCGCGGCTGAGCGGCGAACTGGGCAACTTCGACAGGCTTCCGTACTTCATGAATGAACTACTTCATTTGAATGCTTCACGGCAAAGAGTGAAATGAATGAAGTAGTTTACAGGAATGAACGAGTTCGACCCATCTCTAACCTCAAGTACTGTCCTCTCCTGTGCAGAAAGTACAGCATCTGTTATTACCCATCCACTTGACTGCAAGTGATCTGTCGATAGTAGATCTAGGCGTGCTTACACAGGGGGGAGGGGACCAGGGAGGACTCGGGGTATCGTACTGATCATCCTCACCAAAAAGTTTGAGCCGTTGTCTTTCACTGAAATTGAAACTGAGCCAGTGGGACTGACTTCACCTGTTCTGGGGAAACCTGTCTTAAAACGTAAGGCAAATGATGGTAGCCTACACCCCGGGACAACTGGGAAATCCGGGAAAAAGCCGGAATTTTTTCATCTGTGAGAAACCCGGGAATTTTTCGAAATTCCACGTATTTTTCATTGCTTTAGTTCAGTTAAATTTTCATAATTTTGACTTGTAAGAACTGATACTCTAACAAGGAATATTACAGTCTCCTTCTACTGTAGGATAATACTGCAGCAATAAAACATAAACAAGAGAAAAAAAACCAAAGTAAAACTTATTTGCAAAGGAAATGCGTCATTTACAACAACAAAACGTGCACAAGCATCTGCAAACAGCAAAAGTCTGTCAAAGCCTTAGGATGAAGGCGGTGCAATACTTTGTAACAATAAATTGCTTTCTATGAGCGTGACATCACAACTGTTTGCATTAGGTTCGTTTGAGCAGTTGTCAGTGGGCTCATGCATGCGCACAATTGACTTGTGTATGAGCAGTACCATCTCCTGCTTCCGGCTACTTGAAGTGTGGCTGTTATCTGCATCGGTGGTAGCAGCAAGCAGCCAGATCTAACGAGAAAAATTTTTCTGGCGCGCCCAAGCTGCCAGATTTGTGTATGTGCAGAGTTGTCTGAGTTGTAGTGGAGAGAGGGTTAGTCTCCACGTGACCCGTGATTACGTTAAATGATTTCACTGTTTATTCTTCGTTTACAGCTCCCACATCGAATGTAAACAAAATGGATTTCTGTGGCCAGGAGCTAACAAGTGAATTAAAATAATTAACATAATTATGGAAGGCAAAAATATATTATTACTTTCAGTTTTTTTATTTTATTTATATGTTGTAGGCAGTCAAGCATTAATTGCCTTGCAGCACAGTGAAGTTATTTTTGTTGGTTTGCTAAAGATATTTGGCTTGTTTAATTGTTTCTGCTGGGGCGATCAGTTTATTTGAAACGAAGTGTTTTATTACACACTATTGGCTACTTCAATTTGTTCACTGGATTTAAAGTGCACGGTTTCATTTTCTGCCATGTATGGCATTATGCCATAATAAAAAAGAAATGTGAGATAGTACAGTGCTGGTACTCCAAGAAAATTTACATCCCGAAAACTACATTGAAAAGCTTAATATCATGTGGGGTCTACTTCATTGTGAATCTGGACAAACCAATGTGCACTTCAAGCCGAATTATGCATTTTTGTATGGTTTACGAAATTCCGATGCTCTCGGAGTATGCTAGGATGCCCTATTTCTTTTATCGTGCAATGTAAGATCTCTTAATGATGTAGACATACTAACATGCGGCTTCCTACCTCATCGCAGCTGCGCACGCGCAATAATGCCTGTTTTCTGGCAACTGCTAAAACGAACCCATCTCTAACAGTCTCGGGGAAAGTATTGCAAATGATGGTTTGAAAAGCATTACTTTCAAAATAAACAGAGAGTCTGACTCTAGTTTAAAACTTAACACTTTGAGGACCAGCCACTTACAAGAATTTCGAGCCCAGAAGACCAAACATAAATGTCATTATTTTAAATTTACCGGCACATTTGTGTGATGTTTCTTAAAATACACAAATGCAAGAGAAGAGCAATATTATATGTGAAAGCTTAGCTTCTCTTTTAGCTAATCAATCTTAGAGACCAATAATGCAAAAGCTTAGCTTTTCTTGTAGCTACACAATGTATATTAATGTAAACCATTAACTTTTCCTTTTTGTGCGTTTACATTACCAGTGATCTTGCTATTGGCTGACTACAACACGTGTACTATGTTCTGAATATTTGCTGTCATCAGCTGGCAAGATCATGTGGCATGAGATATGATTGGCTTACAAAAGGGTATCACAATCTCAGTTCCAATGTTCCAGAAAGTAAGGTGCTGTGTTTGGTGGGATTCAAATTTATACTTTCATAATACAAAAATATGCAGCGTATATGTTGCTGCACATCAAAGGTCTTTCCAAAACTTCTCCCCATTTTTTTCCATGAATGGTCTTTCCAAAGCTTCTCTCCATTTTTTCCCCCATAAAGTGACAGGAAGTTCTACACCAGAGTATGAGACGTTAACCATTCAAAGGATTGATAAGTTTTACCGTTCCGAGGGAAAATCAACAAAAAACCTACTGTTTCCTTGTCTGCATATACACTTTCCTCCTGGGAAATGGCAGCAAAGGTCAGGGAAGGGCACCACATGCACTCTGTATGTATGCCAGGAGGCCTCATTTAGCATGTTGAAGAGGGTATTCTGGCAGCCACTAAGGGAACACGGTGCTTGGTTGCATATTGTGGGGCACATTGGAAGAAATGACACCTGTCAGTTTGACTTCTAGGTCATTCTTGGATCATTTCAGCGACCAGCAGAGAAGGTTGAGAAGACCAGTCTTTCGCGTGGAGTTTCAATGAAGCTCAAAATTTGCAGCATTGTTTGCAGAACTGATTGTCACCCTTTGGTTCTGAGTCAAGTGGAAGGACTGAACCAGACACTTCAAAGGTTCTGTGACAAGCTAGGCTGTGACTTACTTGACTTGCGCCATAGGGGTGCAAACTGTAGGGCTGCCCTAAATAGATCAGGTGTGCACCATACATCAGAGACTGCTACTCAGGTAGCTGACTACGTGTGGAGTAGACACATTGTTTTTTATAGATTAGTTGCCTCTCCATCCAATCCAATTAATGGCAGCTGTAGGAAACCCAGAAGTATCAGTGTAAGATTGAAAGAAATGTCTCCCACAGATGAGAGTATTAAAATCCTAACAGCAAAGTGCTGAAGGATTTGCAACAAAGTGCCAGAGTTTGAAGTGCTCGTGAAAACAATGAAGCTCACATAATACTAGGTACAGAAAGCTGGCCAAATCCTGAATGTGATAGCAGTGGGATTTTTGGGGGAAACTGAAGTGTATATCAAAAAGATAGGCAAGTGGGAAAGGGAGGTGGTGTATTTATTGCAGTAGACAAGAAACTAAAATCGACTGAGGCAGAAGTTGAAGGTGCATGTGAGATTGTTTTGGGCAAGACTCTTTATCAGGGGAGGATATGAAATGATAATTGGATCCCTCTGTCTCCCATCTGACTCAGCTCCTGATGTGACTGAAAACTTTAGAGAAAACCTCAGTTCACTAGGTCCCCGGTTGTACTGTAATCAGTGGAGACTTTAATCATCCAACAATTAATTGAGAAAATTACAGTTCTGATGGTGGTGGGCATGATAAGGCATCCTGTGAAGCTTTATTAAATGCCTCCTCTGAAAACTACCTAGAACAGATAGTTAGGAACCCATTCATCATGGAAATATATTGGATCTAATAGCAACGAATAGACTGACGTCTTTGAGGGTGTCCGCATTGAAACTGGTTGGTTGGTTGGTTGATTCAGGGGCGGGGACCAAACAGCGAGGTCATCACTCCCATTGGATTACGGAAGGATGGGGAAGGAAATTGGCTGAGCCCTTTCAAAGAAAGGAAGCGATTTAGGGCAATCACAGAAAACCTAAATCAGGATGGCCGGACATGGATTTGAACCATCGTCCTCCCAAACAAATGTATGGTTATGTCAACAATGATTACCAAAGTACAAAGGACAACTAAAACAAGCAGAAAGATATATATGTTCAGTAAACTAGATAAAAAAATCAATATTAATCAATATTGTCATATATCAGTGAGGAACTTGAAACTTTCAGTATAGGGCAGGAGCATGTAGAGGAACTCTGGCTCAGGTTTAAAAGAATAGTTGACCATACACTGGACAGATATGTACTCAGAAGAACAGTTCATTATAGGAGGGAACCTCCACAGCACATAGTCACTGTAAAGAAACTTCTAAGGAAACAAGATTACTGTGTAATAGGTGTAAAAGAAAGTATAGGGCTATAGATAGAGAGATACTGAATGAAACCCTTTTAGCTGTCAAGAGAGCAATGCATGAAGCATTCACTGACTGCTGTAGCAAAATATTATCAGGTGGTCTTTCGTAGAACCCAAAGAAATTCTGGTCATATCTAAAGGCTGTTAGTGGCACCAAAGTTAGTGTCCAGTCCCTAGCAAATGAGACAGGAACTGAAATTGAGGGTAGCGAAGCAAAAGCCGAAACGTTAACTCCATTTCAAAATGTTCCTTTACAAAGGAAAATTGAGGAGAATTGCTCCAATTTAATCCTTGTTCCACTGAAAAGATGAACAAAATAAATATTAATGTCAGTGGCATTGAGAAACAGCTGAAATCATTAAAATTGGAAAATGCTCCAGACCCTGATGAGTCCCGGTCAGATTCTATACTGAATTTGTGGCTGAGTTAGCCCTTTTCTAACTATAATCTATCATATATCCCTTGAACACAAAACTGAGCCCAGTTCTTGGAATAATGTACAGGTCACATCTGACAACAAGAACTGTTGTATAAGTGATCCACTACTATCCAATATCCTTGTAGAATCTTGGAACATGTTTGGAGCTCAAACATCATGAGGTATCTCGAACGGAATGATCTCAATGCCAATAAGTGTGGATTTTGAAAACATCGATCCTGTGAACAACTTGCACTTTTATTAGATGACATACTGAAAGCTTTGGATCAAGACAACCAGGTAGATGCCGTATTTCTAGATTTCCAAAAAGCATTTGACTCAGTACTGCCCCTACACTTATTGTCAAAAGTGCAGTCATATGGTGTATTAAGTGAAATTTGCGACTGCATTGAGGACTTTTTGATAGGAAGGACACAGTATGTTATGGATGGAGAGTCATTGTCAGATGTAGAAGTAACTTTGGGTATGTCCCAGGGAAGTTTGTTGGGACCCTTACTGTTCATGTTGTTGTTGTTGTTGTTGTTGTGGTGGTGTTGGTAGTCTTCAGTCCAGAGACTGGTCTGATGCAGCTCTCCAAGTTACTCTATCCTGTGCAAGCTTCTTCATCTCCAAATAACTACTGCAACCTACATCCTTCTGAATCTGTTTAATGTATTCATGCCTTGGTCTCCCTCTATGATTTTTACCCCCCCCCCATGCTTCCCTCCAATACTAAATTGATGACCCCTTGATGCCTAAGAATGTGTCCTACCAACCGACCCCTCCTTCTAGTCAAGTTGTGCCACAAATTTCTCTTCTCCACAATTCTATTCAGTACCTCCTTATTAGTTACGTGATCTACCCATCTAATCTTCAGCATTCTTCTGTAGCACCACATTTAAAAAGCTTCTGTGCTCTTTCTGTCTGAACTATTTATCGTTCATGTTTCCCTTCCATACATGGCTGCACTCCGTAAAAATACTTCTAGAAAAGACTTTCTAACTCCATAAATAATACCGTAAATATTTTGCACTGATTAATTCTGTTCAATGTCAAGTATGTTTTTTTCACTATTTAATGTCTTTGGCCTATTGTAACGAAGTGGTAAGTTGTGTAAAATGTTTTCTCTTTACTATTTAAATTCTTTGTATTAATTGGAGGAAAATGTTATATAAGAGTAAAACAAAAGTAAATGAAATATGAAACATCCAGTGGCACGAACCTGTAATACACTAGAAAAAATAAGTAACAGAACGTTACCTAAGCTTGAAAGTTAAAGATATAAAAATATAACAATAACTAAGATGGACAAAAAACTGAAAATGAACCAAAAACATTGGGATGGCAGTGTGCAAAATGTGCTGGCTAGTAGCAGTTTGACAAGTGCACTCATAGATGCTGCCACGCGATGACAACAAGATGATGTGGAATACCACGTACATGTAAATGACCAAATTAAAACCATGTAGGCAAGGTAAGGCAAGATAAGAAAGGCGATCTAATTGATGATAGTGGTTATGCAAATGAGTCAAGGGACATGTTTGACTCACCAAAGGTCAAAAGGGAAGCAACTGAGCTGCGAGAAGCAGCATTTGAATACAAATACATAGCAGAAACGAAAAGCGAAAAGACACTAGATATGACAAATTTGTTCAAAATATTGTCTGCACAGATTGCAGCACAGAGCAGTGACATTAATAAATGGATTAGGACACTCGATCAAACTCAGAGTAAGCAGATCGAAATGCAAGGAACAAACATTAGTAACCAAATTGAAAAGGTGGACACAAAAGTAGGCACTGTGAGCAATGCAATTAGAGACTTTTAATTTGAAGTTGATGCTATCGACAGTAATGTTGCTAATATACAAGGACAGATTAATGACATCAATGAACGATTTGATTCAGAAATACTAAAAATTCGAGACCAAGTAGAGCCCCTAGTTTTAATGAAGGTTGACGAAAAAATGTTCGGCCTTAAATCTGAAGTACTAACAGAGTGTAACACTGAGTTTGCTCAAATTAAACAATCAGTGACAGAAACAGGCAGGGAATTGTTCAAACAAATTGCTACTTGCAAAAATAAGTGTGAGCACAACACTTCTCAAATCCAAGGTAAAGTGCATGACTTGGAAAGAAAAATAAGAGAAAATCCTAATCATGGTACTGAGAAAGTAGTTTACAGCAAATTATCAGAGGGCAAAGAAAGGTTTGAACCTGCTAAAAAGCATAATGGGTAGCATCGCCTTGGCTTTGTGAAAAACTGTGAAAGAAATTTTCCAAACTATCTGAAAGACCAGGAAAAAATTAATATAATAATCAGTGCTCTAGCTGGCGATGCTAAAAGATGGGGGTTAAACTTGGACACAAATCATATGTCATTTGAAGAATTCAAACGAAATTTTATTGAAGAATATTGGCCAGAGCAGAAACAGGATTACCTATGGAGGGAATTTATTATGCCTAGGATGTATGATGTCAGGGCAAGAAATTCAATGAAGAGTTTTGTGAAGCATGATATCGAAAGCTAATTCATTTAAAATCGAGACAAACTGAATCTGAAATTGTATGGGAACTTTGGAAAGACTCCTTGAGGATTCAAAAAGATACATAGGAAATAATCACAGAAGTTTTTCACCGTTTGTAGAAAGGGTGGAGGATGAGGGCCATTGGAAGGGAAATCATGAATTCCGTCCAAACAATATTAACTGATTGAGAGAAAACCATGATCATAATGAGCTAACAGAAAATGAAAGGTTTTGAGTTAATATGGTGCAGAGAGGTTGCGGTAGGGGAAGAGGTAATGTTGCATCTCGCGATAGAGGATTCATGATGCGAAATTTTCAAGACAGAGATTAAACAGAAAACTAAAAACCATGTTTGTTAAGGGCCAGATCCAAGCAGATAGTGATTTCAGGTCCAAGCTAAAGAAATCATTCCGATACAATAAGAGTAATGAATGCATGCAACGAGTTACAGAAATTAAAAAAAAAAAACAGCATTAGTCAGGGCACAAGGAGTGACAGATGGTGGCATGCGCAGGTCAGAATCTTGTGACGGGTCAAAGGGCTGGCACTTGCACTCCAGGCAACACAGTACATTGCACTTGGAGGGGCAGACAAATGGCTGCCGTGCAAACAAGATGGCCTTAGGGGGAGGGGCAGACAGTATCGAAGAATTCAGTAATCCAGTTTCGAGAGTAAATGACTATGAAACTAGGAACAATACGAACATGTTATGTAGCAGAGGTAATCAGAAAGCAGGATTGTGCAAGAAGGCATTGTTAGGGAATGAAACGGAGTGGGAAGATGCAATTGAAAATGGAAATATTTATGCAACCAACAAAGTTAAAAAAGGGGAAGGCGTAGGAGTATAGGAGATTTTTGTAAATAGGAATGAAAGGAAGATAGGAAGTGCCACACAAAGTACGTGTGCAGTAATAGTGGAAGAGAAAAATGAAATAAACAAAGGCACCACAGAAAGTAGGTGAGTGACCATTAATAAAGGAAATAATAGGGAAAATAATGTCGTGGGTAGTATAAATAAAATTAGTGTGGAGGAAGAGATCCTCAATCGTACAGATAGGTATCTTCCACAATCACTTGCGAATAATAGTGGGGAGAAAGATAGAATGAGAATTACTGAAGTACATGACAATTATACAAAATATGAAATAAAAGTTGATGTCATCCAAAGTGACACTGCAGAAGTGCCTGAAACTTAAATCAGATGCAATACATAAAAGATGATCAGAACACTGAAATAATTAAAACATCTATTTATGATTTACCTCATTGCTTAAAGGTTGCATTATTACTCCAATCTGACAATGAAGAGGAACTTCGTGATAGTTGAAGTGAGGAAGAGTACATAGAAACTGACGGGAATGATTATACTTTTACCAAAAATGAATATTGGAAAATAGACGAAGTTTTTTCGAAACCAAATCCAGAAAGTGGGACTGAACTGAAACCAAAAGAGCCACTGGATAAGACAATGCTGTGGCATGAAGTGCAAGAGCCTCCAGAAGACACAATACTGGGGTGAGCTTTACTCTATGTTATGAAGGAATTTAAATTACCAAAACCGAAAAATTCACCTGACAAAACAAAATGATGGCAAGAATTGAACAGTATAGTGAAAGATGTAGAGAGTAGGAGGCCTAAGAAGCCACCAGATTTAGGTGACTGTTTAGTGAATAACAAATAATGTGTCATTTTAATCTTAAGACTTGGGGCAGGTTTGTCACAGATTTTGAGAACACCATGAATACATTTTATCATGAAACCACAGGTTTTACACCTGAAGAAATTTTGTTAAATTACAAAAGTAAATGTGTTATTGAAGAAGCTTTGTAATTTCCACCTAATGTAGGGATTGACCTAAACAAAAAGAAAGAGTTGGTTAGAAAAAGAATGGAAGAAAAGGTGGATGCCAGATCTAAAAGACATGATAAGGGACTTAAGATAACTAAATTCAAAATTGGTGACATAGTTTTAGTGAAAACTCACGAAAAATCCAGTGAGATTAATAATGAAATTTCTAAATTTTGCACTTCAAATGGCCCATTTGAAGTGCAAGGAACTCCACAAGCAAATGCTTACTTCCTAGTGTACCTGAAGTCAAAGAAAGTGTTAGGAATGCGCAACATTGTAGACATAAAATTATATGTCAATAGAAGTGAATGATCTGAGGAACCTTCAGAGGGCATTGCACATTACGCAATGCTAGGTGTTTGACGAACAGGTACTCGAGTTGTTGCCAATACTACTTCCTTTTCACTGCTTGTTCTCAACGTCACTCTTCATCATTCGGTACTTTCACTATCATCTTTCCTTCTTCCCTATTAGAATAGATGTTTGTAAATAGAGAGGATGTACCTAAAGTGAATATAGTTGAAACATAAAGAAAACAAATAGTAAAATGATGACCTTCTTCTCTTCTCCCTCAATAAAAAATCTTAGTAACATTTCCTCACAAATGTGTTGTCTTCTTCAGGTACAAAATCAACTCTATACTGGAATAACTCCAACCAGTGTGAGTTTCAAGCTTGAAGTAATTTGTCAGTATAGTTGTTATAATACTATCTCAGATAGCCACGGACGCGTACTGGCGGAAGTACTACGTAACCATTACGATCTGAAAGTATGCAGTCTTGTGAAACCAGGAGCACCAATGCAGGAAATTATTAGGGACGTTTTACTGGACAAACAAGACAACAAAAATCATCATGTTGTATTAATTGGAGGAGCAAATGACATGTATTGTAACGAGTTAGCTAACGCTATTATCAGTCTCAAAAGTGCCCTCAGTTCAATAGAAAACCAAAAAGTAACTGTTATTGGTATACCACATAGGTATGACCTCATATCTGCTTCATGTGTGAATGCCAAAATTAAGCAAGCAAATAAACAGATACAAACAGCATGTAAAGTGTACCCAAACATAAGATTTCTATCAATCGATTTCCTGGATAGATGCAGCTTTACAAAACATGGCATGCACCTGAATAGAAGAGGCAAGTCATCTCTGTGCAAAGCAATTTACGAAACGTTAGAACCATATAAAAAACGAACTATCTATGAGTCAGTACCAGCCATTGTAATGAACTACCAATACATTACTGGAAGCAACCATGGAGGAAGTGAATCTGTCTTGGAGACAACAACTAAAGCAGCTGCAGAACCACAAATTGCTAAAGCATCACGATCAAATTCAGCAACAACTGCAGCACCAGCAAAACCAGCAACATCTGAACCAGCTCAAGCAACAAGACCAATAACAGCAGCAGCACAAGCAACAGAAGCAGAAATGGTGTCAACAACTGTAGCAGTTCCACTACAGTCACTGGCAGAAAAGAGGAAGGAAACCACAGGCATCAGCAATTACAGGGCAAAACCAACAGATACTACAACAACAGATCCACCACCAACAGAAATAGTGCCTATAAAAGAATCAAAGGCAGCAACAGCACGAAGAATCCTGTCAGCACCACCACTACATCCACTACCACTACCACTACCACCACCACCTCCGGCCACAGAAGCACCAGCAGCAACAACAGCAGCAGCAACTGAACCAACAACAACAGTAGCAGCAGCAACAAAACCATCAACAAAAGTTGCAGCAACACAACACTGCCTAAGGAGGAGTCAAAGACAAGGTACATCTACATCATTAAATAAGGATTTTTTATGGCCTCAGACAAAGAAATGGAAAAGATTGTGACAAATCAGCAAGAAAATTTGCAGATAAGTCACAACTACTATGGAAAAAGCAGCACATTACCAGGTAATGACAAAAGAAAAAATACTTGCAAAACAGTCAGGATAATGTGTCAGAATATTCAATGCCTCAGAAACAAAGTACTAGATCTAGAAGTAGCTTTAAATAATCTTGCTGATGTCTCTTGTATTTGTTTATCTGAACACTGGTGCAAGGCTAGTGAATTAAGTCTCATAAATATAAGCAAGTTTAATTTAGCAATACATTATTACCGAAGTGTTTTTAAAAATGGTGGGGTATGTATTAACTCTAGGGTAGGACTGCAGTTCAAAGTGAAAACAGAATTGGACCATCTAAATATAGAAAAACATTTTGAATCATGTGCCATAGAGTTAAAAACTGAGGAGAAGAGTGAAAAACTAGTTGTCATTACAGTATATAGATCTCCACTGGGTGACAAAAACATATTCTTCAAAAAAATAGAAGCAGCATTAAACACTTTTTATAGTAATGAAATGAAATTATTTTTATGTGGAGATTTTAATATTAACCTGTTAATTGAAAGTGATGAAAAAAGACAGCTTTTGAGTATACTCAGCAGCTTCCACATGAAACCACTCTTTACAGATGCCACCAGAATAACAGAACTGTCATCTTCTCTTTTAGACAATATTTTCTCAAATATGGAGAATGGTATCACTGAGCCACTAAACATAAACTTAGGTCTTTCGGATCACAATACACTATTAACATACATAAATGACTCAATCCCCAAGGCAGTAAATTATAAGTGGGGATACAAAAGGCATTTCTATACAGAAAAAGTAAATACTTTCATCTAGTTGTTAGCTAATGAAATCTGGGAAGATGTCTTTGCACAAACAACAACTGAGGAATCTTTCAATGCTTTTTCTAGTACATTCATGTCCCTATTTGAGATGTGTTTCCCAAAAAAGCTCACAAAGATCAGTGTCATGCCTAGGAACACAAGCCAGTGGATAACACCTGCTATTAGAGTATCTAGTCAAACACTAAAACATATCAGTCAACTCAAAAAAGATAACAAAGATGAACAATTCACAGATTATGTTAAGACATACAAGAAAATTTACAGGAAGGTGATCAAAAAAGCCAAGACAATGCACAATGACAGTGTAATTGCTGGGTCAGCAAACAAATCAAAAGCTATATGGAATGTAGTAAAAAAAAGAAATAGGCCCAAGCAAAAATGTTAGAAATCCAGATGACTTTGTTTTAAAAGATGATCAAGGTGTGCTAGTCAGAAATCGTACTTTAGCAAATTACATTAATGACTACTTCATAAATAGTCCAATCAATCTGCATAAAAATTGTTCTAAGATTAGTAGAACATCAATCTCAGAAGAACAAAGTGTTAATTCATTATTGCTACCTCCCACGAACAAATTGGAAGTTAATCGAATAATAAAAACAATGAAGAATAAAATGTCCTCAGGGATTGACGAGATACTTTGCTCAGTCATGATGAGATGTGCTAGTGTCATATCAGACCCACTCTCACACATCATAAACATATCATTTTCATAAGGTGTCTTTCCACAACGATTAAAAATTGCAAAAGTAAAACCATTGTATAAAAAGGGCAATATACACGAAGTGGGAAACTATAGACCAATAGCTTTATTATCGGTATTTTCAAAAGTAATAGAGACAGTCATGAAAAACAGAATTACAAATTACCTCGAGAAATTCAATCTATTGTCTGTAAACCAATACAGCTTTCGCAAAGGAATGAGTACAGAGTCAGCCACCACCCAATTCATTGAAAATATTGTAACAGGGCTAGATAAGAACAACAGTACAATAGGAATAAATTTGGACTTCTCAAAGGCATTCGATACTGTCCAACATGATATCCTGCTAGACAAATTAGAATATGTCGGTATACGAGGAGTAGCTAAAAAGTGGTTTCAGTCATATCTCCATAATAGGAAACAGGTAGTAGAAATTGCAACAACAAACAGTAAAAACCAAAGTATTGTTTACAGATCAGATATTCAGACTGTGCCAATAGGGGTACCGCAGGGGAGTGTTCTAGGACCTCTCCTATTTCTTCTTTACATAAATGATATCAAGATTCCAGTAAATAGCACTCATATAACCCTGTTTGCGGATGACACAAACATTGTAGTAACTGACATAAACCGGGTATTGCCAACATCTGCAACCAGAGTTATGGAATATTTGCAAAATTGGTTTGAAGTGAACAAATTAACCGTAAATATCTCTAAAACTAATTATATCCATTACAGGAAAGCAAAGTCACACTCTGATCTAGATCTCAGAATACAAAATAAAGAAATTGTGAGAGTTGCTACCACAAAATTCTTAGGTGTACATATAGACGAAAATTCAGACTGGAAATCCCATATCCTGTATCTCTGGCATAAGTTAAGCTCTGCTTGCTTTGCTTTACGCGTTATTAGCTTTGTATGTAGTAGGGAATGTAGCAAAGCTGTTTACTTTGCTTATATACATTCTGCTATTTCCTATGGCCTCATCTTCTGGGGTCATAGTAAGAAAAATCTCAAAACCATCTTCACTCTACAAAAAGGAGCTGTTAGGATAATTACAAACAGTTCAAGGCTAACTCCTTCAAAGCAATTATTTAAACAGCTGAATATTCTACCCCTACCATGCCTCTATATACAGAAAAGCGTAATTAATGTAAAACGAAATATTAACAATTTCCAATCCAACTCGGATCTACATACTTACAACACAAGAAAGCGCAATGACATTCATATAAAAAGAGTTAACAAGGTTTTGGCGCAGAAACAAACAAATATACAAGGAAGCAGATTATATAACAAACTACCGGTAAAGATAAAAGAAATAAAAAAATTGTCTTCATTTAAAGAAGCAGTATTCAAATTTTTAATGACCAACTGCTATTATAGTGTAAAAGAATACCTGGAATAGCTTCATACTAAACAATTATATTTATGTACTCTGTGCCAATAGTAATTTTTATCTGACTGTTGCTATGATCTAAATAAATAATATGTACAAAAGTGCTAGAATTGTATGTGTTATATCTAAATATCAACTGTGTATTCCATGTAAAAAGTCTTTCTCATACATCAATGTAAATAATCAAAGTTGTACATGCTATTTCAATGTGGTCTGATGTTATGTAGTCTACTATGCACATCTGTATTTTGTATAGCATTGTTCACCCTATATGTGTGTGTGTGTCTATATATATATATATATATATATATATATATATATATATATATATATATATATATATATATATATATATATATATATATAGACACACACACTATGTATTTTTATCCATGCAATGTAAATTGTCTCTGGATGACTGGATGAATAAACTACTACTACTACTACTACTACTACTACTACTACATACTGGATGTATCTTTCTTTGTTGGCATGTGATGTTCAAAATTTTCAATAATAAGGCTTTTTCTTAGTATAATAAGTATAGGACATAATGAAGAATTGCTGAAGGTGACACATAAATTGGCTTATGTAAAATATTGGTAATTTCAAAAATTTGTATTCTCTTTGAATTTAATATGTGATGTATATGGGTCAAACCCTCAGTGGGCATTGAACTCTATGAAATGCTAGGTGTTTGACGAACACCAGGTACTCGAGTTGTTGGCAATACTACTTCTCTTTCATTGTGTGTTGTCAACCTCACTCTTCATCATTCGGAACTATTTGCTATCATCTTTCTTTCTTTCCCATCATAGTAAGTGATTGAATATAATAAATGAAGAAATGTTTACAAGTAAAGTGTAAAGTACAGTAAATGTTAGAAATGAGATATGTGAGTAAGAAAAATGGGTACAGTAGAAAGAGAATGAAATGGAATCACAAAGGATAAAAGAGTAATGAAAATAAGACGAAAAAAATACTATGATATGATTAGTTTTAGAAATTTTGGAAAAGGGTAAATATATTGTTGAAAAAAATGGTTGTGTTAAAGGCAGAGGAAATGTGCTTGCTAATTGTGTATGAAATAGATGTGAGATGTTTTACAAGAGCCACTGAAGTTGGCAAAAATCAGTTGCAATGGGTTTAATAATGTTGTACTGATCTTAATGAATGTGATAATTTAAATTTGTGTAAAGTAATAAAGTTTGAATAGCAACTGCAGAGAAATAATTTTGCTGAATGTGGGAGAAAAATTACAAGTCTGGGACTCTTAATGGATAATGACTTCTCTTGTAAACTCATAAAAATGAATTTATCATGAAAGATGCCTCATTTGAATATCTATAATGTTTGTACTACCTGATGTTGTCTTGTTCAAAAGAAATGTTTTTTTTTTTTTTTAACAAATGCTAATACCTGTTTGTGAGGTTCAGATTCAAAATAATGAAATATATTGTACAAAATGTGTAAACTACTGGATGTAACAAAATTAGGACTGCCAGGAAATGTATTACTGGACAGCGAAGAAAAAAATGGCAATAATGATGAGACTGAGAACTGCCTGAACTACTTTGCAGTGAAAAGAACTTTCCAATATGGGGCAAGGATGAAAAAATGATCAATCCCAGTGCCATACATCCAGGATGGGCAGTGTGTTAAGTCAAATATATTTTTGAGTGTTTTACACATAAATATGTGTAATTATTTGCAACATGGGCTGCCAAAAACTACTACAGGCAGTGAAGTAACTTAATTTTTCTAACTATTGTTATATATATTTGATATGATGTTACAAAAATGGACTACTGGTAACAAAGTTAGTGAGAAAATTAGTATGGGGACCAAAAATAACTGCAGGTTTTCTTGTGTAATTGGAAAAAATGGACTGCCTGGAAATAAAGTAATGGGCAGTGAAAACTAAAACTAGATTCAAAGTAAATATATTAGTGTATGTATGTGCTTAACTAAAACAAAAATTTTGAACTACTATTAAGGAAAACAGCCATGAATAACCTTCCCTTAAAAAACTTGAAATTTGTAATTTCAGAATGTGAAGTGTATATTGAAAAATATTTTCGTGCCAATTTTGGGTATATACACTGCTGGAAATTGAAATAAGAACACCGTGAATTCATTGTCCCAGGAAGGGGAAACTTTATTGACACATTCCTGGGGTCAGATACATCACATGATCACACTGACAGAACCACAGGCACATAGACACAGGCAACAGAGCATGCACAATTTCGGCACTAGTACAGTGTATATCCACCTTTTGCAGCAATGCAGGCTGCTATTCTCCCATGGAGACGATTGTAGAGATGCTGGATGTAGTCCTGTGGAACGGCTTGCCATGCCATTTCCACCTGGCGCCTCAGTTGGACCAGCGTTCGTGCTGGACGTGCAGACCGCGTGAGACGACGCTTCATCCAGTCCCAAACATGTTCAATGGGGGACAGATCCGGAGATCTTGCTGGCCAGGGCAGTTGACTTACACCTTCTAGAGCACGTTGGGTGGCACAGGATACATGCGGACGTGCATTGTCCTGTTGGAACAGCAAGTTCCCTTGCCGGTCTAGGAATGGTAGAACGATGGGTTCGATGACGGTTTGGATGTACCGTGCACTATTCAGTGTCCCCTCGACGATCACCAGTGGTGTACGGCCAGTGTAGGAGATCGCTCCCCACACCATGATGCCGGGTGTTGGCCCTGTGTGCCTCGGTCGTATGCAGTCCTGATTGTGGCGCTCACCTGCACGGCGTCAAACACGCATACGACCATCATTGGCACCAAGGCAGAAGCGACTCTCATCGCTGAAGACGACACGTCTCCATTCGTCCCTCCATTCACGCCTGTCGCGACACCACTGGAGGCGGGCTGCACAATGTTGGGGCATGAGTGGAAGATGGCCTAACGGTGTGCGGGACCGTAGCCCAGCTTCATGGAGACAGTTGCGAATGGTCCTCGCCGATACCCCAGGAGCAACGGTGTCCCTAATTTGCTGGGAAGTGGCGGTGCGGTCCCCTACGGCACTGCGTAGGATCCTACGGTCTTGGCGTGCATCCGTGCGTCGCTGCGGTCCGGTCCCAGGTCGACGGGCACGTGCACCTTCCGCCGACCACTTGCGACAACATCGATGTACTGTGGAGACCTCACGCCCCACGTGTTGAGCAATTCGGCGGTACGTCCACCCGGCCTCCCGCATGCCCACTATACGCCCTCGCTCAAAGTCCGTCAACTGCACATACGGTTCATGTCCACGCTGTCGCAGCATGCTACCAGTGTTAAAGACTGCGATGGAGCTCCGTATGCCACGGCAAACTGGCTGACACTGACGGCGGCGGTGCACAAATGCTGCGCAGCTAGCGCCATTCGACGGCCAACACAGCGGTTCCTGGTGTGTCCGCTGTGCCGTGCGTGTGATCATTGCTTGTACAGCCCTCTCGCAGTGTCCGGAGCAAGTATGGTGGGTCTGACACACCGGTGTCAATGTGTTCTTTTTTCCATTTCCAGGAGTGTATTAGTGTTTATGTACATATGCAGATGCAATTTGTTTTCAAGTATTATGGCATTTTCTGAATACTATAAAATGTCTTGTGCTAATGTTGTCTGTATATTCATGTGGTTGTGAGTGTTTACATTTTTTGAAATATATGCAAAAATTGTTGAAAGGAACATAATATATACTATTTGCTTATTATTGTTTTGTAAAGCAAAGATGAATTATGATAAATGTATTTGAAATGAAAATATTTGATGCTGTACTGCTTAACAATGGACCTATTGTTTCTTAAAATAATATGAAGATGAATTATTCTGTTTAGGTAAAAATGAAAATTACTATAGATGTCTTATTTTGAAAGTGTTATGGAAAAAATGAGTGATTTTTTTAGAGTGTTTATTGCATGTTTGTAACATGCATTTTTTTCCCAAATGAGGTTGGATGGATAAATTTTTTTTTGATAGCTGACACTGTTAAGGTGTTATGGATGCATCCTTGATGTATCCCTCATGGGAAACCTCAATGAAACATGTGGCATGTGTAACACCATAAGTAATACTGTAAATATTTTGTTTGGCTTACTGCAATGAAGTGAAAAGTTGTGCAAAATGTTTTCTCTTTACTATTTAAATTCTTTGTATTAATTGGAGGAAAAGGTATATAATTATGTGCTTTTCGTGTTGACATGTTAATGTATTCAAATATTATGATTTTTTAAAAGATGTTTGCTAACAACTATGTATAAGCTGGTTCATACCTAGGGACTTGCACTGTGTAAAATGAAAAGCAACAGTACTTCCCATTTGCAATGGAAGTGAGTTGGCACATGCTAAAACGTGGTTGGCGTGGGCTAAAAGGTGGAATAGGAGTCACTAGTCAGTCAGTAGTGTAATATCTCTTTATATTCGATGAATTATTCAGATACAATTCTACCCTTGAATGACGTTTACTAATTTTCTATCTTCATACTCGCAGAATCCATGCGAAAAGTAGCTCATACAATAGCTATGCCATGAGCGCATAAGTATTCTATGTAGTACTCTCTCTGGTGGTTGTTAGAAAAAAAAAAGAAAGGGAGTTTTCCGAGATTGTCTTCGTGCCGATTAGCCTGAGCTTGGTTTGGAAGAACTGTAATCTGATTATTGAGATTTATCACAGAAGATAACTGATACGAACTGTACGATTAAAAGGAAATATATATAGATTGCTCCTTCAAATAATAGGTGTGTATTTGAAATTTTAGAATTAATGATATTTATCGATATATTGCGTAGTTGTTAATCAGAAGGGAACTTCCGAAAGACTGGATACGAACCTGCATTTAATAATCCAAGAGCTTCATTACTTCTTCCGAAGGTTAAACTTCATCAAAGCCAAATATCCGCTTGATATGAGATTTCCCGACTGATTATACAACGCTCCCAAAATTACGAGGCATTTTATTTGTACAGATTAGCAGACTGCCGCAAAGCACGAGCCTGCAGAGAAGAAGAATCACCACCTGATTTCATTCTAACAAGTAAAACTTCAGAATCATTTTGAGTGACTGAGCTATGACTGTGTTTCCTATCATGAATGATTGATTGCTCGAACGAATTGAGATCTACAGAATTACGTAGAAAAGATTGGAGGAGAAATTACAGTGGCGCCAGTGTGACAGGACTCTCTTGGATTGTTATATAATATATGTATTTTTTGTTTCATGAAAACCAACGAGAACGAGAGGTAACTAATCTGAAGAGAGATTCGGTGCCCATAGTAAAAGATTGCTGATACCAAGAAACGATTTCAACTATTGGACAACACCGAGACTACAGAACAAGGCCAGAGAAATCTAATTTTTTTTATCCTGTAGTTAAAATAGTTTGAAATCAATTTAGAAAGAACTTTTTTCCAGATAGTAGTTAGATTGTAGAACTGTATATTGTGTGATTTTCGTATCTGGACATCGAACTTTATACCATCTGTGAAGTAATTTGAAAGTTAAGTGTGTCTACGACAGTAAATTTGAAACTGTATTTAGTGATTTGAACCTGATATTGACAGTTATTTAACGGTATTGACCAGAGCGGCATTTAAAATGTCATTGAATCAGCAACGAGACGTGCAACAGCCTTCAGCTGTTTGCACAGAAGCAGAGGCCACGGATGACAATTCTGAGACTGTTGTGGCTAGCGGGAGCAATATAAATAATCCCGCTGGTTCAAAAAACATTCATATAACAGCTGATCAGACTGTTGTTGACACATTAGTTGTTATTATGCAACAGTTGTCTCTATTAGCCGAAGGCCAAGCGGAGGTAAAACGAGACTTATCCGTTATACAAAATGAATTCAAAAATCAATTAGCCGAAAATCAAACAGAATTACAAAAACAGTTAAGAGCAACCTTTACCGAATTAGATCAGAGATTAAATACCCAGACACAGGAAATAAAAGAACAGGCAGAAAGGACCGAACAGAATCTTATTGCTCAAATTGAGCAGGTCCGCCAACAATGCCAAGAAAACAATAGTAAATTAAAAGCGGAACTAACCGAATATGTATCCGTCAAAATTGACACGATACAAAAACAAGTAGAACTGTTTCCTCAAGTAATACAAGCTCAAAAGGACATACAGTGTTCCGTAGCTATGATACCAGAAATAACAGAATCCCAAGATAATCTAAAGAAGCAATTTGACGAAGTGAAGGAAAAACATGAGACAGTGGAACATAGAATGAATGTACTTGCGGGAAAGTTTTCAGAAATGACATTAGAGCGGCAAAATTCTCCTTCGGAAACGATAGAAGAAACTGTGAAAGTAGCTTTACAGTCAATTTCAGAGAGTTCCGAGGATAATTTTTTTAACAAAGGGTTAAAGGAAGTTCGAGAACAACTTGGCGAAGATTTCTCGCGTTGGAAAGAAAATATCGAAAGATCACTAAATCTCTCGCAGGAGGATTTAGAAACAGCGAGAAGTAGGAAACAACATCCTCAATCTGCGCGTGACATTCCGTCCACGTCAAGATCCGATGTAGACAGAACTGGAACGTCACAAGTTAGATTCGATATAACGGATAGCCACAGGGAAAAGTACGAACAGGATGATTTTTGGAATCGTAGTAGCGTTGAGGAGAAGATGATTAAACAGAGACAATTTCAAATCTTTAACCCTGACAAAAAGAATGTTCATCCTGTAGTCTTTATTCGAAGTTTCAGTGGTCTATTTCCACGATCTTGGACAGAATGGCAAAAGATTAGTTTTGTATCTGGATATATACAAGGAACAGGAGAATTGTGGGCATCCGAACAAACATCTTCTTGTAAATGTTACAAAGAATTTGAGCAGGCTTTTCTAGCAAAATATTGGTCTGCTGGAATACAAGAAAGACTTAGGCAGGAAGTATTATATCCTGAGCCTTTCTCGTTTTCTAGAGGATCTCTAAAGAGATATTTTGAGAAATACATTAATAAATCTTTGTATTGGGATGTACCGTTTCCTTTGCCGGATATACTTAGAATACTCAAGTCCAGACTACCCACCAGTATAAGAAATCAGCTGTTATATATAAATGATAAGGATATAGACTCATTTATGACTACGCTTGATCATATTGATATAATTGAGGAGGACAATAAAAGGGCAAGAGAAATGTCATATCAAAGAGGAGTAACAGAAGCGAATCCGAGCTGCAACTCGAATGGGAATGGCAGTAATGGTAGCAGTAACAATAATCATAACCAACTACACTCTCCGAGGAGACTTAGAAATGGACAAAATGCAAACAATAATTATTACCATAATGGAAACTTTAGTAATGGTGCAGCGAGGGGCTATTTTAGGAACAGTAGGAATTTTAATCGGTATAATCCAATGTATGGCAACACAGGACAGTTCTACCAACACCAGCAAAACAACAACAATAATTACACGAATCAAGCAAGACAACATAGACAGAATTCACCACAACAACCGATAATCACTGAAGTAGCTGAAGAGACAAATACCAATCGGACCAATAATCAGTCAAACTAAACATGACCGCATCGTGTCCCGGAGGAGCGGTCAGGGGATCTGTTAGGGGCGAAACAGTAAAATTACAAATGTTAAGATATAATGATGGTGAGCTGTTGACTGAAGAGTTAACAAAGGATTTAATAACGTGTCATAATGACAGATCGAGTGTTCCGGTATCGGAAGTATGTGTTGAAATAGAGGAAGTTCCAACGAATGTGATATTGGACACCGCCGCTTCCACCAATGTCATCTCAGGCGCTCTTTTTCAGAGGATTATTAGGAAGAAGAAGGTACCAATTTTGCCAGTACAGAACTGCAAAATCATCGGAGCTGTTGGAGCACGCTCTCCCAATGTCAAAATACAAACACAATTAGAGATGAAAATGGGAAATGTAGCAATAAAATGCACGTTCCTTGTAATGGAGAAGTTATTAGTGGACTGTATTCTTGGTATTGGGAGTATGCAGGAGTACGATTGTCAGATAGATTTTTTGGAAGGAATAGTTAAATTTAGATTAAATGGAGAAGAGATAGCACTGGATTTAAATAGAAAGGAAACGGTGCATGAGAAATATTGTCGCGGTGCCATAATTCAATTAATTGACACTACAAACGGTCGTTGGAAGGAGCTTTCAAAGGATTTGATAAAACAGGAGGACTTTAACCAAACAACAATGATAAAAGCTAGTGAATCAAATCAGCTTACCAGAGAACAAAGGCAGCAGCTTCATTGTTTGTTAGAGGCATATGAAGAGATTTTTGATGAGAAACCAGGAATTATTAAAGGGTATATTTGTCACCTACAAGTGAAGCCACATCAGACTTACTGTTACATGCACTATCCGATCCCCTGGCATTTAAAACAATCCGTTCAAAGGGAGATAAATAGAATGTTAGAATGGAACTTGATTGAGCCATCAACTAGTCCATATTGTTCTCCGCTCTTAGTCGTTCCAAAACCTGGAGGCAACGGACGAAAAGTATGAAGACCAGAATTTAAAATGGGAAGAAAAGATTCGACTCGCACTTGTCAATTTAACTAAAAAGGCAATACAACGGAAATTGACATATGAAAAACGGATTCACCGGATTCAGACGTTTCATCTTGGAGAAAAGGTTTTATTGAGGCGACACATCCATTCCTCGAAACTGATGAAGAACATAAAGAAATGGAATCTTATTTATACCGGACCATATGTTATTGTAAATATACCAAATCCTGGATCATACTTGTTGGCATATCCCGAATCGAAAAGGATAAAGGGATTATTCCCGCATAATGATATTAAGAAATTTAGTGAAGGATCGTAGATCTGTGATACCAAATATGGAGAAGAATTTAGTGTGGAATTTGACTATGAGTCGAATGTGTATATAAATATCAAGAAGTTTATGTTGTCTAGAGGTTAAGAGACAGTGAGACTACTCCTGTGCTAGGTTAAGAGACAGTGAGATTACTCCTGTGATAGGTTAAGAGACAGTGAGATTACTCCTGTGATAGGTTAAGAGACAGTGAAATTACTCCTGTGATAGTTTAGCACAAAATTTTTAAGATAGGTAGAAGAATTTGTTAATTACTAGTGTTTGTAAGTGTGGACTATGAGCAGAAGCCACAGTGATATACAATGAAAGTGCATCTACATTTCCTCAAGACACGGCACTTATGTGAGAATTGCGTGTGAAACTTCAACAGTGTGGGATATGTAGGTAAATACGCTGTGTGTATGATGTGCGCTGTTCGCGCAAGAAACCAAATGAACTGTGAAATGAAGCAACAGTCGATAATGTCACTGTTGCAAACAATTGAAGAAACTCTCTGGTTGCGCGAGAGAAAATTATTACAATTTTTAGATTTTTTCATTATGCCTCCTCTACCAGGAGAATTAATTTAAGAATTTTAACTAACATTTTAAGAATAGCAGTTTGTGTGTTTCATATTATGGACATAATTGTTGAAATATATTTCCATAAATATTCATGAGGGGATGAAGAAGATTCTACGAGTGGATGATTTGTTAAATGAACATACGTCATCATTAATGATATTTATTTGCAAGTGGATCTATAAATCAATTAATTATAAGAATAATGAAAATTTTTCAAATTATTCCTTTTGTGGAGTCAGTGTCATATGCCTGTTTTTAAAATTTTTCATCAGGTGTAAACTTAAATTTTATCCATAATTTCGTAATTGAAAGCAAACCTCGGACAGATTCAATGCTCTACTTCCACCTGCACTATAACAAAATGAAGATAAGATTAAAAATTTTTTTGAGAGGAATACATTCGATATGAGCTACAACAAAATTTAAATGTCCACAGTCTATTTGGCAATGATTTGGACAATCAGCAGTTGTAATTGGTATTGAGGACTACAAAAAACTCGCAGTTGTCAGGACTGAAGGATGTTCCAGGCTAGTACAGATGGAAGAATATAAGAATCCACTCCGATTTTGAGTTCAACGATGAAATATGGACTTCGTTGCCTTAATCCACTCTCTTCCAGGGGTTTATTCAGTCAGAACCTTTTCTTATTCCACTTTAAACCTGTTTCATGTTCATGTCCCTGACCATCTGTTCCTGAGATCATCTTCCTGTTTCTACGGCACGTTAACAGCTTCTATCCTGTACCATAAGCCATCGCCTGTCCTCCGTGCCGCCTCCACCGAACGCTGTACGTCGCCTACCCGGTGTCCGTACCCAGTGTTCCTGTTCCATCGACTTCACAACGAGATCGCCGGCTACATCGTCGAAAGAAGAATTTATAAAAATTTTTTTTTTGAGCAATATTGTAAAATTTTTTTTTGGCTATGAGGCACTTTTCCTTCGATCTAATCTATAGAGCTTCTATATATTTCAAAATTACTGGATTTAGGCTTTCCTATCTTCTTTAATACCTGAGCTGGGGTCTATTCTTCCGGGTTTTCCAGGGTTTTCCTGTGAGGGCCAGTTCCCAAATGGGTAGACCTTTTTCCTAATTACACCAATCTACATCTTCCCTGGTTATGTACTCGGGATGCGGGTATACCCCGGTACATGTAAAAGCTACAGCTTAGGTATTCTCGTAACTTATTGTCTTAACATGTTACCCATACTCTCTATAGTAAAATTCTACTAATTCAAAATATTCCTCTTTTGAATAAACAACCCAACAAATTTTTTCTGTTAGCTCGCAAAGTGTATTATCATTAACTTTGCTTGCTGCGAGGGGCAATTGTAATATCTCTTTATATTCGATGAATTATTCAGATACAATTCTACCCTTGAATGACGTTTACTAATTTTCTATCTTCATACTCGCAGAATCCATGTGAAAAGTAGCTCATACAATAGCTATGCCATGAGCGCATAAGTATTCTATGTAGTACTCTCTCTGGTGGTTGTTAGAAAAAAAAAAGAAAGGGAGTTTTCCGAGATTGTCTTCGTGCCGATTAGCCTGAGCTTGGTTTGGAAGAACTGTAATCTGATTATTGAGATTTATCACAGAAGATAACTGATACGAACTGTACGATTAAAAGGAAATATATATAGATTGCTCCTTCAAATAATAGTTGTGTATTTGAAATTTTAGAATTAATGTTATTATCGATATATTGCGTGGTTGTTAATCAGAAGGGAACTTCCGAAAGACTGGATACGAACCTGCATTTAATAATCCAAGAGCTCCATTACTTCTTCCGAAGGTTAAACTTCATCAAAGCCAAATATCCGCTTGATATGAGGTTTCCCGACTGATTATACAACGCTCCCAAAATTACGAGGCATTTTATTTGTACAGATTAGCAGACTGCCGCAAAGCACGAGCCTGCAGAGAAGAAGAATAATCGCCTGATTTCATTCTAACAAGTAAAATTTCAGAATCATTTTGAGTGACTGAGCTATGACTGTATTTCCTATCATGAATGATTGATTGCTCGAACGAATTGAGAGCTACAGAATTACGTAGAAAAGATTGGAGGAGAAATTACAGTAGCTAGCTACTGGACAGTCTGGTCTGAGCAGCAAGTGAGTGAACAGTGCAAGTGACGAGGGTAGCATCCAGTACCTGTATTAATATGGAAAGGCCTCAGATGTGTATACAGCTATAAAAATGGTGCTCTATTAATGAAAAAGGACCTAATGTTGGGGGTATCATTGCCAAGAAGAAGATAATAGAGCAAATTACATCCAGAGGAAAGACCAGGTAGCCACCATGTACTTTCCCACCAATAATGCCCCATCACTTCAGCAAATCTGAGAGGTCAGATTTACATCAAAGTATGAATCAGTACATTTAAATGTTGTTTAATTTGCAACAATAAGGCAAACTTTGTCAAACTTGTGTGCATTCCTTGATTTGGTTCCTCTCATGATACCTTTTAGGATCCACTCCACATAATTATTGACATCCTAGAATCTTGTGTGTTAAAAACTGACAAAAATGAATATTTGTTTATTCACATAATTCTGAATGCAAAATATCTAGAGATACTGTGGTTTCAATTGAAGTTAAGGGAGGAAGTTAGTGTTGCATTTATGAAAACCTCCATAGTGACTGATTTGCTTGATTTCAAACTGTTTGTGCTTTAAAGATCAACTGCATTAAATTCTGTTAGTTAAAATTACTGTTTGTATTAATGGCAATAAGACAGCACGTTGTCTTGAAGTTAGTTGGGGTGTAAATACACTTGAAGGTTTACTTAAAATTTTATAGAGAAAATTGCCAGCATTTACTGTTTCAAAAACCATGCAGGGTGAGTGAAATTTGTGAAAGAATAATACCAAAATTTGCGTCTTACAAATTGTCTCAGAAAAGTGTGTTTAGTTTGCTTTATAATAATGGACAATATAAGGGTCCCCAATTTTGAGTTGCTTAAAATGAATAAACCTACTTGAATAATGAATATATAAATTGCAGTTGAAGTTAAATTTGAGTTTTATGTACTTTGTGTGATGAAAATTGGAAAGTCAGTTTGAGAGCTCCCATCAACAATTTTGCTCATTGAAGATAATGTTACTGTAATTACTCTTATCCATAAAAACAAAAAAATATTACTTGTTAATGTGTATAAAAATCCTACTACAAGTGACATTTAATTATATTTGTATTATGTGTAAAGTAACTATTGAAACAGGACTATGCCCATGTGCAGTTTTGGTTTAGCAGTGTCTTTCACAACATTTGATGATGAGATAATTTATATATGACAAAGTGTTACAGTTGAGAAGAGATAAAGCTGTTAATTGTTTCTGTGAGAGTTTGCATATACCATTTATAACTGCTAGCATCACTGTACCACTTGTCTGATTATGGTAGAGTTCATTGCACTTCTTTGAGAAAGAAGTAATGGCAGCTATCCTTTATCATAGCTCTATACAGATTATATAAAAGTAATGTTTCACATTACTATGGCTAATTAGGCTGGAGACCATTTTTATTTCATTTAAGTCAACTTGGTTACTTAAAACATTTTCCAAATTTCAGTCTTTGCTTTCTGGTTTCTTTTGTAACACTAAATTCAGGTTCAATAAGCTAAACCCATTAGGTAATTCATGGTCAATTTACAAAAATCCACCCAGAGGGTAACATTAACTGCATCTTAATACCATAATTGGTAATACACTGTATGTTAATATAACATGTGATGCAGTACAGTGTTATAACTTTCTGACACTTAAATCTATACTCAATGTTAACAAATTTCTCTTCTTCAGAAATGCTTTCCTTGCCATTACATCTACATTTTACATCCTCTTTACTTCAACCATCATTAATTATTTTGCTCCCCAAATAGCAAAACTCACCTACTACTTTAAGTGTCTCATTTCCTAATCTAATTCCCTCAGCATCATCTGATTTAGTTCGACTAAATTCCATTATCCTCGTTCTGCTTTTCTTGATGTTCATCTTATATCCTTCTTTCAACTCATGCTCCATTCCACATTAAGCTTGTCTTCCATGTCCTTTGCTGTCTCTGACAGAATTACAATGTCACTGGTGAACCTCAAAGTTTTTATTTCTCCTTCATGGACTTTAATTCCTACTCCAAATTTTTCTTTTGTTTCCTTTACTGCTTGCTGAATATACAGATTTAATAACATCAGAAATAGGCTACAATCCTGTCTCACTCCCTTCTCAACCATTGCTTCCCTTTCTTGCCCCTCGACTCTTATAACTGCCATCTGGTTTCTGCGCAAATTGTAAATAGCCTTTCACTCTCTGTATTTGACCTCTGCCACTTTCAGAATTTGAAAGAGAGTATTCCTGTCAACATTGCCGAAAGCCTTCTCCAAGTCTACAAATGCTAGAAATGTATGTTGGCCTTTCCTTGATCTATCTTCTAAGATAAGTCATAGGGTCAGCATTGCCTCGCGTGTTCCAACATTTCTACAGAATCCAAGCTGATCTTCCCTGAGGTCAGCTTCTACCAGTTTTTCCATTCATCTGTAAAGAATTCATGTTAGTATTTTGCAGTTGTGACTTATTAAACTGATATTTTGGTAATTTTCACTCCTGCCAACACTTGCTTTCTTTGGGATTGGAATTCATATATTCTTCTTGAAGTCTGAGGGTTTTCCCCTATCTCATATATCTTGCTCACCAGATGATAGAGTTCTGTCAAGGCTGGCTCTCCCAAGGCTATCAGTAGTTCCGATGGAATGTTGTCTACTCCAGGTGCCTTGTTATGACTTAGGTCTTTCAGTGCTCTGTCAAATTCTTCACAGTATCGTACCTCACATCTCATTTTCGATTACATCCTCTTCCATTTCAATAACACTTCCCTCAAGTGCATCGCCCTTTCAGCCTTTCCTTCTTTGTTTAGAACTGATTTTCCATCAAAGATCTTGATATTCATACAAGTGGTTCTCTTTTCTCCAAAGGTCTCTTTAATTCTTTAATTTTCCTGTAGGCAGTCAAGAGGTTAAATTGAGATTGGTGGTGGCTATGGTGGTGGTGGTGGTGGTGGTGGCGGCAGTGGGGGTGGGGGGGGGGGGGGTGGGGGGTGTAGTGGAAAAGGAGAAAGTAAAAAAAACTGGTTTGCTGATGGAATAGAGGGCTGTGTAGCGCTGGAATGGGAAGAGGGAAGGGGATAGATGGATAAGAATAATGACTAATGAAGGTTGGGGCCTGGAGGATTACAGGACTGTAGGATATTTTGCAAGGAGAGTTCCCACCTGGGAAATTCAGAAAAGCTGGTGTTTGTGGGAAGGAGCTAGATTACACAGGCTGTGAAGCAGTCATTGTAATGAAGAACATCGTGTTGGACAACATGCTCAGCAACAGGGTGGTCCAGTTGTTTCTTGACCACAACTTCTCAGTGACCAAGGGTGGGTAGGCTGTATGAAGGGGCCTCTGGGCATGGAATGAGTGGCAGCTGTTGAAGTGGAGGTATTGCAGGCAGTTGGTAGGTTTGATATGGACAGAGGTACTGATGTAGCCCTCTTTGAGGTGGAGGTCAACATCAAGCAAGGTGGCTTGTTGGGTTGAGTAGGACCAGATGAAGCAAATGGGGGAGAAGCTGTTGAGGTTCTGGAGGATGCAGTGGCCACAGTTGGGTATGCTGTGTGAAAGGAACCTATTGGCATGGAATGGGTGGCAGCTGCCGAAGTGAAGGTATTGCTTGTGATAGGTAGGTCTGATATGGACAGAGGTACTGATGTAGACATCTTTGAGGTGGAGGTCAACATTGAGCAAGGTGGCTTGTTGGGTTGAGTAGGACTAGGTGAAGCAAATGGGGGAGAAGTTATTGAGGTTCTGGAGGAATATGGATAGGGTGTCCTCATTTTCAATCCAGATCACAAAGATGTCATCAGTGAATCTGAACGAGGTGAGGCGTTTGGGATTTTGGGTGTTTAGCAAGGATTCCTCTAATGGCCCATGAATAAGCTGACATAGGATTGTGCTATGCCCATAGCCGTACTCTGGATTGGTAGTAAGTATTACTGTCAAAGGAGAATTAATTGTGGTTGGGGATATAGTTGGTTGTGGTAACTTGGAACGAGGTTGTCGGTTTGGAATCCACTGGGCACCGGGAAAGATAGTGTTCAATAATGGTAAGGCCATGGGCATTAGGGATGTTAGTGTAAAGGGATGAGCAGGGCACTGTGTGGTAAAGGGACAGGAACTGTGGAGAGTCGGTGGAGGAAATGGTTCCTATTTTTAATATAGGAGGATAGGTTCTGGGTAATAGGTTGAAGGTGTTGTTCTACAAGAGCAGAGATTCTCTCTGTGGGGGCACAGTAACTGGCCACAATGGGGCATCATGGGTGGTTAGGTTTATGGACTTTAGAAAGCATGTGGAAGATATGAGTGTGGGGAGTGGTAGGGGTGAGGAAAGAGATGGACACTGGGTAGAGGTTCTGGGACGGACCTAAGGATTTGAGGAGAGACTGGAGGTCTTGCTGGATTTCTGGAATGGGGTCACTATGGCACAGTTTGTAGGTGGATGAATTTGACAGTTGGTGGTGTCCTTCACCGAGGTAATCCTTGTGGTTCAAAACAACAGTGGTAGAGCCTTTGTCAGCATTTAAGATTGTAAGGTTGGGATCAATATTTAGTTGGCAGATTACGTTTCTTTCTGTGGATGTAAGTCTAATTTGCATGTTGAGTCATTTGGCGGATGATGATCAGGCAAGATTCAAGCCTAAGAAATTCTGAAATGACATGGGGATGGGTCACAGTTGGATGGAGGAGTCAACTGAGTCAGGCAGGGTTCAACAATGGTCATTGGTTGAGTCTGATTGGTAGGGTTGGTGGCGAAAAAGTGTTTCTACTGTAGGGACCAGGCAAAAGGGAGATGGTCTTTAACAAGTTCTGCGTGATTGAATTTGGGAGTGGGGCAAAATGTGGGCCTTTGGAAAGAACAGATACTTCTGTGGGGCTAAGGCTTTTGGAGGAAAGTTTTATGACAGTATTATAGGTCTGTTTTGATTGTGGATTCTGTGTGGTGATGGCAGGAAATTTTGGAGGGTGAGGTACATGTAGTCGGTCTGCAAGAAAGGGTTTGTCAGCTGCGAGGACATGTGGGGGAGGTTTGGCGGTTGTTGTAGAGGTGGTGGACAGTCGTAGTCCAAGGTGGGAGTATGAAGTGCAGCTAGTGCACTTTCCACCAACACCAGCTTTTCTGAATTGCGCAGGTGGAATCTCTCCCTGCAATATATCCTAAGTTCCCCTAATCCTCCTGGCCTCAACCTTCTTTAGTCATCGTCCTTGCCCTTCCAGCACCTTCTCTGTTCCCATTCCAGCACTAGACAGCCCTCTATTCCACCAACACACCCAGTCTTTTTACTTCACTCCTTTCCTTCTACCTTCCTCCCTCTCTCCCCCAGCCTCTGTCTAACCTCCTGACTGCACCTACTTGCTCTACACTCTTTCCACCTCAATCCTGCTCGCTCCCACTAGCAGCATTTTACTGTGCCTCACCCCTATCCTGCTATCCCTCCCACTCCCTACTGCTGTCTACTCCTTACCCCCACACAGTTGCCTCTCCCATCATGCATTACTGCTCACAGTTTGGTTTCAGTTGCCAGAGACTGTGGTCATGAGTGTGTGTTTGTATGTTGTCTATTTTTGACAAAGGCCTAACTGGCCAAAAGCTAATTTTCCAACAGTCTTTTTGTTGCGCCAGTCTGCAACTCAGCATCTCCATTATATGGCATGTAGCAACTATCCTTTTCATAATATTGTTGGAGTAATGAAAAAGTTATTCTTATGAGCATTTCTCATAATGAAAACTTGGGCATGATTTTGGTCTAAGCTCAAAAAATGACAGTAGTATTTAAAGTTATGTTGGCTTAAATGAATACAAATGGTACACAAACTTTGAATTTCATCTGTATTTGAGACATTTTTTCATGAGAGATTCAGGAGAACATGAGATGATAAAATGTGGGATACATATGAAAATAACACTACCTTCTTCCCTTTTACCATATTTTCTTTTATTTTTTCCCTGAATCATTTTCATCATACATCGAACACGTTATTTCAGAATGAGTTTTGTGCATTAAATTCAAAGCACAATTTTGTTTCTCTTTACATAATATTGTTGTTATGAATCTGAATGCCAGTTTCAATTTGTCTGGTGTTGTACACTTTCTTATTTGTGAACATGTTAATTGAATTCATTTTCTATGGACAGACCAATATGAGAGCTGGTTGAAACCTGAATTCATAGTAGTCAGATTATTGTTGAAAATAGGCCCGTGGGAAATGGAGGTGGTGTATTTGTGAGAGTATACAAGAAACTGAAATCTGCTGCAATAAAAATTGAAGCTGCATGTGAGATTGTTTGACCAAGACTAAATATCAGATTGGGCTTAAAGAGGTAACTGGATCCTTCTGTTGACTACCAGACTTGTCTCCTAGTGTAACCGAAAATTCTAGAGAAAACCTCAGTTCACTTGTATGTAAGTTCCCCAATCACACTGTAATCATTGGTGGAGACTTTGATCAACCAACAATAAATTGGGTAAATTACCGTTTTGTTAGTGGTGGGCTTCATAAGACATCCTGTGAAACATTATTAAATGCCTTCTCTGAAAAGTCTCTAGAACAGATAATTCAGAAACCCATTCACGATGGAAATATGGTGGATCTAATGGCAACAAATGATGTGACCTCTTTGAGGATGTCCACATTGAAACTGGTATCAGTGACAACGATGCAATCATGGCAACAATCATTACCAAAGCACAAAGACAACTAAAACAAGCAGAAAGACATGTGTGTTCAGTAAAATAGATACAAAAATAAGTAGAATCAGCAATGTCACATCTCAATGAGGAACTCAAAACTCTCAGCACAGGGCAGAAGCAAGTAGAGGAACTATGGCTTAAGTTTAAAAGAATAGTTGATCAAGCACTGGATAGATAGTTGATCAAGCACTGGATAGATAAGTACCCAGTAGAACAGTTCATAATGATATACAGTCACTGTAAAGAAACTTCTAAAGAAACAGATACTACTGCATAGTAGGTGTTAAACAAAGCATAGATAGAGAGATGCTGAATGAAGTGCGTTTGGCTGCCAAGAGACCAATGTGTGATGCTTTCAATGACAACTGTAGCAGAATATTGTCTACTGAACTTTCACAGAACCCTAAGAAAATTTAGTTGTATGTAAAGGCTGTTAGTGACACCAAAGTTAGTGAAGAAGTCAGTCGCAAATGAGACAGGAACTGAAATTGAGGGTAGCAAAACAAAAGCTGAAATGCTTAACTTCATATTAAAATGTCCCTTTACAATTGAAAACCCAAGAGGATTGTCCCAGTTTAATTCACATACGACTGAAAAGATGAATGAAATATGTATTAATGTCAGTGGTGTTGAGAAACAGCTGAAATCATTAAAATTGAGCAAAGCTCCACAGCCTGATGGAATCCCTATCAGATTCTGAGTTAGCCTCTCTTCTAACTATGATTGTCTGTAGATCCCTTGAACCCAATACCATGCCCAGTTCTTGGAAAAAAGCACAAGACACACCTGTCTACAGAGGGGTAGTAGAAGTGATCCACAAATCTGCCATCCAATATCCTTGACATCAATTTGTTGTAGAATCTTAGAACATATTTTGAGCTCAAACAGAATGAGATACCTTGGACAGAATGACTTCCTCAATGACAACCAACATGAATTCTGGAAACATCGATCATATTAAATACAACTCATACTTTTCTCACATGACATAGTGAAAGCTTAGGGTGAAGGCAGTCAGGTAGATACAGTATTTCTTTGTTTCCGAAAAGCATTTAACTCAGTACCACACCTACACCTATTTTCAAAAGTTCGATCATATGGGGTATAAAGTGATGTTTGTCACTGGATTGAGGACTTTTTGGTGGGGAGGATGCAGTTTTTTTCATGCATGAGATTAGATTAGATTTGATTGGATTTACTTTCATTCCAATTGATCCGCAGTGAGGAGGTCCTCCAGGATGTGGAACATGTCAGAAAAACAACAATACATGACAAATATTTACAACTAAAAAAGATAAGCACTTTCGTTTGGTAAGTCACATCATCTTTGTTTTTAGATATATTTTTCCCACGTGGAATGTTTCCCTCTATTATATATATTTTCCATGACTTACCAAATGGGAAAGTGCTGGTAGATAGACACAATAAAAAAACAAAAACACACACACAAAATTTCAAGCTTTCGCAACCAACGGTTGCTTCGTCAGGAAAGAGGGAAGGAGAGGGAAAGACAAAAGGATGTGAGTTTTAAGGGAGAGGGTAAGGAGTCATTCCAATCCCGGGAGCGGAAAGACTTACCTTAGGGGGAAAAAAGGACAGGTATACACTCGCACACACACACATATATCCATCCACACATGCACAGACACAAGCAGACATTTGTAAAGGCAAAGCCCCATGCCTGTAAGTTAACTAGAACCATGAGTACTCCACTTTTCTCCAATTTGGCTGAACATTACATTCACACATGCAAGTAATCACAGAAAAACTATAACATTAGAATGATCACCAATTAGCCCAAATAAAATAGATTACCACTTATAAAATGTTCTGTTAAACAAACTGAACAACTTGTGATGTGTTTGTACCAACAAATGCAATGGAAATTAATGTATGGAATGCAAAACTGTTCAGCAGAGCACATTCATTAATATTATGTAAAATGCAGAACAGCAAACACACAACTGTAGATAAACACTTCCAAATTACACAAATAAAGAAACATTGCCAATTAAAAGCAAATGAAAAGAAATGGGCCACGGTTGGCGAGCAGCATCTGCAGGGACATGTTTACGATGACGACCGTGTTTACGAGTGTGGCTGTAGTGCACTGTTGTGGTTTGGTCTAGCTGTCGCAGTGTCCGCATGTAGCGCTTGCTGCTGTTGTTATTCTGCATTCATCTCCGCACGTAGACCAACTGTAGCAGGCAAGGTACTGGCAGAAGTAAAGCTTTGAGGATGGGGCGTGAGTCGTGTTTGGGTAGCTCAGTTGGTAGAGCACTTGCCCGTGAAAGGCAAAGGTCCCGAGTTCGAGTCTCGGTCTGGCACACAATTTTAATCTGCCAGGAAGTTTCAACTGTAGTACACCATGTTACCAGACGTCTCTGATAGTGTAGTGTTGTAAGAACTGTGACCATGGTGTATTCGAACTCTGAAAAGGCGGAGATGATACTCATCTATGGCGAGTGTCGACGAAATGCAGCTGAAGTGTGCAGGGTGTATGCAGAACGGTACCCGGACAGAGAGCATCCAACGTGTCGCACATTGCAAAACATCTACCGCCAACTGTATGCAACAGGTATGGTCGTAGCATGCAAACGGGTCCATAACAGGCCCATCACAGGGGAAGCGGGTGCAGCTGGTGTGTTAGCTGCTGTTGCCATGAACCCACACATGAGTACATGGGATATTGCGAGAGCCGGTGGACTGAGTCAAAGTAGTGTCATACGCATACTGCATCATCACCGCTTTCACCAGTTTCATGTGTCGCTACATCAGCAATTACATGGTGATGACTTTAATCATCAAGTGCAATACTGTCAATGGGCATTAACAGAGAATGCGTTGCAGTTCTACCTGTTTACCAATGAAGCGGGTTTCACAAACCACAGGGCAGTGAATCTACGGAACATGCATTACTGGTCCGTGGACAATCCTCGCTGGCTCAGACAGGTAGAGCGACAGCGACTGATGGACTGTAAATGTATGGTGCGGAATCACTGGTGTCCACCTCATTCGTCCTCACTTCATTGCAGGGGCCCAAACAGCTGCAACATACATCACGTTTCTACAGAATGATCTGCCAACGTTGCTCGAAAATGTGCCACTGGAAACGCGTCGACGTATGTGGTATCAGCATGCACATTTCGCAATTAACTCTAGGCTGACCCTTGACAGGATGTTCGACGGGCATTTCATAGGACGTGGAGGATGCATAAATTGGCCAGCCCATTCTCCTGATCTTACAGCTCTGCACTTCTTTCTGTGGGGTACGTTAAAGGAGAATGTGTACCGTGATGTGTCTACAACCCCAGAGGATATGAAACAATGTATTGTGGCAGCCTGCGGCGACATTCTATCAGATGTACTGCGGTGCGTACGACATTCATTATGCCAGAGATTGCAATTGTGTGCAGCAAATGATGGCCACCACATTGAACATCTATTGGCCTGACATGTCGGGACACACTCTATTCCACCCCGTAATTGAAAACGGAAACCACATGTGTACGTGTAATTCACCCCTCATGGTAACGTACATGTGCATCAGTGAAAAAGACCAATAAAAAGGTGTTAGCATGTCGACGTAATGTGCTGTTCCAGTCTCTTCTGTACCTAAGGTCCATCACTGTTCCCTTTGGATCCCTACGTAATTCGGTGCTCTCCGATACACACGATCGAAATTTTGGGGCACAGAGCTGGGTGTGGGGGGGGGGGGGGGGGGGGGGGGAGGGGCATCACAACATGTTGGAGCTGATTTCCTCCAATCAGAGCACTCATTATTATGGTCTAAACATTTGTCATTGCCAACCTGCCACAATAATTGGTCAGTTCACTTTCAGCTCCTTGTCTGGCATTCTTTCTTGACGTGCTGGATCCTGAATCAAGGGTTTGGTGCTTCCATTTTGTATTTCATTAACTACACCAAAATTAATACACACACACACACACACACACACACACACACACACAAATGATGCCAATGAAATACACGTTTCATACACAGCACTAACCAAAGACTACTGGATACCTTCGCATAAGATGGGACTCAGTATCATGCATAATCAGAGAGATCAGTTTACATTAGATAAGCTTCACATGACAGTGCATGAAGCTGAATTTTTGAGGCTGCAATCCATCATTGTGACTAGGTCACTACAGCCAGAAACATAGCTTTGTGACCCAATGTTGTAGCGTAGTGCAGTGTTTAGGGCATTAAGCTCAAGTGTAAAAGGTCATAGGTTCAAATCTTATCAAACATAGTGATTATTTTATTATTTAAAATCTAATTAAAAGAGTTTGATAATTATTTTTATTCACTTAGTCTGCATAAATGTAATTTTTTTTCTGATTCTTTGCCAAGTCATTTTCATCACTGTACTGACTTTTTTTATTTGCTTTTATTTTTTTTCCTGTAATTCTTTTTCACATAGAATCAGTCTGCATCACTTATAGCCTGCAACCAAGTGCCAACAAAGACTGCTCATTGGTTGGTAACATGGCAGCTTGTGTAGCCAGTGTGAGGATGGTTGCAGGTAAACAATGACAGCAGGAAAATACTGTTTGTTTTTAGTGCAGAAACTGAATCTTTTCTATCTTAAGTTTGCTTGTCAATGGTTAGCTTTAATCACTGTGAACAGAGTGATCAAAAATTTCAGTTCTGCTGCAGATTGTTGACCAACATGTCCTTGGTTACATTGTATGTCACAAGTTTGCAGTTAGCTTTGGACATAAGTTTAAATTTAGGGCTACAAAACGCATCATCTGCCAAAATCATTGGTCACATAAAATCAGATGTGACAGATTGTAGTGCCCCCAGAATTTTACAAAAGTCTGGAGTCACTTGTGCTCCAGCCACTTCGAATACACATTATTCAGTAGTGGGTTGTAGCATAAACAGATACACACAGCTGCAGAACGTTATTTGTGCAGGCTAACCAAGAAAGAAGAGCAAAACCGGGCCAACAAGTGACACGCTCGGTTGTAGCAAAGAGAAAAGAAAAACTTCTGGCCCAGAATTCCGTGGACGAATTTCATGCACGAAAAACATTGGTGATTGTTGTGTGTTGTGGAGAGACAACATAAGAAAAAAAAAAAAAAAAAAGATTATTATTAATAGTGACTTGGTCTCAAGCAAACGGACATGTATATCAGTATTGTATCATTGAGAAAAAATGTTATTTAATTTGGTTGAATTCAGTCGTGTGTGAATGCCCTAAGAAAGTGTGGGCTTACTGTTTAATGTGACAGTGAAATGGCATATTGAATTTTGAATATAGAATATGTTAACAGCAACTGAATTTTGAGAGAGTCTTTATTTGGACTAGATAATAGGATTTTGGAATAGTAGATGAGTTTTCACCTTCTTCAAAATATATAATCTTCGGAAAAGAGTTTGATGCAAGCAGAAGATGCTGGAGCTGCGGGGAAGCTGAGCCTGTATCCGGCATTCAAGTAAGTTCACACTGATAGTCCAGTCTAAGTTTTAGAGAAGATACAACGGGGCACCGCATAACGTGGCAACCGGTAAAGAAAGGACCTGTGAAGAAGGTGGAAGATTAACAAAATCAAGTTGAAAAGATTGACAAGTGTTGCCATATCAACGAGTAACAGCGAACAATATTCGAAGATATTTATCGAAAATTGTCCTGTTGGTTAATGGAGATAGAAGCAAGGAAATTGAGTAGAACGAATCCATTAATTCACAAATGCTGACGCCACCATTCACAAACACCGATGCCGCCACTCATGAACGCCACCACTGCCGTTAACAATGCCGACGTTGCCGTCTACAATGCCGCCGCCGCCATCTACTATGCCGAAGCCACTGTCTACAACGCCAACGTCTACAATGCCAATGCTGCCGCTCTACAAACGCCGATGCTGCCGCCTACACCAACACTCACGCCGCCGGTAGCAGATCGTCAAGTCACACTGGGTGAGTGAACTTTGACTTTTGTTCAATTGTGCAGTGTAGGACTTGTGAGTAGTGGGTACTATGAATGTTGACTCGACTAAAGGCTAAGAAGAATAAGATGGAAGGGGATAATCAAGAATCAGAAGAGCATGTTGGGGCTATGGGGATAGGAAACCCAGGACCTGATTTGGGTGAATTAATGAAGTTTATCAAAACTCAGTTTGAGTCACAGAACACAAGACAAGACGAACTGAAGGCAGAATTAAATTCTAAACTAGATTTACAGAACTCAGAATTAAAGTCTAAAATAGATTTACAGAACACTCAAATGCAACACCTCAAGTTAGATTTGAAGAAAGAATTTTCTGACTCTCTAAGTGAAAGAGTAAATATTTTGTTTAAAGGCTTAGAGGAGAGACAGGAAAAAATTTTACAGGAAATAGCCCAGAAATTAGAGTATGATGTCAACTGTAAATGTAGTAGCCTAGAAACCAGAGTCAACGAAAATTTTGATTCCTTGAAAGATGTCTGTAAATTTTGATTCCTTGAAAGATGTCTTGAAAGATGTCTGATGTAGTTAAACAGGAATTAAGTAACATTAAAACAAATGTACATAAACAAGATAAATTGCTCCCATTAGTTCAGGTGCAAATTTCAGGAGTTAGCTCACGTTTAGAAACTGTAGAACAAAATCTCAAAGAAAAGTTAACTACAACTGAGTTGATCAATCTAACCAGTATAGAGGAACAGGTGGATGAGCTAATAGAACGAAAAGTGGAAGAAAAATTAAGTGTTGACATTCCTTCAACTATAATGACCTCTGAATTAGATCATACTAAAAAAGACTTAGATAACCTAAGAAGGGAATTCAAAATTATTCAGGAGAAACTTGAAAAGAGTACAGTGTCTCAAAATCTTGTTCTAAATAAAGAAATAATTAACGATTTGCAATGGGGATCAAATTCAGGCTTTTCCCAACAGTTCCCTAGGTTTAAACCAGATGGGGAGGTACACCCCACCCAGTTCCTAAAACAATTTGATCAGGCCATGCCTAAAAGTTGGGAAGAGGCTAAGAAAATAGAATTTGCGATAGGTTATTTGGAGGGTGAAGCTTCAGAATGGGGCACAGTAAACATAGGGAATTTCATGTCCTGGGAAGACTTTCAAAGAAAATAAAAAAAAAAAAAATATTGGTCTTCCAGTGCACAAGAGAAGTTAATTTCAGATTTATGGGACCCGAAATACTACAGCAACGCCTGGGGTTCGATGCGTAAGTATTTTGACTGGCACTTGACAAGGGCCAAGTATTTAGAGAAACCAATAGATGAGAAAGGAATGTATAATGTTAAATATATAAAGAGAGATGTACAAAACCCCCAGGGACGTTGACATTCTGGGTTAACGGGCGGAGTGACGTCCGCCAGTTCCTGAGTTGGATTCGGTGTTGCTTCTACTTTAGTTTTCATGCACTGGATTCCCTTCACTTCTTCAAGTATTCTGTCATCTATTCTCATACTATAAATCTATAACTGGTCGTTTTCACATCAGCCTGAAATGACTGTACTGACAACTAGGTTCAGGGTTATCTCATTTTCGAGTTCTGAAAAGGTAAAACCCGTAGATGTAATTTACGAAGACTAGGTCCCCCACAGACTTGACATAAATTTATCAACTTTGAAACTGCATTTGGATCTGGAGATATTCTGTTGAGGAAGCATGCCAAAAACAGAAGGCATATGTGAGTTCCACAAGGGTAAAACCCGGGGAGTGTGTTCCCGAGAGTGTTATCTGGTAGTCTCTGTACTTCTAGATAGAACATTATAAACGCCAGTGTTGAGGGAAACGGCATAATTAAGTGTTACATAATGTTTAAATTGTTATAAAATGTTTTGTACCTTTCGTAAAGCATGATGTGATAGGGGAGGGTTTGTACTCAATTTTGTATAAGGGATGGTTAGTGTAGGCATAGGCATGACCAACACTACACAAACACCACACCCTTCACACAGCCCTCGCAAACAAGTGTGACTGGTTCTTCATCATTTGCCATTCCATAGGAGTTGCTAAGATCTTTTCTTCAGGGACTTCTAAAGTGACGGTGAGAATGCCCATTCTGTAGGAGAAGCTGAACATCATACTTCCTCCGGCTTCTCACCTAAGTACTGGTGAAGTGGGGATCCTGGGGAAGGGGGAGGGAAGGGTTTCCTGTCTTTGGGGCTATCTTATTTCTTTCTTCGATCTTAGCAACCAACTCTTTTATTTCCTTTCTTACTTCTCTTTAGAGTATCAATCTATCTTTCCCTCTATCCACATTCATATACTTCTATCACTGAAGTCCTTCTCTTTTTTGTGATTTATATAAATCTTCAACTAAAAACCTTAGCTGGCCGAAGAACCAGGACACATGATCACACTTTATCACTCACACAATTGAAGACAAACGCACAGACAAGAAACACCAGATAAGAAGTGACATCCATAACGTGTAAGAGTGGGAAGTAGTGCTAGTCAAGGACTAGAGCACTTGCTTATGAGGATGACGGTTGCACTTCTCAGAGGGAATGATGCATTTAGAGTAAGTTAAAATAAACTTTTCCTATGATGCGTTTAGAGTAAATTAAAATAAAGTGTTCCTAGATGTGGTAGTACCTTGTAGAATAAGCAGATGGAGTTCATAAGTTTTATAGGATAAGAATAGGATTGTGCATCCCAAATAGCCTGATAAGAAACAATAGAGTAATAAAAAATAGTTGGAGAATAATTAAGTGTTAAAGCTATGGAAGCGAAAGAAAAAGGAATCAAGGAGGACATGTATATTTGACCAGGTAATTTTAAAGAGAATTGCATGAGTAGGTATATGCCAGAGGATTAACTATGAACACTGTTGAGAGAGTAGAAGGAGGGCACACCCAATATTGTTGAAATGAGAGAAAGTGGCAGGTAGGCAGACCCGGAGGAGGCTGACTTATACTGTGCAGGCAGGGGCAGCAGAAGGGGATTGACCTGTACCATAGTTTTAAGTAAGTGGAAGGGGTGTACCTACCTGAATGTGAGGAAGAAAATTATGTTCATAGGATCATACCTTATGTCATTGATAGATACTGTACCCGCAGGAAATGGGAGGTATCATAATTCTATTTATTGTGGAAAAGTTTCCCCTGGTAACTTTGAATTCTTTTTTCCTTATCTAGAGACAATGCATTCTGAAAGAACAGGTGGTTACTGTTGCAACCGTAGAGTAAATAAGGAAAGAGTTATTTGATGAGAACAACACCTGAAATTTGTGACTGGCTAGTGGGAGGGATTTATTTTGCACGATCCTAAAATAGCCTCGAAGGAAGGCTTATATTTGATTAACTGGTCAAGATTTGTTGTATCTTAAATTGCTTGTACTACCAAGTCTATTGGTAAAATGACTGACCATCTGAGGGAACGATAGCAATGAGATAAATGTATTTTTTATTTCTGTGCTAAAGGTTTTGTGTGAATAATAAGTGCGAAAGATATTCTATGTTGTATCTAAAATAATGAGTGTTCAAGCTAAGGGGAAGGATATATAGTGCCCCCAGAATTTTACGAAAGTCTGGAGTCACTTGCGTTTCAGCTGCTTTGAACACATGTTATTTTGTAGTGAGTTGTAGCATGAACAGATACACACTGCTGCAGAACGTTATTTGTGCAGGCTAACCAAGAAAGAAGAGCAAAACCGGGCCAACAAGTGATGCGCTCAGTTACAGCAAAGAGAAAAGGAAAACTTCCGGCCCAGAATTCCATGGACGAATTTCATGCACGAAAAACATTGGTGATTGTTGTGTGTTGTGGAGAGACAATGGAAGGAAAAAAAAGATTATTATTAATAGTGACTTGGTCTCAAGCAAACGGACATGTATATTAGTATTGTATCATTGAGAAAAAATGTTATTTAATTTGGTTGAATTCAGTCGTGTGCGAATGCCCTAAGAAAGTATGGGCTTACTGTTTAATGTGACAGTGAAATGGTGTATTGAATTTTGAATATAGAATATGTTAACAGCAACTGAATTTTGAGAGAGTCTTTATTTGGACTGGACAATAGGATTTTGGAATAGTAGATGAAGCAGTAGATGCCAGAGCTGTGGGGAAGCTGAGCCTGTATCCGGCATTCAAGTAAGTTCACACTGATAGTCCAAGGAGCACGGCTCTAAGTTTTAGAGAAGTTACAACGGGGTACCACAAGATCATCTTGAATTTCCAACATCCCTCACAGTGGCCCCTTCTGTATGTCAGCTATAACTGAGGAGCAGCTGGCAGCTCACATGACAACACTGTATCAGCCACTGACAGATGTCAACTATCTAGTAATTTTAATCAGACTATAGTTGTAATTGACATACTGAACCACATACTGAACAACAACATGTAAGATGGTGGGTGGAGTAAAAGTTAAGCAATTGTCTGCCCAGAAAAACGTAAATTTTGCCATAAAGATGAAATTGTGTGAAAACTGTAAGGTCAAAATTACAAAACTGAATGAAAGCATAATGAGTTTACAGTTCATAATCAATAGTTTGAAAATGGATATTTCGAAATTACAACAAGAAAATAGTGAGCTGAACACGATAAAACTTATGCAAGATAGTTCATCCATTATGGAAAAGTGGTCAAATGTGAAGTGCAATAACAGCAAGACCAAAGTGCAAAATCGGAAAACCTGTGAAAGTAATGCAAGCTTTGTGCATGAAAACACATTTCAAGTACTTTCAACTGTCAATAGTGAAAATGCAACATGTAGTTCGCATGAACAATGGGAAAAGCAAAAAGGCACTGCGAATAAGGTAGGAGAAGAAAATTTATTGACGAAAACAAGCGTGAATGAGGTCAATGTAAATGTGCCGACCAAAAATTGTAGCAAAGTGTTTATTAAAACAATACAAAATGATTCCCACATTGTGAGCTCCAATAGCAGCAAACTGTTTGTGCTTTCATACAGCTGTGGTCGTGGACTTATGAGTTAGCTAAAAGAAACAACTAAAACATACAAGTGGTACAGTGAAACTGGGAGCCCTACTTGGTGAAATTAAAAAAATTACTGCATCCGCAGAGCTAAAATCTGCACAATAAAGACTTTGTTGTAGCCTACTTCCAGGAGGCACAAAAGACCTCTACAAAAAAGAAACAGCGAATGCTATGCATGATCTTAAACAGTGTCTGAGAAACTTCACTTACACAAACATAGTAATGGTCAATATTCCACATCACTATGATCTTGTAAGGTGGTCATGTGTTAATATGGAAATAAAAAGTGCCTGAAATCAGTTTGCAAACATGTGCAGACATTTTAAAAACGTGGAATGTGTTGATACAAGCAATCTTGGACATAGATTCCACACACAACACAAACTTCACCTGAATGGCTTGGGGAAAGAATATCTGCCAAGCCTGATAACCAAGGAAATAAAAAAACAACAAAATAAATTCAAAACCAAAATGATAATTGCATCGCCATCGCCAGACTCCAAAACGAAAGCACTCTGAAAAGAGGTAAAAGCATTAGAACCATCATCAGCACCAGCAAGACATGTAAAAAAAGATGAAGTGTCAACAGAAAGAACAGTGGACAGTGATTTGAACGACAAGAGAACTACAGTTCTTCATCGTCCAGATATTATTATAGATGAAAACAAGAAATATGAGAAGACCCCAAGTCCACAAGAAAGCACAGCAGTAGTGGCAGAACCAACATTGGAAGTGTCAGAAACAGTATCACCATCATCATAATCAACAACAACAACAACAACAGAAATGCCAATATTAAGTACATTAGCAGCAGCACCAATTGTGGCAACAAGCCACTCACCACAGCCCAATGTACAAGGTCATCACGAGAGGTGCAGGAAACCTGTCCTTCTTGAGGGTTTTTGGTATCTCACCAGGACACGGGAACAAATATGACAGCACAAAACGTAAATAAAACTGTAACCAGTTCTCATCCTAGTTGCTTGCTGATTTTAAGCCTAAATATTGAGTGCCTTAAAAATAAATCACTAGAACTCATGGTAGCAATGAATGGCACAAACACTGACTGCATTGGTGCAGAAGTTTTGAACTAAGTATCATCACTATTTATCCATATAAGTTGGCAAGTCAGTATTGCAGAAAACATGAATCATTGGGTGTGGAAAATCATTTTGAAGCAGCAGCTATATAGTTGTATGAAATATAGGGAAAAGTCATAGTCATAACAATATACAGACCACCTACTGGGGATATAGACATATTCATTAATCAATTAGAAACATTGCTTAATATTATTTTTACTTCATGATAAATGATGATAGCAAAAACATTTGCAGGATAAAGATTTATTAAAATTCTTGATGAACGTTTCATCGGCGAAATACTGATGCTAAATGTGTTAGCATCGATCCTGTGTCCACAATAATGTTGTATAAATGGAGATGATGTCTTAATTACTGATGATGCCTTTGGCAAAATTGCTTTATTAATCTCCATTGCAGGATGCAATTTTAGGTATTTTACTTCTGATGAAGGTTTATTTATATATACCGAAACCTTGGTCAAGAATTTTAATAAATCTTTATCCTACAACTGTTTTGGCTGTCATCATTTATTGTGAAGAATTTCAACAGTTGCTGTTTCAGCCATGTTTAAAATCTTGATTCTTTTTACTGAAAGAGCCACTGTAGTTGTCTATGGGGGTTTCAACATAAATCTTATGAATGAAACTGGGCTAAATAATCAATTCCTAAATATATTATGTAGTTTCAATCTGTTTTCACACATACACAAACCCACAAGAATAACATATAATACAAATAGTCTTATAGATAATATATTTTCAATTGTACAATCCACAGAATTAGAATTAACGAATACTGATTTGGGATTATCAGACCATAATGCTCTTGTCCTCAAAATTCCTCCAATGCCACTGCAAGAAAAAAGTACACTCCACCTATAAAAGAAAATTTTCCACTGAAAAGTGTGTAGAATTTACAAATATCCAAACTAGTGAGTCATGGGCAGAAGTGCTGTCCCTAACAAATAAAAACGATGCATATAACACTTTTCCTTCAATTTCCATGGGATATTTTGAAGTGTGCTTTCCAAAGAAGCTGTCAAGAATCACATCACATCACAATGCAAAGCCAAGTTCTTGGATCTCAGCTGGCAGCAAAACTTCTTGTGGAACTCTAAAGAGACTAAATTCAAAACTGAAGACACGTACAGATCTACAATTGATAGAATATGTTAAGAATTACAAGAGGGTATATCAAAAAGTAATTGCCAAAGCAAAATTTATGAGTATTGACAACTTAATAAGACAGTCTGATAACAAATCAAAAGACATTTGGGGTACTGTGAAGACTGAAACAGGAATAAGATGTGAAGACCAGGATATCATTCTCAAAAACTCAGAAAAAGTCAATATTAAAAAACAAGATTTCCCAAATTACATCAACAATTATTTCATAAATGCAACAACCCCATTAAGCTCAAAATTTACAAACTAAGAAAAACTTGAATTTTCAAAAGCTGCTTGTAGCATGAGGATAGATCCAACATATGAACATGAAGTGTTGAAAGTAATAAAAAGATTGAAACCTAAAATATCAGCAGGAATTGATAAGGTGCCTGTTTATATCATAACATTGACAGATGCACAAATCACAAGGCCCTTGTCATACATAGCCAACTTATCATTTAGTGAAGGAGTGTTTCCAGAAAGGATGAAAATTTTAAAAGTGAAGCCATTATTCAAAGACGGCGACAAGAATAAGGTAGAAAACTGTCGGCCAATATCCCTCCTTCCAGCAATTTCCAAATAAATAGAAAATTAATGAAACACAGAATCAAAAAATATCTAAATGACCATATGTTACTAAATAGAACTCAGCATGGCTTCCAGGTATGTGCTACACTGAACAAATAACCAAAAATCTAGAAAAAGACAACAGCATAGTAGGAATAAATTTAGATATCTCCAAAGCATTTGACACTGTCAGCCATGACATTCTTTTAGAAAAACTAGAATCATTAGTTATTCATGGGACAGGGAAAAAGTGGTTTGAATCATACCTACAAAACAGAACACAGATTGTAGAAATGATGTCAGATTACTCCAATCACAAATAAATTTAGTTTCAGATGCAAAAAAAGTGGAAATAGGAGTGCTGCAGGGCAGTATTCTAGGTCCCTTATTGTTCCTTGTCTATAAGGGACATTCAAAAAGAAATGAGCTGAAGGCATAATTACAGAAACCAGTCCCTGTGTGTTAGAAGTATTGATCCTGGCTGTTGAGAGACATGTCCCACTGTGACACAAGGTGGTGAATGGCTGTCTCACAACATTCCCGGGGCTGCGATGCTAACCAGTTCTGCACATACAGCTGGACGTTGTTGTCTGAGGTGAATTGTTTGCCCTTCAGAGCATCAATACTTCTAGCATACAGTTACTGGTTTCTATAATTATGTCTCTGGCTCATTTATTTTTAAACGCCCTTTATACATAAATGATTTTCACACCTCAGATGGAACAGCAAAAGCCATACTATTTGCAGATGACACTAGTGTGATAATATGTGCACCAAAGCAAATGCTGCAAACAACTGCTGATCAAGTAATGAAAATGTCCACACTTGGTTCAATGCAAGCTGGTTGACATTAAATGCAAATAAAACAAATTATATGCAGTTTGGGAAAATACGTCAGAATGTAAATCTTGATCTGTTGTTGGGTGACAAGGCCACAGACAGAGTGGCATCAACAAAATTGTTGGGGATTCATGTACATGGAAGTCTTAATTTTAATGACCATGTAATGAAACTTGTGTAGAAACTTAACTCAGTATGTTTTGCTCTTAGAATTACTGCAAATCTCTGTAGTGCAGTTGGTGCCAGGATGGCATATTTTGGCTATTTTCTGTCTCTTGCAATATATGGAATAATATTTTGGGGTTCCACCACTTGCCGTCTAAAACAAATCTTTCTGTTACAGAAGAGGGCTATCCAAATAATAACAGACAGGTGAACAAAATGAACACACACACAAAGGCATGTGAGGCATATTGGTACAAAACTCTACAACATACTGTCAGCCAACATCATAAGATGAAAACAGATTTAAAGTAAAATTGAAAGAATTTGTACTCGAACTATGTTTTTACTCAGTAAATGACCATTTAGGCCAATAAATAGTTCTGATAATGTTTATATTAAGGCGAAACTGAAAACACTGCCTTTCATCCCCTAAAGTTTCTGTTAATTTTGTATATCTGATGGTCCAGCTGCTGAGTGTGGTAAAATCTTAACTGAATTATTGTAGTGAATATAAGGGCTTCCTGTTTAGGGAAGAAAAAAGTAAAGCCTTATTGCAAACAGACTATGCAGTTACAATACTGTTAGTATACATGTATAAAAAGTTATATTATTGTGTCTTGTATGAACAAGTATTATTCTTTGTACTTTTTTTTGTACAATTTTGTATGTGTTATTCTTTGTACTACTAAATGTAAAATTTTGTATGTTCCTTTTACACAAATAGTTTCCCATAAATTTACATGTACTTTTGGATGACATCATTACAATATTTATTATGTATGGATGGATAAATAAATAAATCAATAAAAATGGCTCTTGAAGTTTCTTGCGTGTGAATGTGTTTTGGCCTATTAAATTTATTGTCAAAACCATATGAATAGACATGGGGGTGGGAACAGAATAATGGTTTTTACTGTGATCAGTGATTATTCTGTAATGTATTGGAAATAACTGGTCTTGGTGTAAAATATCCCATTCATACTTTGAGGTATTATTCATTAAGTAATGGAAAAAATGAGAAGTTTTGTTTATAGTAAGATCTTGCAGCATTACAGATCTTCTCACATGCACTGTTGACAATGTTGGAAGGTTTAATGGTTACAGTGAAGTTTTCATTACATGAATAATGATACACTATTTTCATATATTGTAGGAAGAGGATAGATGACTGAGGAATGGATGTAATCATGAGTTATTATGGGATAATGTAATTATGATATGCTAGCTTTTATGGAATTTTATGATTATGTTGATGATAAGTGGACCTCGGGGAAGATCAGTTTGAATTCCGTAGAAATGTTGGAACACGTGAGGCAATACTAACCTTACGACTTATCTTAGAACAAAGATTAAGAAAAGGCAAACCTACTTTTCTAGCATTTGTAGACTTAGAGAAAGCTATTGACAATGTTAACTGGAATACTCTCTTTCAAATTCTGAAGGTGGCAGGGGTAAAATACAGGGAGCAAAAGGCTATTTACAATTTGTATAGAAACCAAATGGAAGTTATAAGAGTCGAGGGGCATGAAAGGGAAGCAGTGGTTGGGAAGGGAGTGAGACAGGGTTGTAGCCTGTCCCCGATGTTATTCAATCTGTATATTGAGCAAGCAGTAAAGGAAACAAAAGAAAAATTTGGAGTAGGTATTAAAATTCATGGAGAAGAAGTAAAAACTTTGAGGTTCGCCGATGACATTGTAATTCTGTCAGAGACAGCAAACGACTTGGAAGAGCAGTTGAACGGAATGAACAGTGTCTTGAAAGGAGGATATAAGATGAACATCAACAAAAGCAAAACAAGGATAATGGAATGTAGTCAAATTAAATCGGGTGATGCTGAGAAGATTAGATTAGGAAATGAGACACTTAAAGTAGTAAAGGAGTTTTGCTATTTAGGGAGTAAAATAACTAATGATGGTCGAAGTAGAGAGGAAATAAAATGTAGACTGGCAATGGCAAGGAAATCGTTTCTGAAGAAGAGAAATTTGTTAACATCGAGTACAGATTTAAGTGTCAGGAAGTCGTTTCTGAAAGTATTTGTATGGAGTGTAGCCATGTATGGAAGTGAAACATGGACGATAACTAGTTTGGACAAGAAGAGGATAGAAGCTTTCGAAATGTGGTGCTACAGAAGAATGTTGAAGATAAGGTGGGTAGATCACGTAACAAATGAGGAGGTATTGAATAGGATTGGGGAGAAGAGAAGTTTGTGGCACAACTTGACTAGAAGAAGGGATCGGTTGGTAGGACATGTTTTGAGGCATCAAGGGATCACAAATTTAGCATTGGAGAGCAGCGTGGAGGGTAAAAATCGTAGAGGGAGACCAAGAAATGAATACACTAAGCAGATTCAGAAGGATGTAGGTTGCAGTAGGTACTGGGAGATGAAGAAGCTTGCACAGGATAGAGTAGCATGGAGAGCTGCATCAAACCAGTCTCAGGACTGAAGACCACAACAACAACAACAACAATGATAAAAATGATGATTATTCATTGTTAAAGGAGATTATGAAGATTTTTGTGAAGAATATGATGATGTTATGGTTAGATATTAATTGTCACGAAACAAAGTGGAATTATATTCATGGAATCATATGGTAACCCATTTGTAATGAAGTATGAGTAATTTTGAAGATTAATTAAAATTATAGCTGACAAGACAATGAGTAGAAATGCTTAATTTAGATAGATGAGTATTTTGAGTACAAGTAGATGTCATAGTGATTCTAAATTAAACAAATATTTAATCTGTGTACATTGAGATGTCATAATTATTATATACAGTGAATCCATCCCGAACATAGTATTAAAAAAAAAAAACAGAGCTTGTAATGAAGTTGTGCCAGGTAATGTAATGTCTTTGCTGCTATACTGGGAGGTTAATACCAGTATTCATTATGTAACTTTATTATTGAAATAGTTATGTTTTACCTTTGCCGCATTTACATTGTTTCCTGTGTCTTTGTAGTTATATCAGTTTCTTTCAATTTCAAATGATGTGTGTGTGTGTGAATATAAAATACTTTTGAACTCTTTAAATGACCTATATATGTCCAGAAATCTGTCAAAAATCTACTTCAACCCAAATATGACTTAATTTCAGATGTAAAAATTTACATCCTGAATTTTAAACCATTACTCTGAATACTAATTTTATGATGTTTCTTGTAGCAAGGGTCAAACAGACAAGCAGCTAGTATAAATGAGAGTATACAAAATGATGGACTCTAACTCAAGAGATGATGGACTTAACTACATATGATGGAAAGACTGAACTGAAGTAATGAAAACTGTAACATTAACATTTGAAATGTGAGAGGGAATGGATCATAGAAGCCTTCTGGCTTATCGAACAGTTGACTGTCATACATGTCTGATAGAAATTCATGTGTTTGTCAAAAATAATTGATCAGATTCAAACTGCATCATAAATCAACAATTTTTTAAAAATTTAAATGATTTAGATTAACACCAGTGTGCAAGAATTAAATATTTCAATAACCACAAAAATTTATTTTGAATAAAATTTTTTCATTTATATCTTCTTAAACATCAAATTTGAGGTACTTATTATAATGCCTAGTGGCACACTTTTATTTTCTAGTATACTGCATGATACATACATTAAATTCACATCGCAGTTCTTGAATAATATAATGTTTCGCTTTTATTTGTGTTTACACAGATGTTGGCATATTTGCTTATGTACTAATCTGAAAGAGCTATTTTCTAGGCAAACATAGTTATCAGACACACTTTGAACTTTTTTGAAAATCCTGTTATGTTTATTATTATATTACTGTGGATAGGCAATCCGAGAACCAAGTTCCAATTTCAGTTCTTCGTTCTTTCCTTTTCTTCCATCTGCCCACTACGTTTCTTCTTTCTGTCTTGAGACCCTTTTGAACCAATCTCTATAGTTACCCTGCCTTGGAATCCTTCCACTTTCAATACTTTTTCCTAAAAGGCTTCTCTGTTGTGTGTATCTTCTATTTTTATATTGTTTTTTCTAAATGCTTTTCTACTTCATTGACCCAGCCTGTTGTAAAAATCTTATTATTTAATCAACTGTCTTGCATTCTAAATAAATGTCCAAAAAACATGAGTCCTCTTTTCCTCACTATGTTTCAAATATTTTGGTTTATTTCAGCATGACTTTGTAATTTCCATTTACTAGTATTATTGTTGTTATTATTATTATTATTATTATTCATAATTATTATCAACATTAATAGTGACTTTAAAAAAATTAAATCAAATTACTAAACAATAAATGAAAAACATACAAATATAAGTTTACCATATCCATCAATATTATTTTCGAGTAATCTCTTTGTATAAGTCATACAACTTTGTCTGCATTTTATATATATATACTGACAGATTTGATAAGATCATCTTATTGAGTTTGGTAACGTGCCATCATTGATAAACTACAATACAGTAAAAGCTGAAACATTGCAGATTATGGGATCTATCTAATTTCTAGTTAAACTGTCACTAGTAAAGTTGGAATGGAGTGGCTACAATATGTCCAGTGCACAAACATATGGCTAATGTTATCAGCACTGTGTACATTAACGAAAATAGGCTAGTGTATTATCAGTTTAAGTGTTCAGGACCACACCTCAGTATGCTAATAAAGTCACCTACCCATCTCTCAAAATTTTGTCATTGAACTGGGCATGCCTTTGATAGCAGGTAAATCAGTGGTAGTGTAATTATAATTATAAACATAACATTTAGCAAACATTTTATTTTTTGTGCCCTTCAGTTAGTTTACAATTGGGTATTAAGTGTGCACATTTACACATACAAACATTTTGAGCAGATAGTGCTTTGTGAAGTCACTGGCAATAGTAGTTGTGAATCTGGTATGCTGCTTAATTTCACCTATGTATCTTTACAGTAATACACACATATTGCTACCCGCCCTCTAAAATGAGCCAAGCTGATGTCTGCTTTTCATTTATGGCAACGAGTATGGTATGTGATCCACTACTGTCAAATCTTGTGATCTCATCTTGAATGGAAGGGATAAAATTATTAATTTTTAAAGTGAAGTTAATAGAAGATAGTGAGATACTTTCTCTTTCCGTACCACAGGATTTACATACACAATACATTTCTGCTGAAAAAGTCCTGTAAGAGAATAAAAGTACACTAGGATGTATCAAATTTTCAAAATATTAAGAAGTACCGTAAAAGGCTAGCAGGGGCTAAGTAGTCATTTTCTTCAGTAAGAAGGCTGCGAAACTGAACACAATAAGCTATATGCATGTAAGAGCTTATCTCTTTGGGCCGATGCTTGTGTAAATGCTTTCGAATCACCAGGAGTGAGTCCTGCGACCAGTGGAGACTAGTAATGACCATCTACTGGTCAGCTCTCGAACAGAATTTGCCTAGACATGACTGACTGGCACTGGAAAATGCCTCAACTGAAAGCATTTGCATGATCATGGCTGGTTCCACTGAATTACTTGAATGAACCTTTAGTTGTTGTGTGCTTGGGACTGAAACATTTGTTGAATAGTTATGATACTTATATCCAAAGTACATTGTGAGCTTTTATTCATAGTAATTCATTAAAACTGATGTAATTCACTGAAAAAGGATGCTCAGCATTTCATTTATAATGAAACTTTGCACCACTTTGAAATCTTATCAAGATCTGACTGAATGTTTATGCACCTCTTTCAGACAGTACTTCATTATAGATGACTGCATCATCTGCAAAAAGTCTGAGGTTACTGTTAATACTGTCTGCAACGTCATTAATATACAACATGAAGTTACTTCTAGATCTCATGATGACTCTCCATAGAACATGCTGTGTCCTCTCTGCCAAAACTCCTCTATCCACTCGTAAATTTCACTTTATACTCCATATGATTAAACTTTTGTCTATAAGCAGAGGTGTGGTATTGAGTTAAATGCTCTTCAAAAATCAAGAAATACAGAATGTAGCTGACTGTCACGTGAGAAAAGTACGAGCTGTGTTTAAGATGATCGATGTTTTTGGAATCCAAGCTAGATGGCATGGAGGAGTTCAGTATGATGAAGATACCTCATTAAGTTTGAGCTCAGAATATGTTCTGAGTTTTTCAGCAAAGCAGTGTCAAAGATATTTTACAATATTTTGTGGATCACTACTACTACCCTTCTTGTAGACAGGTGTGATCTGACTGCAAATTTGTACATCAGTTTGGTAATTTGACCCATTGTGCTGCCAGTCATGAATAGCATTCCAATTTTCAAAAGGATAATGGTAAGCTATATACAGCTGTTGTAACTCAGTTCTCTTTACATAGTGTTGACATACTGCATTGGGCTGCTCGATCACTAGATCTATCTCCAGTCGAGCACATATGGGACATAATCGGACGACAACTCCAGGTTCATGCACAACCAGCATTAACTGAACATTTATTGACCAATCAAGTGCAACAGACATGGAACTTCTTCCCACAAACTGACATCCAACACTTCTACAGCACAATGCACGTATGTTTGCATGGTTACATCTGTTACTAACATACTAGCATTTCACATGTGCAATGGCTTATCTCATGCTTACATTAGCCTGTGATCTTACAATGTTAATCACTTACATATGTTACCAAGACAAACGTATTCCTAAAATTTTATTACTCGAGATCAATTATTGTTTGGTGTTGATTTTTTTTTTTGTTAGTGTATATATCGACTACACCCGAACACACAATTTAATTGATGTTCACACAATGTTAAATAATAACCTTCATTCCTGTGACTCCTCAATTATCTGTTTTGAATACTTTAATATTTGACAGTCCATACAAAATTTCTTCTCAACTGCTCTGGATGCTTTAGGACATTGCCCAAAGACTTCATTCATTATTCCATGTGGTCACAGGATTGCGGCCAGATGATGTTGACATCCTGCCATGATATTTCACCTGAGAACCAATCAGCCATCTTCAGGTGTCTGTTTCAATACTGACCTGAAGATGGCTGAAAGTTTATTACCCAAAATATCATGGCAACATGTCGACATAATCTGGCTGCAATCCTGAAATCTCATGGAATACTCGTAACTCTGGAAATCCTTCATATGTTTTTTCTAGTAGCTCTCGGTTTTTTTTTTTTTTAACATCGATTAATTCTGAATGCTCTTCTCAAGCACAGCATGTCAAATGCTTCTAGCTTCGTCTTTTCCCATTTTTCCATAGACCACCACGTTTCTTTTGCATACAGTACTGAGTTTTGGGCTCACAGTTTCTGGGACCTCAGAATCAATCTGTCAGAATAACTTCCTTTGTAGTAGCGTGCTTTCTTCTCCTGCACCATACTGTTTAAGCTGTCTTCCTGACTTTTGTAATTTCTACTACCCAGTTGCATAATGTTTCTTCTTCTCCTTCAACCACCACACCACACCACCACCACTGCCACCACCACCACAACTACTACTAGTAATGTTCCTTTCCCAGTTATGATGTTTAGCGCATCATTAACTTGTATTACTTTACCAAGTTCAGTTTTGCTTTATTCTTGTATTTGTGATAACTGTATTGTGCATTCCATCCAACAGTTTTAAGTCTCCCTTAGTAGGCTTAGGAGAGCTATGTCATCTGTGCACCTTATCATTGGAACTTGCTCCCTTTGTGTTTCATTCAGCAACTCTCTATCTACAGCCCTACGTTTTCTTTTACACCTGTTATCCAGTAGTCTCTGTCTATTCAGAAGTTTCTTTACAATGCTTATATACCATGAACTATTCTGCTGGGTACATATCTGTCCAGTACATGTTCAACTGTTCTTTTAAACTTAAGGCATAGTGCCCCTATGTGCTCCTGCCCTGTACTGAAAGTTTCAAGTTCCTCAATGAGATAAAGTATTACCGTTTTTTTTAATATATATATATACCTTTTTCCATGTTTTAGTTGTCCTTCATACTTCGGTAATCATGCATTATGGATATTGATACAAGTTTTGGTGTGGACATCCTCAAAGAGATCAAGTCATTTGTTGCCATTAGATCCAATATATTTTCATCTTGAGTGGGGTTCCTAACTATCTGTTCCAGAAAGTTTTCAGAGAAGGCATTTAGTAATCATGCTTGCCACTAACTAAGCTGTAATTTTCCTGATTGACTGTTGGGTGATTAAAATCTGTACTTATGATTACAATATGATTGGGGAACTTCCATACAGGCGAACAGAAGTTTTCTCTAAAGTTTTCAGTTACATCAGGGGGCGAGTCTGGAAGTCAATAGAAGGATCCAGCTACCATTTTATGCCCACCCCTGATACCGAGTCTTGCCCAAATAGTCTCAAATGCAGTTTCAATTTTTATCTTGGTGGGTTTTACAGGGTGTATACGGGGACAAGGAAAAAAATTCCTGGATTATTCCCGGATATCCCGTTTAAAAAATATGCTTTTTCCCAGGCAAAAATACACTTCTTCCGTGCTAAGTGACAGTAGGTTTTCCATAGATTTTCCCCCAGAACTGTAAAACTTATCAATCCTTTGAATGGTCAACGTTTTATACACTCGCATAGAACTTCCCAGAAAAAAACTAAAGACGGGGGAGAGAAGTTTTGGAAAGACCTTTGATTTGCAGCATATTTTTGTATTACGAAAGTATAAATTTGAACTGAACCAAACACAGTTTCCGGAGCGTTGAAACCGAGCTTGCGATGTCCTTTTGTAAGCCAATCATATCTCATGCCACGTGATCTGGCCAGCTGATGACAGCAGATATTCAGAGCATAGGACACGTGTTATCGTCAGCCAATAGCAAGATCACTGGTACGTAGCGCAAACATACAAAGAGGAAAAGTTAACAGTTTACATTAATATACATAGTATAGCTAAAAGAAAAGCTAGGCTTTCACATATAATATTGGTTTCTAAGATTAACAAGCTGCAACAGAAACTAAGCTTTCACATGTAATATTGATATTTTTTGCATGTGTTATAATTTAAGAAACATCAAATATATGTGCCAGTAAATTTCAAGTTATGACATAAATTCTGGGCTCGAAATTCTTGTAAGTGGCTGGTCCTCAAAGTGTTCAGTTTTAAACGCTCTGTGATTTAGAAATTCATCCCACTTTCTCACACGTAACATAATTCATCTTGCGTAAAAAGAAATTTACTTTGAAAGTAACGCTTTTCAAACCATCTTTCGCAATACTATCCGGCGACTGTTAGAAATTGATTCGATTTACCAGGTGCCAGAGAGCGCCAGTAAACAGGCATTATTTTGCATATGTAGTTGCAGTGGTGTAGGAAGCCTGCATGTTCATACGTATAAAACACTAAGAGAGCTTACATTAAACCATAAAAGAAACAGGGCACCAGAGGATACTCCCAAGAACATCAGAATTACATAAACCATACTAAAATGCATAATTCGGCTTGAAGTGCACACTGGTCTTTTCCAGATTCACAATGAACTAGGTCCCATCTGATATTAAGTTTTTCAGTGTGGTTTTTGGGATGTAGATTTTCTTGGAGTAACAGTACTGTACTATCTCATATTTGGTTCTTTATTGTGGCATAATGCCACACATGGCAGAAGATGATAGTGTGCACTTGAAATTCACCAAACAGTTGGAACTGGCCAATACTGTGGAATGAAACACTTCATTTCAAATAAACTGATTGCCTCAGCGGAAAGATTAACAAAGCCAAATTTCTTTAGCAAAATTGCAAAAATAACTTCATCGTTATGCAAGGCTGCTAATAACTTGGAAATAAAATAAAATCAGAAAACTGAAACTAATAATATATTTTTGCCCTCCGTAATTATGTGAATGTATTTTAATTCACTTGACAGCTCCCAGAAACAGAAATCCATTTTGTTTTCATTTGAATCTGTAAACGAAGAGAGGCAGCGAAATCACTTAACACAAACACGGGTCACATGGAAACTAATGCCCTCCCCACTACAACTCTGCACATGTGCGAATCTGGCAGCTAGGACGCGCTAGAAAAATGTTTTTCATTAGCATCTGGCAGCTTGCTGCTACTGCCGATACAGCTAACAGCCACACTTCAAGTAGCGGGAAGCGAGAGAAGATACTGATCATATGCGAGTCAACTGCACATGCGCATGAGCCCGCTGGCAACTGGTCAAACAGTTGTGACGTCACGCTCATAGAAAGCAGTTTATTGTTGTGAAGAATTACATAGTCTTCGCCCTGTGGCCTTTGACATATTTCTGCTATTTGTACATGCTTGGGTGTGCTCGGTGTTTTGTTGTTGTAAATTGCGCATTTCCTCTGCCACTAAAGTTTTATTTTTTTCCCTCTCATTTATATTTTATTCTGGAGTATCATTCTCCAGTAGCAGGATACAGTAACATTCTTTGGTAGAGAATCAATTCTTACCAGTCAAAATTACAAAAATTTAACTGAAAGCTAAAACAATGAAAAATTCCCGGAATTCCGAAAAATTCCTAGGTTTTCTCCCAGATGAAAAAATTCCTGGGTTTTCCATGGATTTCCCGGTTTTCCCGGGTTGTATAAACCCTGGTTTTAGTTTCTTGTCTAGAGTGACAAACCACCACTTCTATTCCCCATTAGCCTATCCTTTTAACATAAAATTAAATTTTCCCCAAATATCTCACTCCTATCACATTCCTAGATATTTCTTCTTAATGCAGAAATATCATACTTCAATGTGTGCTATGCTAATTAGAAAGATCAATTATTCATGAAGAGCAGAAAAAGATGAGCAGAGAAACAACTATTAAAATTTTTTGAGATAGTTTTACCAAGAAGCACATAACTGTTTCTCCTTTATGTTCTCAAGATATTGAGAATCATTTCAGCAAATCACACCAGTATTTCAGTGAGGTTTGCTGAACATTATTAAATATGATTACTTTTGCACTTATACAACAGAGAATATTAGAAGGTACAGCTCAATCTGTAGCTGATCTTAAATTTTTTGTCACTTATTGCTTCTTTCACCCTATCAATGATTTATTAATGGTAAAAAGACAAGTTGCTACAGAAATTGCAGTCTACAGGAATCTATAGATCCCCCTGATACAGGAAGGTGGTAAGGCAATGACACACTGTCTGCAACAGAACAATGGTAAGCAAAGCACTGCAGAATTCAAATCATCCTTTGGTTCAGGGACAGCTGTGCTACTAAATTACAAGTTGAATACGTCTACTTTTAATACTATCACCATATCTAAACTGCTTTGGAAATAAAAACTTGTTCTTACCAACCACTAAAATATTGCAGTAATTTACCTCATATTCTGTAGGATAATATCCTATGGCTCTCATGAAGTTGGGCAGCTCACACAGTGGTATATGATCAGAGATCTTGTGCAATATGGGCAATTTATCACCCTGATGCAATAGTTGTGCATAGTAAAAGAAGTCTTCCATTTGCCTCATTAGCCAGCCTCCTTTGCCACCTTCCATCAGTGAATAGTATGGCATCATATCTTCTCCACCGATATGAACCATAGCATCGGCAGCTCTGGAGGAATCATAAACATTCTTAATCTTCCGAGGATAAACAATTCAAATAACAGTGTCATATTAAAAATGGCATTTTGTAGGCAGCTTGCTGATTAGTTCCTTGGCCACTATCCTTAAATGTCTAATCAGTATTTATTGTTTTAAATGCTGAAGCATGATACATTGTTTTTGATTTAGGTCATAATTGAAATTAATTCTCTTTACTCCTGCACAGAATTATTGAAAGGTAAACATCCTACTGGTAACAGAAAATGAATTATAATTTTCCTATAGATTAAAAATTAAAATCGTTATGACTAAGGTAAATAAGAAATGAAAAAGAGGAGACAGATCAGGAACTAGTTCTATCTCCAGAGCTTTTGCTGTTTTTTTAATATTACATTAAATTACATTTTTATTGGTCCTTTTGATCATTTGTTGTACAAGGTATACAATATGATATTGGACAAGTCATTGTGATTTACAGTACACGTTTTTAAATCATACAAGAATACTTACATTGATTTAGGCTTAATATTATCACAACTGAAAGTTCAGCTTCCATCCAATATATTTAACCTTGGTAATAAATTTTTATGTTTTGTGATATTCATCTATACTATAATAACATTTTTGCAATAAATATTTATGGACATCAGTTTTAAATTTTGAAGTGTCCTTTATTATTTTAATGTTTGTAGGTAGCTTATTGTATAGTGTGTTTCCTGTTTGCAGTGGTCCATTCTGTTTTAGTGTTGTGTGTGCATGTTGAACATGTACGTCCTGCTTTCTCCTTGTGTTATACAGGTGGATACTCTGGTTGGTTGATGCAAGATTGTTGCTATTTTCTAAGATTTTCCTTACAAATACGATTACTTGTAAAATGTACAGACATGGTAGTGGAAGGATATGTAGTTTCTTGAATAAGGGCTTCTTGATGCAGCATTTTCTATTGCTCTTCCAATTCTCTTTTGGTATATAAAACAACTTTTGGTAGCAGATGTGTTTCCCCAAAAGATTATGCCATATCACAGTAAGGATTCTGCCTGGGTGAAGTCTCTTTCGATGTGCGATCAGAAAGAATTTTGATAGTATGATAGTATAGCAAATGGTATTTAATTTATTTGTAATGTATTTTGTATGTTGGACCCATCTTAGATCTTCTTGGATCCATATCCCAAGAACTTTTGTAGAACTTACATTTTCGAGGGTTCTAGTGAACAACTCTACGTGTGGTGCTAGTGGACATTTATTTTGCACTGTGCGTATATGCATTGTAACTGTTTTTTCTGTGTTTATTACTATGTTGTTACCAGAAAACCAGTCTGTAATGTGGGTGGTACAATTTTTAATATCATGTAGTAATTCTTCTTTGGTCCTTCCTTTTATCATCACATTTGTGTCATCCACAAATTTTACGTAATTATGGCATGGGCTAGACGGTTCCAAGTCATTTACAAAGAGTAGAAACAGAACTGGTCCTAGAATGGAGCCTTGCGGTACACCATACTTGATGCTCTGCTTTTCTGAGCAGTAGGACTTTATCTTGTTCCCTTTTTGGGTAGTAAGCTCAACTATTTGTTCTCTGTTTTGCAGATTATGATTTTATCCATTCATGGGCCAGGCCCCTAATACCTACAGATTCAAGTTTCTGAAGCAAGATGTTGTGTGGAATCCATGTTGACTGTTTGAGAAATAATAATTTTTTTCTATGGAACTGATTAGTCTTTTATAACAGATTTTTTTAAATTATTTTGAAAAAAGCAGATAATAGTGAGATTGGCCTGTAGTTTGATACTTCTGTTTTCATCCCTTTCTTGAACAGGGGTTTTTCTTTTGCTATCTTCTATTTTTCTGGGAACACCCCTTCTGATAGAGACCAGTTACAGATGTTGACAAGTGGCCCGGCTATGAAGGGAGCACATTTCTTCAAGATAAAGTCAGGGATATTGTCAGTACCAAAAGAGAATTTGGGCTTCAGTTCTTTGATTATATTAAGTATTTCCTTTTCATTGGTGGGGTATAGAAAAATAAATTTGTTATTTATAGTACATCTGGATTGATATATAGGAGAACTCTGTAAATTTTGATTTATAAGATGTTCAGCTATCTGTGTAAAGTAGGAATTAAATTTATTTGCAATTTCTGTAGGTTGAGTTATCACAGTTGAGTTCTCCATATAATTTGAAACATTCTGTCATAGTCTCACATATACCAAACACACATCTCAACAGCTGCTGCTTGTGGATTGTTTTTGAACAGTTGCTGGGATATAACACGTTATGAGTTGAGGAATGAATTGGAGCAGCTAAGAATATGTAAAACACATGGGGCAGTGGAAGGGCAGCAAATGTTGGAAGACAATATAGGAAAGGTCTTGTGGCTCTTGGCAATAATAGAAAATGTAGATTAGTGCTGATAACAATCACACAACTTTGATGTGTAGAGAGAAAGGAGTGGGGGGAGTGCAGGAGGCATGGAAACAGAAAGGCAGTGAGGAATGAGAAAATGACAGAAGATGGGTTTGCTCAGAATATGTCTACAACACCACTACAGTGTTTTAATTGTTATGTTGTTATTGTTATGAAAGCTAATCAGTTGTCCTGTAGCAACAAAATTAAATTAAGGTTAATTATCAGACATTCTAATTTGCAGCTACCTAACAACTGGTGGGCAAGCAAACAACCATTTAATAGATTTAGTGGCTTGACTTCCATTCAATTAGGACAAGGATGTGGCTTGATACTGATTTAGATCTACATTTAGCTCTACTGGGAAAAAAAGAAAAAGAAAGGAAGAAACAAAAAGAAGAAGAAGAAGAACAAGGAAGAAGAAATAAACTATATTTCATGGAATAGTGGTCCTACAGAGGCTAATATTCTCAAAAGTTATACATGATTTAATCTGGCAATGCATTCAAAGGAACTGGGTCCTATACAGGTCACATTTTATTTGTAGCAGTGACATTGTTCAGAACACTAATTCATTGATGGAAATTATTTCTCCACATTTAATCATTTCACTCTGTCCAAAAATAACTGACTCATAAAAACAAAGATACAAATTTTCATTTTAATACACAATTTAAAAAAAAAGACATTTCCAGAAATGCAAACTGTTGCACTGAGGTGATTAAGTTAAAACTATTTGCCCACCATGTTATTACAAGCTGACATTAGTGACTCAATCAGAATCAGAATTTTATCGTCTCATAACATACAAGTTAAATAACTGATTTTATGTACACGGGACTTGTCAGCTTATAACTATGATAAATTATACATGGAATACAATATTTTTATATAATCACAATAAAATCTGAATATTATTTATTATTATTGTTTTTATCCTGCTCAGATGGTCAGATCATTAAAAAAATCAACAGAGTAATAACATTTCTGCACCAGGGTGCTATACAATTCCCTTTTTACTGCCTCAATTTGGACCTCCCTAAAATTTGTGTCTCTCAGTTTATTGTATACTTTCATTTGACTACTGTCCATACTGCCTGATTTATTTGTGTGTTTTTTAATGAATTTAGTGTTTTCCATTCCTTTGCTGCTTTTACAACCTTCTTAAATAGTTTTTTATATGCTTCAACATAGTTCATGAACTTAGGGCTCTTATTTGATTTCAGCTCAGCATGTAGCTCTCTCTTTCTATTGCTAGATATTTTTATGCCAGTGGTAATCCACTTTAGTTTATTTGTTTCCCTTCTTGGGCAATTCTGATTTCAGAAACAGACAAAAGACCTCTGAAAATGCACTGCTCTCTTTCTCCTCATGCTCATGCTCATGTGACCACTACTGTAGCCAGTCATATGTTAAACAGCTTCTGCAGAATGATTCTCCTGAAAAGATATGTTATTATTACGTAAGGAGTGTTCAAAAAGAAATGAGCTGGAGGCACAATTACAGAAACCAGTACCTGTATGTTAGAAATATGGACCCTGGCTGTTGAGACACTTGTTCCACTGTGACACAAGGCAGTGAATGGCTGTCTCATAAAATGTTAACCAGTTCCGAACGTACAGCTGGACGTTGCTGTCTACATGAGTGCAGGAAGTGCTGATGTTCTTATTTGACCAAGATGGCCCCCTTCTGATTCACTTCCTGCTGCACAGGACAACAGTCAAAGCCTAGCATTACTCACAAACCTTGACCACCTTTTGCCAATTGATCAAATCAAAACGACCAGGCAGTCTCATGCGTGGGGTCATTTTGCACCATGACAATGCAAAGCCTCATATGGACAACATAGTTGTGGCACTCCTACAGAAATTCAAATGGGAGGTTCTCAGACACCCTCCTTACAGTCTGGACCTCTCTCCCTGTGATTAAACCATTTTTGGTCCCCCTTACAAAGGCTCTGAGGGGCAAACGATTCACCTCGGACGGCGATGTCCAGCTGTACATGTGGAACTGGTTAACATCACATCTCTGTGAATTTTGTGAGACAGCCATTCACCACCTTGTGTCACAGTGGGACAAGTATCTCAACAGGTACTGGTTTCTGTAATTATGCCTCCGGCTCATTTCTTTTTGAACGCCCCTTATAGATTGCTAACATACTGGTACTGGTTTCTGTAATAATGCCTAAGGCTCGTTTCTTTTTTAACACGTCTTATAGACTGCACAATGGTGTTTTTTCTACCAGAGGCATCCTGATTCAAATTTGTGTTTTGTTTGTAAATCTAGTGAGGCCATCGATAAGCTCATTTGGTACACACGCCATGCACAGGGCCATTTTGTCCTGAAGTGGGCATGAAAATTATTCAGTTGTTGTTATTTTAACACATGAAGCAGAAGGTGCAGCAAGTGTTGCAGGCTAGTTTGCTTTGCCAAAAGCTAAAACCTTGAAACCTGTATAAGAAAGATGAACTCCATCCTATTGCACTGACTTAACAACTACAAAGATGAACTCCATCCTACTGCACTGACTTAACCACTACAAGTTATTGCAATTGATGTCAGGATAGTTGTCAAATATGTAGTATTACTATATGACGTCTTTTCTAATATGTATATATTTACTTCACAGGGATTCTAAAAAGCAAACCAGTGCTGAAGAAAATACAAGATGATTACATACCAAGATTTGGCAACCCAGAAACTGTTCTGTCAGACAGTGGTACCAAATTCACTAGCCACAAGTGGAAAGATTTCATGCAACAACATGGTATTAGGCACTTATTAATCTCAAGTTTCCACCCAGAGAAAAATACATTCCTTGTGAATTTAACAAGTTTATTGGGACCTACTGCCATCACAAAAACATAGTACATTGCTCTGACACCTTGGTCAATTTGAGGAAATATGGAGTGTACCATTCCAAAAATATCACGTTGCAGAGTAGCAAGGGAAGAAAGTATACAACAAGTTGTTGTACCATTAACAGAAAAAGCTAGACAATGCATGCAGTATTCTGACAGGAAAATCAGTTAACAATGAACATATATACCTGGTGACAAGGTGTTAATCTATTGTCACCATAAATCATCTCCCCATATGAAATGAAACTAAAAATGGCAGCTACACTACTCTGGTCCTTTTATAGCAGCCAGAATACTGCATGCAGGTAGCTTTTTTCTGATCTACCCTGAATCTGGGAGGATCAAAGGATCGTTTGCATATCAGGATCTAAAGTAATTTTATTAGGCATACATATACAGCACATGACATTTCATATTTGTGTACTAATACATGTGTGTTTCTATTTTTCTGAGCCTAAGTTGATTATATGTTCAAATTATTTCATCCTACATATATGAGCATAGTTATCTTTTTTCTTTGTCATTAGATAAACACAGGAACACTAAAGCAGCAACACATACATGACACATTTTTAAAGTTCTTCATATGTCAGTTGTGCAGTTGACAAGCATTTTAAATATAACAAATTTGTGTCTCATGTGGGAGTTTGCACACAGTAATTTGAGAAACCGGGTAGCTGATCTGATGAGGAGTGTAAATATGACAAATGTTCCTGTTTGCAAATACCACAGACTATTCTGAGATGTTGTACACTTTGCTTCTTACAGTGCTATGGTCTCTGTGTAGAAATTTGGCATGCGATAAAAACAGTGCTATATGTGTGCTGAATGTACTAATCAGTTGGCTTTGGTATAGGCAAAAACAAATCTAAATACATTTAAATTGAAGTTACTAGTCATGTAATTATTCTGCAGGTTAATACAGAGTAGCTTAGGTTACGTTAACTTGTGTAAACAATTGCATTCACTAATGAAATTTGTGTAAAACTGTTGAGAATTATCTCATGTTCAATAACACTGTTTTAATTGAAACCATGTCTGCACACAAATTTTAATTCTATGAAGAAAGACTTCAGTTCTCTACAAGGAGTGGTATAGATTGTTTGTATGCTAACAGTGATCAGTATTCAATAACCTAAACTCTGACCTCAGATTGTACAAGGCATGATACTCAGCGCAGCAATAAAAAGAACTGGTCAAGTACTTACCATTCTGTAACTGCAATAATTAGTGTTAAGTGTGTGCGATGTATAATCCAAGAATGAGTTGATGAGTTCTAATGGAACACCATCCTTGTTGAGGTGCCACTGAATCCTTTGAACACGCACTGGATGTCATACACTTAATGACCAACAACAAATGTATTGTATACCACTTCACTGGATGAACACCATAATGTGAATTTGAATAATTGTGTGCATGAGAGATCAGCTCCACCTGGCTGAAGTGAGAAGTTTCTGCACTATCAGCAAGATAAAGTATTAATGAGTCTCTGTTCATGCACTGCAGAAGCAGTTAGGTGTGTACTGATAAACAGACTGCAAGCAGTTAGAGCTTCTGCTGACAGGTTGAGTTGTGGCCAGCTTCTCTGCATTCTGTTATCAGCAATACTATTCTCATGGATGGACAGTTATGCACTTAAGAAACTGCACTGAAACATTCACTACACAAAATATGATATTAATGTCAGGGTCTTATGAACAAGAAAAATGAATGTCAACAGCATGGAAGACTATTTTTATTTTATTAAGCATATGGCAATTAATGCCACTCAGTATGAACAAACAATTTCATTTGTATAGGAATGTATAATATTTGTTGTAGGTTTAATTATGTACCTCTGATAAACATAGGTCCCTGTAAACATAGAAGTGAGTGAACCTTGGACTGTGTCGAGTTAACTAATTGAATTTCAGGGAGAACCAGAGATTATAACCCTCTAATCAATGTCATATGATCTGTTTTTTATGATTGAGTTCGTACAGCTCCAAACCTATGCATCAAAATGAACATTGAACACTTATAAAGGTAGATGCACATGGGAAACACTCTTACCTCAGTTTCAACTGGTTTTCTGTAGGGGCAGGGTCAGTGTAGCCAACTCAGTTATCATCAGGCATAGCCACTATTTGTCAGCTGAGTAATAACCAAGGAATAGTTAAAAAATTGTACCCCTTATGCCTCTGTGATTAAATTAGTGTGTGTATGTGTGTCTGTCTGTGTGTGTGCACGTTACCTGAGCTTCCTGTAGTGTTGTAAGAGAAAATATTTAATAACACTGTGCATATCAAACACTGCACTATTCAATTAGCAAGAGAATATTTTTGCAATCTAAATGTACATACACTATTTACAGCTATTTGTACATTTCATGATGAGATGAAAAGGATAGACTGCTTCTCATTATGTAAAAGAGATGCTGAGTCACAGACAAGTACAACAAAAAGATCGATATAAATTTTAGCTTTTGGCCAAAAAGCCTTCTTCTAAAGTAGAAAACATACACATATTTACACAAGCACAACTCACACACACGTGTGGCCACTGAGGCCAGACAAGTTTGGAAGGCAACAGCTATAACACAGGAAAGAAGAGAAAGAACAGTATGGACACTGAGTAAAGTAATGCTTTTGAGAACAGTGACAAAGGAAAACAGCACTGGGGTACAGGATGGAAGAAGAGCTGCTAGAAAAAATCAAACAATGGAAAATCCAGGATGGAATAACGACAATATCATGAAAAGGATAGATTTCTACTCACCATATAGTGGACATGGTGAGTCACAGACAGGCACAATGAAAAGATTGATATACTCTGGAGCTTTTGGCCAAAAGGCCTTCTACATTAGAAAAATCCCATACATTCACACAAGCATAACTTGTACACACACGTGACCATTCTCTCTGGCCGAGCTGAAGTGGGCCAAACTGGGTACACAAACTCCTTGCCCCGAGAGGTTCAGCATAGGGAGGTTTATAATGCACTAGCTGTAATATTTATGCTTTTCAAGTCTCTGCTGTGTAAGCTTAAGCTGTCCTGCCCTACATGATAGAGTGTTGTGTGGGAATAGTATCAATATGCTTTACAGGGCAGCCTACACATCAGCACCAAGACATGATTATCCAGACCCCCCGATCTAGGCTGCCCAGCACAATAGGCCTGTTGTGTTAGAGTAATATCAACCTCCTTTGGCAACCTTCTCTGCATGGCAGCTGATATGAAATGGGAAAGAAAGGGTTTCCAAGCCCTTGGCGTATAAGATGTGCTGCATAAGAGACATGTTGTGTGAGCAGTACCAACTGTTTTCTTGACCTCCTTCAGATGAGCATGCCTTGGGAAGATTGAGATTGATAGACAAGGAGATGTGGAGAGAGGGTGGGCAGGAGTGGATAGAAAGGGAGAGAGAGGGCACGAGGGGATGGGGTAAGGAGAGAGGGGGCAGGAGGAGATGAAAGGTCAGAGAGGGGAGGGAGGATGAGAATGACTGAGAGACGGGGTTGTGGACAACAGGGTTAGAAAGAGTGAAGGGAATGGACAGAGAGAGCTGGGAGGAATGAGAAGGGTAGCCAGAGAAGTGCTCATTCTCATTCATTTTACTTGCAGTTTGGTTCCATACTCAGCTGGGGGGAAAAAAGTGGCATGACAGATGTTTTATATGTTAGGGCCAAATGAATGATAATTAAGATAAAAGATAATTCATTAGTATGATGAAGAAGCAGATGTTACCGTAGCTCGTCCGTATTTATGCTGTTGTTTATGAGACGAAGATGCAGTCCATAGCTGCTTCGTCCTTATAGCTTCCAAATTTACTCCTTGATTCAGATACCTAAACATTATAAATGGTCTTGTTCTTATATAAAGAACAATAACTGTATTGTGAACCTCAGGAAACATTTGTTTCAAGATAAAGCACAGAGAATTTGCATTTTTTTATCTGCAAAATCTTTGCCATGAAAAGCAGCAAATTCTTCTCCAAACTGCAATACTTTGTTAGGCCATGCTGGCATTGCACAGTAAATACTACCGGGAGATATAATTGAAATATAGTCTGATTTGGCTCTTATACTACACTTTCTGCTGCTGGAAAACTTAATGATTTACCAATGTTTTGGCACTTAAATGCAATATTGCTTCCAATGTATTTCACGGCATCTGGAAGGACATCCGAGATTACAGAGTCATCACATACTGTTACCACATCTGTTAATAAATTTTCCTCAATATTCACAGATATGGGATTTCTCATGCTGGCAGTTCATCAACAATATACAGATCACTGGTAATGAAACTTACCTGTTTCCAGAGAAAGAAATATTTCTTGCATTGCCCATCAGTATAAAGAGATGCACCCGTTATCTACTTGAAATGATGTGGAGTTATTGTAAAATGTACCTAATCCTTGTATTCAGAAGAATGGAAAAGAAAATTGAAGATCTGTTGAATGACAATCAGTTTGGCTTTAGGAAAGTAAAGGAACCAGAGATGCAATTGTTACGGTGCATCCAATGATGGAAGAAAGACTAAAGAAAAATCAAGATAGGTACATGGGATTTGTTGACCTGAAAAATGCATTCAACAATTCAAAATGGTACAAGTTATTTGAAATCCTGAGAAAAATAGGGATAAGCTACAGGAAAAGGAGAGTAATATACAATATGTACAATAACCAAGTGGGAACAATAAGAGTGTTAGATGAAGAATGAAGTGCTCAGATTAAAAGGGGAGCAAGACACACCTACTGTTCAGTCTACACACTGGAGAAGTGATGATGGAATTAAAATTCAATGTGAAAAGATAACAATGGTAAGATTTGCTGATGACATTGCCTTTCTCAGTGAAAGTGAAGATGAGTGACAGGATCTGCTGAATGGAATGAATAGTCTAATGAGTACAGAATATGAACTGAGAGTAAATCAAAGAAAGACAAAAGTAATGAGAAATAGAAGAAATGAGAACAGCAAGAAACTTAACATGAAGATTGGGGATCACAAAGTAGATGAAATTAAGGAATTCTATTACCTAGGCAGCAAAAATAACCCATAACAGTTGGAGCAAGGATGACATAAAAAGCAGGCTTAGCACTGGCAAAAAGGGCATTCCTGGCCAAGACAAGTCTACTAATATGAAACATAGGCCTTAATTTGAGGAAGAAATTTCTGAGGATGTATGTTTGGAACACAACATTGTGTGGTAGTGAAAACCAGAAAAGATCTGAAAGATTTGAGCTGTGGTGTTATAGAAGAATGAGTAGGTTCTCTGGAGAATTGCCAAGGAAAGGAATATAAGGAAAACACTGACAAGAAGAAGAGATAGGGTGCCAGGACATCAGTTAAGACATTATGGAATAACTTCCATGGTGCTAGATTGAGCTGTAGAGGAAGAGATTGGAATGCATCCAGAAAATTGGTGGTATTCATGCTGCAATGCCATCATGGCCAAACAAAATATTGCAATTTGAAGAAAAATTGCTGCTTTTCATGGAAATGGTTGTGGAAACTGAAAAACACCATTGCATTGTTAACTGCAACAGGTAGAAGATGTGCTCTGTTGGTGCTGCATATTTTAGCAATTTTTATTGAGATAAACTTATGCTGCCATGTTCTTCTTTAGCACAGCAGTGTAGAAGTGTACGCAGAATCAGCTAAGTGAAAAATCCGTGCGATTTGTATGTTTATTTATTTACAACAGCCAGCTTAGGAATTTTCCCTTGTGCGAGACTACTTGTACAAAATGGTTTGCAAACCAATTTAAAGAACTAGACTGGCATATTCTACTGTTCACATCACTTCTGCATTACCTTTTATTGATACTCATTTGTGTTGTGATATATTGAGAAATTTTGAACATTCGTGAGTGTCGCAATAAACTACTACTTCTATTGTCCATTGTAGGCTTGCACTAAACTATGCTCTGTTAAAAAAATTTCAGAACAGTAGGCCTATCCTTTTTCAAAACAATTGTTCTACAATTTTATTGTACAATTACATAAGAAAAAGGTTAATTTCAGAATTTTTGGACACATACAAAACTATATTTTCGTATCGATAAGTTACCAGTACAAATGTTGGATACATAATTTATTTCGTTCCAAATCAGATTTTGTGGTTTACAGGTCAGCCAAATAATATATTACCCATGAATTTCATTGTATATCAACACAAATAAATGTGCATTTTTGAGGATTTCTGGAAAATACCACTATCCTTTGCATAATCTACAAGCAATTTGCAGCAAATTGGCGTTCGTGATTTAGTTACTGTAGCAAATTTTCTGACTTATATATTGTGTTACGTCTGGTTTTCCCTTAAAGAAAAGTAACCCCATATATTATTTGCATTTATTGTAAATAAACTCTGTTTTTAAGTTTGCTAACATTTGTAATTAACATCAAAACGTTTTAGGAAACTTTTACCACAGTTTTTTGTGTTGCTGTAGTAGAATTCTTGTGTTTGTGTATCTGCTACAGTTCGTATAGGAAATTAGCAACTTCTTAGCTCAACAGACAAAAAGATAATGAGAGGCCTTAATTTAAAGTTGTTTGTTCACTGCCTTGTAATACATTGCACCAACCAAAATGCAGCTCACTGTAAATACTACTCTCAAACACGGGATGAGTTGGTTGATATTTGTAAGCAGCTGGAAATTGCCCAGACTACTGTCAAATGATTGATGTGAATCAGTGTCTTGGAACAGCTCCCAATTCCTGTACCCAAGAAAAAAAATCATGCAATACTGATTTAGTCTGGAAGTTAGTATGTAGTTAATTTGCATGCTTTTTAAGCTTTCAAGAAGCTCAAAGAGAGATTTAATTGAAGTAATGAAAACGTTTTGGAATGCCAATGAACTGTCTCTATCACCAACTCACATTTTCTAGGAATTTCTTTAGTATATTCTCCTGAATTGTGAGATTCATTCCAAATCCATATGAACATTCATCATTTCGATCTCTAGAATTCAAGACATCCAATGAGTTCAATAAAATTACTTTCAATATATTTGTAAAGAACATACTTAAAAGTCTAAGCTGTTCATTGAGGTGCAGTTAAATATGCTTCAGAATGCAATGTGTTACCATTAGGTCACTTTATGTTTAAAAAATTCTCATGTAGCTGCCTTAGTTATTTTGGACTCATTAGGTAGCATAATGAAATGGTTCCTCAATAACTTTGACAGATATTGTAAAGCAAAGAAAACTCATGTATTTCCGGTAGCATGTGCTGGATTTACAAAATGTGTTTTACCTGTATTGACACACGATTCCTTCAAACTTTTATATTTTTTCTATCCATATCACATGTCAGAGGTACATAATTTATTTCCTATTCCTCAACTGCCTTAATGATACTCTGTAACAAAATACTAGTCATAATTGTGTCAAAGCCAAAATAACTGGTTTCTTCCACTGTTTACACTTCCCAAAGACTATGTGAACTTGAGCATTGGAATGTAGTCCAACTACTATGTCTTCCAGAAAATCATAAAATATATGAACATGAATGTTCATTTCGACAAATGTCAACATTGTTAGCCTCTCTTGGGTAGTAAAACCATGTGACTTAAGCTTCAATAAACATGGTTCATCTTTGAGAATACCTGGTCTGCATTTAAATTTCTTTGTCCATTTCTGAAGTGTCTCCCTGTACTGGAAAGGCATTTTTTGCTTTTACAAATAAGCATATACTTCTGGCACTAGAGCTCTTAAAATCAATGCTTGGACAATGTCCTCTGAATTCTTGTTTATCCTCTTGCTTTCGATCAACAGACATCATATTTGCATCAGCGTCATTTTGATAATGCAACACTCACACTTCTGTGTAATTTGGTTTTTTATTTTGCAATCAGATGACTTTTTTGTCTGGTTAATGAAAGAACATGGCGAAGATCATTTGTTTTCCTTCATAAAGCTACATCACATCTATTTAGTGCTGCTTCTTTCTGTGCACTTAATTTTGTTAGACATTCTCTCTTGGCCTTCAGTTCCTTAATTTCTAAACCCTTACTCAGTATTTCATTGATCTTATGAATGGGATTATTAGCTATGGTCTGGTCGACCTTTTTTTTTCTTTTTTGTGATACAGTTTCTAAAGTCATCAAAGCTCATTCTTACAAACTTCTTGCTTCGCAGCATTGTGCTTGACTTCTAGATCTCTAAGGAATGAATTTACTTTTGTTATTCATGGAATTATTTACTAAGTACTATATAACTATATTAATTTCTCATTACTAATCAAATAAATAATAAAAATATGCAATAAAATATCAGTGACATAAATAGCTGGAGCAAATAGCTTATTTTGATAAAATTTGAAATTAAAAATTCAAGCATCAAGAGGTTTTGAAATCACCACACTCAGCCTGGCACACCGTACATAAAATCTTATTAACTGGGCTATACAGCCACTCTGAATAAAACTCTTATTCAGGTTGCCCTCCATGGGGTGGGTGCATGCAACAACTGTGGTTATATTGGGTTAGATAGAGCAACAATCAGTCATAGAATTAAGTTGCTTTAATATGACATTTATAGTCACAATGCAGATCAGATTTCGACCTGTGTCAGGTCATTATCAACGCAGTGCGGAATTGTAGCAGTTGTTCGTGCTCAAGTGAATGCTTACACAGTTCAACCATTAGTAATTCCGTACTGCATTGATTATGACCTGACACAGGTCGAAATATGATCTGCGTTGTGACTATAAATGTCATATTAAAGCAACTTAATTCTATGACTGATTGCTGCTCTATTTAATCCAAAACTCTTATTATTATGGCCTCAAAGTAGCATGTGAAATGTGCAGAGCTCAATAGCAAGTTTTATTATATTTAAAAAAAAAAAAAAAAAGAAACCCACGCTATTTCCATGAGAAATGAAGCTATGGTATCCAAGAGTGAAAGCTAAGAAACCTCAGGAACATTATTTATTTATTTCGTACACAATGTAGTGAGTTATTCACTGTCATAGAGTAATCCAGTGTAGCTTCTTTCTTGAAGGTAACCCTAAAAGTTCATTTCTCAAATCTCATTAATAATCTTCTTATCAAAAAGAAACTGCACACACATGCAGTTTTCACACACACTTTGTCCATATATTTGCATCAAACTATCCATTCATATTGCAAGTGCTCATCCTTAAGAAAGTCATGATAAGTTATGTTTACCATATTTCGAGCAATTTTAATGCATTGTCCACAGCATAATTATAGTGACCCTTGCTGATGACTGACATGAAATGAGTTACTTTCTTTGGATGCACACCACAGTTTCTGTGTTCTGCCAGATGCACAGACACAAGAGTCCTCAAATAGAAGCCAAGGCCTGTAAGAGCATGTGGGAATTTCTTGTTCACCAGGGAGTGGAATGGTCCACCTCCTTTTTCTATATACCTTGACACAAACAGCAAAATTCATTAGTATCACCACTGAGGGGTTTATAAGCTCCTAGCTCCAACAGTTGCCAAGGCAGGTGCAAATACGTGTTATTTCTACACAGCTTTTGCATTGTGCCAGGCACAGTATTGGCTTGCTTATCCAAGTGCTTGTGGGGCAGTTTATATGTCAGGAATACACAATAATTTGCAAATAGCTGACGTGAAGACTGCCCTGCATGGAATGAGTTTTGTGTTTGGTAAGTATAGGCCTCCTTTAAAGAACTGAGTTGCTTGGCAGCCTATAGGACAGTGACAAAAAGTGATTTTCAAGGTACTGACATCTAGCATACCTTGCATAGCAGATATGTTGTCCTAGTACTATCTGCCTGCTTCGTTGACCTGTTGTGCAGGGCTACAGGTACAGATGGTAATGGCTGGGAGGAGGTTGAAATGGATAGAGGAGAGGTGGACAGAGAGAGGAGACAGGATGGGATGGATAGGGAGAGACAGGGGCAGGAGGTGATGGACAAAGGGAGAAAGGGCAGGAGGGGATGGACAGAGAGAGGGGTCTAGGAGGGTGTGGAAAGAGAGAGGGGGAGCAGGATGCAGGAAGTGTGAGAGAGCGAGGGCAGTGATCGATAGGGAAAGCAGGTAAGGAGGGGGGATGGAGAGAGGGGGAGGAGGAGATGGATATGGAGAGCATGAAGAAGGGTATGGACAGGTACAGGGGCTGCAGGAGATAGGTAGGGTGAGGGGGGCAGGTGGAGGTACAGAGGGTGAGGTGGACAGCTGGAGATGGATAGGGATCCTGAGGAGATGGACAGATAGATAGAGGTGTGGAGGAGATAAACAATGAGGGGGAGGATGAGATAGACACAGAGAGAAGAGGCAGGAAAATATGGACTGAGAGGCTGGGGCAGGTGGAGACAGACAGCAAGAGAGGGGTGGGGAAGAGATGGACAGGGATAATGGGAGAAGAAGATGTATAAGAGACAATGGTGAACAGGAAATGGATGGAGGGTGAGTGGGGAGGTCAAGATTGAGAGGGTGAGGGGGCAGGAGGGGATGGGCAAAGTGGGTGAAGCAGGAGATGAATAGAATGGGGAAGGAATAAATAGCCAGAGGTGTAGAGAGGAAGAGAAGGGCAGAGAGATGGTGGAAGGAAGAGGTGATCAGAGTGAGCAGAAGGAGATGGTCAGATGTGGAGAGGAGAAGATGTATCAAGAGAGGGGGAGGAGGAGATGTGTGCAATATATGTATCAAAAATGTATGCGGGTGAAACTGTAGGCAAAAATTAAGTGTATATGCATACACATTTTAAAACATTTTTAAAAATGTATGTAAGCCACCAAACTTAGTACAAACATGCCTCACTGCGAGACAACAATTGCTGTGAGGGTAAGAAACCTACCTGTCATAGTTCAGGTGATATGATGTCATAAACAGTGAGATGCATGGAAACTGCCACGTCGTGTATGATGTTTAAGTATATTACTTATTTGCTACTAAATACAATCCAACAAATTTTGCAGCACTATTCACAAATGCCACTGAATGTACCTACAAAATTACATCATTCTGTGACTCATAGAAGAGAAGAAATGACATTATAAACACTGAGATGTATGAAAAACTGCTGCATCATGCATGACATTTAAATTTATTACTTCTTTGCTATTAACTCTGTTCACAACATTTTTCATAGACAGAATCCACACATGCTGCTGAAGGTACCTACACAAATATATCTCTGTGTGTCACAGAGTTAAAACGATATGATATCATAAACACTTAGAGGTGTGAAAGAATGCCATATCATAAATTAAGTTTTAATACACTTATTCTCTACTACTAACACATTTCTATAGTAGGATACAATATTCCAGTGTTATTCTGATGACGATGCACACAACCACAGCCATTACTAAACACATGAGATTAAATCGTAATTGTGAATAATGATTACCATCAGCTGTAGACTGGAAAGATGACAACGAAAGTTTGGGCTGGACTAGGACTCGAACCCAGATTTCCTGCTTGTGAGCATTTGCCTTACCATTTGGCTATCCATGCATGACTAACGGCCAGATCCAAACTGCCATACATCAGCAACCATATATCTATGATCTGTACTCGCACATCCATTATGTGTATTCTCGTACAGATCAGACATTGAGCTTGAAAGTTGCATGCCCGTTATTGGCAACTAAATATGATAGTCCATTCTAAACCTTATGGTAGTCATTATTCACAACTGCGAATTCACCTAGTGTGTTTAGTAGCAGCTGTGGTTGCCACAGTGCATCATCTTCAGAATAACACTGGCACTGGAATATCGTATTTATCTGCTGATACCAGGCATCTGATTTTCAAGCCCAATGTCTGATGTGTATGGGAATACACATAATGGATGTGCGAGCACAGATAGTAGACATATGGTTGACAACATTTGATAGTTTGGGTCTGACCGTGGGTCATGCATGGATAGCCCAATGGTAAGGTGACTGATCACGATAAGCGGGAAATCCGGGTTCGAGTCACAGCCCGGCACAAATTTTCAATGTCGTCATGCCATTCTGCAGCTGATGGTAGTCATTATTCACAATTGCAAATTCATCTCATGTGCTTCTATAGTAGTGTCAGATTAAGAAAATACCTAGCATCTGGCAATGGTGCGTCAGCTTTGAACTGTGTAGTGCAAATTGCTGTAGAGGATAACAATAGCCATTTATTGAGCTATGAAGACATAGAGACATTCACAAAATCACATTATAGACAAGCACAGCTTTTGTACTTATACATTTGTACATTATACATATTTCTTTGACCAACTGTTTCATAACTTCAAAGGTGTTTTCATGAATACATGGAAATGAAATTTTTTCAATATTACAATACAAACACAGTTCATTTTTTCTATTTGCTTCTAACAGAAACTGGCAAAATGAATAACCAGGTAATGCAGGTTATGCATGTATGTATGTCTGGGATCACTTCCCTGGATCAATTTCAACCAAATTTGTCGCAAAAGAACAAACTTCGCAAGTATTAGGACTTTGGTTTTTATAACCTCCTAGCTCCAATACAAACAGATATACTGTATGAGCAAAAATACGTTTTTTCAGCTCCTTCTGTATAGGCTGCCATGTGGAACAGGTGTCTTGCTGGGAATAATATCAGCCTGACTTATCGATCTGCTTTGAGGTGTAGCCTACATGCTAAGAGCAAGATATGATTTTCCAGTCCCCAATGTGTAGGGTGCCATGCATGACAGGCATGTGGAGATGGTGTAGCATCTGCCTGCTTAGATGGCAGGCTATATATGAGCAAAAAACAGTTTACTAGCCCTTGACATGTATGCTGCCCTGTACGGCCAGGTGAGTTGCATAGGAGTAGTATCACCCTGCTTTATTGATTTGTTTTGCAGGGGCCACATGTGCAGATGGGCTTGTCTGAACAGTGAGATGGGCAAAGAAGATGGCTAGTGAGAATAGGCAGAGGATGAAGTGGACAAAAAAGGAGGAGAAGATGCATAGATGGGGAAGCAGAGGTGATGGACAGAGAGAGGGGGTGGAAGGGATAGGTAGAGTAAGAGGGGGAGGATGAGATGGATGGAAAGTGTGGAGAAGACCGACAGAGAGATAGCAGAGGTGGCATGTTGTGCGGGTAGTAATAGCATGTGTTGCAATGACTACACCTGTGGAGAAAGGGGGGAGAGTGGAGACAGACATTGAGAATGGGGGGAGGACGTTCTGGACAGAATAATGAAGGAGGAGGACAAGAAATCTACAGATACAGTGGGGAGGAGGTGATGGAAAGACAGGGGAAGAAGAATAAGAAGGAATTTACTGACAAAGGGGGAAGGAGGTGATGGACAGAGACAGGGAAAGGAGATGTACAGAGATAGTGGGGAAGAAGAGCTTGGCAGAGAGGCGGGTGAGGATGAGGCGGGCAGAGAGAGAGAGAGAGAGAGAGAGAGAGAGAGAGAGAGAGAGAGAGAGAGAGGGGGGGGGGGGGGGGAGCAAGAAATAGGGGGTGGAGAAGATAGGCAGAGAAAGGGGCAGGAGGGGCGATGCAGGAGGCAGGTGGATGGCTGGAGACGGGTCCTGTGCAGGTGTAATAGGAAATGGGGAGAATGAGGTGGACAGACATAAGGAGAGTATGATATGAACAGGGGGAGAAAGGAGCAAGATATGTTAGGAGAGAGCTGGCAGAGGACATGGACAAAGAGAATAGGGAGGAGGAGGTGGAGACACAGACAGAGTGTGGAGGAGGAGAAGGACAGATAGAGGTTGGAGGATGAGCTGCACAGACAGTCGGGGTAAAAAGTGGTTGATACAGTGAGGGGGCAGTAGGAGATGTTTGCTCTACATGTGAAAATGCATACTCAAGTGAAACCACAGACAAATGTTTAGTGTATATGTATAATTGCGGGGCGTTCAATAAGTAATGCAACATTTTTTTCTTGGCCAATGTCAGTTCAAAAAAATGCAGACTATAGTGTGGAACATTGTGGAATATTCTTGCTTCAGTCCCTATACTTTCATGAAGTTCTGATAGGTGGAGGCGCTATACGTAGCCTTCAGAATGGTGCCTGCAATGTAGATGTGTTCCAAGCAGAGAGCTATCATTGATTTTCTTTTGGCAGAAAACCAGAAAATTGAAGATATTCATAGGTGCTTGCAGAATGTCTATGGAGATCTGGCAGTGAACAAGAGCACAGTGAGTCATTTGGCAAGGCATCTGTCATCAATGCAAGAAAATCACGAAAACCTGTCTGAACTCCCACGTGCTGGCTGACTGCCCTCAACTGTATCTCTTGCAATGTTGGAACATACAAACATTCTCATTCAAGGTGAGCAATGGATCACAATCAGTCACCTTGCTGCACAACTGGATGTGTCTGTTGGTAGTGCTGACACACTAGTCTACCCATTAGTGTGTATTCTTGCTGGGTTCCTTGCTGCCTAACAGTCTTCTGTTAGGCAAGAAAGAGCAATGAAGGACCATCTTTGCGGTTGTGACAATTTTTTATTGAACATCGTCACAGTTGATGAAATGAGGCTTCATCACTTCAAAGTTGAAACTATATGGCAATCAACTGTGTAGCACAACACTATCTCTCCTCTGAAGAAAAAGTTCAAAGCCACACCCTTAGCTGGTAAAGTCATGGGGATGATCATTTGTTGTCTCCTTCATGGTGCAATGATCAACTCAGAAATATACAGTGCTACCCTCAGCAAACTGAGGAAATGACATTAGTGTGTACATCATCAAAAAAATTCAAATGAATTTCTCCTTATCTGTGACAAAACAAGGCCTCACGAAAATCTGTGCACCTGTGAGGATCTTGCAAAGCTAAATTTGACTGTTTTTCGTCATCTGCCCTAAACATTTTATTAAAAATACTTTGGGTCCACCTGTACACAGCAAAATAACAGCCCCTGATGTGAAGGTTGCTCAGCACAATGGGCATTTTGTGTTGGAGTAGTGTCAGCCTGCTTTGCTAGGCAGCGTACACATCATGAACAAAAAGGGTTCATGAAAACATTGAAAGTTTGTAAGCTGTAAAAGTATGTGGAATGTTATTATGCTTCCAAGTGAGAAATCCCCTACTTACAAGTTTGCATCCATCCTGGAAATAATCTCTTATAATTATAAGTTATTCAGAATCTTAATTAGAGTCTCAATTAATTAGTGAGGGGTATCATACAAATCAGAAAAAATATATTAACAAAATTACAGTATTAAACTCAGAATATTGTGAGTATTAAGATAAAATAGGCAGTCAAAATTATGAATGAAACCAGTCATCTCAGAAGTTCATTATTTCAAGTAATTTAAAGTATGTTTTGAATAGGAGTGAGACATCTTCTTTTGACTGAATGATACCAGCAGTTTGCATACTGTCTATTAGCTCAAAATGATATGCTATTACTTACTATAGGAGAAATTTCAGTTAGCCATATCTGTTAATTAACTGAGCTTATGGTAAAATTAATTGTATCGCTGGAATCAGGAAGATAAATATAACCAACCGATCCATAAATTTAAATATAATTTTCATAAATAACAATTTGACATATTTTTATTCATGTTACATATTACTTGTGCAACTGCATTAGATACAGAATGAAAAAACAAAAAAATGTTAGTTACTCATGGGCATAGAAAGCATAACAGATGGAGGAGCTACTGACTATGTTTCAACTCAACAATGAATCCTAACAACTCAGCGGTCTCAGAGCACTGTTTGTCTGAGACTCATGTGAATGAATATGAACATATGAAGATTTCAGCACAAACTTTCAAATACTGTGACAATGTTATCAGAGACGCCATCAAAGTGCACAGCAGGTACAATATCATCAAGGACTGTGGCTATTATCTGAACAAAGCTTGGGAATGAGCACTGGATCAAATTGAGGACACACTCAGTAAACACAATGTTTTCTGGTGACTAGGGTGGATGGAGTAACTACACCTATGCTACCACAAACAGCGTGCCCTGCAGGTATCACCAGTCACAGACACTGATGCAAGTAGTTGCTCGTCCAACAATGTGCTCCCTCCAGCATTGACCACTTACAGAGTTGCTTGAGGGGAGGGGATATAAGTTGGTTGTGTTCACCCAAGGAGGTCAGTTCACCAGTGCACCAGACAATGGTGAGCGTCTTATTACCAAAATATCATTGGGCACTATGATCTCACAGTACAACTGTGAACAGTTCAATCGCTTCAAAGGTCACATACTTTCTTTTGGAAAAATGTCAAGTTTTCAAAAAAGTTGTGAGATTTATTCCACTATTCTCCCTTTAATTACTCATCCATGACATCCACCATCTGGTCCAAATGCAGAAACTGAAATAAATGCTAATCTCCCATCCTGAAGAACAATATTCAGTTCATGACAAGTCTGGGGAACTTACAGGTCAAGGGATGGTGGACCTATCTCCCCAGGCTTAGATTAAATAAGTAGAGAGGGTATATACTGAAACGGGATATCACATCTTAGAGGTTTTACAAAATTTAGGAAATAGTCCTTAGCTCATGAGGTCTCATAGATTTGTTACCAAGTGACGGATTTTGGATAGGGTAGGACAACAGCAGTTCCATCCCCCCCCCCCCCCCCCCATTATTATTGATGTGGGGGCTGAATAATCCACACATGTAACTGCAGAAGAAATGATGACAATGTGCATCATGAAAATATTTGGAGTCTGTGCCTCACAACTCCTTTATCTTTATTGTCACATGATGTTGCCTAAGTATATACTGAATTCTGTGTTCTATGGCTCTGTATTTCATATTGAAAAGACTCTTGTGTAATAACCTATTGTTCATTTACAGTTGTCTATTAGGTCAGTGTGAAATCTGATTGAGCAGTTCTCCTCCTTAACAGTGTAGCAGTGATATTATATCACTATACAGGGTGTTACAAAAAGGTACGGCCAAACTTTCAGGAAACATCCCTCACACACAAAGAAAGAAAATATGTTATGTGGACATGTGTCCGGAAACGCTCACTTTCCATGTTAGAGCTCATTTTATTACTTCTCTTCAAATCACATTAATCATGGAATGGAAACACACAGCAACAGAACGTACCAGTGTGACTTCAAACACTTTGTTACAGGAAATGTTCAAAATGTCCTCCATTAGACAGGATACATGCATCCACCCTCCATCGCATGGAATCCCTGATGCGCTGATGCAGCCCTGGAGAATGGTGTATTGTATCACAGCCGTCCACAATACGTACACGAAGAGTCTCTACATTTGGTACCGGGGTTGCGTGGACAAGAGCTTTCTAATGCCACCATAAATGAAAGTCAAGAGGGTTGAGGTCAGGAGAGCTTGGAGGCCATGGACTTGGTCCGCCTCTACCAATCCATCGGTCACCGAATCTGTTGTTGAGAAGCGTACGAACACTTCGACAGAAATGTGCACGAGCTCCATCGTGCATGAACCACATGTTGTGTCGTACTTGTAAAGGCACATGTTCTAGCAGCACAGGAAGAGTATCCCGTATGAAATCGTGGCGGTGAATCGAGGAAGTACAGTAAATACTGACGAAACTAAAATGAGCTCTAACATGGAAATTAAGCGTTTCCGGACACATGTCCACATAAAATCTTTTCTTTATTTGTGTGTGAGGAATGTTTCCTGAAAGTTTGGCCATACCTTTTTGTAACACCCTGTATATTTTCCACTTTTAATGTTTAGAGAAGCAGTCTGAATTAATTGTTCATTAGCATCTTTATTTAATTTAAAAATAAACCATGTCAGGGTCATGAAACTTACGGTGTTACATGTCACTCCAGTAGAGTGACAATGTAACTTGTATTATGAGGGTTGAATGAAAAGTAATGCCTCCATCCTTGGTAATTGGGTTTGGATGGGAATATTTTAATAAATCAAACGCAGAGATAATCCTTAGAATGTGATGTTTAATTACCAATATTCACTTTTCCACATAATCACCAGCCAATTTGATACATGTCTTCCAATGATGAATAAGTTTTCCGAAGCCATCACAGAAGAAGTTGACACACTGTTTCTACAACCACATTCTCACAGTTCTCTCAGGATCTTCATCAAAAGCAAAATTATGTCCCCACAGATCGTCTTTCATTATCAGGAACAAATGGAAATCAGATGGTGCTAAATCAGGGCTATATGGAGGATGCCATACCGTGGCGAGATTCAGTCTCTGAAGTTCTGCTGTGGTGGCACATGAAGTGTGTGGTTTGGCACTGTCATGCTGCAAGGAAACATTTCCCTTTTCCTTTCAGACCCTTGTTTGCCATTGTTTCAGAGTTTGCAGCATTTTGATGTGACACTCTGAATTTATTGTTGTTCCACGATCAAGGAAATAAACATGGATAACACCATCTGTATCCCAGGACACTGTGGCCATGATTTTTGCAACTGAGGGCTGTGTCTTGAATTTCTTTTCTAGGGCGAGTCTTTGTGTCGATATTCAATAGACTGATGTTTCGTCTCTGGGTCGTAATGGCTTACCCATGTTTTGTCTCCTGGCACAATTGAATGGAGAAAGGTGTCACCTCCATTCTCGTAACATGAGAGAGGTACCTAGTAAATTTCAAGTCTGTGCACTTTCATTTCAGGAGTCAGCATCTGGGGTACCCATCATGCACAGATCTTCTGATAGCCAAGAAAAGAAATAATGTGACCCACACGTTCTTGTGAAATGCCGATTGTGCTTGCAGTTTCTCTCTCAGTGATATGATGATCATCCTGACTCAATTTGTCAACATTTTGCTTGTGAGACTTGGTGGTTGCAGCCACAGGATGTCCAACTCTTTGCTTGCCACACAGGTCAGATGTTCCCACCTCAACGTCTTTAAACTTACTTGCCCAATGACATACAGTACTCACATCAACACAATCACCATAAACTGCTTTCATTCTCTGATGTCTCTCCTTTGGGGTGACACCTTCCGCTGTGAAGAATTCAATGACTGCATGTTGCTTAAATAACATTGACCAACTGCCTGTGCAGGGTTCCATACTTTACACTGTAACAACACAATTTTCAATGCTAAGGCTTCCTCCAACTGGAGCTGTAGAGAAGAGGCTACAGAACAAGCCAGTACCTGCTGCATACCAATGCCGCCAACTGTTCAAGAGTTAAGAAGGTGGAGGCATTTCTTTTCAGTCAACCCTTGTATAATGATAAAGAAATATAATTAAAAGGAATAATTAGAGGAATGGATGGTAGTTATTCTTTCACTTGCAATGAAAAGAGAAATTAGTACAGCTTATTATTATGCAATGTTCTGTGAGTATGAAATTGTGCTATTGTTCATGCACTTTACCTTGCATCATTTCTTTTTTTTTGTGTCCATCACTATATGTATTTTAAGTATATTTGTCATCTTCTGAAAGCTTCTCCTTCTGTTAATTTTACGAAAATATGACCATGGACTTCTTTTCCTCCATTTCAATTATAGATGCAGGCAGCCAACCCCAGGGAACACCAGTGCCTCTCAAGATGATATAAAATATGAAGGAATTCTTCTTAACTTGGTTCTATTTTACTTTAATAAAAATGCTTAATACTGTTATTAAGTCTTCTCTTATTCAGAAGCACATATGATACAAAACACTTTTAGCCTGTCACACTCTGAGCAGTACATCTTAACCAAACTTCTACACACGAGAGAGTGAAACAAAGTCATGTACAAAAAAGGGAATGATATTTTATTGTCATCTGCCTATGCTTTACTGCGCATTCATATCTAATGTCTTTGCTGATGCTTATAGTCAGTCTTTGATTCTGTTGTTGTCACTGTATCATTTTTTAATAAATTTTAACTTTCCCATATCCGGCGGTCTTTCACCATGTACCTACACAAACTCTATGTCTACCTAGCTGATGGACATATGATGTTCATGAGTTTTGAGCAATTTAGTGACTTAGCAATTATGAACAAGAAACTGTTTGGAGGTTTTATTATGTATTTTGTATGTGGCAGTTGGCATTAACACCACAAGATGAAGTACCTGTGTGGTTCTTTGTGCACACTCCATGTATTGTCATCCCAGGTTGGACTATGATGCTAACCCCAGAGCAAATGCCCACAGTGTAACAGAATTGCAAGAGATCCAAGTGGAAAACAGAAGAGGATTATTCAAAACTGATGTATGGATGTAAACAAACTGTCAAACTGACATATACTCTCTTATATGATGTTTCTCATGTTATGAAGTTCTAGGAAAAGTTGTTGAATTAGAAAAATATAAAGGGATCGTTACAGAAGCATTTTAGTTCCAGCGTTACTCAAGACTGCCACCGTGATGACTTTCAGCAGAGCTACATTGGCACACTCAAAAACATAAAGGCATTTCAGATGCAGAAATATAAAGCTATAAGAAGTTGTCACACTTGGATCTGAGAACATATACAGGGTGCGTCAAAAATTATCTACACACCTTTTGTTTACTTGCCACATATAGATACTGCTGCCATTCTTTCCAACTGTGAATAAGTACTTTCCATCTACAGTTATATACTTCTGCACCACCTACGAAAGAAAGAAGAAAAATTACTTTTTAGTTCATTCTTTGCTACAGTGCAAAGGAAAAAGTTGCCAGTTCAAATAATAATACATCAAAAACTCTGTATTCAAGTTCTATAATGTTGAAAAAATGTTGAGAACTAATACTCATTTCAAAACAGATCATGATTATAACTTTTTTGGAATTTTTGTAACATTCATTTGTTTGTACACTGTACTAAAATGTACACTGCAGAACACATCTTATTAGTCTTAAATAAGTTTTTGATTGCTTTACTAATGGCTTTCTTATTGTGCTAATGTGATGCATCCTACATTAGGTGACAAACATCAACAGAAAAAGTAAGTAAGGTAAGTAACAGATGTTTAAAAGCAGCTGTTTTTCTCTTTGAACTATAAGTTATTGATTTGCCATTACATCTATGTATAAATATCGAAATGTATAATTTCAAATCAAGCAATGGAAAATCCAAGATGGAATGTAACAATATTATGAGAAGGAAAGTTGCTACTCACCATATAGCAGAGATTCTGAGTCACTGATAGGCACAACAAAAAGACTCTCACAATTAAATCTTTTGACCATTAAGGCCCTCATCAACAATAGACAAACATACACACACAAACACATTCATGCAAATGCAACTCACACACATGACTGCAGTCTCAGCCAACTGAAACCACTTCTAAGTCTCATGACATGGGGTGCACATCTACTACCTGCTAGCAAGTAACAAAGTACATCTGGGAGTAGGCCTTAGGAGTCATTTAAAATGGAATGACCATATAAAATTAATCATCGGTAAAGCAGATGTCAGACTGAGATTCATTGGAAGAATCCTAAGGAAATGCAATCCAAAAACAAAGGAAGTAGGTTACAGTACACTTGTTTGCCCACTGCTTGAATACTGCTCACCGGTGTGGGATCTGTACCAGATTGGGTTGATAGAAGAGATACAGAAGATCCAACAGAGAGCAGCATGCTTCGTTACAGGACCATTTAGTAATCGCGAAAGCATTATGGAGGTGATAGATAAACTCCAGTGGAAGACTCTGCAAGAGAGATGCTCAGTAGCTCGGTACGGGCTTTTGTTGAAGTTTTGAGAACATACCTTCACTGAGGAGTCAAGCAGTATATTGCTCCCTCCTACATATGTCTCATGAAAAGACCATGAGGATAAAATCAGAGAAATTAGAGCCCTCACAGAGGCATACCAACAATCTTTCTTTCCACAAACAATACTAGACTGGAATAGAAGGGAGAACCGATAGAGGTACTCAAAGTACCCTCCGCCACACACTGTCAGGTGATTTGTGGAGTATGGATGTAGATGTAGATGTAGATGTAGATCAAGCAAGACTCAAAATATTTGAAAATAAATACTTACTAAGTCTTCAGAATTATGTTTTTATATCAGATTGGGATTTATGTAACATTTGTATATTTATCTTTACTCCTCTCATACTGTCCTATGACATTTACCTCAACCTCGTGTTCAGGCTGATGTTTCCTATTCATTCCTTGAGAAATACAGTTCCCTTCAGTTGTTTCCACTTTGTTGACAAACAAAAGAACCTATGTTAAGCACCTAGGAATCAAAATGAATTATAATGTTGCAAAGCTTCTGCTCCTGACTGGTGTTTGAAAATAAAATAAACTCTATTAATGTTGATGACTGTACCCTGGCAGCGAACCTGTTGAACAGATGACTATTTAATGTTAGTAGTTCATCTGTGTCAAAGGGATTTCTGTGCACCATTGCATTCTGTTCCAGATTCATTGGAAACACCTGTAAACATTCCTAAATAATTATGATGTTGGGCTGATTTGAAATTACAGTAGCAGTGTTGTGAATTGCAGGACTACATCGACTTAACTGACTCATTTAAGTTAAATTCTATCAAGTCCCACACATGTTGTATTCACTTCAAATTAGGCACTGTAAAAATATGTATATAATTTTATACTGACACAGTGACATAGCAAAAAGGGCATCTTCCCTAAGAGAAAAGTGCTCCTCTTTCCAACTATGGACTCAGAGTTGACACTGCACTTCTGGTCCTCATACAACCAATGATAATAATACTAATTAGCATCAATAATACCAATTAGCATAATATGTATTTGATTTTAATTGAAATAAAAGTATACATATTTATATTTGTTCTAATAGCTAGGTCTTAATACTACTGCACACTGCTGCAGTGTGAAACATTCTGTTAATTATGTAGCTTCCAAGAAGTAACCCAATATGATGTAATCAATTATGGTCAAAATGTCAAAAGTAAATGTGAGAACATTTGTGTAGTAGGCTAATTTACTGGCAATTAGTATGATTTATTCATTTGATATGATTATGGAATAAAATAGATGACTTTTACAGGTTGAAGCTTCGCTGCACTGTGTCACACAGTGTAGAGAAGCTTCAACCTGCGATTTGGTCACTTATTTTATTCCACAACCGCATCAAGTGAATAAGTCATTTTAATTGCCAGTAAGTTAGCCTATTACAAAAATTTTCGCATATTTACTTTTGACAAAATTGGTTTATATAAGATATGTGTTTTGATGATGACTTGTGTTCTACTCAAGTCTAATGATTATTGATACTTGTAACACTTGAGAAAGGCCTAAGGCCAAAATATAGATTGCAGAATGAAACCTGTTGCACAGTCAAATAGCGGTTATGTCTTTCAAAAAGTTTTATGTGACTATGGCTCTGGATCAAAGTAAAATCATTTTCAATTTGACTTCTCTGATCCCTCACTGCCGTTTTTTTCTCACCCCACTCACTGTAATTTTTACCAATTGCTTAATTCTTGTTATTTCTGCAAATGACACCAGTAATCCAGATTTACCATGCCCTCTGTCAATTAATGTAATTTTAATTGTAATTGTAATTTTATTAATGCTGTGCTGAAAATTACATGATAATATAGGACAAGTAAAAAATGGAGATGGGATGATACATAGTAAAAATGATTATGGCAGTGATCTTATAATGATACAAGTGTTCATATCACACATGTGTAATGCCAAGAAATAGAAAAGTGCATAGGTGGATATTTTGTGAAAAATAAGTTCACATTATTTAGGGAAAAAAACATATAAGCAAGTAACATGGAAATTCAAAAGTACAATATACATTTAAAGATCCATTACTAAAGTAAAACAGTAAAGGTGATACACTTCTGTATTGAGGTTTACATTCAAAGTACAGGACATGGACAGAACAAATTTTTATGTTTCAAGATATTCATCTATACTGTAACAACACTTTTGCAATAAGTATTTATGGACAGTGGTTTTAAATTTTGAAGTGTCTTTTATTGTTTTAATGTTATTAGGTAGCTTATTGTACAGTCTGTTTCCTGTTTGCAGTGGTCCATTCTGTTTTAGTGTTGTGTATGCATGTTGAACATGTATATTCTGCTTCCTCCTTGATTTATACTGATAGATACTCTGGTTAGTCTATACAAGGCCAGCCGGTGTGGGCGAGCGGTTCTAGGCGCTTCAGTCTGGAGCCGTGCGACTGCTACGGTCACAGGTTCGAATCCTGCCTCGGGCATGGATGTGTGTGATGTCCTTAGGTTCAAGTAGTTTTGAGTTCTAGGGGACTGATGACTTCAGATGTTAAGTCCCATAGTGCTCAGAGCCTTTGAACCAATTTGAACCAGTCTATACAAGACTGTTGCGATTTTCTAAGATTTTCCTGACAAAAATTATTACTTGTAAGATATATAGACATGGTAGTGGAAGGCTGTGAAGTTTCTTAAATAAGGGCTTGCATGAGATTTTTGCAGCAGCATTTTCTATGGCTCTTACAATTCTCTTTTGGCAAATAAATTTTGTTTACACAAGTAAACACCCCAAATGCAAGCAGCTCATAGAATGGCATAGCAGCTGCGGAAGAGCAAACACCAGCAATAAGTGACACACCAGCAACACCATCATCAGAAGCAACAGCAGCATTCATAAACTCACAAGTAAAACAGAAAATATGAACTTGGTCCTTTTTCATCAGAATGTGCAGTCGCTAATTAGTAAAATAAGTGAAATCATCATCCTCTTATAAAACAAATTAAAAACTAGATTAGACTAGATTAGATTATTATTATTGTGTTTCACAGAACGTTGGCTTGATGAGGGCAAGTTACATATTGTGTCACTACCTAATTTTGTGCAAGGTGGCTATTTCTCTAGAAAAATTCTTAAGCATGGTGGCAGTAAATACAAACTTTTTCTGTACAATTTGTAAATATAAAATTTCTTGTGGAAATAATGAAGAAAAAGATGTACTGATATCAGGAGTTGAGGCAGTGGACAGTAAACTAGCCATTATTTGTTTATACAGAGCTCCAACTCGCAACATAAATACTTTCCTTAAAAGTTTAGAATAATCACTTAACAAGCTAACACAAAGAAACAAGAGATATTCTATGTGGTGATTTTAATACTGAATTTGCAATGGATGCCAAAGAAAAGAATGAATCACTGAATATCTTGAAACACTTAACATGAAATCTACTGTAGAAACAGCAACTCAAATCACAAAGACTTCATCTACTATCATTGATCATATATTTGTAAATGTAGAAATGAACTATAAAATAGAAACATTTAACACGGGCTTTGGGAACCACGCATCTCAAAAACTTTCTCTGAGTACAGAAACTGAGCTGCAATTTGAACACTGCCTAACTACCACCAGTAGAAAATACAGTAGTGAAAATATAAATCATTTTCTTCATTACTTGAGCAAAGAAAAGCAACAAAAACTGGAAAGAGATTTATAACTACAAACACACAAATGGAAAATATAACAACTTTATCAGTAATTTTTCCTACTATTTTGAACTGTGCTTCCCTCCAATGCAGAGGAAAATATACACATTGAAAACCAAAAATAAATGGATCACTTCTGGGATTATGGTATCCTCAAACAAAAAAAATATTATTACATTATTGTCAAAACAACTCACGTCACCTGAATTTGATACTCATTACTAAACCTATAAAAAGGTCTTCAAAAATGTTTTCAAAGAAGCAAAAATAATGGCAAATGACCCATACATAAAAAATTCCACCAATAAGATGAAAGCCATATGGAATATTGTAAGGAAGGAAACTGCAGCAGAACAGACAGATTTCCATAATATTAATTGCCTAATGGAGAAGTCAGCTATGATAATGAACCAACAAAAATTGCAAATAAATTTAATTCCTACTTACACAGATAGCTGAACATCTCATAAATCAAAATTTACAGTGTACTTCCAGAATCAATGCAGATGTGCTAAAAATAATAAATCTATTTTTCTATACCCCACCAATGAAAAGGAAATACTTGCTGTAATCAAAGAACTGAGGCCCAAATTCTCTGTTGGTACTGACAATATCCCTGAATGCATCTTGAAGATATGTGCTGCCCTCATAGCCAGGCCACTTGTTGCCATCTGTAACTGTTCTCTACCAGAAGGAGTGCTCCCAGAAAATTCACAACAGCAAAAGTAAAACCTCTGTTCAAGAAAGGGACAAAAACAGAAGTATTAAACTACGGGCCTATTTTGCTACTATCTGGTTTTTCCAAAGTAATTCATAAACTCTATTATAAAAGACTAATTAATATCACAGAAAAAATAATTACTTCTCAAATACACAACACAGATTCTGCAAATTTAAACCTACTGAGATTGCTATTTTTGCATTCCTAAATGAAGCCTTAAATGCAATAGACAACAAAGAGCATATCTCAGCCATATTTCTAGACCTGTATAAATCATTTGATGTCATCAATCACAACATCATGCTTAGGAAACTTGATTCTGTAGGTATTAGGGGCCCAACCTATGAATGGATCGAATCATATCTCCAAAATGGAGAGCAATTAGCTGAGCTTGCTATGAAAGAAGGGAACAAGATAAAGTCTTCCTGCACAGAAAAGCAGAGCATTAAGTACAGTGTACTACAAGGATTCATTCTAGAACCAATTGTGATTCTCCGCTTTGTAAATCACTTGGAACCAACCAGTCCATGCCATAATTACATAAAATTTGCTGATGACACAAATGTGATGATAAAAGGAAGGGCCAGAGAAGAATTACTGCATGAGATTAAAATATGTACCACCCACATTACAGACTGGTTTTCTGGAAGCAATTTAGTAATAAATACAGAAAAAACAGTTACAATGCAATTGCACACAGTGCAAAATAAATTCCCACTAACACCAGACCTAAAGTTGTTTACCAGAACCCTTGAAAATGTAAGCTCTACAAAATTTCTTGGAATATGGATCCAAGAAGATCTAAGATGGATCCGACATGCAAAATGCATTACAAATAAGTTGTTACACTATCAAAATTCTTTCTGGATGCACATCGAAAGAGACATTGTAAAAATGTATACTTCACTCAGGCAGAATTGTTATTACAATATGGCATAATCTTTTGGGGAAATGCATCTGCCAGCAAAAGAGGTTACTAACAGTATCACCAATCTTCACAGAAATAATTGGCTGTGCTTTTCTATATTTGGCATCTATAATGTTACCTCCTCCATCAAATCCTCCCATATTCTCTAATCACTATATTTTCAATTGAAAATACATGCTTACACAGTATCTCCTCTGAAAATTTCCTCATATGCAGCATTAACATTACCACAACCAAAGATCTCTGACACTCTGGCCACTATAATGTATCATGTAAATATACAACACCTACTGTAGGTTGATGTTTAAAATTATGGAATTCATGATAAAAAATGATAAGAAATCTCAAATGAGAATATTTCAACTTTTATAGAATATTTAATTTGTTGTGCTTTGAACATAAATGTTCCATGTCTATGAATAATTATGGAGACAATACATTACTTTATATCATATTGTTTTTGCTTACTCATTAAAGATGTGTTCCTAGATGAACTTTCATGAATTCTGTATTACAGCATGTGAGCTATTTTTGTAAGCAATTAGTGAAATTGCTACACCAAAAGTAATTTCTGAATGATAAACAAAAGTTATTGTATCATGGAAATGATAAAGATGACTGCAATATATCACAGCTGTACTTATAGCAAGAATACAGTTGCAAATGAAAGAAAAATAATTTTGCTGCTCCATCTCATTAAACAATGCTGGGAATAAAAGTTTGTTATTTCACATTATAGATGACACAGTCAAGAAAGAAGAGATACAGCATCATGGCTATAAAAAGACATCAGAAGAACTTCTCTCATGTGTGAAAGTAAAATCACTGTGCAAGAGCTTGGTAAGAGAATAGAAGAGACTTGATGCACCTTTAATGAAGTACACAGGTTCCAAAACTGACTCACGAACCAACTGTAATGATTTTTGTAATGTATGTCTCACTTTCTGAAACCAGTCACACTGATGTATCATTATCAACACTGAATAATTACATTGTACCACTTTAAACTTACTAATATCCTAATCCTCAGGAACCTACATTTTGTCCATCTTTCTATACAATACTTGCACATCGTATTTGCTCTCATCTTTCTCCATCCAATTGCTACTCTCATCATTCAAAGCCATATGTTCAATACCATCCATGGGAACCTAATTTTGCACTTCACTTGCTGGACAACACACATTAACAGCATCACTAAAATCATTAGACAAAACATTATAAATAACTTAATTCTATTTACAGCACTGCATCATCATCAATATTATTCTCTGATATGTTATCAATGAAAATATCACCATCTCCAATCCAGTTACTTGTAGTTTCATTATTGTCAATTATTTCACAATAACATTAAAGATGAATTCCCACCTGTCACAGATGAGTATCATTAATTGTATTTTCTGTCTTGTACCCAGGACAAGCTATCTTTTCTCAATGCGTTAGTTAAGATAAAACTGGATGGATCCCTGGGTCATAATATATACAAGAAACTCATGCATACTGACCTCTGTCTCCACACCTCAAGCTATCACCATCCATCAAAAAGAAATTTATTGTTAAAGACTATGGTCCCTACTGTACTAACACCTTCAAGCAAGTAGAGCCTCACCGAAGAATTTTAACACCTATGTCTAGATTTCCTAAGGAATGGGTACTCAGATCATCAAACTGAGCAAACATTTCAGGGAAAATTAAGAAGGCCTGAGAAAGAGGATGAGACTGGGACAGATAAAGAGAAACCAAGAGTCATTTATCCACCCACTACTGGCTAAATATTCATAAACATCAATGCACTTATCCATAAATAACTGTACACCCTTACAGAAATATGGCAAAATGTATCACTCCCATCAACAAAGGCAAAAAAATCTTTTTGGTTATGCTGCAGTTAATCTAGATCTCTAAAACCCAGATGTGTATTGCATTCCATGGGAATGTGGCATGCCTTACACAGAAAAGTCTATTAGAGCAGTGGAGGAGAGATACAAGCAGCATTAGTAACACACCTGACCAGAACAACTGAGTAAATCAGCTGTCACCAAACCCTGCCACAAATATAATTATGGAACGAAATAAGAGGAGAGCAGTATTGTGATGCAAACACCAAGTTTCTGAGATGGCATAGTTAAGGACTCTTTTGAAATAAAGATATGGAAAAATCTAATAAACAGGAATGGAGGTTTCAGTCTAACCTTCCTGTGGGTGCACCAAGGCATACACATTGCAAATTTTAGTTTTCTGAGTGTCCACTGACTGGTGCAAGTAGTCAGCTTCCATGGACTCTAGTATTCAATCTTCATTGTAGATGGAGTGTGTGTGACCTCATTTGAAATAAGATTTGGACATTGTTTAGTTCCAAATCCATTGTTAACTTCAGTCAGCCTCAGCAATGTTCCTGCCAAAAAGCTCCTACTCTTGTAAGTATCTCCATATGCTTACGATTTGTTACACATATTTTCAATATTTATTCTTACTTACTGTTTAAATTGGTTGTTTTACTGGTACATTTATATCCAGGGAAATGGACATTTTAAGGGATCCTGAAGATATCCTATGAATAGTAGTGAAAATTCAGAAGATGAGTTGACATGTGATGAGTCTGATGATGATTTTCATATGGAAGAGGAAATAATTGAAGCTGAAACCACACTAATGAATATGATGTCACAGGTTGCAGATGACAGTCAGGAAGCTGCTCCACATGATATTACGGCATGTGACTACATATTTTACATTGGAAAAGACAATGAAAACATTTGGATTGGTCAGTCCCAAACTGCAGGAAAAACAACTGAGGAAAAACATTATCAGAATTTTACCAGGGCCAAAAGGAACTGCCAAAAATGCACTTAAACATTAAAATGCACTTTCCTGTTTATTCACAGAAAACATGACAAAAGGCATTGTATCTCATACCAAGAGATGCACTGGAAAAAATAATGATTGACAACTGTTCTCAAGTTCAAGGTTATAAAGACACTACAGTAGAAGAAATTTATGCTCTTTTAGGGGCATTTTTCATAATTGGTATAAAGAAAGGAAATCATGAAAACTGCATTGAATTGTGGGCATCCAATGATAGTAATATGACTATCTTTTGATCATTTCAGTTACAAACATTTCCATTTGCTTCTTAGAGCAATGAGATTTTACAATATAGAAACAGGAATTGAACAAAAGTCCACAGATAAATTGCACTTCTTCTTGAGTTTCACAAAAAAAATTGTAAATAACTTTATTGCTCACTATCATGTCACAAAATTTGTTAAAATTGATGAAATTCTCCAAACTTTTAGAGGCCACTCTGGATTTGTACAGAATATTCCAAATAGGCCTGAGACACCCTCCGTGATGCAAACTCATTTTATACCCAAAATGTTTAGTGTACTGTGGTGAGCAGTTGGCTGGACCATACCCAAAATCAAATAAACCTGAAGAAAAAGTTGATCATCATTGACACTTTGAAAGAAAAAAAATTGAAATCCCACCTATATTTCAGACTAGTAATACAAGGGAAATCAAAATCATACTGAGTGGCTTCAGGTATCATTTCTGCTAATCTCTGACCATAACAAAAAGGAAATAAAGCTGTGATTCTCCTCTCTACAAAGCATGACACAAATGAAACTTGACATCAAAAGTGTATAATCAGCAGTAAATTTAGACTACAACAGAACCAAGGGAGGGGTACATACAGTGGGTCAGATGTGTGTATCATATACAACAGCCAGAATAATAACCAGAAGATGGCCACTCTCATTATTATACTGACATCTTGATATCACATGGCTTAATTTGAACATCATCTTTAGCTACAAAAATCCAGGTAATAATGTTAGGCACTGGCTTTTTCTAAAAAATGTGTTATATAGTGTCATGAATGCTCATGTAAAACAATTTCTGAAACAAATGATCCTTCCAGACTATATATAAATATTTCTAGGAAGATTAAGAAATGGGGTGCCAGTTCATGATGGCACTAAACCAGGAATACATAACATATGTGTATGACACAGAAATGTCAGGAGAAAGGCATTGTGCAACAGTTGTGGAAACAATGTTGGCAAGAAGCGTTCTCATCAGAATGGTATGTGCTTCTCCTGTGATGCTAATGATGGGAATGTGTTCTGACTGAAGATGATTATTGATGAAAACTATCTCAATAATGTGACTGATTTTTTAGTTATTTTTACCTCAAATATATAATTAACACAAGGAAATCTGTTTTCTTTCAGTGTTTATCCTCTGGTTTTCTTAAAAATGATAATTATGTAAATATGAAATTGCCCTGTAAATGCCATGAGGTGTGCACTCACGTGAAATCAGGAGGTACGCCCAGCAGAGGATTAAAAAAGGCTTTGGGTTTGGTGCTCAATTTATTAAGTACTGCCAGTCATTATACAGGGTTTTACAAAAGGGTACAGCCAAACTTTCAGGAAACATTCCTCACACACAAATAAAGAAAAGATGTTATGTGGACATGTGTCTGGAAATGCTTAATTTCCATGTTAGAGCTCATTTTAGTTTCATTAGTATGTACTGTACTTCCTTGATTCACCGCCAGTTGGCCCAATTGAAGGAAGGTAATGTTGACTTCAGTGCTAGTGTTGACATGTGACACATCAGTACGTGGCATCAACAGGTTAGTGTTCATCATGAACGTGGTTTTGCAGTCAGTGCAATGTTTACAAATGCGGAGTTGGCAGATGCCCATTTGATGTATGGATTAGCAGCGGTCAATAGCCGTGGCGCAGTATGTTTGTATCGAGACAGATTTCCAGAACAAAGGTGTCCCGACAGGAAGACATTCGAAGAAATTGATCGGCATCTTCGGGAGCACGGAACATTAGAGCCTATGACTCACGACTGGGGAAGACCTAGAATGACGAGGACACCTGCAATGGATGAGGCAGTTGACGATGGCCCTAATGTCAGCGTCAGAGAAGTTGCTGCTGTTCAAGGTAACGTTGACCACGTCACTGAATGGAGAGTGCTATGGGAGAACCAGTTGTTTCCGTACCACGTACAGTGTGTGCAGGCACTATCAGCAGCTGGTTGGCCTCCACGAGTACACTTCTGTGAATGGTTCATCCAACAACGTGTCAATCCTCATTTCAGTGCAAATGTTCTCTTTACGGATGAGGCTCCATTCCAACATGATCAAATTGTAAATTTTCACAATCAACATGTGTGGGCTGATGAGAATCCGCACGCAATTGTGCAATCACATCATTAACACAGATTTTCTGTGAACGTTTGGGCAGGCATTGTTGGTGATGTCTTGATTGGGCATCATGTTCTTCCACGTACGCTCAATGGAGCAATTTATCATGATTTCATACAGGATACTCTACCTGTGCTGCTAGAACATGTGCTTTTACAAGTATGACACAACATGTAATTCATGCACGATGGAGCTCCTGCACATTTCAGATGAACTGTTTGTACGCTTCTCAACAGCAGATTCAGTGACCGATGGACTGGTAGAGGCAGACCAATTCCATGGCCTCCACGCTCTTCTGACCTCAACTCTCTTGACTTTCATTTATGGGGGCATTTGAAAGCTCTTGTCTACGCAACCCCAGTACCAAATGTAGAGACTCTTCGTGCTCGTATTGTGGACGGCTGTGATAGAATACACCATTCTCCAGGGCTGCATCAGCGCATCAGGAATTCCATGCGACGGAGGGTGGATGCATGTATCCTGTCTAACGGAGGACATTTTGAACATTTCCTGTAACAAAGTGTTTGAAGTCATGCTGGTACGTTCTGTTGCTGTGTGTTTCCATTCCATGATTAATGTGATTTGAAGAGAAGTAATAAAATGAGCTCTAACATGGAAAGTAAGCGTTTCCGGACACATGTCCACATAACATATTTTCTTCCTTTTTGTGTGAGGAATGTTTCCTGAAAGTTTGGCCGTACCTTTTTGTAACAACCTGTATATACTAGAGCTGGAATATTCTAGGAGAATGTGCATTTCGGGGAATATCAGTATGGACTGTCAAACAAAATGAGCATTAAAAGACGTAATGGGTGTTGGGGGCCATACTCCTCTACATAGTGGTGCAGGATCAACATTAGTCCACAGTCTGCTTGGAGCCCCGGCAGTGAATAAACATAACAGCAAAACTTGCAACAGTTGAGGAAGATGACTGGGTTGTTCACTGAAATATTGCATAAAAATGGAAACAACATGGTTGTATATCCAGAAGCACACCATTATTCAATCAGGCTTAGAAAATCTGAGAAATCAAATTACACTCAATCTCTCTGTTGCTTACTATGTGAACTTCCTGACTTTGAATTGCTCAATTCATGACTTCCAGTTGAAGCTGAATCACAGTCTCTGACCTTGATGTACTATAGATAACTATTCCTGTTAAGCACATGTTATTCTCCTTCAGATTCTTACCCTGAAGACTACTATTAAAAATTTCTCTGACGCTATACACTTTATCACGATGCCCCATCATTTTCACAACTTCTTTTACTTCCCTTATCCCCCTTGTTAAGGCTGTCACACAGCTCATTGTTTCCCAGCATAGACTCCATCATAAAAACACTAAATCATTTTGGGGCTTATTACTGTAATAATTAGATTGAGAGTTATGGCCTTTAAAATTATTTCTGCGCCTTTTTCTTGCACAGACATTTGCCTCTCCCTGGTCCCATGTAGAAGCACATACTAGTTCCCCAAAATTTGAGATTTATTCGGATGCTGCCACTGCCAATTCATTTATGGTTATTGCCATTGTGCTAACCAAAGTTATTTTTATAATCATCCTTGTAGTGATTGTCATTCGTTAGCCAGTACTCCTTCCATATATTATTGCCATTACTGTGACTTTGTCATTGTTAATGATCAAAATTTCTATAATTCTTGCCTTTTTGTTGAAACCACATTGCCCTGCCCATCAACTCTATAAATTCAATAAATACATCCACCAAGTTTTTGGCGCTATGAATAAGCTCCCCCCATGGGCAAGTTTGTCTTTTCTATGATGATTACTATCAGTGCACTTAATAGTGCATCTAGTTGACTCAATCTGTTTAATTTGTACTGACAGAAATCCTTCATGCTCCCCTTTCTTTTATTATAATGTAGCCCATTTATAAACTAATTCTGCAGTTTCTTTAACCTGTCCACAATATTTGGATAACAACATTCAAATGTGAAAAGTCTACAAACAAATGAGGATTTGTGATTTGCCCACGTGTGATTGGAGACTTCCAAACATATTTAATTTTAACACTGCCACTCATTCCCATAAGAAAACCATATTTGTATACATCATGAAAATGACCAATGTGGTAACTTCCAAAATCAGAAAATGGTTTGGTATTCTATCCTACTCCGATAGGACCCCTTAAGATGTTGCCAGGTTCCCCATAGCCACATTATTTCTGTTATGACACCCATATTATGTGTCCTTATTCATCCCCTTCTGTTATTTTCTCAATGTTAACCTCATGTGTGTTTGTACTCAACAAACATACAGTAACACTTCACTCACAATTGACTACCCTAATATTCACTATTTCACATACGAATGCCATTTCTCTTTTTTGCTTCTTGTAGTTAATCTCCAGGGCATCAATTTGTCCTCCCATGTCCAGCATTACTGCTTTTGCCTTGGCGTCAACCTTTATTTCTACTTCTGGAACTCTAACATCAATCCACTATGATTATGATTTGTGTTCCTTGAATGTCATTTGAAATTCTGTTTTCATACTACTCATATCATTTTGTAGTTTCCCAATCTTATCCCCTTCATTCCCATTCTTATTCTCTACATTCAAAATTTTGCTGCTTAAGGTAGTTTTATTTTCCCCAATTTCAGCGCTGAATGCAACCAAAGAATTCATTATCACTGCCCACAAGTCTCAACAGCCAGATCCCTAGCTGATTTTGGATTTCTCTGGTCACTTTTTGATTCCTTGATACCACTGGCCATGTCTCACAATTTCAAAGGCACTACAAAACAATGCCACAACTTCTCAAACTTTTCTGTTGCTGCACCTGCAATCCTGTATTCACATGAGCTACCTGCTGCTGTTCAGATTGACTGCTCCCATATGAAATACTGCCACTGTGTTGTCTCAATGTCACATGCTGCCTGCTCCCAATGTATCCTCTGCTGCTGCTTTCATTGTTATGCTCATCATCATGCACAATGTTGACTGTTCCATACTGCCACTTCTAAAGGGATACCATCCTCAAGCATTACTTTTCCTCAATAGAAGAAGTCAATACCAGAACTCATTTTTGAATTTTGAACAGGTCAATATTATCTCAGCTGTTTTTCTAAAAGTTTCATATGATTTTGTACACAATGTGTTATACTACAAGCTAAAATGTATAAAAAGAAATTACTTTATTTTCTTTGTTAAAATTGATATGTACTAGCTCTGAATGTACAGTTAAAATTACTTTGTAAGAAACATTTGAAATTACAAAATATTTGGTACACTCAAAACTTCTATTATTAATTAAACAATTTGGTGCTATTTATTATGTTTATTTCTGGATTCATTTATAATAATAATGTAAATTAATAGAAATTCATTTATCAAGAAAATTTGTAAACCCTTTGCAATATTGTTATTACTGCAGAGTGAAGTAGTAGTGGGTGTGCCTCTGATGTGACTGTATGTGTTTTTGTATTTTGGAAGAACAATGTAATTTCAGCTTTATTAATGTGAAAATTCAAAAGGCAGTGTGAGATTATAAAATGTGAGAGAGTAAATCACTGTGAAAACAAAATTTCTGTACAGGCTTACTTCAAAATTATGTAAGTCAGTTGGAACCATGAGAACCTAAAATGTAAAAAATATCAACTTCAAGAATCACCCCTAGACATGAAGAACTGGAGCCAACTACAAGAAAAGAAGATAAATAAAAAGTTTATTGTTAATCTTACTCCTCTCATATTTTTTTTAAAAAAAAGAGAGTTTATCATCGAAATTAGTAGTGACAACAACAACAAATTGTGGGAAGGTGAGATTACACACTCTGCTTTCACTCTGTTGTAATGGTTACCCTACACTTAATGCTTCACGTCTGTTAACTGTAAACAAACTTGAGCATTTCAGTTGGCATGTTTTTTGCTCCTAATGAGGTTTTAATATAAATAAAGTTTATTTTATTAATGATGATGGTATAACACAGCAGAGGAACATCATGCCTGGATAACTACTTAATTTTAATGACAAATCTTTGTCAAAGGTGTTTCCATGCACCAACACATTCTGCCCCTGAAAATATTCCCAATTGAAAACACCTGAAAATGTTCCTAAACAATTATGATAGAAGACTGATTTCATATTATAGTAGTTTGACCCATGTGAGAAATGATGTTTAGTTAACAGTTTCTTATCCTCAAACATATGTGCAGAGTATGATGAATTGTATGACCAGTCAAGCTTAACAGACTCACTAAATTTAAACTCTGCCAAGTCCCATTGAAGGCACTGGAGCACCAACTAATTATTATAAGTACCAACAACTTTTAGTGTATGAAGCTCAGCATTGTTCCCAGCACTAAGACCTTCCACAACTTAAAATACTGGGAGCTGTTCATCACATGTCTAATGCCTAGTTCTTCTCACAGTTCAAGTCATGAATTTAGTGCTTCTAACAAAAAATAATTTATAATTGCCACACAAACTGACACAGGTACCTTGCACAAAGACATCTTGCCATACTTTTGTTTCAGAATTCATGCCCTTTATCCCTACTATGGTTTTCCAACTGACAACAGATTAAAAAAGTTCATTCTTTTAAATAAGAAATGATATTTAGAAAACAATCATGCCATGACATACACTCTTAAGTTCTGAACAAATTGACTTTAAACACTGTATATATCTAACTTAAATATTCTATGAGTTATTGTGATTTACGACATCTGCATCAAGCAGAAATCTTTGAACAGTCCAGATACCTCTTAATTTTATGCTGACACAATAAGTAGGGCAACTTCACTACAGGAAAAAGCCCCCTCTTTCCAATTATGGACTCAGACTTGACATAGCATGTCTGGTCCTGATAAAATTGATGATGTTAGTAACAGACATTTAGTCTCATCTAACTATGATTTTAATTTGCATTTGGCTGTTGTGGTCCAGTGAGTAGAGCACTAGGCTTTGGTCCTGAGTTCATTAGGATAATGGTGGGGATTTTTGTTCACTCCAGTCCATCCAGGAAGGCTGAGGCCCACTCAGCCTGTTGTCAAAATAAGTACTGGGGACCTCTACCGGGGATGAAAGGCTGTCAGGGTGAGGGGGGAGGGGGTGGAGCGGGTGGGGTGGGGGGTCAAGAACTCCATGCCCATCAAAGAAGATAACTATTTAGTTTTTCTGTTGTTGAATTCTGGAGTGGTCCAGATCTTTGTTATATTTAGATGTAAAACTTTGATCTCCATCATTAGTGGAAAAATGCTCTAATATGCGATCACAGATGGAGAACAGAGCAGAGGCTAGTAGAGTTGACTTTGTCAAAGCTTTAGAGGATCAGTGTGCCACCAGATCAAGGTGGCACTACCCTCACCTCTACATGTAGCAGTTCACCTTGCACTGCCGCGACATGAGGTTGATCATTTTGTGTCATCATCCACCTGTGTTAATGATTCCCACCATGTGTTTGCAAGTCAAAAAAATTGTAGGCAATGCATATGTCCAGGTTACACTCCTAGGAGATCTGGAGATCCTTGTCATCCCAACTCAATGGAGATAGGCCACTTAGGCACCTATTGCTAGATGCTGCCGGTCATGCCATAGACCAAACTGAGTCTGGGAAGGATTTCTGTGTTGGGTTAGGAATAGAAGGTGTGTTCAGGGAAATGGTATAAAGGTTTGTGTACTCACTGTCTAGAATTCCCAGTAGAATCAGTCAACCCTATTAACTTCAGGGTTGATGATGTTTGGTTTGTGGGTACTCAATTGAGCAGTCATCAGCGCCTGTACAAAGACGCAATGTTTACACAGTCCAATTTTTATACAGCCCAATCTAGCCACTGTCATGAAGGGTGATGATGATGATGATGATGAAATGATGAGGACAACACAAACATCCAGTCCCTGGGCAGATAAAATCCCCAACCCGGCTGGGAATTGAACCCGGGGCCCATGATCCAGAGGCAGCAACGCTAACCACTAGACCATGAGCTGTGGACACTTCAGGGTCAACAAGAGACTTTAAATATGATTGTACATGGACAAGTTCAAGGAGAAGAACAGGTGAAGTCAAAGCCACAATGTACAGGTAGTTGAAATTACTCACAATGAAGAGGCTAAGCCTCCAACCAATCAGGAACACTTGAACAGGTCGCGATAAGTCCCCACTGGCAGACTGATAAAAAGGGTGGGGGCATGAAATTTACTCCAAATTACTTTGTCAGGTATGACCAGTGAGTAGATATGAAAGAAGAACTGTGTCAGTAAGATCTAAAAACTTAGACAAGGATGATGTGGAATCAGTGCAAGCAGTATTTAATGCCAAATATGTGATCTAGATGTATGTGTGGTACTTGAAAGGTCTGTTGAACAAACTGAAAAGATGATGTCACATACCAACTTTTCCAGTGTAGAATTGTCTTATTCTGACCACAGTGGGGAGCAAGTCAAAAGGAGTTAAATTTCAAGCATTGACCTCCATTACCATAAGCAGTTTTTATGGTCATGGAAAACTTTTAGTTCACTGTCTTATTGGAATGGATAGCTTTACACAATAAAAAGTACAGTTTGACATAGAACAAGGAAAATGTTTCTTCACAAATCATTGAACAGAAGTTATCAGCAAGTTTAATTAAAACCAGCACGACTGAAAATACACTTAAAGTGATATCAGAGTACAAGTCTCATATCCAGATGCACTGTTTTTTGATAAACAAAGGGGTGAGCAGGTGTCTGAAAAAGATATGAACCCGGAGACTGCCCAAACCAATTTAAGTGAATCTGCTAATTTGTCAAAGGATCAGAAGGAGGAGTTACAAGAAGCAATACTTCAGTGTGTGCAAGTACTTAGAAGGCACCCCAGGGTAATAAAGGGTTATGAGTATGAAATGGATGTTTACCCACATTAGACATTCTGCTTTTCTTCATATCCAATTCTTGGCAAAAAGACACTCTGTAAGGAAAGGAATTGAAAGGATGATAAATTGGTAGATCATCCAACCCTCCTATTCCCCACATTGTAGCCCTATTTTAGCTATCACCAAGCCTGATGGCAGCATCAGGCTGTTGCTTGACACCCAAAGTACGGAGGGGGGGGGGGGGGGGGGGGGGGACATTGCTACCATCAGGAATGGCCTGATAACCTTGAAGAACAATTACTGAAATTTCACAATGTTAAATACCTCATTGTAAGTGATTTAAAAGAGTCGTACTCGCAAACGTCATTATGCGAAGATAGTAGAAAGTACACAACCTTTGTGTGTGGGGGTAGAAACTACGAATCTTGTGTTTTGCCATTTGGCTTGAACATGAGCACAAGTTCTCTCATCAGGAAGATTATACAATATTATCTCCTGAGAGTGGGGAAGCCGCAGATATTGTTAACGAATAATGTACTGTACATTGTAGACAATAGATGGAAGGAATTTACTAACAAAGACAAGATGAAATATACGAGGGCAGTTCAATAAGTAATGCAACACATTTTTTTTCTGAAACACGGGTTGTTTTATTCAGCATTAAAATACACCAGGTTATTCCCCAATCTTTTAGCTACACAACACTATTTTTCAACGTAATCTCCATTCAATGCTACGGCCTTACGCCACCTTGAAATGAGGGCCTGTATGCCTGCACGGTACCATTCCACTGGTCGATGTCGGAGCCAACGTCGTACTGCATCAATAACTTCTTCATCATCTGCGTAGCGCCTCCCACGGATTGCGTCCTTCATTGGGCCAAACATATGGAAATCCGACGGTGTGAGATCGGGGCTGTAGGGTGCATGAGGAAGAACAGACCACTGAAGTTTTGTGAGCTGCTCTCGGGTGCGAAGACTTGTGTGAGGTCTTGCGTTGTCATGAAGAAGGAGAAGTTCGTTCAGATTTTTGTGCCTACGAACACGCTGAAGTCGTTTCTTCAATTTCTGAAGAGTAGCACAATACACTTCAGAGTTGATCGTTTGACCATGGGGAAGGACATTGAACAGAATAACCCCTTCAGCGTCCCAGAAGACTGTAACCATGACTTTACCGGCTGAGGGTATGGCTTTAAACTTTTTCTTCGTAGGGGAGTGGGTGTGGCCCCACTCCATTGATTGCCGTTTTGTTTCAGGTTCGAAGTGATGAACCCATGTTTCATCGCCTGTAACAATCTTTGACAAGAAATTGTCACCCTCAGCCACATGACGAGCAAGCAGTTCCGCACAGATGGTTCTCCTTTGCTCTTTATGGTGTTCGGTTAGGCAACGAGGGACCCAGCGGGAACAAACCTTTGAATATCCCAACTAGTGAACAATTGTGACAGCACTACCAACAGAGATGTCAAGTTGAGCACTGAGTTGTTTGATGGTGATCCGTCGATCATCTCAAACGAGTGTGTTCGCACGCTCCGCCATTGCAGGAGTCACAGCTGTGCACGGCCGGCCCACACGCAGGAGATCAGACAGTCTTGCTTGACCTTGCGGCGATGATGACACACGCTTTGCCCAACAACTCACCGTGCTTTTGTCCACTGCCAGATCACCGTAGACATTCTGCAAGCGCCTATGAATATCTGAGATGCCCTGGTTTTCGGCCAAAAGAAACTTGATCACTGCCCGTTGTTTGCAACGCACATCCGTTACAGACGCCATTTTAACAGCTCCGTACAGCGCTGCCACCGGTCGGAAGTCAATGAAACTATACGTGACGAAGCGGGAATGTTATTCCACAAGAAATTTCCGGTTTTTTCAACCAAAATTGGCCGAGAAAAAAAAAGTGTTGCATTACTTATTGAACTGCCCTCGTATATTAGTTTCCAGATTTTCCTCCAAGGGAAGGCCAATAGAAAGGATATCCAAAGAATTTAACAGGTTTATACACTTGTTCACCCCAGAAACACACAAAATGGGTTGAGTTTGTCTCACCATCCCAACAAATCATTAACAACTTACCACACATTTTAACGAATTTTACACCTGCTAAATTGATGTTTAATAGGAGAAATGTTGATGAGTGGAGAAAACCATTGCCCACTATACCCAATGGAGAGATATCAGTTGAAGAAAAAGTATACCAGGCTTCGATTAATCTGGAGGGTAAGGCTGAACAGAGGAAAAAGTTGTACAACAAAAGATTAGGTGTACGGTACTGTACAGTGTCAAGTAGGTGAAGAGGTATTGCTATGAACACACCCTAAATCTGTGAAATATGGGAAACTCAATTTTAAATGGCATCTTTTGTACACTGGGGCATTTGTGGTTACCAAAATCCCACAGGCAGGTATATATAGGTGGAAATAATGGAAAGGACAAGGGACTTTAAGTACACAAAGGTCTAAGAGAATTTGTACACTGAAAGGATTTGAGAAAGGTCAAACCTCACTTGGTCTACTACACATGAATAGATGCAACTTTTCAATATAATAGGTATATAATAACTGTTTGCTTAGTTTAAGTGAAAAATTTCATTTTATTTATTTATATGTTTTTAAATAGAAGCAAGGTAAGTTATAGTAATTTAAGATTCTGTTTAATGTCAAAAGGCTTTATGAAGCTTGAAAATCAAACATGTTCACAGTGGTACTGATTCATTCTACAATATGGACATTTCCCAAATACAGAGTGCCAATACATTTGAGGTATAGACACGTGAAGTAACATTATGAGAGGGAGAGGACGTGCACCCATAGTTGGAGGTAACATGTGGGTCAGCAAACTCATTGCTTGCAAAGAAATACACTCCTGGAAATTGAAATAAGAACACCGTGAATTCATTGTCCCAGGAAGGGGAAACTTTATTGACACATTCCTGGGGTCAGATACATCACATGATCACACTGACAGAACCACAGGCACATAGACACAGGCAACAGAGCATGCACAATGTCGGCACTAGTACAGTGTATATCCACCTTTCGCAGCAATGCAGGCTGCTATTCTCCCATGGAGACGATCGTAGAGATGCTGGATGTAGTCCTGTGGAACAGCTTGCCATGCCATTTCCACCTGGCGCCTCAGTTGGACCAGCGTTCGTGCTGGACGTGCAGACCGCATGAGACGACGCTTCATCCAGTCCCAAACATGCTCAATGGGGGACAGATCCGGAGATCTTGCTGGCCAGGGTAGTTGACTTACACCTTCTAGAGCACGTTGGGTGGCACGGGATACATGCGGGCGTGCATTGTCCTGTTGGAACAGCAAGTTCCCTTGCCGGTCTAGGAATAGTAGACCGATGGGTTCAATGACGGTTTGGATGTACCGTGCACTATTCAGTGTCCCCTCGACGATCACCAGTGGTGTACGGCCAGTGTAGGAGATCGCTCCCCACACCATGATGCCGGGTGTCTGCCCTGTGTGCCTCGGTCGTATGCAGTCCTGATTGTGGCGCTCACCTGCACGGCACCAAACACGCATACGACTATCATTGGCACCAAGGCAGAAGCGACTCTCATCGCTGAAGACGACACGTCTCCATTCGTCCCTCCATTCACGCCTGTCGCGACACCACTGGAGGCGGGCTGCACGATGTTGGGGCGTGAGCGGAAGACGACCTAACGGTGTGCGGGACCATAGCCCAGCTTCCTGGAGACGGTTGCGAATGGTCCTCGCCGATACCCCAGGAGCAACAGTGTCCCTAATTTGCTGGGAAGTGGCGGTGCGGTCCCCTATGGCACTGCGTAGGATCCTACGGTCTTGGCGTGCATCTGTGCGTCGCTGCGGTCCGGTCCCAGATCAACGGGCACGTGCACCTTCCGCCGACCACTGGCGACAACATCGATGTACTGTGGAGACCTCACGCCCCACGTGTTGAGCAATTTGGCGGTACGTCCACCCGGCCTCCCGCATGCCCACTATACGCCCTCGCTCAAAGTCCGTCAACTGCACATACGGTTCACGTCCACGCTGTCGCGGCATGCTACCAGTGTTAAAGACTGTGATGGAGCTCCGTATGCCACGGCAAACTGGCTGACACTGACGGCAGCGGTGCACAAATGCTGCGCAGCTAGCGCCATTCGACGGCCAACACCGCGGTTCCTGGTGTGTCCGCTGTGCCGTGCGTGTGATCATTGCTTGTACAGCCCTCTCGCAGTGTCCGGAGCAAGTATGGTGGGTCTGACACACCGGTGTCAATGTGTTCTTTTTTCCATTTCCAGGAGTGTAGTTTAGTCCAACACAAACTGCTTTGCATGCCAGATGCAAATCAAACTTGATATATAGTTGTCAAATAAACTATATTCTGGAGGTTTTAATATAAGTTAATTACTATTAAAATGAAGGAGTCTACACTATAAAGATAAAACTAATACAGTAAGGAGATTTAAAACAAAAGAAAATTTATAGCAGAAGAAAGAATGACCAACTACAGAAACCTATTTACACGCTATGATACTGTTACAGTTTATACAAATTTACGTGGTTGTTATATACACATCAATAAAAAACTATAAGATAAGTATCTAGATACAATGAAAGAAAGACTAATTTGGGACTATGGCCACACTCTGAACAAACTATGAAAGATAATGAGGCTGTGCCTGTCTACAACAACATTTATTAATTGCAGGTGTAATCATAGTATGAATATTGAAGGACTGAAATAGATAGGTCAGAACAGTGGACATGCTATGGATATTTGTGTTCTTGTAAAAGACAGACTGGTTTTGAGAATTAGAAAAAAGTTGATGAATTTACACATCTGTGTACTTAAAGTAAAAAATATATGTGTGTGAGGAAAAAAGATACATTAGTTAGTCATGGGGTGGCTATGTTAATCATTTATAAGTTATTATTAAGTTTATTTTCCAGGTAATGATGCAAGGACATGTCCTGGTAAAGGTAAGAAGGAAAATTTAGGTAGCTGGTACAAAAGAAAATGGGCCACACCACACTATGAGTAATTATTTATAAATAAATATGTGTATGAAAACAAAGATGAGGTGACTTACCGAACGAAAGCGCTGGCAGGTCGATAGACACACAAACAAACACAAACATACACACAAAATTCAAGCTTTCGCAACAAACTGTTGCCTCATCAGGAAAGAGGGAAGGAGAGGGGAAGACGAAAGGAAGTGGGTTTTAAGGGAGAGGGTAAGGAGTCATTCCAATCCCGGGAGCGGAAAGACTTACCTTTGGGGGAAAAAAGGACAGGTACACGCTCGCACACACGCACATATCAATCCACACATACAGACACAAGCAGACATATTTAAAGACAAAGAGTTTGGGCAGAGATGTCAGTCAAGGCAGAAGTGTAGAGGCAAAGAAGTTGTTGAAAGACAGGTGAGGTATGAGTGGCGGCAACTTGAAATTAGCGGAGATTGAGGCCTGGCGGATGACGAGAAGAGAGGATATACTGAAGGGCAAGTTCCCATCTCCGGAGTTCGGATAGGTTGGTGTTGGTGGGAAGTATCCAGATAACCCGGACGGTGTAACACTGTGCCAAGATGTGCTGGCTGTGCACCAAGGCATGTTTAGCCACAGGGAGATCCTCATTACCAACAAACACTGTCTGCCTGTGTCCATTCATGCGAATGGACAGTTTGTTGCTGGTCATTCCCACATAGAATGCATCACAGTGTAGGCAGGTCAGTTGGTAAATCACGTGGGTGCTTTCACACGTGGCTCTGCCTCTGATCGTGTACACCTTCCGGGTTACAGGACTGGAGTAGGTGGTGGTGGGAGGGTGCATGGGACAGGTTTTGCATCGGGGGCATTTACAAGGATAGGAGCCAGAGGGTAGGGAAGGTGGTTTGGGGATTTCATAGGGATGAACTAACAGGTTACGAAGGTTAGGTGGACGGCGGAAAGACACTCTTGGTGGAGTGGGGAGGATTTCATGAAGGATGGATCTCATTTCAGGGCAGGATTTGAGGAAGTCGTATCCCTGCTGGAGAGCCACATTCAGAGTCTGGTCCAGTCCCGGAAAGTATCCTGTCACAAGTGGGGCACTTTTGTGGTTCTTCTGTGGGGGATTCTGGGTTCGAGGGGACGCAAATAACCAGAGCCACTTCCTGTCCCATGCACCCTCCCACCACCACCTACTCCAGTCCTGTAACCCGGAAGGTGTACACGATCAAAGGCAGAGCCACGTGTGAAAGCACCCACGTGATTTACCAACTGACCTGCCTACACTGTGATGCATTCTATGTGGGAATGACCAGCAACAAACTGTCCATTCGCATGAATGGACACAGGCAGACAGTGTTTGTTGGTAATGAGGATCACCCTGTGGCTAAACATGCCTTGGTGCACAGCCAGCACATCTTGGCACAGTGTTACACCGTCCGGGTTATCTGGATACTTCCCACCAACACCAACCTATCCGAACTCCGGAGATGGGAACTTGCCCTTCAGTATATCCTCTCTTCTCGTCATCCGCCAGGCCTCAATCTCCGCTAATTTCAAGTTGCCGCCACTCATACCTCACCTGTCTTTCAACAACTTCTTTGCCTCTACACTTCTGCCTTGACTGACATCTCTGCCCAAACTCTTTGTCTTTAAATATGTCTGCTTGTGTCTGTATGTGTGGATGGATATGTGCGTGTGTGCGAGTGTGTACCTGTCCTTTTTTCCCCCAAAGGTAAGTCTTTCCGCTCCCGGGATTGGAATGACTCCTTACCCTCTCCCTTAAAACCCACTTCCTTTCGTCTTCCCCTCTCCTTCCCCCTTTCCTGATGAGGCAACAGTTTGTTGCGAAAGCTTGAATTTTGTGTGTATGTTTGTGTTTGTTTGTGTGTCTATCGACCTGCCAGCGCTTTCGTTCGGTAAGTCACCTCATCTTTGTTTTTATATATAATTTTTCCCACGTGGAATGTTTCCTTCTATTATATAAATATGTGTATGAATATGAGAAGTGTATCTGAATAGTCTACAGTACATAGAATGTTGTTAAGTGAAGTTTTGGTCTGCTACTATCAAAAGCAAAAAGGGTCAAATCACATATTAAAAAGCATAAGCTACTGTTATGAGCACCAAGTTTGAGTATCCATGACACATTTATGCTGGATCACAACTTATCTGAACATTCTTCTGCAACATTTTCTCTGCAAAACCTTTGTAGTGACATAATTAAGTATATTATATACACAAGAGTGGTATCCTTAAAATATGGATGTAAGTTAGGTTACTGAATTACACTCACTATAGGTACTTTCGAACAAGTAATATTAATAAATTATATGGCACTGCACTGGCAGAATTCTGCAACTAGTTCAGCAAACATGAAATAAATAGTTTCCCATTGACACAAAGAAGAGTGCACATAGAGTTTATACATTTATTGTTGGATTTTTGCAGCAGATTTGCTTATCCATTTTTATTTTATTTTTTAAGTGCTTCTTTCCATTCTCTGTCACCATTACTTGTAGATCAGTAGATGCTTTCCTAGCAGACTTGACAGAAGTGGGGTTAAGCAGAGCTTTACCTGTTTGTGTTGGCTAAAATGTAATGAATATTTCTTTTCTTCTGTTAGCAATCTGTATTTACAGGCACATGAGTCAGGCAAAATGTCCAAACAGTGGTTTATGCATATCATGAAACTTTATAAATGTATGTTGTCTTTTAACTTTGAAACTGAAAAAACAAAATTTAATCATTATTCTGTGTAAGCTAATATTATTCCATTAACTCAAAGATTAAAAGAGTTACCTGTTCATAACAAATTGGTAAGAGACAAACACCCTTTGAATGGTCAAATAAAATGTCAAGTACTGTATATTTAAAAGGTCCTAAGGATGAAAGTACAATCTTAAAGAACATACAAAGGTACTGAAATGTTGGTTCTATACAAGTTATAAATGTCATAAGGAATCTAGATGTGAATATGTATAAACTGTAGCATATATGCACCCAATGTGTCAGCAATATGTAAATACGGGCTTACATATACTATGTGATCAAAAGTATCCACAGACCCCAAAAAACATATGTTTTTCATGTTAGGTGCATTGCGCTGCCACCTACTGCCAGGTACTCCATATCAGTAACCTCAGTAATCAACTTTGAACATGGTCAGGTGATTGGGTGTCACTTGTTTCATAGGTCTGTATGTGAGATCTCCACACTTCTAAACATCCCTAGGTCCACTTTTTCTGATGTGATAGTGAAGTGGCAATGTGAAGGGACATGTACAGCACAAAAGCACACTGGCTGAACTCATCTGTTGACTGTCAGAGACTGCTGACAACTGAAGAGACTCATAACATGTAATAGGCAGAAATCTACCCAGACCATCACACAGGAATTCCAAACTGCATCGGGATCCACTGCAAGTACTATGACAGTTAGGCAGGAGGTGAGAAAACTTGGATTTCATGGTCAAGCTTGTGTTGTGCCAACAGTAAAATTCAGAGGTGGTGGTATTATGGTGTCGTCGTGTTTGTCATGAAGGGAGCTTGCACCCCTTGTCATTTTGCATGGCACTATAACAGCACAGGCCTACATTGATGTTTTAAGCACCTTCTTGCTTCCCACTGTTGAAGAGCAATTCAGGGATGGCGATTGCACCTTTCAACATGATAAATCACCTGCTCATAATGCACGGCCTATGGTGAAGTGGTTACACGACAATAACATCCCTGTAATGGACTGGCCTGCACAGAATCCTGACCTCAGTGCTATAGATCACCTTCGGGATGTTTTGGAACACCAACTTTGTGCCAGGCCTCACTGACTGACATCGATACCTCTCCTCAGTGTAGGACTCCATGAAGAATGGGCTGCCATTCTCCAAGAAACCTTCCAACACCTGATTGAACGTATGCCTGCAAGAGTGGAAGCTGTCATCAAGGCTAAGTGCGAGCCAACACCATACTGAATGCCAGCATTACCAATGGAGGCTGCCACAAACTTGTAAGTTATTTTCAGCCAGGTGTCTGAATGCTTTTGATCACATAGTGTATGACTAGATTAAATCATATGATGTTGAACGGTAATGCTTATTTTTTATGTTTCATGTGAAACAACATATGGATTGACAAAATAGACATCAAGAGGATCTATTCAATATAAAGGCTACATTTATTTGTGCTATAGTGAGTGAAGGTGTGGGTGTTTACAATGAGCCAAACATTTTTGGTTCATATGTAGCAGTGAGGGACGCCAGATTTTGCTGCAAGGGACCACATAAAGTGAAAATGTTTATGGACTTATCTGAAATTTGGTGAGATCCCAATGTGATGTTGAATGTCTGGGCTGGCCTTTGTGTAATACCTTTTTACTTTTTCTTGCCATATGAATGTTTTCTTTTCCTCATTAGTAATAAGAAATTGGTACATCACCGCATAAGATGGCAGAGATAGGATTCTAAAATTATCTTTGTAACAAATGAGAAATGTCAGGAGAATATTAAATTTTTTAACAACTTTTGTTTCAATCTTGCTTGAGAGTACTTATGTTTTAGATCTCATACAAGAAGGATGCGTAATTTTCACATGTTGATAATGAGTGTTGTGAATACTATGTGTGATAACAATAATAATAAAAAATATATCATGACTTTGGCCTGCAATGAGGCAGTAATTTCTCCAATCTGGCAAAACATCTTAATCATCAAGATTTCATTGATGGACTGTATAATCAGCAACAGCAGAAAATTAGAGGTAACCAAAGAATGTTAGCGCAACTTAATAGTGACTTCTATTAAATATATTATATATGTGTAATAACCAGAACAGCTGACTTTTTGTTAAGCACCAAGTTGCTGCAAAATATGGTTTGTGTGACTTCAACATTGATATGTTGCATTGTATTTTTCTTATGTTGCTAGGAGGACTGTTCATAGCACCAAATTTAGTTTCAACAACAATTCATGCTTTAATTCCAGGACTGGGGGTAGTAATTATCTCTCATTACACAAATTCCATGCCAATTCATACTCTTTGTCTTAGCTGTTGGGCTGCCTCCAAGCATGGTTACTCCAAAATTAACCAACAAGAGCTAACACACCCTGGACACTGAAATACGTGATGCACAATGTGTTTCCTGAACCACGGGTTAGAAATGACAGGCTTTTCCATTGCAGATTGGAAACTCTCAATCTTGCACTTGTCTATACACACTATCTTACAGAGCAACTCTATGCACATTTTGAAGACATGAAATTCATTGTTATCTAAAAACTGTAAAAGAAAATTATACTGCCTAGCCATGTTGCAGCAATGGACTTACGAGGTGTGTGTGCACAACAAACACTGCTTAACGTATACGTGTGTCATCTTGCAGGGGACATGTAGCTGTTATTCCACAGTAATGGAGCTGTGGACTCCAAGTTTGAAGGTGTCCTTTGTGGTGGTGGCATGGACTACGAAAATTAAACTTTCGGAATATGTAAATAAAACTGTAAAATAAGAGGGAGCTGGCACACCTATGGTATACATTAAAATAAGCTTGGCCATCAATGAAGTTATTTTAAACCCTAGTCAGGCCAAAGATACAATATAAATTATACCTGAAAATAAATTTTAATGTGTTATGATTGTATGCAGAAAGGACACCACTACTGTATGCTGTCATCCAGTAATCATGCACCAACGTAGTATACAGTAGGAGGGCAGTCGTCTTGGAGCTTATGCTAGTTTACCTATATGGGTATATGTTTCATTTTTATTTTTTATCCATTATTTTGCCTAAATAACTTACGACAAAGATTAAAATTTTGTATGCCCATGACAATCAAGCCTATGGAGATAACGCGAAAAAATGAACATTCATGGAAACTCCAGGTAGGAATATCAACAATGTAGGATAAGATAGATCCTACTTACCATAAAGAAGACACATCAAGTTGCAGACAGAAACGATTAAAAGACACCCACATATAGCTTTCGGCCACAGCCTTTGTCAGTAAAGACACACACACACACACACACACACACACACACACACACACACACACACACACACACAAAAGTAAGTACACCGCATGCATACACGAGTGTCAACTCCAGCATCTCGGGCCAGCGGCCTGCCTGAGATGCTGGAGTAGGCGGGTCATGTGTGTCTGACGTGTGCTTACATTTGTGTGTGTGTGTGTGTGTGTGTGTGTGTGTGTGTGTTTGTGTGTGTGTGTGTGTGCGTGTGTAGGTATTCAAAAGGTACAAGTGAGTATCTTTTGATCATGTCTGTCTGCAAATTGATGTGTTTTCTTTCCTCCTATCAGATGGTTCATTTATCTTATATTGATTGTGTTTTCCTCCCCATGATAGAGAAGGATGTGAACTGCTGTTTAATTCAGTAATAATGCGAAACACAGTAATTCTTATTGTATGACATAAATGTTACTTATTAGTTCTTTATTTCACCTGATCTATCTATTTGTGTCACTAATTCCTGCAATACTTTGGAGAAGCAAGAAATTTAAGCAGAGCAAGTTGGACGCTGTAACTTGGTCTTTAAAGAAGAAGAGGAAGCAAATAACTTCAAGGCTCGAGCTAATATCAGCTAATAATACAATCTTCTATGTTAGATATTTTTCGTGTATACAAAAAATCATAAGCCTGACTCTCTGGAATGTCTGTTTCTGTGTGTAAATTAGCTGAAACACGTGCTCCTGTGTGAACTCACTATTGTTGCACTTCTTGTGCCACATTAGCGAATTTCATCACAACTATTAGTCTTAAAATTACTAATTAAACAGTAGAGGTGTGATCTTCTCACAAAATTTCCATCAGTAACTTTCTTCTCTGAATGCAAAAGTATTTCCTTGGTGCCAATCTACACAGTGAGAAAAAATAAGGGACATCAGAGCTTGCACAGAAAGATTTAAGTTTTCGTTTTTTCTGTGCTCTGCTCAAGAGTGAAATAACAGAATTATTGTGAAGGTCATTCAAAGAAGCCTCTGCCAGCACTTAAGCCATGTAGGTGTAGCCATGTAGATGTAGATGTGGAAAAATGCCAGTGGTTGTATTGCTCCAACGATTCCTGCAGCTGAAATTCTTATGAGAAACGGCCACTATGTGATCCTCCAAGACTTTGAGAGGATCAACATTACAAGCCTCCACCCCACCATCCATCTGTGAGTGCATGATAAGCATTTTTCCTCTAAGAGTGGAGACTAAAATTTCAATTATAACTAAAGAAAATGTTACAGAACAAAACAAAGTGCTGCATCACTCCAGAAAGTGACACCAGAAAAAGCACTGTGATAGTGGCTTAACCTTGGATGAATGAACAATAGCAATCAGTGAGCCCAATTAATGACTATAGCTCCTTCACATTCTTACATGCAAGCAAATTCTCAACCATCTCTTTGGCATGTGGATTTTGTTTTACTTTGGCAGAACTTATAATGTGGCCCATGCATTGCACCAAAAACTCTACATAGAACACATTTCTAACTTTAAACTTAAGTTTACCCCTCATAGCCAGCAATCAGCACATTCCTCTATCATCTGTGGAAAGATAATGATACTGTCAAAATATATCAAACATGTGGTTGGCTTTACTCTGTGCAGTAATAGATCTGTGAACCATTAGAAAGTAGTATGTGCATTTCACAAGTCAAAAGTCATTCTAACAAACTTGTGTAAACCAAAATGCATGATAAATGCTTTCTTAGGTCTGTCTTTGGCACCAGCGGAATACTGTGTTAGCTGGATTTCTTACGTAACTGATGGACTGTCTTATCAATGCAAGGCAGAGGATAGGTATTAGGAGTTGACTGCTCAAATGTCAACACAAAGGTAATGGGCTTTCTCTCTGTTAATACTTTTCTTAGGTACAGTAGAAATAAGTGATGTACAGTGGTTATAGGAAGGCTGAATAATTCCAATATACAATCGTTTCCAGATGCTTTCATCTACAAGTGATTGTAAATGGTAGAAAATGCAGTAAAGCTTTTGAGCTACTGGCTGTTATTTTCCTGTTGGAATTTTGTGTTGGGTCATATCAATGTCTGGCAAATACTGCCATTCATCAAACAGCCATGTGAAACCCCTAACACTGGATACAGCAGGCTTTCATCTGATTCTGTCAAATGAGAGAATTTTTCCTTTAGTTTGTTTCTAAGAGATGATGTATTGTACTCTCTTCTTTAAATAGCAATGACTTTCACTTAGAACCAGCCAGGAACTGAATTTCTCCCATTGCAGAGGTTCATTTTCTGTTTCATATTGCAAACTGGCTAATACTATTCCACATGGAACTACAGCATCTTTCATTCAAAAATTATGTAAAATAACTGGGACACATATTTTACTGTTTTCACTCTCACCATACAAAGGCCCTATTTTGTGTGAGCTTGGAGATAATCTAAAACTTCATTATGTCTGAGCAAGTCAACCAGAAAGACAATTTGGTAGGTTCTCAGATTTCACTTCCCATCCAGAGAACTCTTTTTGTCTGGCCACGTGTGGTTTCAAGTGAGCTGGCTTTAAACACAAAGATATGCGGTTCAGTGGAAACTTGGAGAACAGGCCTATTCCCTGACTTCCTTGCATGTGTTCAGCATTATCAGTACTCAGTTGGTGCATTGATCCACCAAATTCGACAGTTCATGATGTAAAGTTGGCAACACCCTGAAAGTGGCACAGGAAATCATTCCTCAGAGTGACATCGAAGTCCTATTTCATTTTTCTTAGTATCTTAGTTCCACTTTTCTTGGTATCTTAATCTCAGAATCATATTTTCTTCCATCAATCTCTAAATCCATATTGCAGGTGCCCAAAAGATTAATTGTCTCTGACACAATCTGCTGATGGGAAAGTGAAGCAGCTTCAACAACTGCTTATTGCCAAGGAGTAAAAATGCTATACTCACCAGAGAGCCTGTATGAATGTACACTTCAACTGGTTTGCCATGAGTGTTATGATGTATAATTGTTATTCCATTGATTGTAATTGCCATGTAGAGGACTGCTAGATGGTCTATTTGTGGTCAGTTCCTGCCAGTTACGGTACTGTAATTGCCACCAGCGGGGTGTGCACTGTGATCTTGTTGGCCACAGCCCCTGTGTCCAGTATAACCAGACTATTGCAATAGTGTACTTGATTTCCTTTGAAACCTTATTTGTACTTCTGGTTTCCCCCATCACCATAATTATTTCTTGCACTATTGCTGTTGCATGGAGTATATGGGTGCCAACCATGATGGTTATTATCACTGCTGCCATCCTACCGTTGACTATCTTGTGGAGGCGCACACTGGGTATTAATGTTCTGTGGTTTCAACGGCCCCTCTTTATGTATTAGGTCAATTGAGTTGAATACAGATAAGAAATACTCTGTATCATTTTGAGGTGCAGTGATCAGCTTTCCCTCCTATGGGCAGGTAGGCAGCATTTCAGTATTTTCAATACATCCACATGGGATATTGAGTGTGTCCAATACCTGGTTTTGTTTAAGTATTTTTTCAAATACTTTCACAGTTTCCCATGTTTACTGCTGAATGGTGATGGTTTGACAACCTCTTGACATAGACTTTCTTGGATGGCTATGGATCAGTATTTGTCCAAGAAAGTCTATACAAATTGTTCATAGGTACAGTACCTCTCAGCCATATCTGTTGCCCACAGTAAAACATCACCCTCTGAGTACCCCACAGCAAACTGGATCTCCTGTCTTTCTGTCCAATTGCGGTGTAACATGTTGCAAAAAGCTCTGATAAGCACTATGGGGCTTGTTCTCTTACGCTCTGTTGAAAAAAATCAGACATTGCCTTTGACAGAGCAGGCCCTCATCCACTAATAAAGTAGACAAATGTGTAGTATTGTCTGTTGCCATTGTGGCATTGTTCAGATGCATCTGATTATATCTGGATATGTTTGTGCAGCTGGTGTTGACATTGGCAGTGCCTGTTGCATTTCTAATTCCTTTCTTCTCCATCTGAAGGGGTGGTAGGAAATTGTTGATAAGCATTACCACTATCTATCCTGCCCAACTGCACCTGATTGCTTGGTATTGTCGTCTCTCTAGAGACAGCCACAACATTATTAGACTGCTCTGAAATTTTTCTTCCACTGCCTTTAAGGCTAGCTCAGTCCTATCATTTAATTCATGTTCCCTTTTACTTCACTACCTCTTCAACTGCTTTGACATATGACATTCTGTATGAGGGTCGTGCTCTTATTTAGCATTCCTGCTTTAGTTTTGTCCTTGAAATTCTTTATCTCCTTTTCAATTTTTTCTTGTGCTTTCTTTATGAACTTAATGTGTAAATCTAAATTACTCACTTTTACTGACAGGTCCTGTTCTTCTTTTGGCAAACTTTACATAAAGATTGCAACTCAATAAAAGTACCTGTCATAAATTCTAAATTTCTGCGGATTCTGAGCCTCTTGCATCTGAGCCTACACATCACTCACGATCTTTAGTTTACCTCCCATTACTTGTTGCACCTCATCTATAGATGACATTTTTTTATATAGGGTGTCTATCTCCTGAGACAAATCAATGCATAGTTACACCTTCAATTTCTTCCCCATATCTGCAAGTTTGCATTTTAAATCATTAGAAAGATCAGTGAATAGATTATGACTTAAATTATCAAACCTCTGTAACAGGTCATTCATAAACTATCAAATCTCTGCTTTTGTTAATTTTTAAAATTACAAAAGTTTGTGTCAAATTTTTCAGTTTGTTCTGGAGAAAAGTTATTAAATAAATTCTTCATTAGGTCAGCGAGGCCTTTATACATGTTCTGCATTGATAAAGCATTAGCATCTTTTCTGTCACATCTGAAACAAGTTCTCATGAAACAGACAATCTGAAATTTATTGGTTCCACACTAGCATATCTTTCACTGGCTTCATGTGACAAAATGCATCTTGGAGAGATTAGGAAACTAGTTTCTTCTACTATGAGCATGGTAGCATCAGAGAGTAAGACATTATTGTCATCAGCAAAAACTGAATCTGTGTAATACTCCCAGCTGCCATCAATATGATCGACATTTTCGGTGTCACTATCATTTGTCGTTGCACCCACTGCAGCAACATTTTATATCTCTACACTATTTTCATTAGGTGGGGCAAACTTTTAATTGGTTATATTTTGTAAATCTTTTTAAAGTTATAAATATGAAATGAAGTCGAACTTTAATCTTAAAACTGATTGCGAGAATATTCCCGATCAGTACATGATGCATTCTATATCAGTGTTGCAGCTGATTGTCGCCCTTTACAATTTTTGTACCTACATTCCAAAAACTCTAAATAATGTAAACTCAAATCTCTATTACCTTAAAAAATGTTTCTGATTTATGACTGGATAGGGCAAGGTACTGTCACTACTAATTATTGAGGCTTACCAAGCACAGTCATGTGAGGTATAAGGTAGAGTTCTTTCCTATGTAATAGATGATCTTCTTAAAATTTGTTTGTGCAATTCCTTCAGTTAACCATTTGTAATTTATGCATACCATGTAGTGTTTGCCCTTGGTTTTCTCTTGGCAATATCATACCAATCATGAAACAAAGTAAATAAAAAAAAAAAAAAAAAACAATTAGTATAATAGGATATTACACAATATGTTTTACATCATTTAATTATTGCACATGTTTAACCTTTAATTAGTAATATTCAGAATTATAATTACGATGAAAATTTGCTGGTTCTGCACAAGAGGTGGAACAATAGTATGTTCAGTTTGGAGCATGTTTCTTTATGGATAGCGACACACACTCTAAACAGTCAGGCTGACGATGTTTTGTGTGCACAAAAAATTTATAACATATATTATTAGTTCATAGTTGCTTCAGCCTCTGTTATTTACCTACTCTTCTTCTTTAAAGACAATTTTACAATGTCCAGCTTGCTTTGCTTAAACTTCATGCTTCTCCGAAGTATTACTGGTACCGCTGACACAGATAGATAGAACAGGTGAAATAAAGGACTAATAAGCAACATTGACTTCATACCATAAAAAGTAATGTATTTCATATTATTAGTGATAAACAGTAAATCACATCCCCTTTTTCTCTGAGATGGGAAAAGACAGACAGTACAAGACTGATGAAACATCCGATAGGAGTTATGGGTTTAGCGTGGTAGGGTTGCCGAATCCAATGATGCACGCTACACCACGTGTAATAAACACCATTTTTATTTCTCGTAAGCACACATATACAGTTGTTTACATTCTGAATTCTCGGTACATGTCCGTACACTTTCACGCGCGACCACAGACTGGGGCAAAGAGCTTGCCAAAAACAAAGATATTACACGCGACTTGGTCGATAGTCGCCACATTAGCCCCCCCCCTAGAGTGTGGAGCACAAACATAAATATTGGGGCATACATGTAAAGGGAACACCCAGGGGGGAGGGAGAGGGTGTTTAATCAGAAACCATACCTTACATTACATTACATTAGTAATTGAAGTTTTCGAGCCAGCGAGGGGGGCGGATGGTCCTGCCTGACCGGGTGAATCCTCGTACAGCAGTTGAGGGATCTGGGGAGGGGATGGTGGGTTGTGAGGGGCCAGGATAGCGGATCTGAATGCCTGTGGCGGTACGTAGGACTTTGACCGTTGATGGGTCAGTGCCAACAGGCAAGGGGACAGACTGGAGGAGATGAATGTGAGTTAAGTTGTCACTGGGGAAGCTGGCTTGTTCGTAGAAGATGTACACATTACCCGGCTGCATAACAAAAAACACATTAGAGCTGCAAATAAGATCTGTGTTGACATTCACTACCACTTCCTTATACGGGTTGACAGAATCTCCACACGAGTCGTCATCGGTGACATCACACGCTCTGAAGCTGGTCCCTGATACATCACTGAATCCTAACAGGGGAGAGGCGAGGGGCTGCCTGTAGGAGGGTAAGTCATCACACGCATCACTCTGCATAGGAATGTCACACGCACCTGTAGCACTGTCACACGACTGGGAGTGGGGAACGTCACACGTGTGGGAATGGGCGTCGCTCATCCATGGACTGTCGGTAGATGCCTCATGCGAGGTGGGTGCAGCAGGGGATGGGGTCTGACTGGGTGGGGTATCGGGCAGTTCTCCCAGAGTCCATGCAGGTTTGAGGCGGCAGACGGATACCGTTTGAGGCGTGCTGTTAATGAGCACTTCGAACGTGTTGGTACGCCGTGATATGACTCTGTGCGGGCCCGTATATGGAGGTCTGAGTGCCGGTCGGATGGTGTCATCACGCACCATGACATGAGTGCACGACGCCAAGTCCTTATGCAGAAATACGGGAGGGGGCGTGTGTGGTCGAGGAGGCGGCACGCGGATGTTAGCAATTAGCTCCTTGACCTGCCCGACGAATGTCGAGTTGCAGATTTGATCTGGAGGAAGTGAAGGCTCGACTAACTCTGCTGGGAGTGTGAGGGGTTCTCCATACAGTACCTCTGCCAGGGATGCGCCAAGGTCCTCTTTGTACTCGGCCCGAACGCCTAACATTACCCATGGTAAGGCATCGGCCCACTCACCTCCGTGGCACATCAGGGAAGCTTTAAGCGTTCGGTGCCAGCGTTCCACAAGCCCATTGCTCTGGGGGTGGTATGCTGTAGTCCTAAATCGTTTCACCCCACACAGTTCACAAAGCTGTCGGAAGAGGGCAGACTCGAACTGGCGGCCCTGGTCGGTGGTGACAGAGACTGGGCAGCCGAAGCGCGAGATCCACATTAACAGCAGGGCTCGGGCCACTGCATCGGCTGTGATAGTAGTGAGAGGAATTACCTCTACCCAGCGGGTAAACCTGTCAATTGCGGACAGTATGTAACGGAAGGGGCCTGAGGGGGGTAAGGGCCCAACGATATCGATGTGTATGTGCTGGAATCTTCTTTTTGCCACATCGAACGTACCCATGGGGGGCTGTGCATGACATCCTACTTTTGCGCGCTGACAAGCCACACATGCTCGTGCCCAACTGCGACACTGTTTTATCACCGCGGGCCAAACAAAATGTTCAGATACCAGACGTGCGGAGGCGCGAATGCCAGGGTGTGCCAAGTCGTGGATACTATTAAATATGTCCCGGCGGAGAGGTGCAGGAATCACCGGGCGTATGCGTCCTGTTGAAATGTCGCACCAGATGGGTGATGAAAACCCAGGAAGTGTCCGTAACTCTAGTTTGAGTCCTGTTTTGATATCGGAACGCAATGCTGCGAGTTCAGTATCCTCTGTCTGCAATTTAGGGAGCTCACTGAGGTCCAGTTGTGAAGATAAAACCGACACCCGAGACAGAAAATCAGCGACGACATTGTCTGCGCCTCTGACGTAACGTATGTCATTCATAAACTGACATATAAGGTCCATATGCCTAAAACGTCTCGGGGATGAGTCCTTACCTGGGTTACGGAAAGCATAAACCAATGGCTCGTGGTCGGTAAATACCACGAGATGGCGACCTTCGATATCGTCTTGGAAATATTTGATAGCAGCGTAAATAGCAAACAGTTCCCGGTCGAAGGTCGACCATTTACGTTGGGAAGCGGTCAGTTTGTGGGAGAAAAATCTGAGCGGCTGTACAACAGAACCCACGGATTGCTGAAGTACTGCCCCCACTGCTGTATCACTTGCGTCTGTAGTAAGCGAGATGGGAGCATCAGGAATGGGGTGAGCAAGCGTAACAGCTGTCTGTAAGGCTGACTTTAGATTATCAAATGCGCGACGCATATCTGGAGTCCACGTGACCGCCCGAGACCCTGATGTGTTTTTTCCTGCGAGGGCATCCGTCAGTGGGGCTTGTATGTCGGCGGCGCGGGGAATATGTTTACGGTAGTAATTTACCATTCCAAGGAAGCGGCGGAGGCCCTGAAAATCTTTGGGCAAAGGCACTGTACTAATGGCCTCCACCCGTTCAGTTAGGGGGCGGATGCCGTCGCCAGAAACTCTGTGGCCCAGAAAAGTGACACTGGTGCGGCGGAGTTGTGACTTAGTATTGTTCACTGCGTTACCGTTTGCTTTTAATAGTTGGAACACTGTATTTAAATGTTGTTCATGTTCCTCGAGGGAGGAAGAAAAAATTAACAAGTCATCCACGTACGCATATGCAAAGTCCAGTTTTCCAACCAGCGAGTCGATGAACCATTGCCACGTCTGTGCAGCATTTTTAAGGCCGAATGGCATAAACAAATACTCGAACAACCCGAACGGGGTGATGATAGCGGTCTTTTCAACGTCCTCAGGTGCCATTGGCAGTTGGTGGTACGCCTTATGACAATCGACTACACTGAAAATTTGTGCCCCATGCAGCTGGGAAGCAAAGTCTTGAATATTTGGGACGGGATAATTATCTAAAATTGTTCTGGCATTAAGCGCCCGATAGTCACCGCAGAGGCGGAAAGTGTCATCTTTCTTGGGCACCAAATGAATGGGTGACGACCAACAACTAGAAGAAGGGCGGATAGTCTTATTATCTAAAAGTTCCTGAACAATAGATTTAGCGTGTTTAAGTTTTTCCGGATTTAAACGCCTAGCCTTTGTACGTACCGGTGGGCCTTCTGTGGTATTTATTCTGTGGACAGTACCGTTATTGATCGCGAACACCGATGGGGATGCTGGACCAGCACCCGTTGCACTGTGACTAACCTGTAATGCACACGTGTGTGTGTCCAAGGCCGGCAGTTCAGCAGCAGTGGCGGTGATCCACTGGTAGTCCTTGTCGAAGAGCTCGGTGGGGTACCTGGTAGCATCGCGGGTACAGCTTCCGTCCGGCAGTAGAAATGTCACGCGGCGTCGGCTGCAGGTGCGAGGAAGTGGTGCGGGGGTTGGGGGCATGGCCGTGTGCGACAGCTGGGCGGTCTGCTTACGCGCGTCCGTGAGCTTGGCTTGCACGGCGGTGATGCGTAAGCGGAGGGCCCCATTGCTGTCCCGAAGTTCGTCGTTGTGTGATCTAAGAGAAAGCACTGCAACAGCAGTTTCCGCTAGCTCACACAGCAGAATGGCGCTTTCGGATGAGAGGGGTAAGATATCTGAACCGGTGGTACGATCTCCCGAGTTAAAGGTTAGTGTACCTCGTTGTAGGTTGGGTGACAGTGCGTGGGCTAAGAGAAAATCTACCCCAAGCACGGGTTCATCCACATCCGCGATAACGAAAGTCCACTGTAAGGGCGTATTAATGTCCTGCAGTTTAAGGCTTAAGTTCGTTATTCCATGAGAGCGGATCAGGGAATTATTGGCGGCTCGAAGCAGGGGGCAAGGCTGAAGCTCGAATTTAATACCTGCGGACAAAGGTATCACACTAACCTCGGCCCCCGTGTCGACTAGAAATGAAAGGCAAGACACTGCATCTTTCACGTACAAGCGTCCTGGCGCGTGAGGAGAAGAAGTATTTAGTGATAGGCGTCTGTGCGGTGCAATGCGGCCCATAGCGCCTGAATTGGGTCGCGTTATTAGTTTGGGAACGCGCATGGAGAACGACATTTCTTAGCCGTGTCGCCAAAGCGGGAGTGGAAATAACACCAAGCGGGGCGGCGCGTGGCGTCGCCCGTCGCGCTGGTTGAGGTCGAAGCAGCAGTGGAGGGGGACTTGTTTGTAGTTCCCTCCGATGGCGACGCTGCAGTAGTGCTGGTAGGAGAGGAGTTACTGCGGCGGTTGCCAGGCGGCGTTGGCTCCGCGCGCATGCGTGGAGCGAGTCGTGCGCACTCTGTACTGAGGGGGTATGCGGGGGGGGCAGAATGTTGTAAACCTGGTCTGCGATCTTCAGTTTGGCATCTAGTGGGGCCGAAGTTACATGTAGAAGGTGAAGTTGAACTTGTGGGGGAAGTTTCAGCAACCAGATGGTCCAAAGTGTAATGTCCGGCATGTGATGCGTGTCAATCATAGCGCGGAGATGACGCCAGAGTTGCGACGGGGACCTGGATCCCAGCGATTCCTGACTGATGAGGCGGATAGCTTCCTCTGTCGATGTGGATAGTCACTCGAGGATGGTGCGTCGGGCGAACGCATATTTGTCCGTAGCGGGGGGCGAAGCCACAATGTCGCAGATCAGATCCAGTTCGTCATGGAGGTGACACAGTAAGCATAGGAACTTCGAATTGTCGTCGGCGACGCCGTGTAGCTGCAGGACGTGGTCGACCAAGGCAAACCATGTGCGTGGGTGATCCTTGCGAAGGGGTGGTAGCTTCGGCCAACGGGTGGGAAAGTCTTGACATAAATGTTTATCAGAAACTGTCTCTCCCTGTCCATAGTTCTGCAACGTAATTGTCTCGGGTGCAGTAGCGGTGCACCAGCTTCCGCCACTGTCAGTGGCACGCGGCACGGTAGGCGCGGCTGGCTCGACCTTGGTCGAGAAATCAACGAATCGAGCGGTCGACGGAATAACGCCGACGGGCGTAGAATGGACCGGCGCGGTAGAATCGACCGTAGTCAACCGATGTGCGGCGAACGACGGAATACAGTTTCCGGGCCCCTCCCCTACAGGTGCATTAAAATAGTTAAAATCACCTAATGTTTGTGGATCACACGCGGCAGGAACGGCGTGTGCCGTCGGAAACACTCGTAAAGTGGACGCTGGTGGTGTAGGGGGGGTTGGTGCAAAATCCGGAGTTCCGGCAGAAATATGAACTCTCCTGTCTTGAGTGTCCGGCTCGATTTGTACAGTCACTGATTCGTGTGGAAAATTCACACTTGCACTTGGGAAACCTGTAAACATAGTCACTGGGGTTTGAGCACATTGCGTCGGCTGTTGAGCACTCGGAACACGTGGCTGTGGAATTGTATAAACACTGTCCTGTTGAGTACAGCTAGTCGATGTGTTCAGAAACTGCGTAGAACTATTGCGGACGCCCGGTGGATAATTGTAAAACCATGCCGAAGCGTCCGTTGGAACACTTAGTTGGCACGTGTTCGGTGTAGCAGGCGGCAAGCGATCCATTGTGTACTGCTCGATGGTATAAGATTTCGTTGTAGCACTCGCGAACAAAATTCGGGGTCACCAGTATGGGTTTAGCGTGGTAGGGTTGCCGAATCTAATGATGCACGCTACACCACGTGTAATAAACACCATTTTTATTTCTCGTAAGCACACATATACAGTTGTTTACATTCTGAATTCTCGGTACACGTCCGTACACTTTCACGCGCGACCACAGACTGGGGCAAAGAGCTTGCCAAAAACAAAGATATTACACGCAACTTGGTCGATAGTCACCACAGAGTTTTTACAAAACATAAGAAAATTAAAGTTTTAATTCTTTTTTTGCTATCTCCACAGGCTAGATTGCTGTGGGTATACCACATTTTAACCTTTGCTATAAACTACTTAAGTGAATTACTGGATAAAAAATAAACAGAGAAAAATAAAACACGTACTCATATAGGTAAACCAGCATTAGTTGCAGTACATGCCTGCAACAAAGAATGCTTTTATTTTAATGGTATCCCCCCCAAATCCTGTATCATGTCTGCGATACTCTCTCCCCTATTTCTCAATAAGACAAAACATGCTGCCCTTCTTTGAACTTTCTTAATGTATTCCATTAGTCCTATGTGGTAAAGATCCCCCACCGTGCAGCAGTACTCCAAAAGAGGATGGACAAGCATAGTGTAGGCAGTCTCTTTAGCAGATCTGTTGCATCTTCTAAGTGTTATGCCAATAAAAACAGTCTTTGTTTGCTTTCCCACAACATTTTCTGTGGGTTCTCTCCAATTTAAGTTGTTCATAATCATTATTACTACATATTTAGTTAAATTTATAGCCTTTAGATTTGATTGAATTTTCATGTAATCAAACTATCCACTTTTTGACAGTGGGCAGTGGACAGGAGGACATTTTTGCTGACTGCATGCACATAATTTCATAATGTACTTATACTCCGGGGCTGGATAAGACAAGGAATGTTGTCATACTTGATGAAATGAAGGCATGAGCAGCTGATGTAATTATTGGGTGTGTAAACCTGTGGATTCTCAAACCACAAATATTCTATGACATAAGTTGCAAGCAATACAAATTCTGTAAAAGACAATGCTACAGTACTTTGTGTTTTAGCACCCAGGCTTACAGCATTACCAAATAACTTGATAGCAAGACCTGAAGTTAATTTCTTATCTGAGATATTGGTCCAATCAGTACCAGTGTCAGGATAAGCTACTACAATTCCATTGTTTTCCCCCCTTTTACAATGCATCCCATAACAGTGCCTTTTATGTAATGCAATATTCTCTTTCAACCTATCTGATGTGATTTATTTGGCTCACTTTGATAATAACTGAAATAATTAAGAGCATAGGCTAAATCAGGTTTTGTTGTTTGAGTCAGATATTAGATCAGAAGTACTATTCATTTCAATAGATCCATAGTGAGGTGAATCTCCATGACCAAACATATTCAGTACCTGGAACTTTGGTGTATGACCATACCACAAAGTAGCAGAGGCTGTCATTTTTAATGTACACATTGGTGTTCTGTTTATCAAATAAGCAGCAATCTGTACTGTGTAATCTCCCCCCCCCCCCCCCCCCTTTTCCTTCCATCAATTGTCCACATTAAACAATGCCCAGTCCAACTAATTGATAAGCAAAGTCTTTTATGAGAATTTGAGAGTAGCAAGAATACAATAAACTTTCAAGTTGTCATATTGGGATGGCTCCAGTTCTTCTTGTCTAGGGATCCAATTCTTGAAGCTAACATCAGGTCCTCACAGTTGGCCTGAACTACATAAATTGGAAGATTGTTGTTGCAGAATTCTTTACATAAATATATTTTCCACTGATTTTCTCACATTTTATTATGTCATAAAGTATTTTGATTTTTCACATTGACAAAGTCAAAGTTAGATTGATTGCAACTATTGTACAAAAATACAAAAGAGGCAAGTTTATGACTCTCAAACTCTGAGGAAATAACAACATTTCAATTTTTCTTGACAAACAAATTCCTACTAATTTTTTTTACATTATTAATTTTGATTATTATTTCATAAATGGATCCAGAAATAAACATAGTAAACAGTACAGGATTGTGTGATTAATAATGGAAACTTTAAGTGTGCAAATAATTCACGATTTAAAATGTTTCTAAAAAAATAATTTGAACTGTACATTCAGAAATAGTACTTAATCAATTACAACATCAAAACTAAAATATTTTAAAAAGCAATTCCTTTTCATAAATTTTAGCTTGAAATATAACATACTCCAAACAAAATTATATCAAGGTTTTCATAAAAACAACTGAGATAATATTGGCCTGTCCAATTAATTAAAAAAATTATACTGGTGTTGACACCTATTGTTGAAGAAAAGTAATGCTAGAGGAGGATGTTCCATACAATCACTTTTGACCAAAAATATTATTTCGGTTTACTGTTCAACAACATGCAATGAGTCTTGTTTGCAATGTTCTGAGTTATTCCCTTCTTTTTAAAGAAGCTTTTCATCTCATTTGACAAATATTCACTCCATTATCACCATGGAATCTAGAAATCCTCAAACTGAAATCAGCTTTGACCATAGCTGCACCCTGTTTAACATCTTCAGTATTTTGGCTTTATTTTGCATCTGATATACAGCTATAAGATAGGCATAGTCATACGCAAAAGTAATGTCCTACATCTTTGTGTTATAAAACATGGGAGTAATAAGACACATGACGTCACTGTGTACTACCTGCAGTGGATGTTTTGGCCTTGCCCTCCTCTCATTGTATGGAAGTCTTGTCTGTTTCTTTTGCACATGGATGATGGATGACACTGGTGTCTTCATGTCTTTAATCTTCTTCTTTCCAGATATCTCTGGTGCACTTTTAGATTGGCATAATTCAAATGTCCTGTCCTTTGGTGCCAGATCTGTAGTGTGTCAGTACAAAACAACATGCAGAAATTTCTGTAAATTTCAAAGTAACATTTTATCAACAGCATTCTTTCCAATGGCAACAACATCCTTTCAGACTTGAATTGCTGCTCTTCCATCCCCAGTTGTAGCTTTTAAACAATTTGCCTCCAGTCTGTACACTGACACTAAATTGTGAGACAGTCCAGGAACAAATAAGTCAATTTTAATGTAATTTGGCACTTCCTCTTGGAACATTAGCCTATTTACCTGTGTTAATATGCCTCCAATAGCTACACCTCCTTCAGACCTGGCTGAAAAGCAACTGGTGAAAATAAGCTATTTCAAATGATGCTGGCTGCACCAACTTTACAGTCCAAAACACTTTAATTGCACTCTGATAATAAATAATCTACTGTTTATGGCCAGCTCGAGTCACATTCATTACAGTTTATGCACAGGTAAAGGGTAAGCCACATACCACACTTGGCTGATGTCCTATAATGATGATGATTGTTTGAGAGCAGTAACTAACATAAACGCAGATTCACAATAATTAAAGTGTGGCAAGTAAATCACTAATACATTCGCTAATTACACTGTTCTTCCAAATACATAGTCATATCAAAATGGAAACAATATGTGCAATAAGCATAATTTGTAAATAACACAATTCAGAGTTCAGTACTATTGTCATATTACTCAGAATGCATTACTGAAGATTAATACAATTCTCGACTTTAACTGCAGGTTTATAGACATTCATTGAAAACAGTCACTGACTTTCAGAAAGATCTTTGAGATGTGAAATGTAGATAAAACTTGCCACATTGTATGAATTGTAATTTGTGCTGACTCAACTGTGCTACATTTTTAAGACACAGATGTCGCTCATTTAACAACCTGCCACAGACTGACTGAAACATTTCAGAGCTGCCTCTTTTTTATAGTATTGTAACAATTTGCAATACATTCAGCTATTGTTGTGCACTGTTATTTACAATTTACAATCAAAGATTTACATTTCTGGTTAACAGAATAGTGGGGAAAGCTATTTACGAATGTGAACTTTTAAATACAACAAAGCTGCTATTGATATGTGTTGTCTAGTTTGCCAAAATATCATATTCTATTTCAGTAACAATGATTTAACTATAAATGCTAATTATTCAGAAATTAAATGAAAGCAGAATGTTACTGCCATGTCTACAACATTTTACTGTATGAATGATGTAATTATTCATGTATATTTTTGATTTGTTTCATCTGACAGATATCAATTGGATATATACAAACTTGCAGCATGCTGCATGTGAAAAGTATGTCCACAATTTGCTTTATAATTGAAATACATGGTTCTAGCCTCATCATAAGCTGCACTGAGAAGTATTTTTTTTTTAATTTCTTGTTGGTAATTAGTTTTGCACACTTGTGACCATTTCAAAACCATCCGTATAATAAATGTGACAAGACAGGTAATAGCCAAGGCAGATGATAGCCTATATATAAAAACTGCCTCTGGAGTCATGACCAAAGTGGTACAGTGACCAACTTAACAACAGTATTATAAATGGTTGATGAGTTGGTCATCATGCTGCTTTGATCATCACTGCAGGGACAGTTTTTGCAGATACACTATCACCTAGGATACAGTTGGTTTGAAAATGGGCACAGGTGTCTGAAGCTAGTCACAATCAAGAAATTTAAAAAAATCTCAATGCAACTTATGATAGGGCTACAACCATTTATTTCTGTTGTTTGTATGTTGTACACAGGAACAATGCTAATGAAATTTTATATTGCTGGTACTTGTAATTAGCTCATTTCTTAGGCAAAGTAATTACACCAATGGCTTATAACTAAACAAATGAATGTAATTAATAATAAAGTTAATTTGGGTAACCCTGAGTTAATAATAGAGGTTCCTGGTGTTGTGCACATTCCATACAATAATTCTTGAAGACATTTGCAAAAATTTAGTTTTTAAATTATTGTTATTATTACACTCAATACTTTACTATCCAAATTAACCACACTGTCATCACATTTAAAACTAAACTAATCTTCTCCATCTGAAATTTGCTTGTTACTTTTGTTGACATTTGTGAATTAGCTTTTTTCCATTGAGTTCCCTGTAACTGAAGCTTTTTTTGTACATATTAAGCACTGTGTTCTCTCCTGAGTCTACTGCATGTTCCTTAGAATTTTTGCATTTACTTTCATGATCCATGAGCCTAATTTTCATGAAGCTAAACTTCAGATTTTCCATAGATAATGCCTCAATTGCACTTGTGATGTTATCATGTTCTTATTGTTAAGAAAAATGACACAGAACATTAGTTTCTTCAGCTGTCATACCTGTCAACCAGAGGCCCTGTATTAAGTTGGCAAATTCTAGGATGATCACTAACTACACTTTTTGCTGGATTGAAATTGAATTTCAGTAACTGTTTACATTGAAGGAACTGACTAATTATGCTTTTTCTTTCAAATGTGTTGCACAAGTTTTTCTGCATTCAAAAGGAACTCGTGTAATCTTTTATGTATCACAGATTGCTGTCCACAAGTTTCATATGATTTTTGAGTTGTTTCTCTTCCTCAGTTAAATCCTTTTGCTGTATCATTATAAAGGAAGTTTATTTGTTCTGTGTATACTACTGCAGTGTGATCCAACCAATCTAATCTGTCTAGCATGCCTCACATTCGAAATTTCCAGTTTCCAGAATTGTCCCCATCAAAAGATGGAACCTGATATTTGTTTTCATTTTCTTCTGACATCTTTACAGTCAAAGCTGATGAACCAGGAATATAAAAATGCTTGCACAATAATTATGTTTTAAACTATGTGAAATATTATGCGAAAAAATGGCATAGGAATTTAAAAAAAGGTGATTTGGTGCTTATTTGTGTACAGTGATATAGCTGTATGGGTGCTTAAAAAGGAAAATAAGAATCTGCATCTGGGAATAAATTCTCTTGGTGCAGGGGTAGAAAAATATTGGAGCTCCTGATTTGGGAACATTTGAGGAGTGAAATAGAATATATTTAACTATGCCATGATTATGTTTGACTTGTGTGCGTGTTTGTCATTTGTATAAACCTCAATAAGAGCTGATCAGTGAACACACGATGTTCCAGGGAGGGTTTGGATACCCTGACTCCTGGGAAATGTGGGTCTGCATGTCTAGGCAAGATTTATGAGGATTTGATTAAATTTTGATAGGATGGCTTGGCTAATGAAGAAGCACAGTACAGCTGGCTGACAAGTTTGGAAAGCCTGCATTCTAATGCATAAATCTGTGAACACAATGATCTGGTTACAACAACCTCGTCCAACAACAGAAACAACTGTGCATAAAGTGGAAGTGTTAATGTGCAGTGAGTGTGCAAACTACATTTAGACTAACATGGGCATTTATATAATATAAATTTCTTTGCATTTTGCCAGCCCAGTCAGACTCAATATGAGACTATTAGATAGTATATTTAGGTTGGATATATTGTTGGATAATGTTTGTATGTTTTCTGATGACAGTACTCACACTGATTAACTCGCCACTATAACACTGTTCTATATGTTTTGGTGCCATTAGAGTTATAATTAAAATGTTTTGATATATAAAGCAAAGTGGGTTGGCTGTGTTTGGTGCTACTTCATATTGTCATTACTAAGGTAATGTCTCCATGAAGTGCGGGTATGTAAGGTAAAGGGGGATAATATGGAGCTCTTTCAAGTAGTTCGTAATTTAAATTTAAAGCACAGGAGCAGGGATAATATGTTGGGCAAAATAGTTTCAGAGTGACATATCTGAGCTGCAGGGTGGATGCTCAAGGCACTCTCACGTGAACTTGGTCATTATGTTTGTGTGACCGTGGAGATGTGTGAACATGGGTTATAGTGGAGCAGAATCACTCCCTTTGTGAGGCACCCAGACCATTTGTTCTTGATGGGGATCATTAAAATAAATATTATGAGACATTCTAAACCTTGTGGAAATATTGGGTTCAACAAAAACTTACATTTTTTTTTTTTAAATGGACACCCCACATTGTTCCATATGCAATCAATGACATGAGAAATCACAATAACAATGGTGTTGGTTGCATCGCAATACGTCAGTTGCATCCCGAGAAATTGAAACCTGAAGTTGATGCATGAAATAAATGAAACGCGCTGCTATTGTACTTGCCATGATGCAAGTGTGACCAACATGTTGCTTGTAATCATGACGTGATTAATGTACTGTTCTGTGACAAATTCTCTAGTTATGTATTGCTATGTGCACGGTTAATAAATGGCCTGGGAAACATGTGGATGTCCACTTACTCACAAAGGAAACAAGGACCCCATTTCATTTTCATTTCATTCATTTTCATTTTATTATCTTCCTGTACATCATTTACATGATGTAGGAATTGTCACAACAAAGTTATCATACTAGTACAAGTACTACAGACATAATAATGGAATATCACTTTCAAGGCATTTTTTAAAAGTACAAATTTAGACATATAAATTAAAATTTTTGGCAATAAATTTACTGGTACGTGCTTTATTGAAATAAAGTGATCATATGGCATTTATTGGCTGGGATATACCCTTTGGGGTTCGGCCGCCATATTGCAAAGTCTTTTTACTTGACACCACTTTGGTAACTTGCATTTCAATGATGATGAAAGATACACAAAACTCAGTCCCCTGCCAGGAATCAAACCCAGCTCAACTTGTGTACTAAGCAGTAATGCTACTGCTGCACTATGGAGGAAGACACATGTTTTATTCACTAATGCACATAACAGTAATCAAATACTGATAACCACAGGCCAGAGAAAACAAAACTAATGGCTGTCAAAGGTGGACACAGAGGGATACATGCTATTTGTATGTGTTTTGTAAATAAAACTGCTTTCTCCTGCTGCTAGTAGCAGGAAAAGGCAGTTTTATTTACAAACAAATATTTATATGCTTGCTGCAGAGGATGGCCACACAAACAAACTTGTTATTTGTACGTAGTTGCACATCAATTACACAATGGAACATGCCACATACAGGACATGTCATTGAACATCTTTAGTGACTGCAACACAGTTGAACCATTGCAGATGGTGCAACACACACATACACATACAGTAGTACCAACAAAACAAACATACATCTTCTCCATAATACATAAAATATACACTGGTCACCCTCACAACACCCCCACAACGACCCCATTAAGTTTTATTTACATTCCCTCCGCAAACATGCCTTCGCCCTAGCCAGATTATGCTCCCATATTCTATTTTCTCAGGCTTGTCTGACATTTGGCATTACCCCCAAAGGCCTCACACTTAAAGCTCCCATCTCTGGCTGCAACCCTTCTTTCCATCAGTCCCTATACCAGTTCCAATCTGAACAATCCATTGCCCTCACCCACCTAATCCTTCACCTACACATCAACTCAGCCAATGAACACACCCGTCAACTCCTATCCTTAATAAAAGTTCTTAATCTTTCCTCTCACACATCCACACCGGCTGTTCAGAGCATCCTCCTACAGGCCAACCGTAAATTAGAACAGCATGCCACCCTCCACCTCAAAAAACTATCCAATCTCCTGGTTTCCCACCTCCGGAAAGGCAACTCACTCACCCTTCACAACCTTTCCAGCAAACCTCAACCTCCTCTCATTGCACACAAACCCAGTCTCTCCCATCTACTCAATCTCCCACTTCCAGCTCCACTCCCTCCAAAACCTCAAAATTCCAATCCACACAATCTGGAACCACAACACCCTAATTCAGAAGTTAACCTTTCCTCCAAACCTCTCTCCCAATTCAAAACCTCTGTCCTATCCAAAGGCCTCACCTTCAGCCCCACTCCCAGATTCAACCAAATAGCTCACGTCAAAGATTTACTGTCCTACACTCATACTCTCTGCTGGAAATATCACTTTGCCACAAATAAAAATGATCCTAATCCTACTCCTAATGTTCCAACTCCCCAAGACACCATCCAAATTGAACCCTTCCTGGAACAGTTCCGTCCTCCGTCGCCGCGGGACCCACCTCCTCTTCCTCAAAATCACCCTCTCCAAACCTTCCAGGAATTTCTGACTTCCAGCCTTGCATCTCAATCCTTCTTAAAAAACCTTAATCCTACTCCCAACATCACCACTGCTGAAGCCCAGGCTATCCATGATCTGAAGGCTGACCGATCCATCGTCATTCTTCCGGCGGACAAGGGTTCCACGACCGTGGTACTTGATCGTCGGGAGTATGTGAATGAGGGACTGCGTCAGCTTTCAGACAACACCACATACAAAGTTTGCCAAGGTAACCCCATTCCCGATGTCCAGGCGGAGCTTCAAGGAATCCTCAGAACCTTAGGCCCCCTGCAAAACCTTTCACCTGACTCCATCAACCTCCTGACCCCACCGACACCCTGCACCCCTACCTTCTACCTTCTTCCTAAAATCCACAAACACAATCATCCCGGCCGCCCCATTGTAGCTGGTTACCAAGCCCCCACAGAACGTATCTCTGCCTACGTAGATCAACACCTTCAACCCATTACATGCAGTCTCCCATCATTCATCAAAGACACCAACCACTTTCTCGAACGCCTGGAATCCTTACCCAATGTGTTAACCCCGGGAACCATACTTGTAACCATTGATGCCACTTCCGTATACACAAATATTCCGCACGTCCAGGGCCTCGCTGTGATGGAGCACTTCCATTCACGCCGATCACCTGCCACCCTACCTAAAACCCCTTTCCTCATCACCTTAGCCAGCTTCATCCTGAACCACAACTTCTTCACTTTTGAAGGCCAGACATACCAACAATTAAAGGGAACAGCCATGGGTACCAGGATGGCCCCCTCGTACGCCAACCTATTCATGGGTCACTTAGAGGAAGCCTTCTTGGTTACCCAGGCCTGCCAACCCAAAGTTTGGTACAGATTTATTGATGACATCTTCATGATCTGGACTCACAGTGAAGAAGAACTCCAGAATTTCCTCTCCAACCTCAACTCCTTTGGTTCCATCAGATTCACCTGGTCCTACTCCAAATCCCATGCCACTTTCCTTGACGTTGACCTCCACCTGTCCAATGGCCAGCTTCACACGTCCGTCCACATCAAACCCACCAACAAGCAACAGTACCTCCATTATGACAGCTGCCACCCATTCCACATCAAACGGTCCCTTCCCTACAGCCTAGGTCTTTGTGGCAAACGAATCTGCTCCAGTCCGGAATCTCTGAACCATTACACCAACAACCTGACAACAGCTTCGCATCCCGCAACTACCCTCCTGACCTGGTACAGAAGCAAATAACCTGTGCCACTTCCTCATCCCCTCAAACTCAGAATCCCCCACAGAAGAACCACAAAAGTGCCCCACTTGTGACAGGATACTTTCCGGGACTGGACCAGTCTCTGAATGTGGCTCTCCAGCAGGGATACGACTTCCTCAAATCCTGCCCTGAAATGAGATCCATCCTTCATGAAATCCTCCCCACTCCACCAAGAGTGTCTTTCCGCCGTCCACCTAACCTTTGGAACCTCTTAGTTCATTCCTATGAAATCCCCAAACCACCTTCCCTACCCTCTGGCTCCTATCCTTGTAACCGCCCCCGGTGTAAAACTTGTCCCATGCACCCTTCCACCACCACCTACTCCAGTCCTGTAACCCGGAAGGTGTACATGATCAAAGGCAGAGCCACATGTGAAAGCACCCACGTGATTTACCAACTGACCTGCCTACACTGTGATGCATTCTATGTGGGAAGACCAGCAACAAACTGTCCATTCACATGAATGGACACAGGCAGACAGTGTTTGTTGGTAATGAGGATCACCCTGTGGCCAAACATGCCTTGGTGCACGGCCAGCACATCTTGGCACAGTGTTACACCGTCCGGGTTATCTGGATACTTCCCACCAACACTAACTTATCCGAACTCCGGAGATGGGAACTTGCCCTTCAATATATCCTCTCTTCCTGTTACCCACCAGGCCTCAATCTCCGCTAATTTCAAGTTGCCGCCACTCATACCTCACCTGTCATTCAACATCATCTTTGCCTCTGTACTTCCGCCTCGACTGACATCTCTGCCCAAACTATTTGTCTTTAAATATGTCTGCTTGTGTCTGTATATGTGTGTGTGCGAGTGTATACCCGTCCTTTTTTCCTCCTAAGGTAAGTCTTTCCGCTCCTGGGATTGGAATGACTCCTTACCCTCTCCCGTAAAACCCACTTCCTTTCGTCTTTCCCTCTCCTTCCCTCTTTCCTGATGAGACAACAGTTTGTTGCGAAAGCTTGAATTTTGTGTCTGTGTGTGTGTGTCTGTTTCGCGTGGAATGTTTCCCTCTATTTTTATATATATATATATATATATATATATAGAGGGAAACATTCCACGTGGGAAAAATATATCCTTTCGTCTTTCCCTCTCCTTCCCTCTTTCCTGACGAAGCAGTCGTTGGTCGCGGAAGCTAGAATTTTGTGTGTATGTTTGTGTTTGTTTGTGTGTCTATCGACCTGCCAGCGCTTTCTTTTGGTAAGTCACATCATCTTTGTTTTTAGATACAGTTTTTCCCACGTGGAATGTTTCCCTCTATTATATTCGTATCATTAATTTGAACCCAACAATTACGTTTGTTATTGTCACTGTTGCATTTTGAAATCTTTTCTGTTGTCTTATTTTCTCTTTCTGTTTTTGCCAGTAGTTTCACTTTGTGTTCACCTTCTCCTTTTTACCGTTATCTACTATACAATTTTATCCCGCCTATATATACTCAATAATACGCAACCCACTTCCAAACCATAACCAAAAAAATTTTTTTCCACTTTCAACACTACCACTGCTATAAAATCCACCGTTTCTAGTTCACAAACAATCCCTTTCACCTATTAAACAACCATTTCGGGTAGTTCTAATAACTTTCGCTATATTTCCATTTCAGTTTTTTCCCACATCACTGATCATTTTTAGCCGCTTCCCACAGGTTTTAACGTCATTATTTCTTCGTCAGACAATTGTTAGCCTCATTTTCATAAACTGCCTCCACAAAACCACTCCTTTCAATACATTTACACGCAGTTTTTTCGAAATTTTCTCGAATTTCTCCACCCTTTAACGTGTTTTGGCGGCAACACATCCACCTAACCTTTGTACACATCGTTGTCTACCAACCCAGGTTCACCACAGGATCAACATAGTCCAGCTTTAACCAACACTTTTTCGCCTTTTTTCACACCAGATCTCCAGTTACTTTCTAGTTCACCTTTATCTCTCCCCATATATTTTTATTTTCATTTTCATTTCAGCCTAATGTTACACTTTCCACCTTCTAATACCATGTCATCCTCACAACACCCCCACAACGACCCCATTAAGTTTTATTTACATTCCCTCCGCAAACATGCCTTCGCCCTAGCCAGATTATGCTCCCATATTTTATTTTCTAAGGCTTGTCTGACATTTGGCATTACCCCCAAAGGCCTCACACTTAAGATTCCCATCTCTGGCTGCAACCCTTCTATCCATCAGACCCTATACCAGTTCCAAACTGAACAATCCATTGCCCTCACCCACCTAATCCTTCACCTACACATCAACTCAGCCAATGAACACACCCGTCTACTCCTATCCTTAATAAAAGTCCTGAATCTTTCCTCTCCCACATCCACACTGGCTGTTCAGAGCATCCTCCTACAGGCCAACCACAAATTAGAACAGCATGCCACCCTCCACCTCAAAAAACTATCCAATCTCCTGGTTTCCCACCTCCGGAAAGGCAACTCACTCACCCTTCACAACCTTTCCAGCAAACCTCAACCTCCTCTCATTGCACACAAACCCAGTCTCTCCCATCTACTCAATCTCCCACTTCCAGCTCCACTCCCTCCAAAACCTCAAAATTCCAATCAACACAATCTGGAACCACAACACCCTAATTCAGTAGTTAACCTTTCCTCCAAACCTCTCTCACAATCCGAAACCTCAGTCCTATCCAAAGGCCTCACCTTCAGCCCCACTCCCAGATTCAATCAAACAGCCCTCGTCAAAGATTTACTGTCCTACACTCGTACTCTCTGCTGTGAATATCACTTTGCTATGAAGAAAAATGATCCTAATCCTACTCCTAATGATCCAACTTCCCAAGACACTATCCAAATTGAACCCTGCCTTGAAAAGTTCCGTCCTCCATCACACCGGGACCCACCTCCTCTTCCTCAAAATCACTCTCTCCAAACCTTCCAGGAATTTCTGACTTCCAGCCTTGCATCTCAATCCTTCTTAAAAAGCCTTAATCCTACTCCCAACATCACCACTGCTGAAGCCCAGGCTATCCATGATCTGAAGGCTGACCGATCCATCGTCATTCTTCCGGCGGACAAGGGTTCCACGACCGTGGTACTTGATCGTCGGGAGTATGTGAATGAGGGACTGCGTCAGCTTTCAGACAACACCACATACAAAGTTTGCCAAGGTAATCCCATTCCTGATGTCCAGGTGGAGCTTCAAGGAATCCTCAGAACCTTAGGCCCCCTGCAAAACCTTTCACCTGACTCCATCAACCTCCTGACCCCACCGACACCCCGCACCCCTACCTTCTACCTTCTTCCTAAAATTCACAAACCCAATCATCCCAGCCGCCCCATTGTAGCTGGTTACCAAGCCCCTACAGAATGTATCTCTGCCTACATAGATCAACACCTTCAACCCATTACATGCAGTCTCCCATCCTTCATCAAAGACACCAACCACTTTCTTGAATGTATGGAATCCTTACCCAATATGTTACCCCCGGAAACCATCCTTGTAACCATTGATGCCACTTCCTTATACACAAATATTCCGCACGTCCAGGGCCTCGCTGCGATGGAGCACTTCCTTTCACGCCAATCACCTGCCACCCTACCCAAAACCTCTTTCCTCATTACCTTAGCCAGCTTCATCCTGACCCAAAACTTCTTCACTTTTGAAGGCCAGACATACCAACAATTAAAGGGAACAGCCATGGGTACCAGGATGGCCCCCTTGTACACCAACCTATTCAAGAGTTGCTTAGAGGAAGCCTTCTTGGTTACCCAGGCCTGCCAACCCAAAGTTTGGTACAGATTTATTGATGACATCTTCATGATCTGGACTCACAGTGAAGAAGAACTCCAGAATTTCCTCTCCAACCTCAACTCCTTTGGTTCCATCAGATTCACCTGGTCCTACTCCAAATCCCATGCCACTTTCCTTGACGTTGACCTCCACCTGTCCAATGGCCAGCTTCACACGTCTGTCCACATCAAACCCACCAACAAGCAACAGTACCTCCATTATGACAGCTGCCACCTATTCCACATCAAATGGTCCCTTCCCTACAGCCTAGGTCTTTGTGGCAAACGAATCTGCTCCAGTCCGGTATCCCTGAACCATTACACCAACAACCTGATAACAGCTTTTGCATCCCGCAACTACCCTCCCGGCCTGGTACAGAAGCAAATAACCAGAGCCACTTCCTCACCCCCTCAAACCCAGAACCTCCCACAGAAGAACCACAAAAGTGCCCCACTTGTGACAGGATACTTTCCGGGACTGTATCAGACTCTGAATGTGGCTCTCCAGCAGGGATACGACTTCCTCAAATCCTGCCCTGAAATGAGATCCATCCTTCATGAAATCCTCCCCACTCCACCAAGAGTGTCTTTCCGCCGTCCACCTAACCTTCGGAACCTCTTAGTTCATCCCTATGAAATCCCCAAACCACCTTCCCTACCCTCTGGCTCCTACCCTTGTAACCGCCCCCGGTGTAAAACCTGTCCCATGCACCCTCCCACCACCACCTACTCCAGTCCTGTAACCCGGAAGGTGTACACAATCAAAGGCAGAGCCACATGTGAAAGCACCCACGTGATTTACCAACTGACCTGCCTACACTGTGATGCATTCTATGTGGGAATGACCAGCAACAAACTGTCCACTCGCATGAACACCAACCTATCCGAACTCCGGAGATGGGAACTTGCCCTTCAATATATCCTCGCTTCCCGTTATCCACCAGGCCTTAATCTCCTCTAATTTCAAGTTGCCGCCACTCATACCTCACCTGTCATTCAACAACATCTTTGCCTCTGCACTTCCACCTCGACTGACATCTCTGGCCAAACTCTTTACCTTTGAATATGTCTGCTTGTGTCTGTATATGTGTGGATGGATATGTGTGTGTACGAGTGTATACCCGTCCTTTTTTCCCCCTAAGGTAAGTCTTTCCGCTCCTGGGATTGGAATGACTCCTTACCCTCTCCCTTAAAATCCACATCCTTTCATCTTTACTTCTCCTTCCCTCTTTCCTGACGAAGCAGCCGTTGGTTGCGAAAGCTAGAATTTTGTGTGTATGTTTGTGTTTGTTTGTGTGTCTATCGACCTGCCAGTGCTTTCTTTTGGTAAGTCACATCATCTTTGTTTTTTATATAAATATATGCTGGCTTGTAATGATGCTACACATCTTCAAGATGGGATGGTGATGGTACCACAACTCCAAGAGTTGTTAAAAGCTGATGCTAAATTTATCTCGGATGGTAGGATGGTACTCAACAAGATTCTTTCGATGTGCTGCGAAAAGCTCTGACGATTGAAAAAGCCATCACACCACAGTACAGCCATCATACCTCCTTACCAAACCAAGAACAAGGTCTCCTCCACCAACTCCAAAGACCTCTGACTAAAAGAGAACATCCTCTTATTTTTACCAAATTTATTGGCACTGTGGCCACTTTGAAATCTCTTGAAAAAATGAAGTCAGATAGCAAGAGAGGAATTTCAGAAGGCACTTGGATTGCAAGGCAATCAAAATTCCAATATGCTTCAAGACGTCATAAGGGAGGAAGTGGAACACACATTGAACACAATCTCTCATCCTTCATTTCCTTTTAAAATGGTGAAAAAGTCGGGACCCAGGTGAAGTTACGGGATGACAAAGATGAAAAAGAAGATGTTGTGCAGGACGATGTAGTCACCATTGCTGCAAGCTAACCGCTGGAGAGGACACTCCCCAACACACTGATCAAGGTCTCCATTGCTGTTTAGAAGCTCCAGGGGTGTGACCTTCTTTGGAGGTGAGGCTGCCAAAGAGAAAAATCCTCCACCATCTATCACTTCAAAAATGATAGGAAACTACATCAATATCCTCATGGATGGCTCACCAACCCAAGCTCTTGTGGACTCTGGAGCATCATATTCAGTCATTTCGGAGAAGTGCTGTCACCAGTTGCAGAAAACTGTATTCGTCAACAACAAAACATCTCTGCTGAATGTGGCTAATGGGAAATATGTAAAACCTACTGGAAGATGCACCATTCGTATGGATACAAGTGGCCATAAACAGACCCTAGATTTCATCGTCTTACAATAGTGTAGTCATGATGTCATTCTCAGATGGGACTTTTTGAAAGCTTCTCAGGCAATTATAGATCATGGTCACTCGAAGATTATGCTAGATGAGATTAGATACTGCAGACAGGAAGATGTGCATCCGAGTGTGTGGAGACTATGCGTGCTGGATTAAGTGATCATTCCTACAGTCGGCGCTAGAAAGGTAACTGTCACGTGTCATTCTATGTATCAACCCATGGATCCTGTAGTGGAATGTAAGAGAAGCATACCACTGTAGAATAACTTGGTCATCCCAGCCTCTGTCGCCTTGTTTAAGAACAGATTTGGTGATTTGTGGATAGTTAACTGTCCCCAAGAATCGCAGATCCTTCCAAGATGCATGTGCATAGCTAATGCTGAGCCATTAACTGAAGAACAGCTGAGCATCATAGAAACTTTCCATGCCAAGTCTGTGGGCGAAATTATTGCTACCACTATGAAACAAGATCTTCTAGCTCGACTATTACCAGATCTCACTAAGGAACAACAGAAGGAGTTACTTGCCATTCTTCATGAGTTCTCTGAATGCTTCAGTCCACAGGTGAAGAGCAAATTAGACAAATTGATGGTGAAGCAGTGGATTATAAATGGAGACCATCAACCAATAAGCCAGAGAGCATACTGTGTGTCAGCAACGGAACATTGAATAATTCACAATGAGTTAGACAAAATAATGAAGAATGACATCATTTAGCCTTCGCAGAGCACATGGTCATCACCAGTGGTCCTTGTCAGGAAGAAGGATGGGAGTTGGTGCTTTTGTGTAGATTACAGGAAGCTTAATAAGATAACTAAAAAGGAAATTTACCCTCTTCCACGAATTGATGATACACTAGATTGTCTGAAGGAGGCTAAGTTTTTCTCAACCATGGACATGTATTTGAGTTACTCGCATATCGAAGTAGATGAGGTTGATCATGAGAAAACTGCAATCATCACCCTTCATGGCCTCTTTGAGTTTAAGGTAATGTCGTTCGGTTTGTGTAATGCAGCAGAAACTTTTGAACAGATGATGGATAATCTTCTATGTCACCTAAGTGGATGATGTGTCTTTGTTATTTAGATAACATTATAGTGTTCTCAGAGACATTTGATGAACATATAAAAAGACAGAGGGCTGTTCTTAAGTGTCTCCAACAAGGTGGACTGAAACTTAATCGAAGAGTCTCTTTGGAGCAAAAAAAATCAAAATACTTGGACACCTTGTGTCAAATGAAGGTGTGCGTCCAGACCCAGAAAAGGTGAAATCTATAATGGAATTTCCTATTTCTAAAAGTATTAGAGATGTGAGAAGCTTCCTCAGATTATGTTCTTATTACCGTCATTTTATAAAAGACTTTTGTATCAAAGCCAGGCCACTCCAAGAGTTGTTAAAAGCTGATGCTAAATTTATCTGGGATGGTACTCAACAAGATTCTTTCGATGTGCTGCGAAAAGCTCTGACGACTGACCCTGTACTTGGTCTGTATGATGAGAGAGCACCAACAGAACTACACACAGATGGCAGTGGGTATGGGATCAGTGCTGTTCTGGTGCAAATTTTGGATGGAAAAGAAATGGTTATAGCCTATGCTTCTAGGACACTTACAAAAACCAAGGGAAACTAAACTACAGAAAGAGAGTGTCTTGCTGTGATCTGGGCCATGTGCAGATTTTTACAGTATCTCTATGGAAGGCCATTTACAGTTGTTACAGACCATCACTCACTTTGTTGGCTGACAGGCCTTAAGGACCCAACAGGATGACTCACCAGATGGGCACTACGTCTTCAAGAGATGACATTACCATAGTGTACAAAAGTGGAAGAAAGCACGAAGATGCTGACTGTCTCTCAAGAAACCCTGTGCAATACTATAAATACCTTGATAAAGATAGTGACTGTCTTGCTGCACTCCAGGATCTCTCTGCTGAGCAGAAGAAGGACGCCAAGATATTTCAAAGTACACTTGCCTTAAATCAGTCAGAGAATGTGAAAGGAGAATCTAAGGTAGTCAAGGGGTTACTTTGGAAGAAAAACTTTGATCCGCTTGGAAAGAGGTGGCTACCAGTGATTCCTAAACACATGCGCTTAGATGTTCTACAGAAATTCCATGACACACTTGAAGCTGGACATTTAGGATTTATTAAAACATATGATAAGATTTCACAAGAGATTTTTCTGGCCAGGTTTATTTAGGAGTGTGTGTCACTATGTGTCACGCTTCAGAGAGTGCCAGAGGAGAAAGGCGGTTCCTCAGAAACCACCTGGCCAACTTATACCAATTCCACCAGTCGAAACGCCTTTCCAGTGTGCTGGGATTGATCTCCTTGAACAATTTCCAATGTCTGCTAGTGGCAATAGATGGATTATTGTTTGCACTGATTATCTGACACGATATTCCATTACAAAAGCCATGAAAACAGCCAAAGCATCCGAGGTAGCCAAATTCATCGTGGAAGACATTGTATTAGAACACGGTGCCCCAAGGTCATTAATTATGGATTGAGGGAAAGTTTTTCAATTGAATCTTGTGACAGAGATAAGCCATCTGTGCAACATTACTCAACACATGACGACTACCTACCATCTGCAAACTAACAGGCTTACTGAATGCCTTAATAAGACCTTGGCCGACATGCTATCAATGTTCGTCAAAGTTGAGCAGAGCAACTGGGATGAGGTGCTACCTTTCGTGATGTTTGCCTACAACACTGCCAAACAAGACACCACAGGATTTATGCCATTTTTCCTGGTGCATAGGTGTGAGGTGACGACAACAATGTACACTGTGTTTCCGTTACACCCTGATGACATGGACGATGACTGCATCAGCCAGGTGTTAACCAGAGCTGAGGAAACTCAGCATTTAGCTCAATGCTGCACGCTCAAGAAAACAGTCACCAAAGGTGTGACGCAAGCCACCTCCCTGTTGTCTACCATCCTGGTGACCTCATCTGGATCTTCACTCCTGTTTGGAAGGTTGGTCTCTCTGAGAAGCTCCTCAGGTGCTACTTTGGACCTTATAAGGTTGTATGACCGTTGTCTGATGTTACTTATGAAGTTGAAGATTTTGACCCCAACGCAAGATGACCAAAGATCAGAGATATGGTCCACATCCTTTGAATGAAGCCGTATAAGGATCCTGCAACCCAGGGTAAATTTGAAGCTTCAGCAACAGGCAACAATTGGAAAGGTGATGAAAAGCATAGTGGCAAGAGAAGTTCTAGGAAGATCACCGCCAGTTGGAGTATGCAGGACCAATGACTCATTCCTGGACTAGGAGGACATAACACCAAGACGCTATTCTCTTAAGGAGGAGCCATGTCACAGAAGAAGCTGGGTAGCACCTTGGTGTACTAGTTATGATACTAAACTGTTGTATGGATGGTTAAGAGTTCAAAGCTCACCTGGACTGTATAGTTATAATTTCAATATTCGGTTCGAATACATTCTAGAAGTATCCATGAATGTCAAGAATCATTGTACTGGAATGTTCTGTAGTTGTATATGTGCTGTATGTGTTCTGGCTGGACTCAGTTCTCTCTGTGCTCTTGTATATGCAAGTGCTGTATAAACCTTCGTTAAGTGAAGTTAGTTTTCATCATTCATCTAAATACACATTCTTCTGTGTCACTATATATATATATATATATATATATATATATATATATATATATATATATATATATATATATATATATATAAAAACAAAGATGAGGTGACTTACCGAACAAAAGCGCTGCCAGCGCTTTTGTTCGGTAAGTCACCTCATCTTTGTTTTTATATATAATTTTTCCCACGTGGAATGTTTCCTTCCATTATATATATATATATATATATATATATATATATATTTATTTATAGCAGACATATTCATATTCGAAGATGTCTGCTTGTGTCCGTATATGTGTGGATGGATATGTGTGTGTGTGCGAGTGTATACCCATCCTTTTTTCCCCCTAAGGTAAGTCTTTCCGCTCCCGGGATTGGGATGACTCCTTACCCTCTCCCTTAAAACCCACATCCTTTTGTCTTTCCCTCTCCTTCCCTCTTTCCTGACGAAGCATTCGTTGGTTGCAAAAGCTAGAATTTTGTGTGTATGTTTGTGTGTCTATCGACCTGCCAGCGCTTTACACACAAAGATGATGTAACTTACCAAGCGAAAGTGTTGGTATGTTGATAGAGACACTAACAAACACAAAATAAAGTCCCATTACTGCTATGTCAAAAAAATTGAGAGGTAGATTAAAGAATAGTAATAACTTTACTGAATTTCCTTGACAGGGGTCAGAATAAAAGGAGCCACTGATAAGAGGAGCAAATTAAACACCAGGCAGATTTTACTAGAGTTCAAGATCAATAATATTAGTTTTGTTAGATGATGCTTGGTAACTGAAGAGTTAAATGAAAATATGATACTCAGGATGAACTGGATAGTGTATTGTAATGTTAAACAATGGCCACAGTAATTAGATCAGAGGGGTAGAAAAATCTGGAGATAAACGTTATTTTGAGGAATATGAGGAGTATAGTAGTGATTAAATAATTAGTAATTCTTACAGTGAATTTGTAGCTCAAAAATTGTCTGAAGCAGAAACTATAAGCCTAGAAAACAGAGAAGAAATAGGAGAATTTCTATAGGAATATAACAATATTTTTAATGTTAAACCAGGAACAGTTATCACTGTAGACTGAAATTAAAATCTCATGAGCCATATTTTGTTAAGCCTTATGCCATTCTAATTTGTGAAAGTAAAGAAGTAGAAAGGGAACTGGAACAAATGCAAAGATAGAAAATAGTAGAAAGAGGCAGCAGCCAGTACAATAGTCCACTGGCCATAGTGTCAAATGAGATGGTGGTATAAGAATTGTACCTGACTCTAAGCATTTAAATAAATATCTTCAGAGGGAGACTGACCATCTTTTTGTACACTGATGAGTTACTCAATAAGTTTGAAAATGTGAAGTTTATGACTAGTTTAGATCTGACATATGGGTTTCACCAAATAGAGCTAGAAAAGGAATCGAGAAATTACACAGCATTTTTATATAAGGGGAAAAGCTTTCAATTTTGTGTAGTACCATTTGGTTTAAATGTTTCTGTATCAGAGTTGATCAGGGGTTTCAATTATGCATTGAGAAGGAAACTTTTGGGGAAATTAACCATGTATGTAGATGACGTCTTATTACCAAGTAAATGTTGAGAAGAACACATGAACACTTTAAGTGAAATTGGGAGAAAAATGAGATTAGGGGGTATGACATTAAAACTTGAAAAGCGCAAGTTTGCAGCAAGAGAATTGAAATTTTTGGGCCACAGCATTAGTGAAGAGGTAATTTTGCCGGATTCTGAAAAAACTGAAGCCATGGCAAAGCTTCCACAACCAAGAAATAAAAAAGAACTTAAGTCTTTCTATGGACTAGAGCGATTCTATAGAAAGTATGTAAGAACACAAGCACTGAACACAACCAGTTTGAATAATTTATCAAAGAAAAGCACAGTATGGTAATGGACTAGTGAATGCCAGATAGTCTTTGATGAAATTAAAAAGCAGTTATGTGATTGCAAGATTCTACATAGACCTGATTTGCCTCTATCCTTCTGCCTCATGATGGATAACTGTGATACAGGACTGGGAGTGCACCAATTTCAGGAAAAGGAAATTAATGGAAGAATAGACTACCACTCAATACCTTTCACAAGTAGGACATTACTGAAGTATGGAAGAAACTACATGATTATAGAAAAATAATTATTGGCAACTGTATGGGGGTTTAAAAAGTTCAGAAATTACTTTCTTAGGCACAATAATACTATACTCAGACCACAAAGCTTTGCCATATATTCATGAGTCTAAGCTGCATCATGGAAGAATTACCAGGTGGACAGTTTACCTACAACAATTCGACTATACAGTTCAGTACATTTAGGGAAAGGAGAACATAATGGCAGATATTCTATCTAGATTACTAGGGGGGGAGGGTGGAGAAGAACATAAGAAGGTCTCTGCAGTTCGGTCGCGCTACCACCGAGGCTTTATGGATTGCCCAAAATTCATAAAGAAAATGTTCTGTTCAGACCGATACTAAGTGCCATTGATTCGCCCACCTACTCGTTAGCCAAGTTCTTGACTATGCTGTTAAAACCACATGTGGGCCGTTCGGACTCGTATATAAAGAATTCGACACATTTCATCACCAGATTCAATGGCATAGTGGTCCAGCCGGAGGACATATTGGTCAGCTTCGATGTGGTATCGCTGTTTACCATGGTTCCACTTAATGATGTATTGGAACAGCTGGATCGAATTTTTCCTGCCGATATTTTAGGGCTGTTTAACTGTTGTTTGACCACCACATACTTCAAGTGGAATGAACAGTTTTATGAGCAAACAGATGGCGTGGCTATGGGAAGCCCCCTAAGTCCCGTAATTGCAAACTTTTTTATGGAGAAATTCGAAGAACAGGCCTTAGGTACTGCCAGCAAGAAACCAAATGTATGGTTCCGATACGTGGAAGACACGTTTGTGTTGTGGAGACATGGTAGGGAGGAACTAAGCCGGTTCCACGAACATTTGAACAGTATAAACTCAAGAATTCAGTTTACAATGGAGGAGGAGGTAGACGGCAAACTACATTTCCTCGATGTGCTTGTATTTAGAGAGGAAAATGGTAGTTTGGACCACTCAGTGTACCGCAAACCCATGCACACGGATCGTTATTTGCACCGGGATTCGAACCACCACCCACAACAGAAGCGGGGTGTTATCAAGACATTAGCGGACAGAGCTAGAAATATTTGTGAACCTGAGTTGCTCGACGCTGAGATGGAACATCTCCACAATGCACTAACGAAGAACGGATATTCGTCCGCCGAAATAAAACGTGCGTTGAGGCAGCTACGCAGAAATCATACTGACATACAGGCTACTGCAAAATCTAAGGTTTTCCTGCCGTTTGTTAAAAATGTAACGGAAAGAATAGGGAGGATCTTGACGAAGCGGAATATTACCGGAATTTACAAGCCCACCAGGAAGATACAGGAATACCTTAGGCCTGCCAAGGACGCTCGCAAACCATTGGAAAAATCTGGAGTGTATAGGATCCCATGCAGCTGTGGTGATGTTTATGTGGGTACCACCAAAAGAACTGTTTCTAAACATTTGGAAGAGCACAAGGGAAATTGTAGAAGAGGAGAAACGGGACGATCAGCTGTTGCGGAGCATGCTTTCCAGCCAGGGAACCACAATATTCGTTTCAAGGAGACGCAAGTACTAGCGGCCACGAGTGGATACTATGAAAGGCTCTACAGGGAGGCAATCGAAATCGCTAAACACCCAAATAATTTCAACCGAAAGGAGGAGGGCGTCAAATTAAATGGTATATGGATGCTGGTGTTAAAGAAGATGTGTACCACTCGTCCACTACTGGGTGATGGCAACGGCGATCGACGGCGACGGACAGCGGCCAATTGCACCGACGTTTTCAAAATACGTGACGTCACGGGCGCGGGGGCACGCGGATACGGAATTTAGCAGCAGTCAGTAGCGAGCCAGTGTGTGTGTTGGACCTTCCATCAAGCTACGGACCCCCTTGAATATGTCTCCCGCAGTCGGAGACGAAACGTTGGGAATAACCACAGAATTCATCAACCGACCACGGCATAACAGCCTGGATAATTATAATGGACATGATATTTCCGGCCGTGAAAGTTTACATTTTAGTAAAATTGGTGCATTAAACAGGATCTGAGGGTTAATCCTAAGAAGACTGTTGTGGTGCCACTTATGAAGAGGCACATCCAACACTCAAGTTGGAATCTAAAGCTCTTCAATGAAGCTCCACCTGTGAAGGGGATAGTGAAATATCTAGGGGTAACCTTAGATGAGAAACTAACATGGAGACCTCACATTAAGAGTATCTGCTCCAACGTAAAAATTACTCTAGTGAATACCAGAAGGACTTGTGGTAAAAACTGGGGCCTAAGCCCCAGAGGTATGCACTGGATATACACCACAGTGGTTAGATCTAGGATTTCCTACAGGGCTGTAGTGTGGTGGAAGAAGGTAGAACCGCAGGCTGCAGCTAAGGAGCTTGCTAAGGTGCAGAGACTGACCTGCTTAGCCATAACAGATGGAATTAGTAGCACACCAACCACTGGGATGGAAGACATGCTGGACATGCCTCCACTACACCTTTGGGTCAAGATGGAGGCAGCAGCTGGGCCATACAGACTTAAAACTGGCAAAAACTGGATCTCAGCAGGATATCCAGAATCACACACTACATAGTGAGTGAGGTAAACATAGGGATGGCTGGAGAAATGCCTGCCGACTATATAAGAACTCCCAACTGCTTCAACAAGCCTTACAATATAATAATTGGAAGCAGGGAGCAGTGGGATAAAACAGTACAGGGGACATTGCCTGGTTCACCGATGGGTCGAAATCAGACCAAGGATTAGGGGCAGGGGTGTACGGGGTTCAGCCAAGACTGGAGGGCATCACCTCTCTAGGAAAACTGGCGTCTGTATTCCAAGCTGAAATTACTGCAATCAGGCGCTTTGTGGAGGAGAATATTCTTAGGCACTACAATGACCGTAGCCAGGCAGCTCTGAAATCACTGGCAGCTCCTGCAGCAAGATCTAAGATTGTTGCAGAATGCCACAGGACTCTGGTGGAGCTAGGGGGAAGCAATAGGGTAAACCTAGTGTGGATCCCTGGCCACTCAGGGATCTGTGGCAATGAAGAAGCCAACAGATTGACCAGGATGGGGACAATGACTCCATTCATTGGAACAGAACCTGTCCTGACTATAACCAAGGCTATGATCAAAATGGAACTATGGAACTGGCTCAGGAAATAGCATGTAGAATATTGGACCAAAGTCCATAAACAAATATATGGTAAGGCAATAGTGCCAAAGCCATGTTTTAAAAGAAGCTCTGTAATCCTGGGATTGGACAGGAAAGAGATCAAACTCATGACTGGACTGATGACCGGCCATGAGAATTTCAAAAAACACCTACACACAATAGGTATAATGGAAGAAGACCCTAAATGTAGGATCTGTGATGAGGGTGAAGAAACTGCATCACACCTAATCTACGAATGCATGGCACTGAAGAGCAAAAGATACAGAATCTTCGGCACAGCTAGACCTGAAGAAATTGTGTCTGATAAAAAACTGGTAAAGGGACTCCTTGCACTATTTAAGGCATTAGTTGGCTTTATTAGATACACAGGGAGCGATACTGCACAATAAAGTCGGTTTTGGTGTGGGGAGTGGTGGGTTAGACCTAAGCTGTGTTAGCTTCCCTGTCAAAATCAAATCAAATCAAATCTGTTCCTAAATATGTTATTGCTGATAATAGGTTAGTAATTACTGTTGCACCTCAGAATGATATTTGACCTCAAGGTAAAACATATCCTATAAATACTGTTGCTATAAATAAGAATAGAATCACTGTCCTAATCACTCAGGTGTGTATATACCTAAAAGATCCATAATAGATTCCTCATCCTACATGCAGATAAATGCAGATTAAAAAAATTTCCATTTCAATGTAATGTTCAAATAACATCAACATTGTTTATGTCCCGACAGATATGGCCTACACTAATAAATGCTATTTCAGTATTTGAGGCGTAATGTATAGATAAAAATAGTCCAGTCACGATCTGAACTACCAAACATAATCCTAATAGAGACCCAAAATTTCATCAAAATGAAATATTTGTTGGTACAGGCAGGTCAATTAGTAATTTATTAATAATTTTAAGTAAAGGGTATCTTAATTGTAAGGGTTTAGTCATTAGTAAAATTATCTTATTTTATGAACAGGTCCTTGGTTAATATTGCAGATTTTAACTATTGCTAATAAAGCTAAAAACAGATAAATTTTTATTATTATTCTAATAATAAATATTTTCCTAAATATATTCTTATTCCTTGATAATTAATTGAATTATTAATGCTTATAGCTTCAGTATTTTTTAAAGAAGACTATAAATATTATTACATCTATAATAATTAATGTTGATATAATGAAGATTCATATTGTTAAAATAAAAATCACAGTGACTGATTTAGGTTGAAATATTTCATTTGATGCAATTATTGTAATGTTGATGACTAAGACTAATATACCATCAAGAAATGTTAAGAATAGAATGTATGACAACCAATAACTTTCTATTATTGTTCCTGTTATCTATATCTTTCCCTGCAATGGCCATGTCATCATTGTATATGTACATGCTTGTTCCTGCCATTCCTTCAGGAAATTGTGCATGAGAATGTTAATCAGGACAGGTGTGAGTGGATTGCCTTCAAGGATGCCATTCATCTGTGGTAGCCAGTTGAATACGCCTATTTCATCATCTATCTGTATATGGTTTTCTGCCAGTATATTTGATATCAGGGTTGTTGTAATCATTCTTCCAATTAGTTTCTCCAGATTGCCTACTAAAACCTCCATGTTGACCAGGTCTAAGGCTTTGGAATAGTCAACAAAAACCACATAGTTTTCCTTTGGGGTCTTCCTATCGTCTGCTTTATTTGTTCCAGCAGGTTTTCTACTGCCAGGGTCATGGATAGTCCCTTCCTAAAACTAAACTGCTCCTCTGTCAGAAGGGGTTTGAGCTCCTCTGCCAGCATTTTGGTGAGGATTCCCGTAAGGAGTTTCAGCAGTGTGGATTCCAACGCTATTCCTCTGTAAGCATTTGGGTTCTCTGTCTCCCCTTTCCCGCTATATAGTAGTTTGATTGTTGACTTCCTCCATTCACCTAGTATGCTTCTGAGTTCTACACACTTATTTAGAAGGGAAGTCTATATCAGCTGGCATTCTTGTGCTGTCTGTTTTAAGTGTTCATTTCTTATTCCATCTACTCCTGGTGCTCTGTTGTTCCTCACTTCCACAATTTCATTTGTGGTGAGGATCTCATCAGCCTGTGAGGTTCTAGATGTTTTGATCATGAGTCTAGTTTCTTTTGAACAAATTACTTTTCTTATGTGGTCCTTCCATGTTTCCATGCGGATGTTGGGCTGTATTTTCTGCCTTTTCGATCTCAGAGCTCAGTACAGGTCTTCTTCTGTCTCCTCTACCATTTTCTTCTGTTCTTCCTCCAGGTGTAGCTTTTGCTTCATTCTTAATAGGTCCTTGTATTTCCTCTATTCTCATTGGTATTTGGCAGTGGTTGTGCTTGCCATTTGTCCTCTAGTTTTATGTAGTGTTTTCAGTGTCAGTTTTCTTTGCTCAAAGCATTCTCTGTCGAACCATGGCCTCACTCTCCTATTTACATCTTGTGTGGTGGTCCCATTTATTATATTTGATTTAAGCCATGTGACAGCCTTGCCAATATTTCCTGTTCATATTGCTCTTTCAACCTTATCTTTTTCTGTCGTTTTCCCTTTGATTATTTCCATGTCCAGGATCTTGCCACATGTTACATTTTGCCTTGCTTCTAATCTGATGGTTCTATCATTTTCTATATTTATTTGTACCGGAATGTGCTTATGAATGACTGCTTCTTCCTTTTTCACTGTAGTGGCAGGGTGGCTTGTTCTGATGCCCTTTGTGATTATTAGATCTATTGTGCTGGCTCCATTATGCCCTATGTATGTCCAGTCATCCTGTCTGTTGCATACTGTGAAGCCCTCATTTACTAGATATTCCATTACTTCTTTGCAAATTACAAGTGCCAACACATTAAGTGAATGGGGGAAGTGAAATGACATCAAGATAAACAAAGAGAAGACAGAGTTGATAGTGTTCATGAAAGGAGGAAGACTCACTGAAGCAGAGAACGTCAACTGCAATAAAAAACCACTCAAGAGGGTTAACAATTTCAAATATCTTATCATCAAATTGCAAACAACAGGAAAAAATTTCAGACTACAGTGAAGATCTAGAGCAGTGGCGGCCACTAGAGCTATGTATGAAATCAGAAACATCACAGAGCAATCGATCAGCACAGCTATGGACCTGTTTAAGCTAAAGATACTATCTGTTCTGATGTATGGCCAAGAATCAGTGGGAGAATACCTCACATACAAAGAGCTGCAAGAATTGGATCTGGTAAAGGCTTGATACCTGAAAAGAATTTTAGGAGTCCTGCAGAACTAGTGTACGAGCTTACCAGGGAGGCCTTCCTGATAGAGGATCTAACATGCAAGCACATACTCCCAAATAGTGTCGACTTCAAACAGCTTCTACAAGATCTGCATGAGAAGAAAAATAACATACCGGAAGACTGCTATGCAATGTCTGCTATGCAAGACAGGACCTATATGGAAGCTATTTGAAACAGTTAACGCAGAACAGGGAATCAGTGATCATAAACTGGTTACTGCATCGATGATTTCAACTGTAAATAGAAATATTAAAAAAGGTAGGAAGATTTTTCTGTTTAGCAAAAGTGACAAAAAGCAGATTTAAAAGTACTTGACGGCTCAACACAAAAGTTTTGTCTCAGGTACAGATAGTGTTGAGGATCAATGGACAAAGTTCAAAACCATCGCACAACATGCATTAGATGAGTATGTGCCAAGCAAGATTGTAAGATTTCAAATAACTTCTGGGAATTCAGCCAGGTAACACTTTCAGCGACCGCCGATATTTCGGCGGGAGAACACCCTGCCATTTTCAAGGCAAACTGCAACGAACAGGCGGCGTACATGCAAATTTAATACCTCGGTTCTCTGACAGAAGCAGGAAAGATAACACACACACACACACTGAACACTAGTGCCACCAAAGATGACCAAAGTCAGAGCTATCGATAGTGAGACTATGAATTCGCAGGTGAGGCAGCATTGACTCTGTTCCTCTGTTTTTTGACAAGGGAGAGAGCCGGATTCCAAACAGAGGTTAAACAGAAACTTCCATCCCTGTTAACGAGGTTGCTCGCTAATTTAATCTCAACTGCCTCCCTAATGACACTGTCCCAATAGCTGGACGTGCATGCCAATATCTCGGTGTTATTATATAACATGGGGTGACCAGTATCCAAGCAATGTTCGGCAATAGCAGATATATTTGGCTGCTGTAATCATGTGTGCCATTTATACTCAGTACATCTGTCCTCCACGGTCCTGATGGTTTGACCAATATATGCCATGCCGCAGCTACAAGGAATACGATATACACCCGCCTTACGCAGTCCAAGATCAACCTTAACGGAACTCAAAAGTGCTCTAATTTTAGATGGAGGTCAGAAAACACATTTCACATCGTATTTCCATAAAATACGACCGATCTTATTGGACGTGTTTCCTACATAAGGCAAAAAGGCAGCAGACTTAGGTGTTGACTCAGAATTATCATCAATCACCCGATGTACAGTTGGTCGATAGCACAACGCACATTCAATCTGTCTATCACTATAACCATTTTGACGAAATGTAACTTCAAGATGGGACAGCTCAGCTGGCAAAGTCTCAGCGTCAGAAACGACATGTGCCTTGTGTACCAAGGTACGAAGTACCCCTTCACGCTGAGCCGAATGGTGACAACTATTAGCTTGTAAGTACAAGTCGGTGTGAGTACATTTCCTGTAGACTGCATGTCCCAATGATCCATCATCCTTCCTCCTAACCAACACATTGAGAAAGGGAAGGCAACCATTCTCTTCCACCTCCATCGTAAAACGAATGTTCGGGTGGATCGAGTTCAGATGTTCTAGAAAGACATTCAAATTCTCCCTACCGTGAGGCCAAACAACGAAGGTATCGTCAACGTATCTAAAGAAACAGGTGGGTTTTAAAGGTGCCGACTCCAATGCACGTTCCTCGAAGTCTTCCATAAATAAATTTGCGATCACAGGAGACAACGGACTACCCATTGCAACTCCACCTGTCTGCTCGTAATACTGGTCATTAAATAAAAAGTAAGTGGATGTCAACACATGCCTAAAGAGATTAGTTATATCAGCACCAAACCTGGCTTCAATTAACTGCAACGAATCAGACAGAGGAACACGAGTGAAGAGAGAGACCACATCGAAACTCACTAAAATATCAGAGTCATTCAGCCTCAGTCCCTCCAAATGACGTAAAAAATCAGTTGAGTTCCAGATATGATGTTCACACCGTCCTACTTGTGGACTCAACAGAGAAGCAAGATGCTTGGATACACGATATGTCGGAGCGCCGATGTTACTCACTATAGGATGGAAAGGAACCCCTTCCTTATGAACCTTTGGAAGGCCATATAACCTAAGGGGAACGGCACTATAGGTGTTAAGCCTCTTGATTGTGTCCTGTGACAAACCACTTTTCTTCAGGAGGCTGTTGGTCTTTCTCTCAACACTTTTTGTCGGGTCAGCATCGATTCTGCAATACGCTGAATCAGATAGTAAACGTTGCATCTTTTGTACATAATCATGTTTATTTAAAACAACGGTGGCATTGCCCTTGTCAGGAGAAACTCAGGTCTCACAAGACTGTAAGAGATGGAAAAGAGCCACCGTGGTACAACAACCGAGTTAGAAAACTGCTGCGGGAGCAAAGGGAACTTCACAGCAAACATAAACATCACCAAAGCCTTGCAGACAAACAAAAACTACGCGAAGAGAAATGTAGTGTGAGGAGGGCTACGTGAGAGGTGTTCAATGAATTCGAAAGTAAATTTCTATGTACTGACTTGGCAGAAAATCCTAAGAAATTTTGGTCTTATGTCAAAGCGGTAGGTGGATCAAAACAAAATGTCCAGACACTCTGTGACCAAAATGGTACTGAAACAGAGGATGACAGACTAAAGGCCAAAATACTAAATGTCTTTTTCCAAAGCTGTTTCACAGAGGAAGACTGCACTGTAGTTCCTTCTCTAGATTGTTGCACAGTTGACAAAATGGTAGATATCAAAATAGATGACAGAGGGATAGAAAAACAATTAAAATCGCTCAAAAGGGGAAAGGCCGCTGGACCTGATGGGATACCAGTTCGATTTTACACAGAGTACGCGAAGGAACTTGCCCCCCTTCTTGCAGCGGTATACCACAGGTCTCTAGAAGAGCGTAGCATTCCAAAGGATTGGAAAAGGGCACAGGTCACCCCCGTTTCCAAGAAAGGACGCCGAACAGATGTGCAGAACTACAGACCTATATCTCTAACGTCAATCAGTTGTATAATTTTGGAACACGTATTATGTTAGAGTATAATGACTTTTCTGGAAACTAGAAATCTACTCTGTAGGAATCAGTGTGGGTTTCGAAAAAGACGATCATGTGAAACCCAGCATGTGCTATTCGTCCATCAGACTCAGAGGGCCATAGACATGGGTTTTCACGTAGATGCCATGTTTCCTGACTTCCGCAAGGCGTTCGATACAGTTCCCCACAGTCATTTAATGAACAGAGTAAGAGGATATGGACTATCAGACCAATTGTGTGATTAGATTGAAGAGTTCCTAGATAACAGAACACAGCATGTCATTCTCAATGGATGGTGGTGGTGGTTAGTGTTTAACGTCCCATCGACAACGAGGTCATTAGAGACGGAGCGCAAGCTCGGGTTAGGGAAGGATTGGGAAGGAAATCGGCTGTGCCCTTTCAAAGGAACCATCCCGGCATTTGCCTGAAACGATTTAGGGAAATCACGGAAAACCTAAATCAGGATGGCTGGAGATGGGATTGAACCGTCGTCCTCCTGAATGCGAGTCCAGTGTGCTAACCACTGCGCCACCTCGCTCGGTATTCTCAATGGAGAGAAGTCTTTCGAAGTAAGAGTGATTTCAGTTGTGCTGCAGGGGAATGTCATAGGACCATTGCTTTTCACAACATACATAAATGACCTTGTGGATAACATCGGAAGTTCACTGAGGCTTTTTGTGGATGATGCTGTAGTATATCGAGAGGTTGTAACAATGGAAAATTGTACTGAAATGCAGGAGTATCTGCAACGACTTGACGCATGGTGCAGGGAATGGCAATTGAATCTCAATGTAGACAAGTGTAATGTGCTGTGAATACATAGAAAGAAAGATCCTTTATTATTTAGCTACAATATAGCAGGTCAGCAACTGGAAGCAGTTAATTCCATAAAATATCTGGGAGTAGGCACTAGGAGTGATTTAAAATGTAATGATCATATAAAGTTGATCGTCATTAAAGCAGATGCCAGACTGAGATTCATTGGAAGAATCCTAAGGAAATGCAATACAAAACAAAAGGAAGTAGGTTACAGTACACTTGTTCACCCACTGCTTGTGTATTGCTCACCAGTGTGGGATCCATACCAGATAGGGTTGATAGATGAGATAGAGAAGATCCAACAGAGAGCGCTTCGTTACAGGATCATTTAGTAATCTCAAAAGCATTATGGAGGTGATAGATAAACTCCAGTGGAAGACTCTGCAGGAGAGACGCTCAGTAGCTCAGTATGGGCTTTTGTTGAAGTTACGAGAACATACCTTGACCGAGGAGTCAAGCAGTATATTGCTCCCTCCCCCCTACGTATATCTCGCGAAGAGACCATGAGGATAAAATCAGAGAGATTAGAGCCCATGCAGAGGAATACCGACAATCTTTCTTTCCACGAACAATACGAGACTGGAATAGAAGGGAGAATCAATAGAGGTACTCAAAGTACGCTCCGCCACACACCATCAGGTGGCTTGCGGAGTATGGATGTAGATGTAGATGTAGATGTAGAAGCCGTAATATTATTGGATTTCAGATACTTTGCATATGAGATATTTGTCATATAAGAAAAGGACAGCCAACGAGCTGTAGTTCGTAAAAATCCTAAGCATCACAGCGCTAGAGTAAAGAGCAGAAACATTTTTTTTAATGTGCACCCATACCAAAACGCACATCCAGTGTTTAAATCCTCTAAATAAACACTATGACCCGCTGGGTGCAGATATTTAAAATCATTGCAGCAATGCTTGATAGCAAGAAGCTGCGAAACAGAAGAAAGAACAATCTATCTTTTGGTAAGAAATAGTCTAGAGACTTCATTATCCCTTGTACTTTTGGTTGCTGACATGTTAAGACATACTACATAGCATTGCTACAATTTGTATTTTTATTTTGTGTAAAAACTATATGACACGACAAACAAACATTTCGGTAACCTGGGTGAGGATACAATGTACTTACGCACATGCAAGGACATTTAATTTTTAAGAAGGAACGGACTGACAAAGCAGCGATTGTTGGACGCACCATGCAAAAAATAAATATCAGATGTAAGTCATGCATTTATTGTGTATTTGTCAATGTCTAGAAGTTTAAAGCCAATTTGTTCAAAATATATTAATAATTCACAATGAAGTAATTTTGTTCTTATTCTTATACAGAATAAGCAAGTTCCTTATGCCAGAAAGCTAAGCATGAAATGTGACACATGATGACAAGACTGGCAACCCATGGTTTTCATCACAAGGTGTGTTGCAACAAATTATTTCGGGAACCAGTGGATGACTGTGTGTGTGAGTTGCGCTTGGAATTTTGTGACCAATACCATATTATCAAATGCAGAAATCCATCATAGCTTATAACAAAGACAAGTAATGTGAATGTAATGTAATGTGAATGTAATCCTTTGCACAGCATGTCTGCATTTGCAATAAATAAAAGATAAAAATAAAAAAGTGTTCCTTTTATGAAACTGACAAGGGATGTTTGAAAAATAATGATAAGTATTATTGATACTGGGTATCTTAAATTAATATTTATTAGATTTGATAGTGATATAATTATTATTTTAATCATTTCTGGGGCTAGTTTATTAAAATATCAATTTTGGGGACCAATGATGGGAAGTTTTTCCACCCTTGGGCTAGACTTGTTTCCGGTTTACAAGACAGTTCTTTTTTTTTTCAAACTATTAAAACTAATGTTTATATTCTCTGCTTTTACTTCTTTATTGGTCTATTTTGCTGGTGTTTACATTTTTTCTTCAAGACATAAACATTTGTTGACAGTTTTGTTGAGATTAGAGTACATTGTTCTTTCTTTATTTATGTTGATTATTATTTAGAATGGTTATTGGTGGTTTCTGACTATAAGTTGATGGGGTTGTATGGGTTCACTTTCTTTAATAGTTGGGCATGGTGTATATTCTTTTGGATTATTTTCTTTATATAAAATTATTTATGATCTTTAAGTAGACAAAGGTTATTAATTCAGAAAGGTAGAATTAATTTGATGTCTAGAAAGGCTCTATGGTGAGTCCTTTTGAGATCATACTCTTTAATATAATTTGGTAGGTGAGTTGAGATTATTAAATAGAATTACATCTTGATCTTCTTTTGGATTTATGGTCACGATTTTTTAAATATTTTTTTGAGCTGTTTATACTTTATATATGTGAGGTGGATGCTCGGGTGAGATAGACCAAGCAACACCTTATAATCAGGAGTCCATTTATTCATGTCTTCAGACAAGTAATGCTTACACAGAACTGGATGGCGGAACTACACAAAGATAATGTTTTGCTTAGTCCAAAGATGATACTAAGATTGATACTGGTGTCAATCTCATCAGCATTACATAGCCCCCTCCCCCCCCAACCCAGTGCGGAGTACTTCTGAGAAGCCGGGAGGGGAGGGGGATGACTAAGGCGTCGGGCAGGGGTGGTCCGCAGGAGCTGGGTCACAGTCAGCTGGACAGTGTCATTGGGGAGCTGTGTGGGTAGATGTCATGAAGGAAGATCCGGCCACAGAACCTGGAAGACGTTGAAGTGCGCCGAGCGTCGTACTGGGCATGCTGGTTGTGCGGTGACAGGTGGGCCGGCGGTTTGCGGGAGGAACGGAGCGACGATGACGATGTCTCTGGTGGGCATGGTGAACACATGGAGCATGTCCAGGTCGATGTAGGGCGAGAGGGGAAAACATTTCACCAGATGGCAGGGAATGGTGCAGGTTGTGTCATGAGCACCGGATGAAGGGAAACACATGACAAACAGTGTGTCATCGTGTAGTATTACAGATGTGTCATGTATTATGTCTGGGGGGACAGGCACAAACACTTCGAGAGAAGGCACGTTCAAGATGGAGGGGGGGGGGGGGGGGCCGTGAGAAACCTCGACAGGGCAGGGCAGGTGACGGGGGAGAGATCGAAGGGATCGTAGGGAAGCTCGACGTGGGGAGCATGTGATTACTCAATGGAGAGCGTAACACCGGAGTCGAGGGCGAGGTCAGAGAAGAGCTCAACGATTGGAGCTGGAAGTCACTTGACTGAGTGAGTAAGTCTGATGTGGAAGGAATGGTCGCAGCGTCATGAGCCACGACAGTGAGTGACGTGGTCTTGGCCTGAAGGGGGGTAGAAGCGGGCTCGACATGAGCAGGCTTAAGTCTGTTGAGAGAGACTGTAACAGTTGCTTCTTTTATCTGGATGTCATAGGTGTTGGCTGAGCGCCAGAGAACTTGGTACGGGCCGGTATATGGGGGTTGGACGGGAGCATGGACAGTGTCACCTCGGAGCATGACATACTCGCAACTGTTCAGAGATTTCGGGACATGAACCTTAGGGCGGAAATAGCTGGCGGACAGAGGGATGTGGAGGCTGATGAAGTGGTGTCTGATACGGTCCACGAAGGAAGGTAAGTCAGACTGAGGGAGAGAAGAGGAAGGGCTCACAAGTTCGCCAGGGAGAACAATGTTCTGGCCGCTTGGCTATTGTGCCTTTGAGGCCTTCCTTATAGATCACACGAATGCCAAGTAGCACAAGGGGAAGGGCCTCCATCCAAAGAGAGTCGTGGCATCAAAGAGACGCCTTGAAAGTGCAGTGCCAGCGCTCAACTAGCCCATTACTTTGTGGGTGATATGCTGTGGTATGGATGTGCCGGATGCTGCAAATGTTAACAAATCTCATTGAATGGGGCCGACTCAAATTGTCTGCCCTGGTCAGTCATGATGATAGCTGGACATCCGAAATGCGATACCCAGGACTCGACGAATGCTCGAGCAACAGTTTCTGCTGTGATATTGGGGAGGGGGACAGCCTCGACCCAGCGAGTTGTTTGGTCGATAGATGAGAGAACATAACGAAAGCTGTTAGAGGGGGGGAGAGGGCCGACATGTCAATGTGAAACGCCCTGGAGGGATCGAAAACGTGACGAGGGGGGGCTGAAGTGTGCTTGTGTACTTTGCAGCGTTGACAGGAGCGTGCCCAATGCTGACATTCTCTGTTGATGTTTCTCTACACAAAGCACTCTGCTATGAGGTGGGCGGACGCACGAACACCGGGGTGGGCTAAATTATGCAGTGCGTTGAAGACAGTTCGACGGAGCATGGTTGGGATGAGTGGGACATCGCACCAGATCTCACCTGAAATGCCAGGGAAGGTGGTGCGGAGGAAGTGTAGTGAAGAGGTAGAGTCTGAAACCAGGTTTTGTGTGTCCTCGTCAGTGGGTTGGAGGTTAGGCAGTTCAGAGAGGTCTAACAGCGAACGAACGGCGTCGACTCATGAAAGGAAATCAGCAACTATATTGTCGGCACCCTTTATGTGTCTGACATCAGTGGTGAACTGAGATATGAAGTCCATGTACCTGAAACGGCGAGGAGGTGGGTCAGCTGGCGGATTTGAAATGGCTGCATCCAGGGGCTTGTGGTCTGTTAAAACATAGAAAGGGTGAAACTTCCTGTCAGATTAAAACTGTGTGCCAGACCGAGACTCGAACTCGGGACCTTTGCCTTTCACGGGCAAGTGCTCTACCAACTGAGCTACCCAAGCACGACTCACTTCCCGTCCTCACAGCTTTATTTCTGCCAGTACCTCGTCTCCTACCTTCCAAACCTTACAGAAGCTCTCCTGCGAACCTTGCAGAACTAGCACTCGTGAAAGAAAGTCTCGGTCTGGCACACAGTTTTAATCTGCCAGGAAGTTTCACATCAGCACACACTCCGCTGCAGAGTGAAAATCTCATTCATAGAAAGGATGTCCCTCAACGTAAGCCTTAAAATGCCTGATCGCTTCGTAGACTGTGAGCAACTCCCTGTCAAACATGGAGTACTTTTGTTGTGCATTGGTGAGCTTGCATGAAAAGAACTGCAGAGGTGAAGTTGGTCATTGACTGTCTGGCTAAGGACAGCGCCAATGGCAGTATCACTTGCATCTGTGGTGGTGAAAAGCTGCGCATTGGGATGAGGATGCGTGATGGTGCAGGCATCGGCAAGAGGCTTTTTGGGGGCAGTGAAAGAGTCAGTCATAACAGGTGTCCATGGAATGGGCTGAGAGCCAGAAGTCTTGGTGCCTTCCAAGGCGTCTGTCAGTGGAGCCTGAATCTCCGCAGCCTGAGGTAGATGACGGCGATAATAATTAACCGTTCCCAGAAACCATCAAAGCTCTTTGAATGACAGAGTTCTGGGTAGGTTTAGTATATTTTGTACTTTGCCAGGGGGCGGCAAAATGCCATCAGCAGAGACCCGAAAACCAAGAAAAGTTACAGCGGGTTGATGTAGCTGCAATTTGTCCTGTTTGGTCTCAATGCCTGCTGCTGCGAGAGTGTCCATAAAAGTTTGCACATGTCGAATGTTGTCCTCAATGGAGGAGCTGAACACAAGAATGTCATCAAGATATGCAAAGCATAATTTTAGTCCGAATACCACTTCATTGATGAAGCGTTGCCAGGTCTGGGTTGCGTTTTTCAGACCAAAGGGCATGAATCGAAACTGAAACAATCCGATTGGGGTGGTGATTGCTGTCTTCTCAATGTCTTCAGGAGCCATGGGGATCTGGTGGCTGGCCCGTTTGCAATCAATGACAGAAACTGTGGTCGCACCTGCGAGGGAACTCGTAAAGTCGGCAATGTTGGGAATGGGGCAGGTGTCCATGATTGTTCGTGCGCTTAGTCGATGGTAGTCTCCGCACATGCGTCAGAACCTGTCTTTCTTGGGTGTCGTATGAATGGGTGTAGACCAGCTGCTGGCAGAGGGTTACATGGCGCCGGAGCTTGGAAGTTCAGAAATCTGCTTTTTAAGGTTGGAGAGGCGCTTGGGACAAAGTCGACATGGTTTACTGGAGATCGGGGGGCCTGACGTGAGGCGAAGCTTGTGAACCATGCAGTTGGTGACGACGGAAATGTTGCCGGTGGCATGGGAGATGGATTGTTTAAAATGTGTGGCGGGCGGGGCACGCGAGGTGAGATCATGGAGTTCAGAGCCACTCAGCGGATCCAACGGGAGCCGAGACGGCAAAGTGTCCCAGCAGTCAACGTGACAAGATGGCCGCTGGCCCGAAGCAGTGGCACCGTGGTTGGGTGAGCTCGGTAGAGATCGTGAAGTGATATTGAGTCCGTTGTCTGAGGGCGTGGCCTGTGGCAGAATGGTTGCAGGCGAAGCGCTAGGCGTGAGTGCACTGTTTGTGTTGTCAGTGGCGGTCACACGGCAGCATGCAGGAGCCGAAGTTGGATATTTTCAGGTGCTGCCCGCGAGGGGAGGGATAGGAGCTGTCAGTTCGGAAACACGTGACGCTCTTCGCACATGCACTTCGTGTCCGGCTGAGTGTCAAATGCTGCCGTGTTAGGGGGGTGTGGTCCTGTGGAACTGTCAGTACATGTTAAGGTAGACTTGACAGCCCAGTTGCGAGGGGTAGTGGGAGGTAAGCACATGGAGGCTCGATTGCTGGGACTACAAGCAGATTCGGCACACATACTGACCTTGGTTTATCCTTGCAGCAGTGTCTGTAATTCCTTTGCTGCGTTGGATAGCTGGAGCCTAGTTTCGTGGAGCCGGAGGGAGAGCTCGAAGTTTTCCTTGCGTAGGTGAGCAACGTTTTTGAGCTCGACAAGGCACTTGTGCGTTGTTTCTTGTAACGTCATTGCCAGAGCCGAGCATGTACAGATGAGATGAGCCAGGACCGACGTGTTAGGGGGAGTTTGCTCGACGGAGCACAGGGGAAGTGAGTTTTGGATGGGTGATGAAACGCGGTGTTTCACACTAGGTCCAGTGTAAGTTTGTGGTGTCGCAAGAAATCAATGCCTAGTATAGGGTCCTCAATATTGCACACTAAAAAAGTCCACTCGAGTTTGCAGTTTGTGGAGAGTGAGACGACATGGGTGGTTGAACCCGAGCATTGTAGTTTAGTAGTATTCACAGCTTGTAGTGAAGTATGATGAGGCGGATGTTCGATGACACTAAAGACGTAGGTAGCAGCGAAACATCGGTGCCTGTGTCCACTAGGAAAATGTGTCCCGACGAAATGTCTTTAATATAAAGTCGTCCATAATTATCCGATTGTTCCCGGACAGAATGGAGCACTGGGAGGTGCCTGTCATGTTGTGCGCAGCAGGTGGCACCCATACCTACCTGCGATTGGCGTTTGGGAAGCAGCAGGGTGGTCTGCAGTTCCGTGCTGCCTCACCAAACCGTGTGTGGAAGTAACAGTATGGGTCGTGCGGTTACATTTCCTGTGGAAAGTTCTTTGCCAGAGGTTCGGTGACTGCAGCCAGTTCGGTTGCAAGAGAGGGCGTAACGAAGGGCAGAGCCGGTGACGTCCCAGTTGTTTGTTTACTGCGTCCCGGAGCGAGCGGAACAGTCGGTACAGTGCGGCCCCAGCCTCGTCCATCCGTGGGACGAGGATCCTGAAACTGAGACTTGCCAGGTAGGCAGCGGCTGGCGAAATAGAGCAGTGAAGCATCATGTAGTTTGTCAGCAATTGTCATTCGTTTGAGGTAGTTTATCTGATCAAATGGCAAGGAGAGCTGTGTCAGAGAGTAGATCGTTGCTGACTTGCGCCCGTAGTCGCCTCCAGAGTTGTGAATGTTTGTCGTTACCTAGTTGCTCAACGTGGAGCACTTGCCGTATTGCTGTCTCAGTTCAGCACGCAAGCCGACATAGAATTGTCTTTTTGGATAGAGTGTATCGGTTAGCAGAGTCCGGGGCGTTGCCCAGGTTGGCAATCAAGTCCTCCTCGTCGTTCAGATGGGTGATAAAGCACAGAAATCTGGTTGATTCGTCAAGTTTGAAATGGTTGAACACTTCGTCCACAATATTAAACCAGGTTGTTGCCCAGTCAGGATTGAATGGCGGCAGTGTCGGTGAGTGTTGTAGAACGTTGGGAAGAATTCATTGAATTCGTCGGGGCACTGCCTGAAACGAGATGTTGTTGCTACAGTATTCCAGGAGAGAGTGTCTCCAGGGTATGTGGCAACGAGAGCTGGTCTGGTGGCAGCGTGAAGGTGGCGAATTGTGGTTAGCGCGATCCGTCGCGACGCAGAAGGGGCCAACGCGGGTGAGACACTGTAATGTGTCAATTGCGGTTGCGGAAGTTTGACATGTTGTGAGTGTGTTCAGATTGATGTGTCACGGAAGACCGATGCAGATGAGGCACTGTGATGTGCTGAGAAGGGGAGCGGAAGCTCGACTGGAGCCAGCGTGGGGACGACAGTGAGAAAAAGTTCAAAGTTTGATAACGCGTGCCAGTCCATGGAAAAGTCGACATGCGATCAGAGTCAGAGCCACCTGTGTTGCAGGGTGGCTGCGGTGGTATGGGCTGTCCAGAAGCACAGTGAGGAAAATGATGTCAAACATTGGGCGGAATGTGTGAATGTTCACTGTTCATAGACACTTCACTCAAAACGGTGTGCAGATAAGGTGAATGGCGTGGCACAAAACACTGAGGCATAACAGTAGGACAGAAATGGAGGTCAGGCACAGAAAACAAGCCATTGTTCCGGTTGCAGTCCGAGGTATTGAAGCAGGAAGGCATGTGCTGATGCTGAACCGAGGCAGGCGCGGGGATGGTCGGATGCTGAGGAGGTTGACCTTTGAACAAAGCAGTTCCGGCCACGTGGCAGGAATCCGCATGGTACTGCACGGATTGCAGCATGGCATACCGTTGTACTGGCGATGGTAGGTTATCCAACAAAGCATTCGCAGGAATTGGCATTGATATCGCACTGCACGGAGATCTGTAAGAGGTAACTGCACCGTCAACAAAGGAGGGCACATGTGGCAGGAACAAAGGTGTCTGATAGCCGGAGTCATGCACACTCCTAACCTCACTTATTTTTGCAGCCACGAAAACGTCCAGTGAAATCGGCGTAATCGACGCATCAGAGGCATCGTGTTGCAGTCCTAGTGGGTGTACATCACCCGCAACATGATGCATGTCGATCACAAAATCTGGCGTTTGGCGTTGGGCCGAAGCCATTGTTCAAATGTTGTGTTGATGTAATACATGCGAAAACAACTGATGCGGAGGCCGCGGACATGGTAAATCGGCGAAAAGGGAAGACGTTACAACTCAGGGTCACCAGTGAGGTGGATGCTCGGGTGAGATACACCAAACAACACCTTATAATCAGGAGTTCATTTATTCACGCCTTCACACAAATAATGCTTACACAGAACTGGATGGTGGAACTACACAAAGATAATGTTTTGCTTAGTCCAAAGATGATACTATGATCGATACTGGTGTCAATCTCATTGGCGCCACATATGTATTGTTATTCTCAACATGGTAATTATTATTCTGGAGTTTCTGCTTATTCTCTTGGTTATTTTCGGGCGCATCCTCTTTTACTTTTGCATTGATTGCCTTCAAATATTCTTTCTTTGAAGGGCAAATATTTCTTTATTTTAATTGCTTTTTAATTAAAAATATAGTTTTATGGGAACAGTGATATGAAGTTTTCATCTTAGGCCATGTATTTGTTTTCTGTTTGTTCATTGAATTTTTTTCTTTATTCTTTTCAAGTACTATAATCTTTATTTTGGGTATTTATTATTTAATAGTAGATTATAGAGTTTTTGCCGAGTGTGAGTTTTTTAATTTAAATGGTTCTGTGGTTGTAATGACTTTGATTTTGGATTGAATGTCTCTCATTTTTATGTCTTTTGTTATGTATATTTCTCCCTTGGTAATTTATTATAGAAAGGATTACATATCACATAAAAAATATAAATCATTTTATTATTGCTTTATTACTTATTATTTCAATAGGGATTTTTGTTATTAGTCCTAATTTGATTAGAATTTTATTTAGTTGAGATGGTTTGCGATTGGTTTCTTATTGTTTATTTATTTATTATCTGGATGTAAAGACTTATAGTGCAGGTATATTAAATGCTTTGTCTAATCGAATTGGTGATGTTGCTATTTTAATTTCAATTGCTTGAATGTTAAATTTTGGTGGCTGGAATTATACTTATTATTATGATTTTATCATGAGTTCTTTGGAGATAAAACTTATTACTATATTAATTGTTTTAGCTGCTATAGCAAAGAGAGCTGAGATATCTTCCTCTTCTTGACTTCCTGCTGCCATGGCTGCTCCTACTCCTGTACCTGCTTTAGTCCATTCTTTTACTCTTGATACTGCTGGATTTATTTATTAATTCATTTTAGTCCAGCATTAGAAACTTATAATTGTGGTTAGTTTTTATTATTGATTGGTTGTATAAGTATTTTTATAGCTGGCTTAGAAGCTAATTTAGAGTGTAACTTAAAAAAGATTATTGCTCTTTCTGCTTTAAGACAACTTGGTTTAATAATGAGAATTTTGGCAATGGGTTATCCAAAACTTGCCTTTTTTCCATTTATTACTTCATGCTTTATTTAAACCATTGTTATTTATGTGTGCAGGCTCAATAATTCATAATTTAAAGGATTCTCAGGATATTCGTTTTATAGGTTCTATTGTGAATTTTGTACCTTAAACTACTATTTGTTTTAATGTTTCTAGTCTGTCTTTGTGTGGAATACCTATTTTAGCTGGATTTTATTCAAAGGATTTAATTCTTGAGATGGTTTGTTTAAAATTAACTAATTGTTTTTTCTTTAATTTTTTTCTACAGGTTTAACTGTTTCTTATTCTTTTCATTTGTTATATTCTTCAGTGTTGGGTGATTCAGTTATTCGAGATTCACTTTTGATGAGAGGGGTTATTATATATTTTGGTATAGTTGGCTTAAAATTTATTGCTGTTTTTAGTGGTAGTCTTTTATCTTCATTAATTTTCCTATTACTTATGTAATTGCTTTACCTTATTATTTGAAATTTTTAACAGTTACTGTTTGTTGTTTCAGGTGCTTATTTGGGTTTTCTTATTTCTAAATTTGATTTTTCCCATAATTTATTTTCTTCACATATACTGTCTTTTGTTAGATTTACTATTACTATATGATTTATACCTTTCCTTTCAACTAAATTTGTTAGATATTTGCCTTTAAAGTTAGATTATTATTCATTAAAGCCTTTTGATAATGGTTAGGGTGAATTCTAAGGTGGTCAAAGTTTATATAGCTCATTTATTTATTTAATTAGTTATATTCAGGGTTGATATGACGCAAATTTTAAGGTTTATCATTTAACTTAATTTTTTCCATATTTATTTTAATAGTGTTATTTTTCTTATACCTACATAGCTTATAATTAGAGCATGACACTGAAGATGTTAAGGAGATATGTTTATTTTTAGGTATTTACAAATACAGATTATATTATTTTTACATTGAAAGTGCAATGTTTTATTTAAACTATTGAAATTTTAGAAATGTTAACAGAATTAAGCAATACAATAAAAAGTTAGCAGCTTTCATATTAGCTTTATATTACCTTAATTGGAATTTTATGGTTCAGTTATATTATTAACATGAGTTTGCCTCCTCCTGTCTCCTTGGACATTTGGAAATAAGAGATGAAAAATTAGTTTTATTAAGAGTCATTTCTCAATCAGCAGTATGCTAACTGCACTGTATGGTAAGTGGAGGAGGAGGGTTAATATGGTGGGGGTGGCGGACAGTGAAGTGCTGCAAGTTAGACAAAGGGGGGGGGGAGCAGTGGGGAGGGGGGGGAGTAGTGGAAAAGGAGAAAGACTGAGTGTGATGGCGGAATGACTGCTGTGTAGTGCTGGAATGGGAACAGGAAAGGGTCTGGATGGGTGAGGACAGTTACTAATGAAGGGTCCTTACCCTCACCCAGTCGCCACTCCCACCATGCACTGGTGCTGCTGCTAACAACGCGGTTTCAGTTGCCTGAGACTGCAGTCGTGTGTGAGTTGTGCTTGCGTGTGTGCGTGCATGTGTGTGTGTGTGTGTGTGTGTGTGTGTGTGTGTGTGTGTGTGTGTGTGTCTACATCTATTGTTGACGAAGGCCATAAAGGCCGAAAGCTTTATTTGTGACAGTCTTTTTGTTGTGCCTATCTGTGACTCAACATCTCTACTATATGATGAGTAGCAACTTTTTCTTTTCATAATATTGTTACATTCCATCATGGATTTTCCATCGTTTGATTTTTGCACTGTATGCGAAGAAACACTGAGCTGCAGTCATCACTTACATGTAATGTAGCCCGCAGCAGTAGAATTGCCATTGTAATTGTAGATCAGCTAAATACCAGTGTGTGAACAGCATAAGTTTGAAATTTATTTTGCATATGTCATTTTATAATGTAAAGGTTTATTATGTATATAACAACTTATTCACTGCATTGCTAAGAACAATTGTTAGAATATTGTTAGAATATTGAAATGTTTTGTACCTGAATGACAGTAACAGATGCTACTTCTGTTCCACTCAGCTATAGAGAGACTGTGTGTGTAAAAACAACTGTATCCTCTAATTTGAAAATAAGTATGCACAAACAATACATCTTTATTTGTTTCAGCCTCATTTCATATTTGTTCACTAAAATTCAAAAAGTTTACTTAGGTTTGTTTTCAAATCCAAGATTTTCACTTGTTGACAAGAATTAGTTCAGACTGGATAATACAAGTCATGAAATATTTACTGTTATGTACATCTGTTCACCTTGGAGTTCTGTGAAAAATTAAGGAACTTTCAGTCCATCTTTGTCTCACATTCAAGTTTTACAGAAACTGTTTGTGCCACTGGTACACTGATTATGTAATGTTGGAATGCACACACAACAGAAAATTTATATTGCCATATTCACTGCCATAATGTAGACTTGTATCCACTGTTACTCAAACAGGCTGCAGAGGTCTTGTCTAGTCTTTAGCTGTGCAAGTCTTTTGGAGGTGAAACGTAACAGCTAGCTGATTCTCATCCACATTAAATTAAAAGTATATGTTGAGTCTCATTATGATAATTCTATACTGATGAATATAATTAATAGATTGTATCTGTGTTATATTGTACATGTATATTTTGTAAATATACTGTGAAGAAGGCTATTTCAAGTGCAAGTTGACCTGCAACCTGGCAGCACAATATTTTGTGACTGACACTGTCAAAATGAAATGTATTTCATTAATTTGCTGTATTAAAAAGAAAAATAAATGACGTTATTGCAAAACAAGAATTTATACACCCTGCAAGGTCACTGACTTACACCAGTTTTTCAAGCGACTTCCAAGTAGCCACCATGTCAATGAGTTTAGGAGAAATTAGAGGACATTCTCTTTTGGACAGACATCTTAGGAGGTGGCAGAGAAGATTTTGTGCCAGGTTTGACATGGAGGTATAATGGCTGTACATTGGTGTGATAGTCTTAAGATATCAATAAAACATTTTGGAAACTTTAAAAACAATAAATGTGGCACAAATTAATGGCATATAACTGACTGCTTGGCCAGTGGTCGTATCACTAGGAAATCTCAGATATCTTTTACATAACAGCACAAGCAGATCAACTCATGTCATCAATAATGCAGAAAGTGGAAAGAAACTTTTAAAATGAATTTGCATTTCCATTTCCCACATATATTGTCTTTAGCAAACACCTGATGAACAATTCCAGTTTTCATAAAACATATCCTTTACAGATAGGAATAATGAGAATATTATATAAAGGATAGACTGCTACGCACCATATGGCGGAGATGTTGGGTCACATAAGGACACAACAAAAAGACTGCTAGGCAAGTGAGATTCCAGCCACATGGCCTTATTGTGAATATGATGAAAAGGTGGGGAGAGGGTAGGGCAGCTAGGTGTAGTCAGGGTGTTAGATGGAAAGGGGGGGAGGAAGGAGTGGAAAAGGAGACAAGTGAAAAGACTGTGGGTTTGTTCGTGGAACAGAAGGCTGTGGAGTGCTGGAGTGGGAACAGGGAAGAGTATAGGTGGGAAAAGGTCAGTGACTAATGAATGTTGAGACCAGAAGGGTTATGGGAACTTAGGATATATTGCAGGGGAGCTCCCACCTGTGCAGTTCAGAAAAAGTGGCACTGGTAGGAAGGATTCAGATGGCACAGGTTGTGAATCAGTCATTGAAATGAAGAACATTGTGTTGGCCAGTGTGTTCAGCAACTAGGTGGTCTAACTATTTGTTGGCCACAGTTTGTCAATGACCATTCATGTGGACAGACAACTTGTTAGTTGTCAAACCCATCTAGAAAGCAGCAAAGTGGTTGCAGCTCAGCTTGTACAACACATGGCCAATTTCACAGGTAGCTCTGACTTTGATGGGATAGGTGAAGCCTGTGACCGGACTGGAGTAGGTGGTGGTGGGATGATGCATGGGACAGGTCTTGCATCTATATCTATTACAGCAAGGGGTTGGGAGCAGAGGTTGTTCAAGAACGGACAAAGATATTGTGTAGGTTCAGTTGGCGGTTGAATACCACTGTGGGAGGGTTGGGAAGGATAGTGGGTAGAACATTCATTTCAAGGCATGATTATAAGTAGTCAAAACCCTGGCAGAGAATGTGATTCAGTTGCTCCAGGCCTTGGTGGTGTGAGTCACAAAGGAAATGCTCCTCTGTGGCTGGATGGTGGGACTTTGATAGGTGGTGAGTGATTTGAGAGAGGTTAAAGGCTAATTACAGTCTACGGAGGCTTCAGTGAGATCTTTGGTATATTCTGAGAGGGGCTTCCTGTCATTACCAATGTGACAGCAACAGGTGGCTAGGTTATATGTAAGGGGCTTCTTGGTATGGAATGGGTGGCAACTATTAAAGAGGTGGTACTGCTGATGGTGGATGGGTTTAATATGGACAGAGGTACTAATGTAGCCACCTCTGAGGTGGCATGTAGAGTTGAGGAGGAAATGGTGAAGCAAATGAGGCAGAAGGTGTTGAGGTTCTGGAGGAATGTGGACAGGGTGTCCTCACCCTCGATGCAGATCATAGAGATCTCATTGATGAATCTGAACCATGTGAGGGGTTTGAGATTCAGGTGGTTAGGAAAGATTCCTCTAGATGTCCCATGAGTAGATTGGTATAAGATGGTGAAATGCAGATACAAATTGCTGTTTTCCAGATTTGTTTGAGGTGATGCCTTCAACAAACGAATCTGGAGTACAGCAATAGGCATCCCTGTATGCTCCCACAAGCAGCACTTTACATTCCCCCACTCATACACTGTTATCCCTCCCCCTCCTTGCCTCAGCCACCACCTTACACTGATGCCCATATTGCTTCTTCCATCATCTACTGTTGCTTGCAGTCTGGCCTCAGCAGCCAGACACAGTGACCATGTGTGTAAGAGTTGCATTTCCATGAATAGTTGTGTGTATGTTGTCTAACTTAGAAGAAGGCCTTTTGGCCAAAAGCTTATTTGTCTGGCAGTCTTTTTATCATGTCTCTTACTCAACAACAACTTAAGATCTCTGCTATATGAAGAGTACAAATCTATCCTTTTAATAATATCATTTTTGTTCCATCCCGGGTTTTCCTTTGCAAGTAGCTTCTTCCATCAACTCCTCATGCAGAATGTTGTATAAAACAAAACTATAGAGCATTATGACTACACTGCTCTAACCTTACAATGTCACAACAGTTATTGAAAAATGGTGTACACATTGCAGTCCTTGATTTATCAGTGCAAATGATTGACAATCAATGTACAGATACAGCAAATGCCCAAAGTTGCAGTAATTCACAAACTGATTCAAAAGAGAAATGCATTAAAGATAACAGAAGTCACTGGTGGAAATTCACACACTGGCTGAGTCACATGAATACACTGAAATTATGAGCAATGGGAACAGACTTCTCTACACACTAGTACATTTGTACCAACTGGGAGCAGACTCAAAACTGATTTTTACATAATATAGAATAGTCATTGTACCACCAACATTTCACACACTATTACTTTTTTGCCATGTACTTCACTGTACGAACTTCCTACATGATTTTACATGATTGCTTGCTGGTTACAAACTCTTTAAAAGAGATGTTAGTGTATCATAACTTATCAAAAACATATTCTAACTACAGATGATACTTATTATAAGCAACATTGTTCATTTTGTTATCCAGGGCATATATGTACAAATTTTTCAGACTTTGTACCTATGTATAGTTGCCCATGAGAAAAGTAGGAGTCTTGGAGGTTGATGCCGCAATTTTTTATAAATTGTCCTTGAGCTTTGTTAATTGTAAAACTGTAGGTTAATTTGATCAGAAACTGCAGTCTTTTAAATTGGAATGGCAGTTCAGTAGAGATCAGTGGTATTATGGGGATAAATATCATGTGTCTTTTGTACTTTCCAGTCATAAGTTCAGCTTTGATGATATTATTCAATAGCTGTGTGATGATCAAATTTGTTCCATTACATAGTTTAGTGGGTTTAGATTTCTGAGTAGTAAGATAGGAGATCCAATTTTATGTTGAAGGCAGCATGATGGCATACCTCATACTCACTGTTAAGAAATTCTGTAGGAAAGTTCATAGTTTCTTCAATGTTTACCATCATGTTGATCGATTTGTATATTCTTTCTGTAACAGGAATTTTCTTTTGAATATTAAATTTGATATTGTCAACAATATTATTCTTAGTTGCCAAAACTGCCCTTTCAAACAGCCACTCTGGATAAGTACAGTTGTAAACAACGTTTGGATAAATTTAGTCAAAGAGTTTGTTTCCAGCAGTGGCTATGTTGGAAAAATCACTGTTGTGTTTAACAGGGCCACTGTTCTGGTCAACAGGACATTTTACCTGTTTGTAAAAGTTGTTGAGCATAATGTGCTGTTGTTTCATCTTTCAATAGTTCAACTCTCATATTTCTTGTTAGTTGCAGTATTTGTATGTGTGGCCACATATGTGATTCTTTCAATGATGCATTGATTCTGTCTGCCAGTGTTGACATAGGGATAACTGGAAGTGTTAGGCAGAAATCTCCTGAGAGTATGAGTAGAGCTCCTCCCATCACATCAGAGTTTCCTCGTAAGTCTTGTAATGTTCTGTCCATGGCTTTAAGTGATTTTTTTATGTGCCATTGTGTATTCATCCCAGAAGATAATTTTAGCTTGCTTTGGAAGTTCATCCCAGATGCTCTTGAGATTTTACATACAGGGAATTGTTCTTTGGCTATATTCAACAGTAGTTGTAGGACAGAATGGGCAGTTCATCTTCCTTCTGTTAGTGTGACTGCAATGCCACATGATGCCAGTCCAAGTACGATCTGCTGTTTAGCATTTATTTCCTCGAGCAATAGCTTTATTAACATTTTCCCAGTGCCACCTGGTGCATCCAAGTAAATAATTCTGCCAGTGTTGTTGTCCATCTGGTCCCTGATAATGTTGTAAATTTCCTTTTGATTATCATTGAGGAGTGGTTTGTTGTGAGCAATGTATTAAAAAAGTTCATTGATGTTGTAGCTTGTTTCCTTCATAATTTTGAAGTTCAGCACACTGATACCATCTTTTCATGGTGCTTGCATCCCAAGTTCTACTAAGATCTGGTCATCATCAGCCATAACCTCTTTGAAGGAGTAGTCTAGCTGTTTTGGATTCGATGGATTACATGTTGTTAAAATTACAGTGAGTTAAGTTCCTTTTGTTCAGCTGAGGCTGTGAGTGAGGCCTCTTGCAGTGTTTGTTTACAGTGGTTGTCATTTTCTAGTAATTCTAAGGATTGGCATGCTTCTCTGTGTGTCCAGCATAAGTAACTGTCAACAGTCTTGAGATCTGTTAAACTTGATGGTCCCTGTATTTCATACAGCAACATCCAGATGTACACTGAAGAGCCAAAGAAACTGCTACACTGGCCTAATATCAAGTAGGGCCCCCACGAGTATGCAGAAGTGCCGCATGACATGACGTGGACTCAATTAATGTCTGAAGTAGTGCTGGAGAGAACTGACACAATGAATCCTGCAGTGCTGTCCATAAATTTGTAAAAGTACAAGGGGGTGGAGATCTTTTCTGAACAGCACATTGCAAGGCATCAAAAATATGCTCAATAATGTTCATGTCTGGGGAGATTGGTGGCCAGTGGAAGTGTTTAAACTCAGAAAAGTGTTCCTGGAGCCACTCTGTAGCAATTCTGGATGTGTGGAGTGTCGTATTGTCCTGTTGGAATTGCCCAAGTCCGTCAGAATGCACAATGGACATGAATGGATCCATGTAATCAGACAGGATGCTTATGTACATGCCACCTGTCAGATTCATATCTAGACATATCAGGCGTCCTGTGTCACTCCAACTGCACATTCCCAATACCATTACAGAGCCTCCACCAGCTTGAAAAGTCCCTTGCTGACATGCAGGGTCCATAATTCATGAGGTTGTCTCTATACCTGTATATATATCAATCTCCTTGATACAATTTGAAATGAGACTCATCCAGCCATGCAGCATGTTTTTAGTCATCAACAGTCTAGTGTCAGTGTTGACAGGGCCAGGCAAGGTGTAAGGCTTTGTGTGGTGCAGGTATCAAGGGTACATGAATCGGCCTTCAGGTCCAAAAACCCATATCAATGATATTTCATTGACTGGATCATGCGCTGCTGACACTTGCTAATGGCCCATTGTTGAAATCTACAGGAATTTGCAGATGGATTGCTCTTCTTTCACTTTGAACTATTCTCTTCAGTCTCCATTGGTCCCTTTCTTGCAGGATCTTTTTCTGGCCACAGCAGTGTCAGAGATTTGATGTTTTACCACATTCCTGATATTCACAGTATACTTCTGAAATGGTCATATGGGAAAATCGTCACTTCATCGCTGCCTCAGAGATACTGGTTCTCATCACTTGTGTGCCAAGTATAACACCTCATTCAAATGCACTTAAATCTTGATAACTTGCCATTGTAGCAGCAGTAACTGATCTAACAACTTCGCCAGACACTTGTTGTCTTATATAGGCATTGCTGACCACAGCTCCATATTCTGCCTGTTTACATATCTCTGTATCTGAATACACATGCCTATACCAATTTCTTTAGTGCTTCAGTATAGAAACATTTGGCATTGTTCAGATGTATGGTGTACACTCAGCCTAGTGTGCCAGTTTTGATGAACTTGGATGATCTTCTACTGGAAATCCTTGTTTTCATCACTGAAATAAGTTTCTTGTTGTGTTCCACATATAATAGGTAGAGATGTCAACATACGAGTATAGTAATGATTTTTCAAGTGGATCCATTTGGCACAGTTGGTAAAAAGCTGTTAATGTTATTCTGAGGTGGTTTACTTGCAATTTTTCTGTAGGTGTCTTTTGTGAAGTAAACTCTACATCCATTCTCCAAATGTACTTCTAGATGTTGCGCAGATGGTTCACACTCATGTATGGGAAACCGAAAAACCTGTTACACTGCTTTGTTACTTTTGATGTATCTTACCATTTGGTACATGAGGATCTTGTTGTTTCTGTTTTGTTGTTCACTGTCTTTGGCTATTTGAAATGCTGCCATTTATGGATTTATGCCATTTTATGGATTTCAGTGAATTGCAGTATTCCACAATTATGTGTGCTTGTAGCATTTTAGAAAGAAGTGTGTCATGTTGTACTACCCATTGATTATCTATTTCCACTTCATTGCTACCTCGTATTCATATTTTTTTCTGTGAAGCCACTGTTTTAGGGTGATTGTCTTCTCTCCTTGGTATAGCCACCAACTCCTGTTTTTGCGTCATCCAAGTATTGTTTTGGGTACTTTCTTGTACATTTTCCACCACTCAGATGGCAAACTGGGGTTAATGGCCTGCATGGTCTGCAAATGATGTTTTTCATTACTATGTCATACAGTTCAGGATCTTCTTGTGGACTGGGAAATTCAGCTTGCATGATTTTTTTGATATCCGTGGGATGAATCCTGTCATGCAGCCAAATGAAATTGTGTGTGTGAGGCATATTCGTGTTACCCATGCGCTCTTTTGTTGGCTTGAATTATAACTTTATAGTCACCATAAATCATTCGGTGTAGCGATGTTCTGAATATGTGAATCAGCTGATTGTTTTTGTGTAAGACCCTCTGTACATCTCAGGCTACTTCTCATCTCAATTCACTGATATTTGTGCATTATTGATCAATTTTTGTTTCTTAATTTCTGATGAAATATACTTGCAAAAATTTATGTTCATCATTGGATAGCAATGATCCCATATTGTGGCACATTTGTCCCTGGATGAAAAAATATAATAAATTTCATCTCTGTTACTATTGATTGAAGTGACACCAAAAGAATTCATTTGCAAGTAGGCATTGTGCAATTTTATATTTTGAAGAAAGTCTTTTGATTCTGGAGTTTTCCAGGTCATATAACGTAAAAATTCCTGCTGAGGTGCTCACAGTGGTGTTAATCAAATGTTTCCATTCATGCTACAGAATCTTCATGTTTCCTTACTGAATTTTTTCACTTTGCAAAATTGGCAGATGTTATTCATTTTTCTGATCGTGAAGTACTAGTGAACTTTTGTCGGGTCATAGTGGACTGCTTCATTTCTTAGGTTGCAGTGTTTACTTGTCATCATTCACACTTTGCGTGGGGTGATATTTTTACAGCCGTTCTTTTTTTATCTCGATTCACCAATCCATTAATTTCATTGTTCTTTGGTTTCTCTGCTTCTCATGGTGTTCATTCTTGTTCATTTGGAACTTAAACATGCTTTGCAGTCTTTGAATGTTTTATTTTTCACTGTTATTTTTGTTTTCACCATTTTGTTCCAGAACTGGCTAGATCTCCTCCTCTTTTATGTTTGGGCATTGTCTAAAATATAAATCAGATCAACTTTTTACTGACAAATACATTACGTACACTTTACACACTTTTCACAGTTTATTTTTTATTTATATCAGTGACTGTATCATTTTGACTACTCACACTTCACACTGTTTGTGTTCCCAAACATTCTGGAATCTCCCAAATGTTCCAGACTACTCCTGAACATTCCAGAACATCCTGGATCATTGTGGAACATTTTGGAACATTCTGGTATGTTGTGGAGTGCTCTTGAATACGTTCAAATATTCTGGAATGTTCTTGGATACTCTCAAATGTTCTGGAATGTTGTTGAAATTCCTAGAGGACAAAACTTTCCAGACCTTATATCTTCAAAAGTATGCCTTTCAGGCAAAAAGGTCTACCTTGTTCCTGGATGGGGGATAGAGGGCTAGCACACCATACCGGTATACTGGAACTCATTTCCAAATTTTAGCAGCATGCTCTTTTATAATATGTACTGATTATCAATTGTGCAATCATAGCAGGTGGAGTAGTTCAAGTCTGCTTTGCTATAAATAGTGAATTAAAAATTGTAAGTAATACAGCATACCTCATCTGGATGTGCAAGCATCATAAGTGACTTGTATGGATTTCCATCAACTGGCAATATTTGTATACCAATATGTTTTCCAGTTAATATTAAAGCATAAATTTGCTCTTTTTGTGGCTTGCTTGATGGCAGAATCTGGAAAAATTACCAGTTTAACCATATTATAACTATATATGTTTCAATGCAAAATGAATGCTTCATCAAAATTTAAAGCATTTTATGTTTGGTCCAGGTCACCTCTCCACACATGAGAGATAGGAAGGGTTCTGGAATGAGTTAATATGCAACACAAGGAATGCATGAAGTATTGCAAAGATAATAATAAGTAAAGAAAACTATGTTCTATGATCATTAAAAAAAATTGTCTGATGCACAAAGTAAGACGTAACAGTCATGCAATGAATAATTATGTGCTCTCCAGGATTCAAATTTGTCCACTGATAGTGTATCATCTGGTTTATTAGTCAGTAGTCATCTCAACAATCATAACTTTCATTTTATGTACACTTGTTGTGTCAAACTCATAGCTCTAACTCATAGTCGTTCACCCCTCTTTCCTGATACATTAAAGTATTGCTCCTGGACGTTAGTTAAGAAGTTGTAGAAATAGTTGTACAAAATTTCTGCACAGTGTAATAAATGGCAGCTCTTTTTAAATGCTAGTACATGTAAGATAATGCCTATAACATAAAGAAATAACCATATATTATATGATCATATGGTGGTGAACATCTTGATGATGTCACATCATGTAAGTATTTAGGAGCAATATGAAATAGGATGATAACACAAAATTTATGTTAGAGAAGATGAATTGAAGATTTAGCTTTGTGAAAATGCTATGCAATACAAGGAAACCACCTACATGAGACTAGCAGGACTAATTCTAGAGTCTTGTTCTGGTGTTTGAAGTTCCTGTGAAGTAAGAATGACAATGGACATCAAACATATTCACAGATGTGCTGTTACGATTATAAGTGGAGTGGTCTTTAATAGATGTTTGAATATTTTTATCCTCACTATAGTGTTTCACTGATTTGTAATTTTAGAACTTGTGGCCAAAATCACACAATAACATTACTCACATGAACATCAAACCAGAAGATATAGAAGATATATACCTGATGATGATACATTAAGGTTCATAAAATGTCGTATGAAGGCATTATTGCTCCAGTTCTTTCATGGCTAATACCAGCATTTCTCCTCATAAACAAATATAAAAAGTTCTAACTAAAGTTGAAACCTCCCACTACTGTCTCCACAGGCAAGCAACTAACTGCCACTTAGAAAATGGTATCCACTAAAATAAAAACCACATAGTATTCTCTGTAAGTAGATGTTACATTGCTAGCAGTAACTGCATAATGCCTGCACTATAATTTTCCTCATCATAGTGCAAAATATGAAGCACATTACTTTATAATCTCTCTGTACCAACACAAACTTCTATGCATCACTGAGTGCATAGCTAGAATTTCCATTAAAGTTGTTAACACACATTATAATTTATGTATCCTTTCAGTTGACTTTTCACAATATTGTCATTATTCCATCCTGCCCTGCATAATGCCTGCAGTATAATTTTCCCCATCATAGTGCAAAATCTAAAGCAATTTACTTTATAATCTCTCTGCACCAACACCAACTTCTATGCATCACTGAGTGCATAGCTGGCATTTCCATTAAAGATGTTAACACACATTATAATTTATGTATCCTTTCAGTGGCTTTTCATAATATTGTCGTTATCCCATCCTGGATATTCTATTATTTGATTTTGCCTCATTATTTGTTGCATGGACCTGAGTCACTTTATGTTTAAATAGGGAAAGAGGGATAAACTATGCTTTAATGTCCTATCAATGATGTCACTAAACCTGGAGGACAGGAGCAGATTCAACAAGTATGCAAAATGAAATGAGAGTTTCTTTTCTAAAGCATTTAACTCAACCATATAATAACTTAATCACTTTACTATTTTACGGAGACCATCCTGTGTAACATTAAATACTTAACTGAATTAGCATAGGATAGAACAACTATCTACAACTCTAACACTATTACTAATCTTCAAACTGAAAAAGATCTCTTTGATTCACTTAGGTGGTGTTTAATTGGTTATAAATCATTTTCTGTTCAAGATTCATCCAGTCTTACAGGATGTTACTTCATATAATGGAAGCATGCCCTGTGTTGACCTTCTTGTGTGCTGCTGTACAAATTAATTTTCTGTAGAACATTGCCCTTGGAAACATTTGGCAGTGAATTATGTTATCTCAACAGATAAGCCAAATTAATCATTTCAGCACCAAGATAGCACTTATCTACTACACATTTCTTTCTATACCAGCAGTCAGGGCAATTAATATTTGGAAACAACCATGATGGAAACTGAGCTCATCCAGGAAACAGTTTATGTGGGCCAGACAATGATACACTAAGTGACAAATAAAACCACTAACCACTATAGAACTAGTACTTACAAGAACAACAGCATTTTGTCTTTTTGTCACTATTACTTAAAACTTTGTTGGCCTCAGTATTATTCATGTCATCAATAAACTGCTGCAATGCCTAATTATCAAGAGGCTAAATCAAAAGTGTGTCATCCACATAAGATGAAGGGTGAAGATCTGTCTCAAAACATGATAATGAAATAAGTTCTTCCCACGTAAGTACTATCCAGGGAAACTCTGTTAGTACCAAATGTCAGTGTAGACTTCATAAGGCTTCTCTAGCATGAAACTGTATTCAGATTCCTTAGGGAAATTGGAAGCTATAAACACAATACCATAGAGCTTACATATATATGGTGGCCAGAAAGTCCCTTTACATGCACAGTTATTTCATTGCAACTTTAATAACACTTACAGTTATTTGTCCAAAATGTTTATATGTACACCACCATTATCACTGCACATTGCCATAAGTATCCAGTGGTTTAAGTCATTAGTTCACTGATGGCCAGTGGCTGGAATGTTTGCAGCCCTAAGTCTATTTTCATGTGTGGCTGCAATGAGTTCCTTTTAATTCCAAGTTCTGCAGTAAAGCTTCTGGTCAACTTGCAGAGTGAATGCATCATTGATGCACTTTTTGCAGCACATATTTCACTTTGGGTTTGATAGACAACAAGATTGAGGGTGTTGATGGTGATGGAGAGGAGGGGCGCACCTAAAACAATTCCCAGGTGAACAGCTCTATTCTATGATGTGATAAAAGTCTGATGACTTGATGGTTTCTTACTGGACCACTCACAAAATCTATCCATAAGATGCTTTACATATTTTTGTTGCTCCTCTGTCCATGGATTCACACTCTTGTCATAATAGTGACTTGGAGTCACTGATATTGGCCATTGTTTTACATCAAACACAGAAAGGTGAACGATGAACTGTCAACATACAGACTTTATTCTCCTCCCTGGGTAGCCATGTGGCAGTTATATGGCATTAATGTTGCAACTCAGATGATGAGCCCCATTGCCATATTGGGTTGCGAGGTTCAAATTTTAAATATCTTATCATCTTACATTCCTACACACATAATTCAGGTATAAAGGAACTTCCTGGCTGCCCCACACATCTGAAGAGTCACTTACCTGCTTAAAAAAGAAGCAAGAAATTTGATATGTTTGTGGGCTCAGTAGGGACAGTAAAGGGTAAGGCTTTCTAATATACAAGAACATATTCTATGCACATTTGAAAAAAATGAAAATTTAACAAATAAAGAGTTGAAAGTTCATTACATTAATGAGTCCGAAAGAACATTTCTGTTGACAACACCAAATCCAGAAATTATGAAGAAAGAGTGCACTTGAAGACAGCCAGGTATGTGACAATCAGTGCAATGTCTGATGAGAAGGAGAATTTATGAGAAGAAGAACGAGGCAACTTGGAGATCAAAGGTATTTCTGTAATATCATAACATAGAGATTTTGTGTGAACCATAATAACAGCCATTAACAGCTGTAAAAAAATGTGGAGGTAGTGAAAACTTTTGATATTACAATAGCCTTTGTGTGAATTAGAGAACCATAATAACAGCCATTAACAGCCATAAAAAATGCAGAAGTAGTGAAAACTTTTGATATTACAATAGCCTCGGCAAAAAGAAGCTTTATTCACTGCTCACAAGTAGGAAGTTAGGGTAGAAATCTGCTGAGATATTTTGACAGTATTGAGTTGTGGAGACACTGTTTACCTAGATGTTGGACATGTAACTTGAACTGTAAACAGTTATACTACAGTATGGTGACTGGGGCAGTATTTGAAATGTAGGATGGCTCCTTTGTGTATGAATACAAAAAGAGAGGCACTTAGTAAATATTTATTCAAAGAAGATATGCACTTTGAGGAAGATAATTGTCTGCAGAAGATATTTTGAGTATGGTAATATTTAACACGCAAAGAAGGTGTACTGGATTATGAGATTCTTGAAAGAGTTAAGCATTTTGTTTTGAATGTCTTACGCAACTCATATCCCATTGACATTACAGAGTGAAGTTTCCACATTGTGGAAATATAGACACTGTCAGAGATGAACACATTATTTAATTGCAATAATATGTAATATCTTAATTATATGAAATGTAATAGATTAACATTTAATTCAATTGCTTCACAACACAACAGACTGTCTCAGTTATCAAAATGTTATAGTATTACATTGGTAGTGCTAATTATATACATGTCTAACCTAATAGATTAATTTTAAGAGTCCCCATGAAGATAAAGTTTAACTGAGTAAATGGAGGTGAGCAAAATGGAGTTCCTTAATTTGCATGTAATTTCCTCTATATGAGATGGAAAACATTTAACATGCTCTGGAAGATTTTGAATACTCATGTATTCATTTATCAGACACCTCTATGTAGTGATGTTAAATTAATGAAGACTTTGTTTTGCAGAATTTTCTGAGTAAACAGAAAAATAACAGAAATAACCCATGTAGTTGTGCTGCCCCCCCCCCCCCCTGCCACCCCCGTCACCCCTCCCATTCCACCACAAATGAAAAAAAGTTTTGTAGCTCTTTAGTGAATAGAAGCAAGAAGCAAAATAGTAATTTCATTTTCCTTAGTTATAATTCTGTGTAATCCTATGTATTACAATGTAGCTGGGATAAGGCAATAAAGTCAGGGTGCAAGTTTTTCAATTTAGGTTGTGTTCTTTTTGTAATACCTGGACAAAACAAGAGCACCTACTGACCTACTGAGCACAAAGGAATAAGTTTTCAGAGCATGACCAGCCCTCAATTAATTTTGCTCCAAAGTGAGTAAAAAAGGAGCTGAGTGAATTTATTCAGGTGGATATAAAATCTCATATTGGTGCTGTACCACTATTTGCTATTGGAAGATGAGGAAGTACTTCCCATGGCCTACATGTGAAAAAGAGGGGAGGGGGAAGTTATCAAATGTATTAGGAGAAAAAGTAATGGGGTTCACCAGCACCCAGAGACAAATCCCTGTGATTACTGGTTATGGGCATCAGGTGAGACAGTGACTTTAAGTCAAATTCAATATTTGGACAGGCACTATTAAAAGAAAACAAAATGGCAGAGACTCCCAGTTCATCTTTTAATAACAGAGGGAAAGGTGAAATCAGGTTGCTTGATCTGATTATTATGGGGTCAAAAATAAAGTAAAGAAACTGTTTATTTATCTACAAAATTTTAACAGTTGGGAAGAAATTGATGGCATTTGTCCATCTGAACACTATATAATCACAGGGATAGAAAATCTGAACGTAAATGCTGAAAAATGATCTGCATATTCAAGTAAATCCAACATGGATAAAGAAGAAGTTTTTTATGTAACAGTATATGATCATTAGGATAAGTATGACATGTGGTATTGGCTTCAGGTGTCAGGCTATCTCAGTTACAGGCTGATACAAATTTTGTGACATTATTATGTCATTCATTTGATCAATTGAAAGCTCAATTTCTTATACTGTCATTAATTTCATTACATCTCTGCTCTGGTTTGCCTGTTTCTAATCAATACTTGTACCTAAAACACAAACAATTCTCATGTTGTAATTCCAGAATACCTTTCACAAGAAGTGAAACTAGATTTTTGTTAGTGTTCATGTAATGAACACATGTACATGTTTGGAACATTTTTCAACTAATAATCTTCATGATATAAGTAACTCCATAGAATGTATTGTTGATAAACTGATTTTTTGAATTGCAATACCAGAAGCTAAAAGCCACATGAAACTTTATGTTGCAATGTAAGAGGAACAAATTAAAATGTAATTATTTGATGTCAGTCTGTATACACTGCAAGTTTTTTATTGTAAGCCAGAAATTTTCTTTTTGTAATAATAGATGACATAAACAGTGGTTGTTGGAAAAACATACAAGCAGTGATGAATCAGCCATCAGGGTCTCAGTTTTCTAACAGTTTTTGTGAGCTAGTTCTGTTAGAGGTTTGTAACCGTATTACACAATAAATATGTAATTCTGACAGTGCAACATCATATCCGCCTTAATTTCTTGATATTGCTCTGGGCACTATCAAATCATTAGCCACATTGTCAAGAACTCAGCAAGTTGCAGCAAATTTTTGTTGAGCAGATACTCGCAAATTCTTTTACAGACATTACAGCATCAGAAATCACAGAGAAATGAAGATTAGTATCTGCTGTTCACTGTTACAGCTTGTTGAATTTCAATTGTGGTGGAGGAGCGGGGATTACAGTTACCCCATTAATGATGTTTTGCTAACAGAATACTGAGTTTCAAGTTGATTTATGTGATATTGATACAATGTAAAATTGAAAAGAAAGCACTGGCATAGCATCTGAAAGGGATTTTATATTGATGTAAAAAGGAGACTAAAGAGATGATAATTAGAAAGTGTATGCAAAAATATAGCTAAATAAATAAATTAATTAATTAACCTAAAAATTGAAAAGAAATTGATGTTTGCAGGATGGAACTACAGCATTGAAGACAGCTAAGATACACAAATTTTGTATGCAGACTAAATTTTATTGTGAAGCTGGAAAGTGTTTAGAACTGTGTTTGTTTATCAATGTGCTGAGCAATAGTAACCAAGACAGCGTGCCAGTAGAAAATCAGGAACAGGTAGTAGACAATGTTGTGAGCTGAAACAGCAGCATTACTGATAAAGTGAAACCAAAGTAAACAGTGAGGTAATACAGGACACAAATCTGCAATAATGAAGCAGTAGGAAGTGTTAATGTGGGTAATTTTTACCAGTTCTTGGTTTTGACAAAACTGAAGCTGCAGGCTTGAACAGTGGAGTTGTAGGATTATTGTCAACGTTATTGGCTGTAATTAGTACCTTAGGTGGCTAAATTGCTAAAACAAACAGTACTCTGAAGGACCTTAAAGTGCAGCTGAAAAACACTAATACAAGAATAATGAAAAATGAAGAGAGGCAAAAAATGAGGTAGAAGCAGATTAGAAATTAGTTGATGCTCAAGCTGGATCTGTGGAAACCAAAGCTGGTACTCTTGAAACAGAACTCAATGCATAAATTGCTCATACCAAACACACTTTCAAGATTTTTCAGAAAAACATTCAGACCTTGTAAACAGATATTACATCCTATCCACCAGATCATTTGTCAAGAATATCACTGAAATCATTGTGGGACTCCCCTTATTTTTTGATAAGAAATTTTATTTAAATTTCAATTGGCTGGTATTTAAATAAAACTGTTATCAATAACGTACATCAGTCCCTTGACATATCAGAGGTAGGGTGAAAGATCAGTTTGTAAGACCTGATTATTGCACTGGGTCAACAGTAATACACCAATCCAATGATAAATCATGCAATGGTATGTGAAATATTGTTCTATGTAACAACATGATGATGTAGTCACATATCTAGAAAAGTATTAGTTTAAGGTACTTGTTTGTTAAATATGTCCTTCTTGCTTTTATGAAACTCTTCTAAAATTTGAAGTAATTTCAAACCTTTTACAGCAAATTTCACTTTTTCTAAATTGTTCTATGGCGAAAATGTTTGATATTGTTTATTGGAATTTGGCTTCTATTTTTTCAGATAGTGTAAGCTGTAGTGTATTTGCCACTGAAAAAGACAATGCTACTTCCTGGGATATGTGGGAGCATCTCAATGGTTGTTCCTTTATTTTCATTACTTGCAGGAAATTCCCATATCACCTCAGCATAGCATAGAAAGTAATGTTACTAGTTATATCTTTACATTATATGTTATATGGTGCATTGGTGTGAAATAAAAAGTGGAAAATACATAAAATTTCTATGGTGGTAAGTGTATATAAGACAAATAATAATTTTAAATAATTATATGAAGCACCATACCTGAATCGAACAAACTGGTGATCCACATGTAGGTCCAAGAACTGTTTTGCGACACATCTTTGTTTTATAACTTAGCAACTTGTATTTGTACTGAAAAATGAAAAATATACACTTAATTATAAATATTGATGCATTAATCCATTATGAGGTCTGCAGTCTCACACAAGACAGGATACAGTAAAGTTAGTTAAATGGTTATTTGAATCTTCCATGAATCATAATTGCAGCCTCCCATTATTACAATGAATTGTACCACAATTTCTGAGTGAAAAATGTGGTATGTTTCTATCGATTTACATGGTTGTCTTTCATGTTAATTTAAAGCTACCTTTCTTACCATTTTTACATACACTGTTTATTCACAACTATGCTCAAACACACACACACACACACACACACACACACACACACACACACACAAACACACACACACACACACACAAACACACTGAAGTACATTGATCTTATAAGCTTTTAGATTGTTGACATCTCTAGGTAAGACACCAAAAAAATTCACATTTGAATACCTCACTACTTTCTATGCCACACTAAACCTTAGTAAGGGATAGTGGTAGTAATGTTTCCTGCATGTATCATATCTACACATACATATGCTTACATACTTTGCAAACCAGTATGTGTTTGGCAGAGTGTACTTAGCATGGTTCCATACATTATGGTCCCTGCCACCTGTCCAATCCTATTGCATGTGGAGATAGGGTAGAATGACTGCTAAAATATCTCTGTGCATGTTCTAATAAGTAAACTCGTATCTTCAAGGTCATCATTGGGGCAATGTGTAGGGAACTGGAGAATGTTTGTAGACTCTTCTTTTAATACTGGTTCTTGAATCATTGCAGATATGCTATTATGGAATAATTAGAGTCTATCTTCAAGTGTATGGCAATTCCCATTTTTCATTCTGTAATCGTCTCACACATTATGGTGCAGTCTTATAAATATCTGAATGGATGTTAATGCTGCTTTTCTCATATATATATAGATAACCACATCCTTTGCACAAAGTATGCCACATCATTAATATACAGCATGAATGACAAGGTTTCCAACACACTTCCCTGTGGTGATCTTGAAGTCACTTCTATTTCTGTCAATAACTCTCCATCCAGGCAAACATGCTGCATATCCACCATCATGAAATCCAAAATCCAGTAAAATATTTTGGTTAGTTCCACATATAACATTACTTTGGTTTTATACCAAATCAAATCAAATGCTTTTCGTAAGTCAGGAAATACTTCATCTACCCAACTGCTTGAGCCATGGCTTTCAGGTTTTCATGTGATAAAGCACAAGTTGGGTTTCTGTTGATTGATGTTTTTGGAATCCATGCAGGTTAGTATGGAAAAGGTAATTCTGTTTGAGTTCTATCTGTACATTTGAGATAATAATAGATAGCTACGAAGATTCTACAATAATTGGACATTAGTGGCATTGAACAATTCTTTTGTGGATTACTTCTGCTATGCTTCTTATAGACAGGTGTGATCTGTGCTTTCTTCCCATCACTGGGCACATTATTCTTGTTCAAAATAGCTAAAATATATATTGCTTGAAATGGATCTAAAGTCAGTTGCAAATACTGTACAGTATCTAACAAGGACTCCATCAAGACTTTGAGCCTTGTTTAATTTTAGTGATTTCAGCTGTTTCTTAATGCCAATGACACTAGTAGCTATATAATCTACATCACTCATCTTGGCAAGAGTAGGAGAAGTAATATGAGGCAGTACTTCTGTGCCTTCCTTAGTGTGAGAACATTTGGAAGTGAGTTGAGTATTTTCACTTTTGATTTTCTATTCGCAGTTTCACTTTCTGTGTCATCCATTAATGTCTGGACACTAACTTTGTACCACTGACAGCCTTTACACATGACCGTAATTTATTTGGACTTTGTGAAAATATCTACCAATGTTATGGTTATTTTTGGTCTGTAATTGATTATTTACTATAACCTTCATAAGGAAATAGACATTCTACAAGGTTTTGTCAGAATTTCCCACTGTTCAAAGTGCTGTCTATAATAGCTATACTATGTGCTTCTCTGCAATAAACACTTTCTTCCTCATTAGTGATCAAAAATAGGAAAATCACCTGCTATGAGCAACATCAATAGTGTATAACAGTGCAGTGAGCATTAATTTCAACTTGTATCTGCTCAGTTGAGGCTACTGTGAAGGCTATAGCATAGAAAGTGTATGGCGAGAATTATAAAGTACTGTGCCTTAATAGAATATTGCTGACAGTACTGCATGTGAAAAGATATGTAATATTTCATCATGGCTTGAAATGTCAATCAAAATAGAAAGAGAAAAATGGTAGATTACCATAAATGAGGAGTCGCAGCATATTCACAGTATTGTGCTGATGCCCATTTCAAACTCTAATAGATATTTGGAAGCAAAGCCAGATTCTTTAGAATGATTACAGAATTGGGATAAATGGCAGCCAGCAACAATAAAATAATTGCTTAAAAGCGGTCAAAAAAATGGAGGAACATTCACTTAAAGAAAGAGAAATATGTAAACAAGAAAGACAGAGGACGAAAGAGGACAAGTGTTAATTGCATCGAAGGAAAGGGAATTGGACTATCAATCTTTATTAATACTAATAAACAAATATAAAAAGGGTGTAGTAAAAAGTGAGGAAGAACCCTAACAATAAGGAAAAGACTGTGTAGAAAATGATACATCTCTAAAGGAAGAGTGACCAAGGAAATAAATATGAAGAGGAGATCACAAATCCAAGAAAAGAGACCATAACAAATCTAAGGAAAGAGATAACAATGAATCAGAATGTACAGAAATATACAAAAAAACTTTACAGGCAGTGAATGTACCTCACTAACAGAGAAGAATATAATAGAGGGAAACATTCCACATGTGAAAAATATATCTAAAAACAAAGATGGTGTAACTTAACAAATGAAAACGTTGGCATGTTGATAGACATACAAACAAACAGAAACACACACACACAAAATTCAAGCTTTCGCAACCAATGGTTGCTTCATCAGGAAAGAGGGAAGGAGAAGAAAAGACGAAAGGATGTGGGTTTCAAGGGAGAAGGTAAGGAGTCATTCCAATCCCGGGAGCGGAAAGACTTACCTTAGGGGGAAAAAAGGACAGGTATACACTCGCACACACACACACACACACACACACACACACACACACACACACACACACACACACACATATCCATCCGCACATATACAACCGTTGGTTGCGAAAGCTTGAATTTTGTGTGTGTGTTTGTGTTTGTTTGAGTGTCTATCAACATGCCAACGCTTTCGTTTGGTAAGTTACATCATCTTTGTTTTCACTAACAGAGAAGGTAGAAGAAAAATCCAAGGAGAAATAATTAAAACTGCAGGGATAATAACTATTTTTGAAGGCAATATCAAGGTAAAGGAAGCCAAAATGGAGATGCTAGTAACAAAAATATGGCAGATGCAAGAAAACCTGAGCTGTGTAAACAATGTTGCAGGAGATAAGCTACAGACAACTGAACATACAAGTTTCATCAACTCAGTCCACATCAGGAGATATGATTTCAATTTGATCTTCAAACTACATATCTTTAAGAATCTCAGCAAATATTTTCCAACACACCAGATGGAGCTGCAAAAAATAAAGTGATTGTTGAACTAAAATGACAAAGAAGTAAGGGCATAGGCACACCAAGGAAATACTCTTTTTTCAACTTTGATATTAGTTTCAAAAGGTAATGATACAAAAGTACCGATAACAAATGAATCAGATCAAAATTGAAACTAGTTAGCGGACCTGATTATCAAGACTGCAATGGGAAATTAAGGTTTTCTTTCAAAGGAAGGAGTGGAGTATTTCACTAACAGTGGAATAGGACATGGTTCATAGAGTATGCTAAGACAAGGAGACAGACCATGCTAATGGAATGGCTTTAAATATCAAAGTCAACACACTTTGTGGGAGCCACCAAAATGAAGACGAACCATGACATTGGAAAGAAGAGAAGCAACTCAGTTAGATAATCTGATTGACACTAAGATGGGGCTATATCTAGAATGAAGAAGTCAGGATTACTGGAATTGCAAGTAATTACAAGTAAAAACTTTGGTATAAAGAGGATGAAGAGTATTCCAGGATCAATTAGCAGCTGAATCAGGCTGTACAATGTAAAATGCGTGGTAGGAGGTGAAGAATAAACAATATCTGGATATGGCCTTGATAATGAAATTATTAAGATCAGATTGTTGGCTGGGAGTTCATGTGTTAGCAGATAATGAACTAGAAGTGAACTCTGTGAATGGAAGAGCATGGACAAAGAAAAGAAGTAAGATTCATGAGACTGAATCTAAGACGAATTTCATCTGACTTCAAGGTAATTGCTAAGATTTTATTGATGACTATGGAGGTAGTCAAGGATATGAATCTTTATCTCAAACAGTTTAACATGTTATCAGCTGTATGGTACCTGATTCGAGACAGTCTGTGTCATGTGAAATTCTGCTGCAGAAGTGTTGGGGGCTCATTACTCTGTACTAGCCGAGCTGGCTGAGGGTGTAGCCGAGGGGTAGGTTCATGGAGCCAGTGAAAGACTGGTGGTTGAGAAAACACTTCATTATTTTTAATACAACATCTTCTCCATCATCAAAGAGAGATGTACATGCTCCATAATGGCACAGCAGGCCAGGAATGGTCAGCAGGCAGCTGTCTTCCACTACAAAGGGATGGAACTTGATACGGCACTCTGAGATTCTGTCATCACACCTGGTCAGCAAGATGGTGGCCCATCAGTAGGCCAAGGCCCTGACATCAGTGGCATGCTCCTCCTTCTAGATGCATCTGCTTATTGATGGAGAATGCCTGTGCCTAGGTGCCCCAGGCATGGCTCGCATCTTCTGCAGTGTTGAGAGATAAGCACCGTGTGGGACATGATCCGTTGCCTCTTGGTAAGAGTCTGGTAGTAGCTGGCACAGATGGCAAATCTGCTGCAATGTGGCACCAAATCCCCCAGGGTGGACTTACAAGGGAATGGTCCAATAAGACATGTTGAAAGCTACCCTGAAATTTTTGCACAGGAAGAAGACAATGATAGAACTGCGCTGTCAAAATTTTAGCCGCTAAGAGACACTGCAAGTGGCTGAAAATTGCCACATTCATAGAGTGACAGGTGGCGGTAAGAACATACATGCCTATTGGTGCTGTAGCAACTGCTTTTGCCCAACTAGGCGCACACACACACACACACACACACACACACACACACACACACACACACACACACACACAGCTGAGGTTGACAGTACATTTGTAAACAGGAAATACCCCACAACCCGATTGTAATTTGCAGATGACATTTCATGATACGGTTCGTTGATAGTTTCACTGGCACTACAGTACAAAGTTACTATTCTCTCAAATTTGACACTCAAGTAACATCTATTACAAATCATCAGTTGCCTTTTGTGGTGTTGGTAAGAATTGACTATAGAGATAAAGCTCAATTAATATTTATTGAGCTTTCATACGGCATACTTGCTAATAGTACCTTCTATTTTTCTTCCAGTTTCACAGTAATGTGGAATCCAATTAACATTCTCAATTTAGCAATGACGAAATGTGAAGAAAGTGTTTCCAGCCAAAATCAGCTACTTCTCCTGAGGACATACACATATGTCATTTGTTAGTTGATTTCCTTGACATTCATTTGAATGATATCAACATTTCATTTGAAATTGTGGATACATTAGAAGAAATATGAAATACCTGTGATGATTCCATGAAATTGTGGTTCGAACAACGTCAATTGTGCCAGTATCGGTTCTGAAGAAGAATACCTTCCAAGCACAAAAAAAAACTCGTACTTCAACAGCTTTCAATGACAAAGAAAAGGCAGTGAAATATTGGTTAAATGAAGGAGGGAAAAATGTTTGAAGTTATGGAGTGTGCAAAGGTGATTTTTGTTTCATAAAATCAGAGTGTGAACTGTACAAATGGAAGACTGAATTACAGGAAGTAAGAAATATGCGCCGTACGGAGATCTGAAACCATCTGAATGAAAAACAGTTCGAAAGATTTAGAACTGCTTGTGAGAGGCTATGCACCATTATCGATGGAGATCTATGAGACTGGGCCCTCTGAATTGCATCTGGCACAAAAATTGCTAATTTCCAGGCTACACAGGTTCAAGAAATTGTACAGAATAGGAAGTAGCAAAATTATCAAGTTTATGTCACTTAGACGTGTAGAGCAGCTGCCAGAGATAGACAGTGCTATGAAGAAATTCATAGCTAATGTAAAGATGAAACTTGCTGTTATCCCAGTAAATGTTGCTTTTAATGCTGATTAGCAAGGTTTCGTGAAAGAACTCCATGCACACCACACCTTATCATTTTGGGGTGAAAAAAGACGAAGTCATTTGCCCAATCAATGAATGTAGTGACACATTCATGCCAGTGATAAGTATGAGTGATTTACTGTTTTCACGGATGTAGATCTGTCTTCAAGAACAACAAGGCAAATTAGGACCAAAAATAGAAAATGGACTGTTTAGTTGCAAAAACCTTGTAATCAACATATCAAAATCTGGAAATAATGAGAAAGAATAATTTTCAACATTTCATTTGAAACATATTCCTACCAGCTGCAGAAACTAATGTACTGCTATTATTGGATTCATGTTCTCTACATTGACAAAAATCTGTAGATGTAATGTGCATTCTGCCTGGAACTACTAGCACTCTCTTGATATAATAGATATTATACCATTATTTGCTGAATTTCAAGACGAAATGTCTAAAAAGTTAGAGGAAGCTCTTAAAGCATAACTGACTTTAGGTATTCATAAACAAAGTTTCTACCTGAGCAAATGTAATCACTAATTTACCCCAGGAGTTACAAAAAGAAATAAATGATCAATGTGATTTAGTTCACAAAGAATCTGATGAACATTTTAAAGACATTCAAAACTAAAAACAGTCAACAAGGAAATCTCAAATACTAAAGAAAGGGTAGGCAACTCGAAAAAAGTAGGGTATACAATGAAATTCTGAGTCCTCATACCACCTCACCTGTTGTGGAGGGACCATTGCAAGAGTTCATACAGCAAAAAGTACAGGAAAGAATGGATTCCTATAGTTTTACACCTGATTCTACTGGCAAGTCTAATTATAATCAGAAAGAGTTTCTCACATGGGAGGGACTGAGACATGAAGCTATATCAAATATGACCTGCAATCCAACCTGTGTGAACATGTAAGAAAGAACTGGGAAGACTATGTGTAACATATTGTTCGGAAAAACATGCTACATGGGCACACCTGATTCTTGAATTGGAGGTGATAAAAAATGAATTACCACACAAGTCTACCAGATTATGTCCAGAAAAAATCATGAATAGAACCTTTGTTGGGCAACTGTTATTGAAATTATTTATGTGGCCATCTACACACAAAGAAAATCTGGGAAACATACGTAAGACAGTAGAATTGAATTTACATCAGTATGCAGATATGATGGCACGTAAGTTTAATAGTGAATCATATATTCCAGTGGTTAATACTGATCAGTTAGTGCTTGTTCAAAATCATTGCCACAGTTTCAGTAACAAAAAAGAAACCAGTAAACTGTTTCCACAGTATTGTGGACCATACAGTGAGTATACAACACCCAAAGACTGTATACCTTGTAGACCTGCAATGGGCTAAGTTAAAGTTCTATATAATATAGATATGATAAAATGATATAAGTTCTCAGAGAAACTTGCAAGTTCAGCAAGGTGATGTGTCAGACCCCGATTTAACTATTCTATTATTTATGTTTTCATTTTCTGTGGAACAGTTTCTTCACTATTTTTCTAATCTATAATCTTTTGAAAAATATTATCTCTCACTGTCCTATATCAGAATTAGGAAATTAGGTATACGGAAAACCAAAGTATGGAATGAATATATGTGTAGTGTATGAGAGTACACATTGTCACTCATGTACTGACACCTCATATACTACCAATTAGCATTTATATTGAATAAAACCTACGATTCATTTTGAATCTATCTTTTAAATATTTTGTATGAGTTTTGTATTATTTAGGTACTTACATGCAACATTTTAATTTATAGGTATGATATATTGGTTAACATTTAATGCATGAGAAGAAGAGTGCTAACCCCTTTCAATTGTGCCCCATCAGCTGTTCAGTTTACTAACATTATGGAACGTTACTGACACCGAATCATTAACACAACTGTCAAATATGAGTGATTGTAGGAATTTTATATTTATTATTTATTTATTTATTATTTATTTACATTTTTTGCATGTAGGCCATCAAGCTGAAGAATTTTGCAAACATCATACATAGGTTGAGTACATTACTGCAGATAACACTTACATAGAGTAGTGGTACATACTTCATTTTGATATTTTAATGATATTACATTTTAAAACAGAGGGCAATTAGTTTAAAATTCACTGAGTGAATATAAATATTTATTTACTAAGAAGACTTTTAACTACCTGTGGAACAGGCTTGGTTCACAAGTTTTCAAAGCATGGAGCAGCTTGTTGAACAATACCTGCCCATAAACATATGGTTATTTTTAATTTTGTTCTCTGCCTGAAGTAGTTACCCTTATGTCTAGTATCTTATGTGTATCACTGCACTTATTTACTTTGTTTTTACTATTTAGAAAAATAATAACAAGTTTATACAAATCCAATGAATATACTGTTAAATACTCGTATTTATGTTGAACAAGGTTTCATGACAGGTGTCTCTGGACTTCAGTTCACAGATTAACCTAATGGCTATTTTCTGTAATACTAATATTCTATTTAAATTTTGACAGTATAATGTAACTGAATAGATAAAAAAAAAACTACTCACCAGATGGTAGCAGGAAAACACACACACACAAAAAGGTTTAATTTACACAAGCTTTCAGAGCTCTTGGATCCTTCTTCTGACTACAGAGTTTAAGGGGAGGGAAGAGGGATGAAGGACAAAGACTGGAGAAGTTTAGGAAAAGAGATACAGTTCAAAAACACATCCAGAACCTTGGGCCGGGGGAGACGTACCAGGATGAGAAGGAAAGACTGATTGTTGGGGACTGCACCAGGTGAGATTTCAAAACCTGAGAACTTAAAGGTGGAAGATTCAGTTATATGCAAGACAGAGATTACTATTAAAACATTGTGAATGAGTTAATAAGAGTGAAAAGCTAGGTGCAATGTATGTAACAGAGGTAGGAGGGCAGACAGCAAAAAATAGACAGGTTGTTGTTGTTGTTGTTGTTGTTGTTGTGGTCTTCAGTCCTGAGACTGGTTTGATGCAGCTCTCCATGCTACTCCATCCTATGCAAGCTTCTTCATCTCCCAGTACCTACTGCAACCTACATCCTTCTGAAGCTGCTTAGTATATTCATCTCTTGGTCTCCCCCTACGATTTTTACCCTCCACGCTGCCCTCCAATACTAAATTGGTGATCCCTTGATGCCTCAGAACATGTCCTACCAACCAATCCCTTCTTCTGGTCAAGTTGTGCCACAAACTTCTCTTCTCCCCAATCCTATTCAATACTTCATTAGTTATGTGATCTACCCATCTAATCTTCAGCATTCTTCTGTAGCACCACATTTTGAAAGCTTCTATTCTCTTCTTGTCCAAACTATTTACCGTCCATGTTTCACTTCCATACATGGCTACACTCCATATAAATACTTTCAGAAATGACTTCCTGACACTTAAATCTATACTCGATGTTAACAAATTTCTCTTCTTCAGAAACGCTTTCCTTGCCATTGCCAGTCTACATTTTATATCCTCTCTACTTCGACCATCATCAGTTATTTTGCTCCCCAAATAGCAAAACTCCTTTACTACTTTAAGTGTCTCATTTCCTAATCTAAGACCCTCAACATCACCCGACTTAATTCGACTACATTCCATTATCCTCGTTTTGCTTTTGTTGATGTTCATCTTACATCCTCCCTTCAAGACACCATCCATTCCGTTCAACTGCTCTTCCAAGTCCTTTGCTGTCTCTGACAGAATTACAATGTCATCGGCGAACCTCAAAGTTTTTATTTCTTCTCCATGGATTTTAATACCTACACCGAATTTTTCTTTTGTTTCCTTTACTGCTTGCTCAACATACAGATTGAATAACATCGGGGAGAGGCTACAACCCTGTCTTACTCCCTTCCCAACCACTGCTTCCCTTTCATGTCCCTCGACTCTTATAACTGCCATCTGGTTTCTGTACAAATTGTAAATAGCCTTTCGCTCCCTGTATTTTACCCCTGCCACCTTTAGAATTTGAAAGAGAGTATTCCAGTCAACATTGTCAAAAGCTTTCTCTAAGTCTACAAATGCTAGAATCGTAGGTTTGCCTTTCCTTAATCTTTCTTCTAAGATAAGTCGTAAGGTCAGTATTGCCTCACGTGTTCCAGTATTTCTACAGAATCCAAACTGATCTTCCCCGAGGTCGGCTTCTACTAGTTTTTCCATTCATCTGTAAAGAATTTGTGTTAGTATTTTGCAGCTGTGGCTTATTAAACTGATTGTTCGGTAATTTTCACATCTGTCAACACCTGCTTTCTTTGGGATTGGAATTATTATATTCTTCTTGAAGTCTGAGGGTATTTCGCCTGTTTCATACATCTTGCTCACCAGATGGTAGAGTTTAGTCAGGACTGGCTCTCCCAAGGCCGTCAGTAGTTCCAGTGGAATGTTGTCTACTCCGGGGGCCTTGTTTAGACTCAGGTCTTTCAGTGCTCTGTCAAACTCTTCACGCAGTATCGTATCTCCCATTTAATCTTCATCTACATCCTCTTCCATTTCCATAATAGTGTCCTCAGGTACATCGCCCTTGTATAGACCCTCTATATACTCCTTCCACCTTTCTGCTTTCCCTTCTTTGCTTAGAACTGGGTTTCCATCTGAGCTCTTGATGTTCATACAAGTGGTTCTCTTATCTCCAAAGGTCTCTTTAATTTTCCTGTAGGCAGTATCTATCTTGCCCCTAGTGAGATAAGCCTCTACATCCTTACATTTGTCCTCTAGCCATCCCTGCTTAGCCATTTTGCACTTCCTGTCGATCTCATTTTTGAGACGTTTGTATTCCTGTTTGCCTGCTTCATTTACTGCATTTTTATATTTTCTCCTTTCATCAATTAAATTTAATATTTCTTCTGTTACCCAAGGATTTCTACTAGCCCTCGTCTTTTTACCTACTTGATCCTCTGCTGCCTTCACTACTTCATCCCTCAAAGCTTCCCATTCTTCTTCTACTGTATTTCTTTCCCCCATTCCTGTCAATTGTTCCCTTATGCTCTCCCTGAAACTCTGTACAACCTCTAGTTCTTTCAGTTTATCCATGTCCCATCTCCTTAAATTCCCATCTTTTTGCAGTTTCTTCAGTTTTAATCTACAGGTCATAACCAATAGATTGTGGTCAGAGTCCACATCTGCCCCTGGAAATGTCTTACAATTTAAAACCTGGTTCCCAAATCTCTGTCTTACCATTGTATAATCTATCTGATACCTTTTAGTATCTCCAGGGTTCTTCCAGGTATACAACCTTCTATCATGATTCTTAAACCAAGTGTTAGCTATGATTAAGTTGTGCTCTGTGCAAAATTCTACCAGGCGGCTTCCTCTTTCATTTCGTAGCCCCAATCCATATTCACCTACTACGTTTCCTTCTCTCCCTTTTCCTACACTCGAATTCCAGTCACCCATGACTATTAAATTTTTTTGTTCCTTCACTATCTGAATAATTTCTTTTATTTCATCATACATTTCTTCAATTTCTTCGTCATCTGCAGAGCTAGCTGGCATATAAACTTGTACTACTGTAGTAGGTGTGGGCTTCGTATCTATCTTGGCCACAATAATGCGTTCACTATGCTGTTTGTAGTAGCTTACCAGCATTCCTATTTTCCTATTCATTATTAAACCTACTCCTGCATTACCCCTATTTGACTTTGTGTTTATAACCCTGTAGTCACCTGACCAGAGGTCTTGTTCCTCCTGCCACCGAACTTCACTAATTCCCACTATATCTAACTTTAACCTATCCATTTCCCTTTTTAAATTTTCTAACCTACCTGCCCGATTAAGGGATCTGACATTCCACGCTCCGATTCATAGAACGCCAGTTTTCTTTCTCCTGATAACGACATCCTCTTGAGTAGTCCCCGCCCGGAGATCCGAATGGGGGACTATTTTACCTCTGGAATATTTTACCCAAGAGGATGCCATCATCATTTAATCATACAGTAAAGCTGCATGCCCTTGGGAAAAATTACGGCCGTAGTTTCCCCTTGCTTTCAGCCGTTCGCAGTACCAGCACAGCAAGGCCGTTTTGCTTATTGTTACAAGGCCAGATCAGTCAATCATCCAGACTGGTGCCCTTGCAACTACTGAAAAGGCTGCTGCCCCTCTTCAGGAACCACACGTTTGTCTGGCCTCTCAACAGATACCCCTCCGTTGTGGTTGTACCTACGGTATGGCTATCTGTATCGCTGAGGTACGCAAGCCTCCCCACCAACGGCAAGGTCCATGGTTCATGGGGGGGATAGACAGGTTAGAAACTAGAAAACTAAAATGGTGTGAAGGAAGGAGTAGATACTGTGAAGAAATTCTGAAACAGAAGGAATTAATGTAGATTAAGGCCAGGTGGGTGGTGAGAACCATGGACATGTAGTAGCACTAGTTCCCACCAGTGGAATTCTGAGAAACTGGTGTTGGGGGAAGAATTCAGATGTCGAGTATAGTGAAACAGGTATTGAGGTCATGACTCTCATGTTGCAAAGTATGCTGTCCAACAGGATATTATGTGTTGCTGGTATACACCCTCTGCCTATGACCACTCATCCTAACTGATAACTGGATGGTAATCATGCTGATGTAAAAGTCCAAACAGTCTTTACATAACAGCTGCTATATGACATGTGTCATCTCACATGTGGCATTCCCTTTTGTAGTATATGTTTTGCCAGTTACAGGGCTGGAATAGGTGGTGGTCGAAGTCTGCATGGGGGAAGTCTTGCAGTGGGGATGATCACAGGATTAGAAGCCATAGGGTAGGGAGATGGGTGCAGAAGGAGCATAGGGTATGATAAAAGGGTATTGCACAGATTGGGAGGGCAACAAAAAGATATTCTAGGTGTGGTGGGCAAAATCTGAGACAGATTGGATCTCATTTCAGGGCATGATTTTAGGAAGTCATAGCCTTGTCAAAGTAGCTGATTAATACATTCAAGACCAGGATGATACTGAGTGACAAATGGTGTGCTTCATAGTTGTGTTTTGGAGGGATCAACAGTACCGGGACTGCATATGATGGCACAAGAAATCTGCTTTTGAACTAGGCTGGTGGGGTAATACATCCAGTGAAGGCTGATGGTGGTGTTGTATTACAGTAAAGGCTCTGCAGCCAAGCAAATACGTTTGACTTGAATGCCATGGCTGAAGGGGAGGGAATGTTTGACATGGAAAGGATGTCAACTGTCAAAATGTAAGGACTGTTGTTTGTTAGCAGATTTAATGTGGCCAGAAGTGGGTAGCTGACCTCCAGTGAGGATGAGATTACCATCATGGAAAGTGGCTTGGGATTCAGAACAGGACAATGTAAAATATAACTGGGAGAAGGTATTTATAGATTACAAGAATTTTAACAGTTCAGCCTTACCATGAGTCTATATGGAAAAAAATGTCATCAATGTATCTAAACCAAACAAGAAGCTGAGGTCTTATGGATTTCAGGAAAGCCCCCTCCAAGTGACCCATGAAAAAGTTGGCATAGGAAGGAGCCATCCTAGTTCCCATGGCTGTATCCCTGATCTGTTTGTATGTCTGTCTCCTTATTGGAAGTATAAGGTTGACTAAGGTGAGCAAGGAGGATATCAAAGGCCTAACACTGAAAGTCTCTGTTTTTGTATGTAATCCTATTCTACACCAAGCTCTTTAAGAGTTTCAAATACAGCCAATTTCTTGCACTAACCCAGCTAATCTGTGACCTATATGTCTCACCTGCCAATTTCCACTCCACCTGACATCTCTCCTTCTTCCTTCTACAAAATCCTGCAGGTATCTGCTACTCATGTTTCCTTGGCTGGTATCATCAATCAAGCCAACTTGAGACTGCAACAACATGCCAGACTTCACCTCAAAATGCTATCCCACCTTCTCCTAAACTACCTCAACAGTGGTGTTTCCTTTCCTGTCCCTTTGCAGTTCCCTGAACAGCCACAACATCAACCACCATGCCTCTCTTACTAACTGATCTTGGCCAACCTCCTTAACATCCAATAACCTTCACCATTACCTTCCAAACCAATAAAAACTCATAATCACAAGAACCAGAAACAACAGTACAGTGTCCTCAAATTATTGCCTAAAGCACTCTTCCCGCTTGAATTATCTATACTGTCGAAGGGTCTCACTTTCATCTCTAAACCTGCACTTAATCATGGCAGCTTTGGTGAAGGACATACTTTCCTTTTCAAGTAATGCCAACTGGAAATACCACTTTTCAACACAATCCTAAAACCTTTCCAACAGCAAACTTGACATTGAACCCTGCCTTGAACAGTTCTGAGCACAACCCCAACTTGATCCATAACCACTACTTCTAAAACATCACTTACAAGCCTTCCTATAATTCCTCACATCCAGCATTGTTTCACAACCCTTCCTCAGATCGCTACAATATAAAGTTAACCTGCCTCTGCAGAATTCCGGGCACTGCATTCTCTAAAAGCTGATGACTCCGTCATTATCCTCCCAGTGGACAAAGGATCTATCACTGTGGTACTTGACTGACAGGAGTATGTTAATGAAGGTCTATGTTAGCTGACACCTCTGCATAGAGCATCTGCCATCAAGATCTCATCTCTGTGATACAAACTGACCTGCAGTCCCTCCTAAAAACCTCAGACCCCTCACATGGACTTACACCTCAATCCACAGAACTTCTTATCCCACCCAAACCACGCAGCTCCCACCTTTTACCTTCTTTGTAAGATCCACAAACCCAATCGTCCCGGCCATCCTATAGTTGCTGTCTTCAATGCACCCACTGAATGTATATCTGCCTTACTTGATCAACACTTGCAAATCATAGTACAAAGACTCCTCTCCTACCTTAAAGATACCAACCATTTCCTAGATCATCTGAAATCCATGCCTGTTCCACTCCCACCACACACCTTGCTTGTCACCAGTCCCTCTATACCAACATCCTATATGTGCATGGTCTCTCTGCTGATGAACATTTCCTGAATCAATGCCCAACAGATTCAATGCCTATGACATTATTCTTTCTCAACTTAATCAACTTTATACTTATCAATAATTACTTCACTTTCGAGAAGCAGACATACAAACAGATCAGGGGTACAGCAAGTGACCCAGGATGACTCCTTCTTATGCCAACCTTTTCATGGGTCACTTGGAGGAGGCTTTTGGTTATGTATGTTGATGACATCTTTGTTGGATGGACTCATGGGGAGACTGACCTATTAAAACTCCTGGAATCTCTAATACATTCCCACAATTAAATTTCACATGGACCTATTCTGAATCCCATGCCACTTTCCTTGACGTCAATTACATCCTCACTGAAGGCCAGCTACACACTTCCGTCCACATCAAATCCACTAACAAACAACAGACCTCACATTTTGACAGTTGTCATCCTCTCCACACCAAACATTCCATTCCATACAGCCATGGCATTCAAGTCAAACATATTTGCTTGGATGCAGACTCCTTACAACAATACAATACCTGCATCAGCCTTCACTGGACATAATTACTCCACCAGTCTAGTTCAAAAGCAGATTCCCTGTGCCATCACATCCAATCCTGGTATTGCTGATTTAGCCAAAAAGAAGCTTTGAAGCGCACCACTTGTCATTCTGTATTATCCTTGTCTTGAATGTATTAATCAGCTGCTTTGACAAGGCTATGACTTCCTAAAATCATGCCCTGAAATGAGATCCATTCTGTCTGAGCTTTTTGTCTTCCTCCCAATATCTGAAATACCCTTGTCTGAATCCATTACCCTACCCTATGGCTCCTACCCATGTGACTATCTCTGCTGCAAGACTTCTCCTATGCACCCTCCTACCACCACCTATTCCAGCCTTGTAACTGGCAAAACTTATACATCATATGGAGTGCCATCTGTGAGATGACACATGTTATATAGTAGCTGTTATGTAAACACTGTTTGGCCTTTTACATTGGCATGATTACCACCCAGTTATCAGTCAGGATGAATGGGCACAGGCAAAGGGTGTACACAGGCAACACCCAATATCCTGCTGCATAGCATACTCTACAACATGACAGTCATGATCTTGGTGCCTGTTTCACCACATGCACCATATGGATTCTTCACCCAGACACCTATTTCTCTGAACTCCACAGGTGAGAGCTAGCACTACAACATGTCTCGGTTCTCATCACCAACCTGGCCTTAATCTACATTAATTCCTTTCATCTCATGATTTCTTCACAGTAACTACTCCTCTCTTCACTCCATCTTAGTTTTCTACATCTTTCATTTTCTGATCTATTTTTCACCGTCTCCCCTCTCACCTCTGTTCCATGCAATTCATTTAGCTTTTCACTCTTATTAACACATTCATAATGTTTTAATAGTAGTCTCTGTCTTCAATATTGCCCTGTCTTCCACCTTTAAGCTCTCAGGTTTTCAAATCTATCTGGTGCAATCCCCAACAATCACTTTTTCCTTCTCCCACCGTCGTAAATCTGCCCTGACCCAATGTTTTGGGTGACTTTTCTGAACTGTACCCCTTTTCCTTAATCTCTGCAGTCCTTTCCTTCATCTCTCTTCCTTCCCCTTCAACTATTTTGATGGAAGAAGGAGCCACTGGCTCTGAAAGCTTGTGTAAGCTAAACCTTTTTGCATATGTGTTCTCCTGTTGGTGAGTTGATTGTTTTATCTAACCAGATACATTATAATATTCTATTCCAGTGCAACCCCACAGTTCAATACCATAATTAAGAAATAGATGAACTGTTCCATAGTAAACAATTTTTAGTGTTTGACTTGAGACTTTTTTTGTCAGCTGAGTTATCAGATATAAGTTACTGCTGATTTTCTCACATACAGAAGTAATGTGGTTTACCCATCGGAGATTTTTGTCCAAGTTGACACCAAGAAATTTAATGTTACCTGTTTCTGTTGACGTAATACCACAAATATTGCTTATTGCAGCCTCATGAGAACCAATTGTTTTAAATGTTAGTAGCTGTGATATACTGATGTTGGTGTTCTGATCCTGATGTAGGAAATATGTGGTTAAAGTGTCTTAAAGTCTTTTTCATAAAATAAGAGGAAATTGTCATCAGCATAGGTCACTAGATGTGAACTGAAGGGTTGGTCATGTCATTGACATAAACCAGGAATCGGGCCCTGTGGTACCCCCTTGATTACTGTATCTCTATAATACTGGAAATCTTATCTTACTATCTGTTTCACATGAACGTTTAGTACACTGCCTGTGTTTTGTCAAGTATGTTGTCAGTAATTGCACAGGTGAGTCTTTGATGTTGCAAGCCTTCAGTTTCTTATCGAGCAACAAATAACACAGTGCAAACTGATAAATCATTAGTGTCCAATGTTGACACATGCATAAGTCCAATGACGAATTTTATCTAAGATTTCATATGGGGTATTTTTTTACCTTTGCTACTACAGTCTCATAAAAAATGGTTGGATTTATGAAGATTTTCTATGGAAGATGGGGAAAAATGACACATATGCGGCAACATGACAACAACACTTAGACAAAATTTCCTAACCACTACACATAGAGTTAGGGGCTGTGCTGTATGTTGATCACATCATGTCTTGTGAGGGGAAGAGAACCTCCTAGTGCATATATCATGTCAGCTGAGAAGGTGATGGATGAACATGCACACAGCATTATTTTGATAACTGACAAACAGAATCAATAAAACAGAACCCTCTTGTCATAAAGAGAGTGTTCTGATGTTGAAATAAAATCACAAATATGAAAGACTGAACTATATTTATTAAAAGATGATGTTAATAAGTGTTAAGACACTTCAGAACTTATGAGTAATCAAGTAAATATACTTTGTAACAGGTATTATAAGGATTAGAATGAGGTTAGGAATTAAGACACATGTGAACTGATCAGTACTCTAGTAAATATACTTTGCAATATAAGAATTCTAAGGATTAGGAGATGTTTACATGTACCACTAAGAATTCATCTTGAGTAGATTAAGAATAGGAAAAGGATGAAGAAGAAGTTCAAATAAATTGATCGCAGAATAAGAAAAACATACTTACAATGAAATGGGGCAGGTGGTACATAGTTATTGGCCGAAGGTATCACACTAGATGGAGCATATGATGAAGTTTGGTAGTTCACAGTTTACCTACAATATCAGCACATAACTGTTAGGAGGTGCAAATATTAATGTAAGACAAGACCTGAGGAAGGTAATGACCACAAGAGAAAAACAAAGAAGGAGTAATATCTTCTACTGATGAGAAAATAAGCAGCATAAGACACTTCAGATAGGAACTGAAAAATGGCGGTGCAGTGTACCTGAAGGATAAAGAATAAGTGGACCTATGGAAAGGATGACTATTGTCTTAGGTTAGGTGGATCTGCAAAAGGAAGGATTCACATTGCTTTCATGAAGGGACAGTTGTAAAGGAACACTGGCGTCTCAGATGGAAATGTAATTGAGATGCATCTGTCCATAGGATGAGATGTAAATGTGCATAAGAAGTATGTTCATATTAATGAAGTGTTCTCCTGATTAGAGTAATGTGGTATGGACCTCGCTGATTATACTTCATAAACCTGAGTATATTTCTACTGTGGTTTAAGGACACAAATATCTCAGATTGGGAATAGGTAAAAAGATTTTTGATTCAAGTGTCAGAAATAACTCAGGTAAGTGAATTAAATAAAATTATTTAAATTGCAAATAAACATAACATTGATAAATCTGCCAAGATATGAAGTAAAGAGAAGATATTTGCCAGTGTCACCCATGTGCAGAAAGACAATTGGTTAAGTGTATTGTCTTAACAAACCTATAATACATTTGTGCATATTCGAATACTCATAGCTAAATGAAGAAGAGATCATCATGGAACCCAGATAATAAGCACAAAAGAAGAACATGTATAATCTCAAAATTAAAACATCTGAATCATGGAGTGGAGCTACAATTATACCCATGATAAACAAATACCATTATGAAGGAAACTACAACAAAAGATGTTTCTAAGTTAAGGTAGTTAGTAAGTAGGCAGCACCCAACTTTCGGAAGGTTCTTGATGGTTTTTGCAGATTGGAGTTGTATCGATCCTGTGTTATTGGTTACAAGGGCCACAGGCTGGCACTTCTACTTGCTCAGGAGAGCCATTTGCTCCATGGGGCCATGAGTGAAGGGCATGGAGCACATGTGATCTCCATGATGTTCAGATTTTATTGTAAAAAAAATCGTTGAAAAAAAATTGTTGAGAGTGAGACACCCCCCCATGCAAACATTTAGGCAGAATTTTATGCCTTATCATTGATCAATTAAAAGAAGTTAGGACTGTATATCACAGGAAATACGTCGAGTGCAACTTATCTGGATGTGTTACTTCATTGGATAGAAGAAAAAGTCTCTTTCAGCATCATGGACATTGCGGATTGAAGTCCACAGGGGAGAATCTGGTTCACTGTTCAATGTTACTGCATAGTAATACCCTTGCAGTATTGATGCTGTAAGGTGACTGACAGATAATGTAAGAGAACTGGAAATCAATTAATATATGAGAGCTGCATATCAACTGCTGGACTCTTTCAAAGGCACACTCCTATCTCTCCCAGGAAGAAAACAAGCCATGAAATATGCCACTTGCTGACTGATTCATGTAGTATCCAAATCTGTCAGGCATTTAGATGTGTCATTTGGTAGGACAGCATCAGAATGTGAGGGCAGGCAAACTCACTGTCAAGGGTGACGTTAACCATGTCTGATCATCACAAGGGAGGATCACCATATAGTGCACCAGGGACATTGTTAGCCTTGAACATCTATGTCTGCTGTCTGAGAACAAATAAACAACAGTGATGGAGCCTTTGTCAGCAGGTAGGATGATAAGGTTGGGATCAATTTTCAGTTGGTGGATTAGGATTCTTTCAGTGGATTTAAGTTAGTTTGCATGTTGAGTGATTTGTGGAATGATAGTGAGGCAAGATTTGAGGCTAAGTAATTCTGGAAAGTTAACAGGGGGTGATTTAGGAGCATGGGGTTGGATCACTATTGGATGGAGGAGTGAACTGAGTCAGGCAGGTTTCAAGATTGGTCTTTGGTTGAGTCTGATTGATAGAGTTGGTGGCGAAAAAGTGTTTCCACTGTAGGGACTGGGAGACAAGCCCTGCATGACTGAATTTGGGAGTGGGGCAAAATTTGAGGCCTTTGGAAAGGATAGGTACTTCTGTGGGGCAAAGGCTTTTGGAGGAATGGTGTTACAGGTCTGTTTAGTTTCTGGATCTATGTGGTGGTGGGAGGAAATTTTGGAGTTTGGGGGAAATGTGTTGGTTTGCGAGACAGAGTTTGTCAGCTATGAAGGGATGTGGGAGAGGTTTGGAGGTCGTTGTAGAGGTGGTGGACAGTGTTAGTCCATGGCAGGAGTAGGAAGTCAGCAGGTTGGGATGTGTTCTGAGGTGCTCTAGTTCCTGGAGAGAAAGAGTTTCAGTGTGTGTTATGGGATCCAGGAATTTGGGAGTGTAGAGCAAGAGAATTTTATGGGTGGAGATGAGGTATTTCAAGGAGGATTGGGCCTGAATGGTATGGTTTTGCAGGATTATATTGGTGAGGGCTAGGAATTGGTACAATATGAACAGATGGAGGTCTTTGTGGAAGGAAGGGTGGCAGCTGGAGACAGGTTATTTGATGGTAAGGTCATTTGGGGGGATTCCATGAGTCAAGCACCAATGCAGGAATAATATGTGGTATGAGGTTCCAGCTAGGGTCCTCCAAACATCCCCCACATCCCTCATAGCTGACAAACTCTGTCTCACAGACCTATTATATTTACCCCACCTTCCAAAGCTCCCTCCCACCACCACACAGAATCCAGAACCTAAACAGACACAAAACACAATCATGAACCTTTCTTCTAAAATTCTTAGCTCTGTGGAAATACCAGTACTTTCCAAGGGCTCACCTTTTGATCCACCCCCAAATTAAATCATGCAGGTCCTGCTAAAGACCTTCTTTCTTTCTCCCAACCCCTACAGTTGAAACACTTTTTTGCCACCAACTCTACCAATCAGATTTGACCAAAGACCTATCTTGAACCCTGCCTGATTCAGTAAACTCCTCCATCCAACCGTGATCTATCTCCACTGCCCCCAAATCACCCTCTGTTAACTTTCTAGAATTTCTTAACCTCGATCCTTGCCTCATCATCATTCCCCAAATCCCTTAAAATGTAAACTAACCTATATGTGCAGAAAGATCCACAATCCACCAATTAAAAACTGATCCCTACCTTATAATCCTACCTGCTAACAAAAGCTCCAACCACTGTTGTTTTGAGCTGCATGGATAACCTGACAGAAGGACACCACCAGCTGTCATTTTCATCCATCTACAAACTCTGCCACAGTGACCTCACTCCAGAAATACAGCAGGATTTCCAGTCTCTAATCAAATCCTTAGGCCCACCCCAGAACTTCTCCCCACAGTCCACCTCTCTGCTCACCCCTACCATTCCCCCACTCCCACCTTCTACATGCTTCCTTAAGTCTGCAAACCCAACCACCCAGGATGCTCCATTGTGGCTGGTTAGTGTGCCCTCACTGAGAGAATCTCTGCTCTCATAGACCAGCATCTTTAGCCTATTACCCGAAACATACCTTCCTAAATAAAAGATATCAAACATTTCCTCCACTGACTCTCCACATTTCCTGTTCCTTTATCACATAGTGCCCTACTTCTTATCACTAATCTCCCCAATGGCATTGGCCTTACTCTTATTGAACACTATCTTTCCCAATAACTGATGGATTCCAAACCAACCACCTCCTACCCAGTTGCCATGATCAACTATATCCTCACCCACAATTCTTCTCCTTTGAAGGCACTAACTACAAACAAATCTGGGGTATGGCCATGGGCACCCGCATGGCACCATCCTATGCCAACCTATTCATGGACTATCTTGGGTAATCCTTTCTAAACACCCAGAATTCCAAGCCCCTACCCTGGTTCAGATTCATTGGTAACATCTTCATGCTCTGGATCGAGGATGACAACACCCTATCCACATTCCTCTAGAACCCCACCACCTCCTCCATTTGCTTCACCTGGTCCTACTCAATCCATCAAGCTACCTTCCTCAATTTTGGTTTCCACCTCAAAGATGGCTATATCAGTACCTCTGTCCATATCAATCCTTCCAACCACTAGCAATACCTCCACTTCGATAGTTGGCACCCATTTCACACCAAGAAGTCCCTTCCATACAGCCTAGCCACCCATGGCTGTCACATCTCTAGTGATAAGCAGTCCCTCTTGAAATGTACTGAAGCTCTCAATGACACCCTTACAGATCATAATTACCCTCCCAATCTTGTACAAAAACAGATCTGCTGTGCCTTATCTTTCTAGTCACCTAACATCTCCCAAAGACCCACTGTCCAGCCACAGAGGAGCATTATCCACATGACTCAGTGCCACCCAGTACTACAGCAACTGAATTACATTCTCTGCCAGGGTTTGACTACCTCTCATTGTGCCCCAAAATGTGAAATGTCCTAACCACTATCTTTCTCATCCCTCCCTCCGTGGTATTCCATCACCAACTGAACCTACACAATATTGTCACCTATCCCTGCACCACCCCTGCTCCCAACCCGGTGCCTCAAGGCTCATATCCCTGTAATAGGCCTAGATGCAAGACCTGTCCCATGCATCCTCCCACCATCACCTACTTCAGTCCAGTCACAAATGTCACCTATCCCATAAAAGGCAAGGCTACCTGTGAAACTAGTCATGTGATGTACCAGCTAAGCTGCAGCCACTGTGCTGCATTCTATGTGGGCATGACAACCAACAAGCTGTATGCCCGCACAAATGGCCACAGACAAACTGTGGCTAAGAAACATTTGGACCACCCTGCTGCTGAGCATGCTGCCTAACATGACATCCTTCATTCCAATAACTTCTTCACTACCTGCATCTTGATCTTTTCCACCAACACCAGCATTTTTGAATTGTGCAGGTGGGAACTCTCCCTGCAATGTATCTGACATTCCTGTAGCCCTCCTGGCTTCAACCTTCATTAGCCATTGTCCTTACCCATCTAGACCCTTACCTGTTCCCAATCCAGCACTACACAGCTACTCTACCAATGCACTCAGTCGTTTTACTTCTCTCCTATTCTGCTACCTCCCATCTCTCTCCCCCACCCTCTGTCTAACCTCTCAACTGCATCTAGCTGCCCTACAGTCCACCTCATTCCTGAATGCTCCAAGAAGCACTTTACTGTCCTCTACCTCTACCCTACTACCCTTCCTCCTCCCCTCCCTGTCTCCTCCTTACCACCACCAAGTGCCTCTCCCATAATAAGCTGCTGCTTGCACTCTGGCTCCAGCTGCCACCAGCTGCCAGAGACTGTGATCATGTGTGTGTGAATTGCATTTGAGTGGGTTTATATGTGTGTGTTGTCTATTTTTGACAAAGGTCTTGTTAGTCAAAAGCTAACTTTCTGACAGTCTTTTTATTGTGACTTTCTGTGAGTCAGCATCTTTCCTATATGGTGACTAGCAACTGTCCTTTTCATTATATTGTTACAGTCCAAACTGTATTTTCCATTGTTTGAATGATAAGAAACATGCACATGCACACATAAATAAGTTGTTACGTTATGCATTATCCTACAGGGTGTGCATGGTCAGGAATGCTACGTTGGTTCCATATAAATTGATTTGAGAATTGGTGTTGAAACTTGTTCAAAGCCACAAAATGAATGAAATATCATTAATAAAAAACTTTTAATAGCAGGAAAACAATTAGTGGAGAGCATAGGGCTTATGACGGAACCAACAGAAAGTAATATAAATCGTGGGAAAATCTTAAATATCTTGAATGTAAAAATAGGTCTCACTATAACTGAAGGGGTCAGCAGCAGAAATTGCTAACCCTCAATTTAATGAGAATCAGTCTGATCACATATATGCTATGGTCTCAACGGCACTATGTGCAGACAAAAAGTAGTAGCATTTGAATGGCTAAAAAACATTTATTGTTTATATACATTTCTTTGCTTGTCTTTGAATGGAAACAATGCCATGCCATAGATTCAACATAGCATTGAAGTCAAAACCTTATAATCAGATGAATGATTGATGAGGATGGTAATGACAACCGTGATCAATTTCCTGATGGCAGTGACTCAGATCCTGAATACAAGTCAGAAAATTAATCTGATGTTAAAAATATCATTTATTATGTTGTCATCAGTTTAACCTCAAAATGTTCTGCATTCATTGAAATTTTGGGGCATTTTTTTAAATTGTAGCAATATATAAATGTAATGTAATATCTGTCTATGCACTCTTGTCATGTTATTACAGCCACTGGTTCTTTTTACCAAGTAACTATATAAAATCTAAATAAATTGTAGTTGAGGATCAGTAAAATTTTGACTCTGACATTAAACACTGTGGGTTAACACTACTTTTATTCTGCTTTATTTCACTATAAACATTTATGTATATTTATTTTTAGGAATGAGCACAATTTACATCCAGTGAAAGATAAATAGGGAGCAAGTGACAATACAAATGAATGTCAAATATGAAATGAATGCCAGTATTGTAAATGTTGCATTACAAAAAATGGGTAGAGAGACACCTTTGAGTTAGCAAGAAAATACGATTGCACACACCCTATTAATTACTTCCAACAACCTGCTGTTAAATAATTACTATTTTTAAAGCCTTTGAGTGAATTATGAAAAACTGAGTATGCAGAACAGCTCTATTAATGTCATGATTACATTAAATGAAACCTTATAATTTCTTTCTGAGTGTTTTGCACATTTTGAATTTTATGCTATTTACGTGACAAGTTTTGATAATCTAGTATCTTGTTTTCTAACGCAAAAGAAAATGAACTTAAAAGTTCTGAAACACTCGGTGTACTAACTCAGTCACTATAGAGCAATTGAATTTTATTGTAATAGTTTTTTTCTTTCATTTAACATCTATTTTTTTTCTTTCTTTCATTCTTTCTTACATTTATCATCTCTGGTATACTACTCAATAATGCGAGGTAGTAAAAGTCATGTATTTGCTCTCAAAACTTTTCCAGATATTTTTTGATGAAGACAGAGCTAGGCACAACAGTAAGAATGGCATTAGAAATAAACAGTTTCTTAGAGAGTATTAAGAATCTTTTACCAATATGAGACATTACAGAACAAAAAAAGTACAATAATTCATAGAAAATTTACAAAGAAGTCAATTTTGATTTAAAATCAACAGATTTAACCAAATGTGTAACACATAATAAGTCAGAACTATGCTCTTGTGCATTAGCACTATCTTCTGCCATCAGGTATACTGTTAGCTATTTTGTGAAAAGGATAGACTGCCAGTCACTGTAAATGTGACATATTGAGTTACAGACAAGCGCAACAAAAATACAATTACACATTGAGAGTTTGGCCAAAACCTTCTTCAGAAAGGAAAACACATACATTCGTAAAAGCAAGCACACCTCCTGCACACATGACTGTTATCTCCAGCTGACCCAGCCAGAATGCTATAGTATCATGTCAAACAGAAGCAGCAGTCCAGAGTGGCATGGGGAAGGGATGAAGGATACCAGGGCGCAGGTGCGGGCAGGGGCAACAGGAGACAGCACTACATGGAGGAGCATGCAGGGACTAGATGGTCGCAAGAACAAGATTTCCATGTGCAGTGTTGGGAGGCTATAGGGGAAGGAATAGGAGAGGTGATCTGCGAGCAGAAAAGGAGAGGAGTAGAGAAGGGGAAAAGACTGGTGAGTGCTCTGGCAGAAAGCAGTGCACAATGAGGGTGAGGGGACATGAAATGGGAGCAGGTGATAAGACAGAGGGGTAGAAACTGTTGGGTAGAGGGTGTATGGACAGTAGTTTACTGTAGGTTGAGATCAGGATGATTTCAGCAGCGGATAATGTGTTTCAAGGATAACTTCCACCTGCACAGTTCAGAAAAGCTGGTGATGGAGGGGAGGACCCAGATGGCCAGGCTTGTGAAGCAGCCACTGAAATCAAACATGTTCTGTTCAGCTGCATGTTGTACCAGAGGGTGGTCCACTTTGCTCTTGGTCACAGTTCGATAGTGTCCGTTTGCACTGGTGAACAGAACAGCTGGTTGGTAGCCATACCAACATAAAAAGCTGAGCAATGACTGCAGTATATGAAATGGTTGTTTTCACAGGTGGCCCAACCTCTGACAGGGTATGATAAGCCTGTGACAGAACAGAAATAGGAAGTGCTTCATGGGTGGATTGATCAGGTTCTGCCGCCAAGTCTTTTACGTGGATATGATCCCTGTGGTAAGAGGCTGCAGTTGGGGGTGGCACAGGGATGGACCAGGATGTTGTAGACATTATGTGGGCAATAGAACAACACTTTATAAGGGGTGGGAAGGTCTTGGATAGGATGGCTCATTCCAGGGCATGATGATTGGTAATCAAAGCTCTGATGAAGGATGTGGTTCAATTGTCCCAGTCTGAGGTGGTGCTGGGTGATGAAGGGGGCACTCCAGTGTAGCTGTTATCCCTCCCCTTCCCCACCCCATTCTGGATTGTTGCTCCTGTTTGACATGACACCACTGCATTCCAGCTGAGGAGCCAGAGATAGTGGTCATGTGTGCATGAGGTGTGCTTGCATGTGTGAATGTGTGCATTTTTTCCTTCCTGGCTTTGGCCAAAAGCTCAATGTGAAAGAGACTCTTTTTTGTACCTGTTTACAACTCAGCATGTCATCTTTACAGTGAGTAGCAATAATAATATTATCAATATTCCAACCTGGAATACTCTTTAGAAACTAACAAAAATTTATGAGAGGATAATAATGTCCTTGAAATTCCTAAACACAAGTATGGGTAAAGGGTTCTGTCCCAATGGCATGAAAATAAATGGGTGCACCTGCCAAGGAATGAACATTTCTGAATTAATTTGCTTGCAATGAAGTTTCACTAAAAGGATTACCAGACAGAGATCAAAGTGCTAGGAAATTTGAGTTTAATTGTAAATTTGCTAGCTATGATGCCCAAAGTTTTCCGTATTTAGACAACAGTTTCCACATATGTTACAAACCGAGTGTCTCAAAAAATGCGAAGACCTTTGTTCATGGATATTTGTTTCTTCTGTGTGTAATTTATACCACAGTTGCTGCTTGATATGAGATGAATACAAACCTGAGTTGTCAGCACTGAAAGAGAAGTAAATAAATGTTCCTCCTCTTATAGATTCTACCTGCAGTGACATTCTTCTTCTTCTTCCTCCACTTCCTGTGCTACATCAGCTAACTAACAAGATAGAATTGATGATCAGTTGACTCACTGATGCAAAATGTGTAGTATTGCTGACAGATACATATAACAGTAAAAGTGATACACTTCCTGGCTTTTAGAAGTAGTAGTTCTTGCTTCACAGATTAAGAATGAATAATCATGGAAAGACTCCAGCATGGGAAAGTCCAAACCATTTTGAGGTGGGTAGACAAAGATAAGGAGCGTTCACTTTCCTACCCTCATTCTCACTGCAGGTGTGTCTCTCTAATCCCGAGTTCTGAGTGACCTGCTGTTCCTTTTAACCTTCCACAGCCCATCTCACTCTCCTCCGAGATGAACTACCAGAATAACATCTGAAAGCTAGAATGAGTATTACTTTTAATTTATGTGTCAATATGCAGTATTCCTACTACACATTTTGTCTCCTGAAGATGAATACTAATGAGCAATTCTCTCTCATAATTTATTGTTTTTCTCAACTGAATTTTCATTTGATATACTTGTGTAGTAATTAACCACTTTTCTGGTACCCTCTTTTTGTTTTGTCTGTGTGTTCTCTGCAGTTCTTTTTTGTAATTTGGCAATGTTTTTGCTTCTTCAGTTATACCAGAAGCTATTTATTTTGTAGTAATGGGCCATTTCTCCATACTTAACAATATCATTTCCATGTTCAGTGACATTTCTCCTTGTTTGAGGATCTCTTTGCCCATGATTAGTAGCCCTCTCTCAAGGCTTAGCAAATTTTTCTCTTTCTCTAGTCAGCATTTTTGTGTGTCCAGTTTTTCTTTATGTGATTGATTTTCTTTATTTAACATACTATTTTCAGTATTTAATGATCAGCTTTTTCTTGACATCTTTTCATTGTTTCAAAATACACTTTCACTGAGTGGCTACCTACTTTAATTGTTCCATTGTTGAATGGTCTTACTTCTCTCTTCAGCAATTTATATATATTCTTCAGTTTCCTTGAAGTTTTATCTGTTTTTCAGCAATATTAGCTGCAGAATTAATGATTACCCTATATCTTCTTTTAGTTTTAGAGCTCATTTTATACACATTCATTCTGTGGCCAATGAATCCTTTAACATGTTTCAACTTTGGTTACCTTTATTGCATCTGCACTAATTTTTAACTTCACTAACCTTTTATCTGCACTTATTTTTCTTTTGTGCTTGTTTAGTGATCACCTCTCTTTTCTTGGTAATTTCTTTCTTTGTACAGCTACATTTTTCCTTGGTTTGCCAAAACTTTTTCTTCATTTATCAATGATTTTCCTTTATTTGGGGATCTTTTTTCGTTGTCTGTTTATTTTTTACAGTTTAATTATCTATGCACTTTGTTCAGAATTTCACTTCTTTCTATAGATACCTTCTCTCTATGTTTGGAGCTCATTTTTCTCTGTTAATCAAGACCTCTAATTTCTCTTATTTAGCTAAAGCTTTTCTTTATTTATCTATCCCTTAAATTTACTCTCAGTTTTATCTGATTTTCAGTGATTATAGTACAATTAATGACCATCTATTTTCCATTATTTTCTGAGCAGTGTCCCAGTGAACAGAAACCCTTCACCTCATTTCACCCACTTTTTTCTCATTCGCGTGTCCCAGTCCTAATTTTTTCTCATTTCTTCAGCCTGTATGTAAATACATAGGCCTAAATTTGTTCCAGAAACAGGCCTTCACCATGGTAAAACAATAATCCCATATAATTTTTCTCCAAAATGGACCTCCCTTTCATCTTCAACTATCTCTTCCTCACATCATTTGGGCCTCTCTCAGCCTGGGATGTAAGTGACCTGCCTTTTCTTTTAAATTTCCCTTGACTATCCAACTCTCCTCTCTGAGGAAGGTACTATTAGTTCTGAAGACTAGGAAGTGTACCACTCCTACTTTTATATGTAAAACAATGGAAAATCCTGGATGCAATAATGACAATATTATGACAAGGACAGATTGCTACGAACAATATTATGGAAAGGATAGATTGCTACTCACCATCTACTTGAGGTGTTAAATCACAGACATACACAACAATAAAACTGCTAAACAAGTCAATTTTTAGCTAAAATGTCTTCTTCTGAATTAGACAGCATACACACACACAAACATTCATGTGAATGCAACTCACACACAAATGACCACTGTCTCTGACTTCTGAGGGCAGAATGTTCTATGCATATAGCTCCAACTACCATTCTACATCCAAAGCCTGTTAATTCCCAATGGGTGGTCATAACATTAGAAACCTTTGCACATGAATAATATGAGTACAAATGACAGCCCTGCCAATGCACCATCCTTTTATTCCTCGTGTACATGGTACTAGCAGCATCAGTATATGTGTATATCACTATGTCATGACTTGTAACCTCAGTGTGGATGAAGGTTTACTTCTTTTCAAAGGAAGGCTCTGACATAAGCAGTATATACCTAACTATTTTGGTGTTAAAATTTTCACTCTTTGTGACATACATAGTAAATATATTCTCGATTATACTATCAACACTGATTTTACCATGGAAACTGAATCCAGAAATGCTGAGTGGGGAAAATCAGGCAATGCTGCTGTGACTTTGTTACAGCCATACCTTAACACGTTTATTTAGATACTTAGTATTCAAGTCCTGAATTGTCCCTATGAGTCCATGAAATATGTACCAATGGCACTGGAACAGTACTGTTCCAGTGGCATTGATACATTTATCATGGAGCCATAGGGAAACATTTACCACCTTTGCCTGACAAACTGAAAAAGGGGAAATACAGTTCAAGTTCTGTGGAACACTACTGGCTCTAAAATGGATGGGTAACAAAGAAGTCCGGATGCTTTCAACGACAAATGGAACAGATTATGTTGAATCCAAGAACAGAACATAAAACTGACCAAAATGAATTGAAACACACTCATGTAGTGAGCTACAATAAGTCAGTAGGTGCTGCCGATAAGGAGACATGATGTTAAGTTCTGTATAGTGCAACTGTAAGACAATGAAGTGGTACAAGAAGGTATTCTTACATTTGACTGACTTGTATGTGGTGAATGCAAACAATCATTGAAATAAATTGCTACTCACCATATAGCAGAGATGTTGAATCACAGACAGGAACAACAAAAACACTACTAAACACATAAGCTTTCAGCCAGAAGGCCTTCTTCTGAAATAGACAACATATATACACACATCCACACAAACATAACTGTGTCTGCTTGAGTATATGTGCGTGTGTGTGTTTATGTTGTCTATTTTGGGAGAAGGCCTTCTGGCTGAAAGGTTATGTGTTTAGTAGGTGGTGTTTTTTTTTTTTTCCTGTCTGTGACTCAACATGCTATATGGTGAGTAGCAATATGTCTTTTTCATAATATTGTCATTATTCCATCCTGGATTTTTCTTTGTTTAATTATTGAAATATAAAAGAAACAGGACACACCACTGGTGAAATTCCACTTGGAACTAACACACCAGTTGCTGGATAAAATTCATGGGCAAACATGTAAAACTGCAGTCTCACAGATACCAAAGCAAGAACCTCCATTTCAACAGCAAAATAAAGAAAGATGTTATCCAGGATTCCTTCGAGCACTGGTTAAATTAGATTCCACAGAGGCATTTTATAGTATTTACTGAAAATTTACAACAAAAAATGACACACATAAGATGCAAAAAAATGTGATGTTCCTCTTTGTATGTTGCCTTGTTTTGAAAAATATCACACACTAAGGAAATAGTAGGCATTTCAATATGTGTGCATGTTTCAAGAAAAGGAACAAAAATAAAAAAAAAAACAATTAAAAATGAAAAAATTAAAAGGTTTTTAACTTAGACAGCAGCAGTCCAAATCCTGCATCAAAAATGAGGATGGGAAACCACAAAAAAATCAGATTGAATGTGACAAATGGAAATAGAAAAAAGTGAACACAACACAGGTAGAATCTTATTGTCAGATTTTGTATTATGGAGAATCAAGTTTAGCCTTTAGTTACAGGCTTATTGAAAAATGAGTTACACCAAGACTTTCCGAGTTAAATGCTGTGTTAGGCTACATGGGACAATTTGCTTTTAAAGTTCAATAACTGTTATTTACTTATGATTAGAGGAACAATTGTTTATTTGAGTTCCAGACTCTTATAAAGCTATATATGTTACTGAACCCAGGATGGACTGTAACAATATTATGAAAAGGATAGCTGCTGAGTTGCTGATAGGCACAATAAAAAGACAGCCAGAAAAGGAGCTTTTGGCAAACAAGGCCTTCTTTAAAAATTGACAACATACACACACAGAATCATACAAACACAGCTCACACACGCATGACCACTGTCTCTGGCTTCTGATGAAAGACTGCGAGCAGCGCATGATGGGAGAGACAGCCAGGCAGTGGGGATAAGGAGGAAGCAGGGGTGGGGATGGGCAGGGATACCAGGTAGGAGGTTGGGGGTTGGGCAACGGCAAAGTGCTGCTTGTTGGAGCATACAGGGATGAGCTGGAGGGAGGGTAAGGCAGTTACGTGCAGTTGGGTGGTTAGACAGAGGGCATGGGGGTGAGGGAAAGAGAAAAAGAAGAGAAGTAAAAAGACTTAGGGTACTTTAGTGGAATAGAGGGCTGTGTAGCACTGGAATGGGAGCAAGGAAGGGGCTGATGGATAATGACAATGACTAACAAAGGCTGAGAGCAGGAGGGTTACAGGAACATAGGATATACTTGCACAATTCAGAAAACCTGATGTTGGTGGGAGGATCCAAATGGCACAGGCTGTGAAGCAGTCACTGAAATGAAGAACATTTTGTTAGGAGGTGTGTTCAGAGATGGAGTGGTCCAGCAACATATTTTTTCAGTGTTAATAAAATTATGTTGGGTTATAGGCAAATATACTGCTAGTGTAAAACTCAAGTTACAGAATTTTTCAGTAATAAACACAAAAGCGTTTTTCATTTTTTATGGTACATTTTTTTTCAGCTCAGGATAAATGTATAAAAGAAAGTGTGTGTTAGCTTTGAAGTTCTCTGTCATGGTTACCAGAAACTGCTACCGCTGTAATCTTACAGTGTGATACTGATTTTATACAGAGTATTATCAAAGTGTGGTTCTAAGTGTGCTGCAATGTACGAGTAGCCGACATAGGCATGTTCCCTGCTGTAACTTGCAGTGGTCATCAGCTGAGCAGGTACACACCAACCAGGTGCACAATGCGTTCACCCCATCAACTGGCCCTCACAGCCACAAAGTTGTTAATAGCATTTAGAGCACGGAGTAACTGTGATCTGCTCCTATGTATGTGGCATTGTTTCTTGCATGTACCCTATGCCAGTAACCTTTTGCTTCCTTGAAGTGTCCATGTTAATCTTTTGAGCTAATTCAAGAAAGTGATTATTGGCTACCACACTACTATAATTTGTTATTTGGTTACAGACTTTTGCAACAAAGTGTTCACATTCATTAATTGATTCTGCAATTCCTCTTTCAAGTACTGCTCATGCAGATTCAATTTTATCATCTGAATTACAAATTCTGGATGTTAAAGATAGATTTATTGATCTTTTACCACCTTTTGTAAGACAGCACACAACGTCTTGTAATTTTAAATCAGTCATACTTCTCTGTTTGGCAAAAGAATTTAATATAATCTTATTGTACTTGGATATGATTCCTTTTGCCCAAGTTCAAGGCTTTTTAGGTGCCTCATTTGAGCTAAACTTTATTATTTTGTTGGGAAATCAACATTTCAAGATTGCTGGTAATTCAATTGTAAGTAGTTTAAACTTAGAAATGACTTATTTCACATTACACACATGCCTGCAGTCAACTGCTTGAAAAACTGTCTTCAGATCTTCTGTTTTTTGTTCTTGATTACTCTGTTTTCAGTGATACCACTTCATTGAAGTCAATTTTTTTAGTATACTGGCCACCATAAAGTTCACAATGAGTCAAATGCTAACCCCAAATTCAATATATTTCTTAATGAGTTTGTATCCATTTTTGAAACTACCTTTCCTGAAAGAACATGATTGTTACAGTAGATACACCAAATAGCTGCTTATAATGGGTAATCTTTATTTACATTTAGGACAGACTGTTTTGACTTAATCAGCATTTTCAAGTACCTTCAATTACTATTTTGGTGAGAACAGGTATGGATGCCAGTGTCATTCATATTAAAGTAGCTGTCTTGTACTCACATCTAGATTGATGTGATGTCCATATTGCATCGTTAATGGACTTTTTTGTAACTGTCACTGCTTTAATAAGATCATAAATGTTGCTGTCGAGATGTTGAAATTAAATGTTAGTTACGACGTGACAGCAGTTTGACAGTTCCACTATTACAACGCTATATGTTTACAAAGATTGTGCAGATGAACAGCGATATTATTTTACTGACTAAAATTTGTTATAATTATCTTTGCTTGTTGCATATGTTACTTCCAATTTATATATTTTGGTGTTCTTTGTAAACATATAGCATTGTAATAGTGCAACTGTCAAACTGCTGTCACATCATAACTAACATTTAATTTCAACATCCTGACAACATCGTTTACAATCTTACTAAAGCAGTGACCGTTACAAAACAGTCCACTAATGATGAAAAATGGATGTCACATTAATCTAGACATGAGTACAAGACAGCTACTTTACGATGAATGACATTGCCATTCATACCTGTTCTCACCAAAATTGTAACTGCAGGCATTTGAAAATGCTGATTAAGCTGAAACAGTCTGTCATTAATGTAAATAAAGATCACTCAATATAAGCACCTACTTGGTGTATCTACTATAACAATCATGTTGTTATCATACATATAATATGCTGCTGGCCCCAAATAAGAAAAATTGTTGACTTTCCTGAAGTGACATACTAGATAAGAAAATCAAATCAGCATGGTATATTGTTAAAAGAGACACAGGAAAAAGAGCCATAGAAGATGACATTATTTCTATTAAGAAGAACAGGAACATTGTAAAAGAAAGTTCATGTGTAGCAGATATTTTTAATAATTACTTTTAAAAAACAGGTGAGAAAATTGGTGCAAATAATTCAGCAGAGAAAGGATTACTGTCAAAAATAGCTCACCTCCTATTAGCCTAGTATACCAACAGTAAATAATAAACAGGGTAGAAAACTGTGAGTTTTTTTGGTGCACATGTTGATGAAAAACTGGGAAAACCACATACTAAACCTGCTAAAACATTTAGGTTCAGCTACTTTTGCCCTAAGAATTACTGCCAATTTAGGGAATACACAATGTTACAATTTTTGCATATTTTCATTCATTGGTTTCTTATGGGATAATATTCTGGAGTAAACCCTTGTTGTGCAAAAACTATTCATTGCACAAAAGAAAGTAATAAGAATTACTTGTGGAGTTCACACAGGTATCTCTTTAAGAATCTGTGAATATTAACCACAGCCTCGCAGTACATTTATTGACTTATGAAATTTATTATCAATATTCCATCTTAGTTTCAGAGTAACAGAGATATTCACAAACACAACACTAGAAGGAAAACTGATCTGCATTACTGTTTAGTGAATATGGCATAGAAAGGAGTGAAATATACAGCAATAAAACTCTTTAACAACCTACCCATGGAAATAAAATGACTGACAGACAGCAGAACTGTTTTCAAATGTACATCAAAGCATTTTCTCTAAACAACTGCTTCTATGTAATGGATATATTCTTTAGTAGAAATAATTAGTCATAAAAAAGCCTGTAAATGGCCAGCATGCAATTATATAAATATGTTTTTATATTGTTGTATATAAGTTCTTTATGTTTTTTCCGTTGACACATTGAAAATCATAACATTATCATGTCCTGATCATGGAACAAGCAACTAAATAACTAACTGAGAGGCCACTCACTACTGGATAAACACACATCAAAAAAAGGTTTGCATCTTCTTGGTACCGAGAGTTCTGGAACCTGTACAGAAAACTGAAATAGAGATCAACAGAAACATCATTTCTGCCCTTTTTATTGCTCATGAAAACCACACATTGCATGTTGTGTCACCGTAGAGTGAGATCTTCAGCGGTGGTGGTCTAGATTGCTGTTCATACCAGTATCTCTAATACCCAGTAGTACGTCCTCTTGTACTGATGCATGCCTGTATTCATCATGGCATACTATCCACAAGTTCACGAAGGCACTGTTGGTCCACATTGTCCCACTCCTCAATGGAGATTTGGCGTAGATCCCTCAAAGTGGTTGGTGGGTCATGTCATCCATAAACAGCCGTTTTCTCAGGCATGATTGATAGGGTTCATGTCTGGAGAACATGCTGGCCATTCTAGTCAACCAATGTCATTATCCTGAAGGGAGTTATTCACAAGATATGCATGATGGTGGCACGAACTGTCATCCACAAAGACGAATGCCTTGTCAGTATGCTGCAGATATGGTTGCACTATTGGTCAGAGGATGGCATTCATGAATTGTACAGCCATTACGGCGCCTTCCATGATGACCAGTGGCGTAGATCAGCCCCACATAATGCCACCCCAAAACAGCAGGGAACCTCTACCTTGCTGCACATGCTGGACAATGTGTCTAAGGCATCCAGCCTGACCGGGTTGCCTCCAAACACGTCTCCGACGATTGTCTACTTGAAGGCATATGCAACACTCATCAGTGAAGATAACATGATGCCAATCCTGAGCAGTCCATTCGGCATATTGTTGGGCCCATCTGTACTGCTCTGCATGGTGTTGTGGTTGCAAAGATGGACCTTGCCATCAATGTCAGTAGTGAAGTTGTGCAATAGCACACAGCTTGAGTTATAACACAACGACTTGTGGCTGCACAAAATGCATTATTCAACATGGTGGCATTTCTGTCAGGCTTCCTCCGAGCCATAATCTGTAGGTATGGGTCATCCACTGCCGTAGTAGACCTTGGGTGGCCTGAGCAAAGCATATCATCGACAGTTCCTGTCTCTCCGTATCTCCTCCATGTCTGAACAATGTCACTTTCATCTACATCTACATCTACACCTACATGATTACTCTGCAATTCACAATAAAGTGCCTGGCAGAGGGTTCAATGAACCACCTTCCAGCTGTCTCTCTACCATTCCACTCTCGAACAGTGTGTGGGAAAAATGAGCACTTAAATTTTCCTATGCGAGTCCTGATTTCTCTTGTTTTATCATAATGATCATTTCTGCCTATGTAGGTGGGTGCGAACAGAATGTTTTCCCAATTGGAGGAGAAAATTTGTGATTGAAATTCCAATTCATGTATCATGTCTGTGCCACTATCTCCCTTATTTCGTGATATTACAAACAAGCTGCCCTTCTTTGTACTTTATCGATGTCATCCACCTGATGTGGATCCCAAACCACACAGCAAGACTCCAGTGAAGTAGTTTGGTGAAGTAGTTTTGGAAAACTGCATTTAATAACTCTGCTTTAGTGGCTCCGTCATCAGTGACTTCACTGTTGTTATTGTGCAGTGAAGGTATTGACTGCGTCTTGCCACTGGAGTGCTTTGTATATGACGAGAATCTCTTTGGGTTGTCTGCCAGGTTTAGAGACAGAATTTTGTGGCAGAAATTATTAAAAGCATCTTGCATTGAAGTATGTGCTATATTTCGAACTTCTGCAAAACTTTGCCAGTGTTGGGGATTTTGTATTGTTTTAAATTTGGCAGGCTTTTTTCGCTGCTTCTGCAACAGCGATCTGACCCATTGTGTGTACCATGGGGGGATCAGTACCATCACTTATTAATTTATGTGGTATATATCTCTCAATTGCTGTTGATACTATCTCTTTGAAATCATTCAACAGCTTTTCTATGCTTACCTGATCAGATCGGAAGGTGTGAAGACTCTCTCTTAAAAAGGGGTTAAGAGCATTTTTATCAGCTTTTTTAAATAGATATACTTTGCATTTCTTTTTGATGGTTGTTGGTGTTGTTGTATTCAGCCTTGCAGCAACTGCCTTGTGGTCACTAATCCATATATTCATCATGATACTCACTATTTGTCCAGGATTATTTGTTGTTAAGAGGTCAAGTATTCTTTCGCAACCATTTATGCTTTGAGTGGGCTCATGAACTAATTGTTCAAAATAATTTTCTGAGAAAGCATTCAGTACAATTTCTGATGATGTTTTACACCTGCCACCAGCTTTAAATGTATAATTTTTCCAGTATATTGAGGGAAGATTGAAGTCGCCAATGACTATACTTGTATGAGTGGGGTACCTATTTGAAATGAGACTCAAGTTTTGTTTGAGCTGTTCAGCAACTACATCTTCTGAGTCGGAGGGTCAGTAAAATGATCCAATTAATAGTTTAGTCCAATTGTCAGGTTTAACCTACTATTTCGCAGGAGCTATCTACATCAATTTCACTACAAGGCAAAATACTTCTGACAGAAATAAATAGTCCACCACCAACTGTGTTCAATCTATCCTTTCTGAACACTGTTAGATCATTTGAAAAAAATTTGGCTAAACTTATTTCCGGCTTTAGCCAGCTTTCTGCACCTATAACTATTTGAGCTACAGTGCTTTCTATTAGGGCTTTGAGCTCTGGTTCTTTCCCAACACAGCTACGACAATTTACAACTACAATACCGATTGTTTCTACAACTACCTTAGACCGTTTTATCTGCCCCCTTTTAGACAGACACCCTTTCTGTGGTTCCCTGAGACCCTCTAACCAAAAAACTGCCCAGTCCCTTCCACATAGCCCCCGCTGCCAGTATAGCCACCTCCTGTGTGTAGTGGACTCGTGACCTACTAAGCAGAACCCAGAAACCCACCACTCGATGGCGCAAGTCAAGGAATCTGCAGCCTACACAGTGACAGAACTGCCTAAGCATCTGATTCAGACCCTCCACTTGGCTCTGCACCAAAGGACCAAAGTCAGTTCTATTGACAATGCTGCAGATGGTGAGCTCCACCTTAATCTTGGAACCAGGACTGGAAGTCTTTACCATTTCTGCTAGATCCCCTATCCAAAGTGACACACATCATTGGTACCTACATGAGTCATCACCTGCAGTTAGCTGCACCTTGTACTCTTCATGGCATCTGGAAGCACCCTTTCCACATCTGGCATGAGTCCCCCAGTATGCACATGGAATGCACACTGGCTTCCATCCCCTGCTTGGCAGCAATGTTCCTAAGGGGCCCCATTATGTGCCTAGCACTGGAGCTCCCAACTACCAATAAACCCACCCTCTTTGAATGCCCAGACCTTACGGGCCAAGAAGTTTCCTCTGGAACAGGGTGTACAACTGCATCTGGCTTAGAGAAATCATCAGCCGCAGATAAAGCCCAAAACCTGTTCATCAAACGAACTGGGGGAGGCCCTTTGATTGGCCCCTTGGAAAGTTTTTCGCTGCCAACCAGACTTTGGAATGATCTACCACTCGACCAGAGGTGAGGGGCCAACCTCAGAGCAGGCAGTACCTGTGGCAGCCACAGCAGTGGACTGATTGGGGGACACGTGGGACGTGCATGATGTCCCTCACATCCCTGCGTCCGACTCCCCACAGTGATGCCTCTTGGCAGCAGCCTCAAGCTGTGTGACGAAAGCCAATGCAACCTGGTGAGCAAAGGGTCACCAATTTAGCTCGCATCTGTACACAGCAATCACAGGTCCTATCCATCACTGCAGTCGCTCCTGTTTGAAGCTTGTAAAACTATGTAACAAACAAACAGTGTCCTCGGCTTATTAGCAGCAGCAATTTGAAGTGCTCTCATACTGACAGTCTGTCTGACTCTGAGCTACACTAACCAAAAGAAGCAAAAGCCTATACAATACGAGGGTCGATAACAACATCGGTAGTGTATGCTACAGTGTTATTAAAATAAAAATAAAAGGTTGTGCCTAGTAAGCACTTGAACAAGCAAGAAATTACGAAAATAACCTAGTAACTACACAGGTATCTGTAAATAAGTTGCTCCTGTTGGAAGCTTGTAAAAAATAGGTAACAAATGAACAGTGTACTCGCCTTATTAGCAGCAGGAATTTGAAGTGATCTCTCACTGATGTTCTATCCAACACTGAGCTTTACTAACAAAACAAACAAAAGCCTGTACGATATGAGGGTCGACATAAAGGTTGATGACAATGGTGGTACTGTACGCTACACTGTTATTAAAATACAAGGTTTTGCCTAGTAAACACTCGAACACACAAGAAATTACAAAAACAAGCTGGTAAGTACACAGGTATCTGTAAATAAGTCACCCATGTTGGAAGCTCATAAAAAATATGTAACAAATGAATGGTATCCTCGCCTTATTAGCAGCAAGAACGCAAGCTGCTCTGGTTCACTCCGAGATGCCTGGACACTTCCCTTGTTGAGAGTCCTTCCTGGCATAAAGTAACAATGCAGGCACAACACAAGCCATGTATCTCCTTCTGGTGGAATGACTGGAGCTGATGGGCTGACGGACCTCCACCATCTAATAGGCACTGCTCATGCATGGTTGTTTACATCTTTGGGCAGGTTTATTGACATCTCCGAACAGTCAAAGAGACTGTGTCTTTGATACAATATCCACAGTCAAGATCTATCTTCAGAAGTTCTGGGTACGAGGGTGATGCCAAACTTTATTTGATGTGTGTATATCCATATAATTGATTAAGTTATCAATTTTTGGAATTAAGGTTTCTCCTGTTGGAATAGGCCCTACTGCTTTCCTGTGTAATTCTGGAGAGAATGTTAACAATAGAACTTAAGTTTTAAGTGTTACATACTATTTCAAAATCATCTATTTCATTTGAATCTTTCAGGAAATTTAAATTTTATGGTAGTTCCAATATTCATCCTATCAATGTCATGGCATTTTCATGCTTTAGTCCACTTCTGATGTTCCATTACTTTTTTGCTTGGGACTAGGATTTCAGACTTAATGCTGCTCTTGTCATTTTTCTATTGGTTATGTTATTTATAATGAGAATTCCATGCTTTTCTCTCTTATGGCATGTACAATAAAGAATGCAGGCTCTAATTCCAGTGAAATTTACAAAATGTAAAAGATATTATGAAAAAAATCATTCTTACAGTTACCTTTGTATCTAACTTAATTATGCTGCAACAACATGGTTAAGTTTTATATAGATATATTAACATTCAAAAGTTAACATCACCTGATATAAATTTGTACAGTAAACATCTATTACCTCATCATTGGCAATCATTATTAAAGTATCTTCTGCAGAATCTGGATACATCATCAGAGACAGTGGAATAGCAGTTTGCTCTATTCGATTGACTGAGAGTACTTGTAATGTGCCAGATTTACTGCAACAATAATGTTCACAATCATTTTATTGAATATCTGAATTTCTCAAATATTTCTATGCCAAAGTAAATAAATTATACCTGTTGGGAATATCATACTCCACAAGATTACGATCTTCTCCTAGAGAAAACAATCTTGTTCCTTTAGAACATGAGGAGTCAGAAACAAATAAAATATCACGAATGGGCTTGTAGTGTGAACAACTTTTTCCTAACAATGTAACTGCACTTCCATTTTCCTCGTAACAATAATATACAAACACATGCATTTGGCTGTCCTGTAAAGAATGAGAATATATCTGTTTTATTAAAATTGTAAATATTGAGTGCATATACTATGTGTGTGAAGATATATTGAGAAAATATTATGAATGGAAATGCAATTAGTTCCATAACTTTTATATACATGTTGTTAAAAAAATTACATATAAAGTTGATTTCAACATTCTGTTGGTCATAGTTTGTCATAGTTTTATAACAAATATGACACAAACTAAGGATATTTTGCAGTCACCCTTTCAGTGCTGTACCCATGAGTGGCAACTGTTACATGTCAGGTGCTATACATATATATATATATAAACTTTTCAATTTCATACACTAAATGTATTTTCTGTAACCGTATCTGTAACCATATCTGAGGTTACATTATAAATTCCCTGAAAATTAGGAAATAAGTATAAAAAACGTTACTCATATGTCATATGAATTTACAAATGGCTAAACTAGAGATGGTTTCAGATCAATTCAGGATCAAATAAATGTGAAGAAAAACACAAGAGATTCTGCATGTGAGCTTTGCACATGCAAGCTCATGAAAAATAAAATGACATAGTACCCAATTAAATAACAAATGTAAAAGACTTGCTGCAAGCTGCAATATTAAGAAAAAGCCATAGATTCTTGATCAAAACTATATTTCCAACTAAGTCATACCATTTTTCATTGGCCTTTGAGTGCAAGTCTCACATGCAGAATTTCTTGTGTACTTCTTCATATTCTGTTTGATTCAGAATGTGCACTGACTGAATCCATCTCCAGTTTAGGCATCCATAAACTAATATGACTTACATGCAGCATTATTTCCTAATTTTCAAGGAATTTATAATGTTATTTCTTTGTGAATCTGAGATGTGGTTATAGAGGGTGGATCAAGTGTTCTTATTCAATATTTATCCATCACTACTCTATCAAATTGTGCATGGGTTGTCTACTGGCAATGTCTGAGATACTCCCACTCACCAAAAACAAATTGCATCAGATTTGCAAAGTCCCTTCATTGATGTAGCAAGTTACAGAACTTCAAACTTTTAGTCAGTTAGCAGCAAGCTTCCAGATAGATGCTGCAAGATGGGTGTGGATTATGTTCTGTGTTGAGCTGGCATTCAATGAATGCCTGACTACTACATAAGCATTGACACTCCACTGGACTCTACTGGATTCTCTACCATGTTGCATATTTTTCAAGGTCAATGATAACTGTAAACGTTTTGTCTGGTGCAATCCCCATACTATTTTTAGGCTTGGATATTGTGTTGTTGACGTGCATCACAAACAGTCAATGTGTTGCAAGTCACTGTCTGTGGTGAGAACAGAGAGAGAGAGAGAGAGAGAGAATGTGTGTGTGTGTGTGTGTGTGTGTGTGTGTGTGTGTGTGTGTGTGTGTGTGTGTGTGTGTGTGGTGGGTGGGTGGGTGTGGGTGGGTGTGTGTGTGTGTGTGTGTGTGTGTGTGTGTGTGTGTGTGTGTGTGTGTGTGTGTACATATGGGGAAAGGACCATTGACTGGGTTTTTTATTCAAAAAACAACTTTCTCATTTTATCGGTAGATAATTCTGATATTAATGCCAGGATACTTTTGATCTTAATTGGTTTCTACTATCGAGAAGAATTTAGACAGTTGTCAGGTTACTGTTTTTTCTATTTTTCCTCAGTCACACACCTGCACTGTATCAAGGAGAAGAGGAGACACTGGAGCTCGACCACCATGTACACAATATCAGAGATGGATTACACTACATTAAATTACTGTCATATTGACACATAGATGCTTATGAGAAAACATGTATTCTCATGTTAAACAGCAGAAGCTGCAGTCATCGGACTTCCCATGTTAAGAGATTACAACATAGGCATGTTAAACAGGAAGAACAGCCATTAATCGAATAGCTAAAACCCTATCACTTAAATTATATTGGATCAAGAAAAGTTGGTTGTCAATAAAAACATCATATTTTTTCATTTCTACTAAACAATCAAAGTTCTGTGATGCATCGAACAATTGAACGGTGTGAGAGATACTATTGGGGTATTTGTTTTTCATTTATAGGAATGAAAGTTGGTCATACAATGGTGTGCTTATGGGGGCATGTCATAAAATCGTTAATTTATGGTTGGAATAATGTGAAAAATGTAATGGGATATGTTCATACAACAGGTGCTTTTGATGTGGATGTTCCAGCAAACTGAGCCCTGGTATGCTGACACAATTACAAGCAGTGGAGAATCAGATGGAGATAAGGTGAAGTACATTAATGGTGAGAATATAGTGCAGTGCAGTTGGATTACATCTAAAGGACTCTGTGACATCCTGGCCAAATGATTGAATGTGCTGTCATCTTGGATCTTTAGAGTATATAACAATGTAGTTTAGTTCAACATGTGATGTGTGACAGAGATGTGTTTCACCTAAAGTAATAGTATTTTTTGTAGAACTTTCCATTGGTTTATCATACATGTTGTGGCCCCCCATGAACCATGGACCTTGCCGTTGGTGGGGAGGCTCGCGTGCCTCAACAGTACAGATAGCCGTACCGTAGGTGCAACCACAATGGAGGGGTATCTGTTGAGAGGCCAGACAAACGTGTGGTTCCTGAAGAGGGGCAGCAGCCTTTTCAGTAGTTGCAGGGGCAACAGTCTTGATGATTGACTGATCTGGCCTTGTAACACTAACCAAAATGGCCTTGCTGTTGTGGTACTGCAAACAGCTGAAAGCAAGGGGAAACTACAGCCGTCATTTTTCCCGAGGGCTTGCAGCTATGATTAAATGATGATAGCATCCTCTTGGGTAAAATATTCTGGAGGTAAAATAGTCCCCCTTTAGATCTCTGGGCAGGGACTACTCAAGTGGACGTCGTTATCAGGAGAAAGAAAACTGGCATTCTACGGATTGGAGCGTGGAATGTCAGATCCCTTAATCAGGCAGGTTGGTTAGAATATTTGAAAAGGGAAATGGATAGGTTAAAGTTAGATATAGTGGGAATTAGTGAAGTTCGGTGGCAGGAGGAACAAGACTTTTGGTCAGGTGAATACAGGGTTATAAATACAAAATCAAATAGGGGTAATGCAGGAGTAGCTTTAATAATGTATAGAAAAATAGGAGTGCAGGTAAGCTACTACAAACAGCATAGTGAACGCATTGTTGTGGCCAAGATAGTCACAAAGCCCACACCTGCTACAGTAGTACAAGTTTATATGCCAACTAGCTCTGCAGATGATGAAGAAATTGATGAAATGTATGATGAGATAAATGAAATTATTCAGGTAGTGAAGGGAGACGAAAATTTAATAGTCACAGGTGACTGGAATTCGACAGTAGGATACTGTCATTTGATCTACCAAAATTTGTCTTTTGCCTGAAATGTTTAATTAATCTATCATTAGTAGCAAAGTAGGGTCCAAGGTACTTCTAAGAACCTTATATTTTGCACGGGTAACACACATAGATCTTTCTCCAGCCAGTACAACATTTGTTGAGTTCTTGTAATTATCATGGCATTTGTAATTATAGCAGGAAGTTCAGACTGTGTTCCACCTATGTCACATTTGATTCCATTAATCAATAACCCACTCTGCAACATTTCTAATATTATCATATTTGTAAATGTTTGATTGTTATATCAGTTAGCTACTACTGTCTCTGGTGAGAACATTGAATAAATTCAATGACTACCAACCCACAGAAAGTGTGGTTGAGGCATTCTGGTGCTTTTATTTTTCCTAGGGCTAATTGAATTTCACATGATCATTTGTCAGTTCACATCACCTGAGCTGGACAAATGGTGACTGAGTATACAATTGCTAAGATGTCTTATTGACATGTATATTCCATTGTTCTGAAACAAGTAATACATAAGTGGTTTGAACCTGTACCCACTTGTGAATAAGCTTCCATTTGACTAGATATGGATGAATCATGAAAACCTGGCATCAAGAGGTCAAACCTTCAATAGGAAATTGTATATTAATTATACCTTAGCTTGATCCAAATAAACTTTAACTGAAGCAACATGATAAAAAAAATTTATGTTACTTTTCACTGGAGGTGCAACATGTTGTAACCATGCTGAAAATTCTTTCTTGGTTGCTGTAATACCAATAAAAATAGTGTTGTACTACACTGATCACATGTAGCATGGTGAACTGATTCCTGTAACCTTTCAATTCAATTTCCATTCTGGTGTCTCCTAAGCCACTACTGAAGCTAGTTCATGTACTAGTGTCGCTGTTACTAGTTTCTCATTTAGTGTCCTTAAACGATTTTGTATCTCTCTCAAAATTTTGTTTAGTGCTTCCATTATTCCTTTCATATATTGCTCCAACTCAGTTGTTATTTTGTGCGTAGTTTCTGTAATGTTCAACAGTCCCTGCTCCATATTCATAAGCTGTGTTATATGGAAACCTACAGTTGTCTCTGTAATCCTGGCTATTTAATGTACCATCTTTAGAATATTATTTATATTCACAATATCCTCTGTGTCTGCCATCCCAAATATTGTTTTCAACAGCTTTCTATCAGTGTTTAGCCAGCCCCTCTTCTTTTGTGCTAGTGACTCAAGAATCACCCCTATCAGTTGTTGCAATTGAACCCTTAGCTTTAGTGCCAAAACTTCAATTCCTGTTGTTCAGTCCATTTATCAGTTATCATTTTCCCTATGATTGCTTCAGTACATAATTCTCTGAACCTATTCTGTAATCATCATACATCATTTCTTCCTTTCCAGATGTTAAATGTGAGTTTTAGAGACCACCTGTGGTCCATGAAAATAATATCTGTTTGCCATGAGCATAAAATTCCATTTTCCGAGAGTTGATTCTTAATTAGTTCTGCCTCATAGACATGTATTCCCACTACACTCATGATAACATCTTTTAGCAATACCTTCGATACTACCTAGGAGAAAGGAGATATCTTGAATCCTCTCCCTCCTTACAATGAAGGTTTATCTCTATGAAAACTACATATATTGTAGCAAACCAAATAAAATAACATTAACCTAGGTACCCAAATATGAAGTTAAACACATATAACCCAATACTTATTACTTATCCCTAGACCTACGTCCACAGAGTACATTCTGTACCAGTATCATTCTGAATGGTAACTTATACTCCTGTGGTAACGGTGATGGTATTTGCAGTAGTGGATCAATGGTACCCTTAAGCGGCTTTATTCAACTAACATGCACTATTGACATTTAACTGTACATTGACTGCTGAAGTCATCTCCTCTAACTGATATGGTCTTAGTTTTACCCTTTGGGGTACAAGGGTTCACCATTATGACTAATTACCCTGAACTGTATTGAAGTAACTTACCTGTACCTTGTACAATGAATTCCTGAAGCTCCAATGGTTTTGTATTAGCACATTTTACATGTTGCTATATCTCTTTCAACATTTTTGCGAATTGCTTCACTTGTTCATCATGTGGCTCTAACTTTGGCTGGATTACATCAGAATGTGAAAGCATCTTTTGCCCATCTACTGCTTTGCATTGTGAAAGACCTATTCCTGAGTGGATTTTAGAGTTGTACAGATTACTACATATTTTAGATACATATCCCAGTCTAAATGTTGGCTATTCATGTAATAACTTAACATTTTTGCTATGGTATGGTGGACTCACTCTGTACAACCATTTGCTTATGGAAGAAATGATCTAGCAAATTTCTTCACTTTTAACAGGCAACATAACTGCTTCTTTAGATCAGACATGAAATTAGTTCCTTAATCAGTGATTATAGTTTCTTTTACTCCAAGTTTAAGTACCTAATTGTTAACCATGACTTGAGCTACAATGCTCACTTTATGCTCTGTTTTCACTGTCATTACTAGGTATCTTGAAAAATGGTCAATCATAGTTAGAACATACTTATTTCCTACTAAACTCTTATTATATGGTCCTTGAATCTTAATTCTTGCCTTTTGAAATGATTACTCTAATCCCGATAACCTTTGTAACTGTATTCTCTGGCAACTCAAGTCCTTTCATTCAGCGCATGGGACACAATTTCTAATTTATTGCTCCACATCACCATTTCAAGTTCTCCTCCAAAACCTCTCTGCAATTTGTCTGTCACCAGCTCTTTTACCTCCATGTCCAGACACTGCTTGGTCATGTGATTATTGTAACACTTTGCTTTGGAGTGCTGCAGGAAAGACAACATGCGGTCTGCTTGTTGACATAAACATTGAAACTTCACGCATAAGAAACTGGTTGCTCTATAATTGGCATTCTTTGTCCATTGCTTCTGCCTTCTTCCAGTCTGTTGGTCTTAATCCAGATACTTGTAACACTGCAGTTTTCCTATTAAGTGTGTCCACTTGTGAGTGGTTCACACGACACTTGTGAGCAGGATCATACAGAAACTCACTTAACCTGAATCACCATGTTGTTATTTGACCTAAAGGGTCTTTAGTTTGATGATAATCACTCCTTAAATCTATTGTGGAACAGAATTTACATGGTTCCATGTTATCAAAAGTTTCAGTTCTTTTAGGAACTGGATATGCATCAGTTACTGTAAATCCATTTAAACATTTGTAATTACAACATAACTGACATTTTTTGTTCCATCAAGTGACTTTTTCGATCGAGTTACTATACTTGCTGACCATGTTGCTGTGTTCATTATGCATCCTTCAAGCTGTTGATCAACAAACTATTCTTTCGATGTCTGGAGGCCCTTCAGTAACCTATTTTGTTCATGGCACACTGGTGTATGATTGCCCATTGAAATACCATGCTGTGTTGTGGCTATGACTGGCAATGGACTTTCAAAATTAAGTAAATCTTTGTATTGCACTAAAAATAACTCCATGGCTAACTGACCATTACCCTTTAAATGAATAATTATGCTTTGTGATGCAAAAGTGCCGACAGTTTGCTTGACATTATGCTCTATTATTGACCCATCACTGTCTTTTCCATTGAGTACTTCCAGTGTCGCTATTACAAACCCCTTCAGAAGGCTCACTTGGTTCATTCCAGAATTTTTCAGGCTTACTGGCACCATAACACGGTCACCTATGTTCCTTGCATATGTTATACTTCTTCATATGAAATAATGCCATTCTGCTAAAATGTCATTACTTGACAGTGGTTCTATTGACTGAGGATCATTGAAATGAATAATTTGCTTTAATTTTTGACAATACTATGTCGTAATAGCCAAGTAACTAGCTACTGTGTGAATGATGGCTTTAATGAAAGCAGATGTAAGTATTAAACCTGTAAATATTAGAAGTTTAATTTTAATTCATGTACATAATATTACAGTTTATTGACTGAGGATCATTAAAATTAATGAAACTCAAGTTTTTCTAATTACAGTTTGTAATGTGTTTATCTGACATGTTCCGCACCCAGGAGGGTCCCCTCTTTTGGGGGCCTATGGAATGAATAATTAACCTAATCTAATCTAATTTAACACAAAGCTTGCTGGAATACTTCAAGATCTTCCATAACACAAATTAGTTTCAATTAATTTCCCAGTATCTACTGGTACTTTGTCATGCCAAACAACTTTTAGTTCACTTGTACATAATTTATTTGGTACTACCTTAGCAATGGGTGTACTTATGACACAGAAACATTTATAACTGCCATAGCCATTGGAAACAAATATCCGCTGAGTTCAACTTTTTGTTGCGTAAGCTTGATTTTAGATACCTCTCAGGGAGTCTAAACCAAGTACTCCGTCTTCAGACCCTGAGTGGCCTACCGGGACCATCTGACCGCCGTGTCATCCTCAGTGGAGGATGCGGATAGGAGGGGTGTGGGGTCAGCACACCGCTCTCCCGGTCGTAAGATGGTATTCTTGACCAAAGCTGCTACTATTCGGTCGAGTAGCTCCTCAATTGGCATCACGAGGCTGAGTGCACCCCGAAAAATGGCAACAGCACATGGCGGCCTGGATGGTCACCCATAAAACTGCCAACCATGCCCGACAGCACTTAACTTCGGTGATCTCACGGGCACCTGTGTATACACTGTGGCAAGGCCATTGCCTAAGTCTAATCCAAGTACTGCAGAAAATTCCTGTCCCACAGTTGGCAACACTTCCATTGACACATGAAAATACGTGTTTCCTGCCTTAAACTTGAGCTATCCCCTATCCATCCTATTATCCATCCTATTATCCCCTATTCCCACCTTGCACTTCTATGGGTGTATGGAGCAGCAAGCATCTTACAGTGCTTGATACAAGGTGGGTTACTGAGGCACCTGGAAAAAACAGCAATAAAGTAGCTCATATGAGCAAAACCAACTATTCAATAACCCGATTTGCCACCTGGAATGTCAGAACTATGTTACCCGGATATGACATTCCTACAGATGCTGCCCCTATAGTCAGAAAAACAGCCATAATTGACAGAGAACTCCTGCGTCTTCGTGTTGATGTGGCTGCATTACAGGAAACTCGTCTTTCTGGGGAAGGCAGCCTGCGTGAAGATAATTACACCTTTTTCTGGAAAGGGAGAGAAATTGGAGAAAGACGTGAACACGGAGTTGGCTTTGCAGTGTGAAACAGTCTTCTCAGCTGCTGCAAACAACCAAAATCTATGTTTGAACGATTAACAACTTTGAGATTAAAGACAACATCAGGCCCCGTCACATTAATCTCTGCATATGCTCCCACTATGAAAGCACCACCTGAAGTCAAAGATATGTTCTATGAAGACCTGCAAAAATGCCTGGAGAATGTTTGTGGATCAGATAAACTCATGTTACTGGGAGACTTTAATGCCAGGGTTGCGAATAAACGGAACAACTGGACTGACTGCATTGGCCCATACGGCATTGGAAATATGAATGTGAACGGTCAGCGACTGCTGGAACTTTGTACCTCTCTTTCTCTCTGCATCACTAACACTTACTTCCAGAACAGAGATTGGCACAAAGTAACATGGAAAGACCTACGTTCAGGCCACTGGCATCAGCTTGACTTCATCATAACCAAAAGAAGCGACCTACGTCATGTCCTTAATTCCCGCACATATCACAGTGCTGACTGTGATACTGATCACTCTTTAGTTATGACCAAATCACGGTTCACACCAAAGAAGATTTACTTAGCTGAGAGCATTTGTAGAAGTGTAAAGATTAACACCAAAGCCATTCAAGATGATGCGCTATACAAAAAGTTGAGTGAAGAAATTGAGATGAAACTGAATCCTGTGCAATTTATAACTGCACAGAGTGCTGAAAATATGTGGCATGTAGCTAAAGAAAATATTATGCAGACAGCTATAGGAACATTTGGGATGCAGGGTAGGACTCAAAGTGACTGGTTTACTGAATGCGAAAGTGAGTTGCGTCCATATATAGACAAGAAATGTAATGCTCATATACAGGTTATGAATAATCCTAAAGACCAATGAGCAATAGCTGAATACAAGGCCTGCAAAGCAGATCTACAATGAGTTTCTCGCCATTGTGCAAATAGATATTGGACCAACCTTTGTAAAACTATTCAGATCTGCCAAGACAAAGGAGATTATAGTGGCATGTATCAAGGCATCAAAAAGGCCATTGGACCAACAAGCAGAAAGTTCACTGCAATAAAAGATCTAAATGGAGACCCAATCAACAATAAAAACCAGCAGCTAGATAGATGGGTGCAGCACTATGCTAAACTATACTCAGAAGAGGTCAACATTTATTCAGAAGCTCTGGGTACTTTACCAACTTACCCAGTTATGTCTGAGCTTGATGATCCTCCCACTGTCGACGAATTAGAACTCGCACTTAAAAGTCTAAAGCTAGGCAAGAGTACAGGCTGTGATAACTTACCAGCAGAAATCATCAAACTTGACTGTGTTTTGCTCATATTGTATCAAATCCTACTGCAGTGCTGGGAAGAAGGCACAGTACCTCAAGACATGCAAGATGCAAATATAGTAACAATCTAGAGGAATATCTCTCTTGAGCATTGCTGGAAAGGCATATGCAAGGATAATCCTGAAGAGACTGGAAACCTTGGCTGCTCGGACCTACCTTGAGTCACAGTGTGGATTTCAAACTGGCAGATCCACAAGTGACATGATATTCACCTTGCGCCAACTACAAGAGAAGTGCCGTGAACACAGAGTGCCATTATATGTGGCTTTTGTTGACCTCAACAAAGCCTTTGACACCGTCACTAGGGAGGGACTCTACAGCATATTGGAAAAAATTGGATGTCCCCCAACTTTGCTGTCTTTAATAAGATCATTTCATGAAAATATGCATGGCTTTGTAATCTTCGATGACAGTACATCTAAACCATTCAGTATGAACTGTGGCATAAGACAAGGCTGTGTGTTGGCACCTACACTTTTTGGAATTTTCCTCTCGGGTCTGCTCCAAGACCCTTTGAGAATTGCAATGTTGGAGTACATCTGCATACTAGGAAAGATGGAAGACTTTTCAATGACAGTCTTCTGAAGAGAAAGACAAAGCACTACAAGATAGTTGCTCATGAACTCCTGTATGCTGATGATGCTGCAATTGTTGCGAACTCTGCAGAAGAGCTGCAAGAGCTAGTATCAAGATTTAGTCACACATGCCACCTATTCTCGATGAGTGTAAACAGCAGTAAGACCGTAATTATGGTTCAGGGTACTTACACAAAGCTGAATATCACACTAGATGGCACTACTCTGCAAGTTGTAGATAACTTCTGCTATCTTGGATCTACTACAAAAATCAAACATGTCTGTTGACAAGGAAATTGATGCTCACATTGGAAGAGCTGCGACAACTTTTGGCAAACTCTCTACAGGGTTTTGGAAAAACAACAAACTCTCTTTGATCACAAAAATTATTGTATATCAAACTCGCGTCCTCAGCATCCTTTTGTATGCATCAGAAATGTGGACTACCTATGCAAAACAAGAATGCTGCCTTAATGCTTTCCACATGCGGTGCCTGAGATCCATCCTTGGAGTGACGTGGAAGGGCCGAGTGACCAATGAAGCAGTGCTATCTAAAACTAACTGCAACAGTATTTCAGCTATCTTGAAGCAGAGACGACTCCGCTGGCTGGGACACGTCCACCGTATGGATCCTGACTGATTACCATGTGAGGTCATGCTTGGAGAGATCTCAATAGCCAAAAGACCTGTAGGACGTCCTGTATTGAGGTTCAAGGACTCCTGTAAACGAGATATGGAGAGCTTTGGAATTGACACAAACAGATGGGAGGCACGGGCTAGCATGAGACCAGAGTGGTGTGATGAAATATCATCTGGAATGTCGAAGCATGATGAAGGCTTGTTAGACAGATTAAGGCAGAAAAAGCTTCGCAACGCTACCACTGCTCCTGCCTCAGCAGCCAGATACACTTGTGATAGTTGCGGCAAGAGATGCCGTGCTGCCTTTGGCTTGACAAGTCATATGAAAAAATGCAACCCATAAACACAAAGACACTGCAACAATCATCTACCAAGATGTTGTGGCCAATATATATATCCCCTATTGCATGCAATCTGTAGCCCACAGTTTTCAGTCTCCTCTTATCTATGAGATCAAAACTTACAACCAATTCATGTGCCCCATATCCACTAGAAATTTATACTTTTTACTATTCATCCATGCTACCATTCAACAATCTGTATCTGTGTACATTTTTACTGTACTGCAGTTCATTGGTAATGCTTCCTGATGTAAGGACCATTCCTGTTGGCATTTAACAGTTTCCTTTTCCCATTTTAATTGCTCTGTTTTTTGGATCCACAACCCCAAGCATTACACCCAAAGCATTAGCAACTGTAGCACTATGGTTGGTAGTATTGTGCCTTCAAATGCCTGTACTGACCACAATGGCAACATTACCTACTGGAAAAAAAAAAAAAAAAAAAAAAAAAAAAAAAAAAAAAAAAAAAAAAAAAAAAAAGGTCCATAACTTGGCCATCTGCAAGCACATTTCATCTGACCAGCTACTTAACTAGGCCGTGGCTAATACATCATTTATAAACACAGTCATATCCTCTGATGTTAATTTGGAGAAGGAGGTTATGAGATTCAAGGCTGCAAGATCAAGAGAGTCAAGGCTGCAAGAATGAAGAAAAAACATTTACTTCAGTGTTAACTTCACTCAAACCCAACAGTGCTTGCTGTCATGCCAGTAAAGCTTCTAACTGCTGATTTAGCTGTTCATTATGTGCTGTCTGCTGCTCACTATCTTCAAACAATTTGGAAACTTGATCCGTAAGAGTGGTTAATATATTACTAGTACTAGCTGATCACATCTACACCATGTATATACAATTTACTTTCCCTTGTTCATGAACAAACTAGTAGCAATTCCAAACACTATCTCAATAACTAAAATTGTGACCAAAGCAATTACATATAATTCTTATGCCTAACAATTGTACAATGACACTCTGAGCAATCATCTGCTGCGTGCCTGTATCTTTTACATGTAGCACCTACTGAAGGTAGAAATTTACCACAATGTGCACTGCAACCCTTTAAATTACAAATTTTACAACATAGATAAAAAATCTACACACGAAGCAGTGGCAGGAGAACACACATATAAAAATGGTTTTATGTTTACAAGCTTTCAGAGCCACTGGCTTCTTCTTCCAGCAGATAAGCTCGAAGGGAAGGAATAGGAGTGAAGGAAAAGACTGGAGAGGTTTAGAAAAAGGGGTAGATTTTGGAAAAGCCAGAACCCCAGGTCAGGGGTGACTCTCAGGACAGGACGAGCAGGAGCTTCGCCTGAACTGGGGTTCTAAGTGACTTTTCTGAACTCTATTCCTTTTGCTAAACATCTCCAGTACTTTCCCTTCACCCCTCTTCCTTCCCTTCAACCCTTTTGCAAGAAGAGGGAGCCATTGGCTCTCAAAGCTTACATTTTTTATCCATCCAATCACATTATACTGTCAAAAACTGATTATTTCCATTGTTAAATTTTACAATATGTCAGAACAAAGTGCCCTTCCAATGATTACACTTAAATTAAGATAAATCACTGGCTCACCTGGCCTACTAAGAGTAGCTTTACAGTCTTTAAGTCCTATTCTGGATATGATAAAAACTAAAATTTTCCACTTAGAACAACTGCAATGTAACTTTCTGACTCATCCTAAGGAGCATTACAGATCAGAACCACTTCCAGAATCATTATGCTCCGTATAGTTGGTCAGTATTTCCTGCTCTCCAATTCAGATTGGTGCTGGGCTTGAGCACTTCTGACATACAATTTGTAGAGGTCGCCCACTTCTGGGCTAGAAACCTCTACTGGTTCATCTTTTCATATCAAGCTTTTAAAGTATTTTCAATTTATCAGCTCTCATGAGGTGAGACAAGATACCATCTTTGGTCTGCTGTTTAGGAATTCTTCCCAACTTAACAAACGTTTTTTAGAATTCCTCTTATGCACAGAGGAGGAGGGGAGGGGGGGGGGGCTGAGGGAGGCAACTTCTACCAATTAATCATGGTATGAGGGCACTCTTCAACTTATTTTTTGGTACTTTCTTCAAAAAGCATTCTGAATCATGTGAGGTATAACAGTTGATGTACAAGGTGAAAATATTATGACATAGGTAACTTATTTCAGCTAAATGACAATGTTTTTATATTTTCCTTTTATATTATTTTATTTATTATTTATAATTTTATTTTGGCATATTTGTATGTTTTACTCCTTCTATCTAAATGTCACCCTGTTTCAAAACATACATTATAAAAATGATTTCCATGCAGATAGGACTGGCAGTGTGTGAGGGTCACTGAAATTTATATTGATCCACTGAATAATGCCGAAAATTTGTCTTCAGTATCATTTGAAATTGTAAAAATGATAATTTGATTCAAAAGACACTGTAGGCATTATCTGATGCCATAAGAATGATAAAAGAACCTTCTGCAGCTGACATTTGGCAGTTTTTCAGTGAGTTACAACAGTTCTAGCAAAGTGATGGGAGTGTCAGCAGGTGGTTTGGTCTTAGAGCTTCAGATAAGACGTGGCACTGTGTACATTTGAGTCTCAAGGAGTATAATGGGAATGCAGAGGGCAGGAATACTGAAGTGGAGAAAATACATGTTTTATTTTTTTTTGGGAGACAACTAATAATGGGCAAACATTATTCAGTTTTTGCTTGTTCTTTCAATCCTCATCATTATCTTAAAAACCAAATGAAGCTTGGACCTGCAACTTGGACTAAACGATGACTACAAGACAATTATTTATGTTGATGAAAGTCATGTATTTGAGGAATTTTGAAATTGGGTCTCAAAATGCTAGGCCACATATTAAATGTAGGCACAGCTCACAGTCTGATACTGTTTCATACCTTGAAAACCCAAAAATCTTACTCCTTTCTCTGTACAGAGTACTACAGAATGTACGTTTTTGTTGTTGCAGTGGCTACTGAAGTCACATAACTTTCAAAATATATCTATGTATTAGCTAATACAGAACTTCCCATTAAACATAATGTATGTTTCTTGAACATTTTATTCTCTCTAAACATACACTGAAAAAAATTGATATCTTTTGTAGGTCATTTAGTACAATAAGTCAACCCACTGAAAACAATGAACATTTTGGCTCTCTTTTCAATAAAATATGAAGAAAAATGATTTCAAATATAATTATTGTCTCACATTCCCTGTAAATACTACGATTTTTCTACATTTAATAGTCACAGGTGAAACTTTATCAGAAGATTTAACTAATCTAAGCGTCTCTAAAATGATTTACTACAAAGTAAATGAATGTATAAAATGGAAGTCATTCCACTTACTTTATGTGCAAGATACCTTGAATCCTCAGAAAAAATAATCTGAGTGATTTTTGATGTGGAATGTTGCTGGCAAGACTCTTGGAGAGGTGCCAAAACTGAAGTATCAAGAAACCAGAGTGAGCCATTGTCAAGACCACATGCAAGAAAGAGGCCTGGCATAAACAGAGATACAATAATTATTGATATTTTCAAAGATGTAATTAAATAATAATCAGTATAAAGCCTCTTCATAATTAGAATAAGTTTGTACTGTTTTAGCTTGGACATCTAAGAAGATTATAATTTGAAACTCATTTTCCTTTTGTGCGTAATATTACACATTTGGGCAGCTGTCCTTTTTTTATCTGACACTTTTTGTTTCAAGATATGGCTTCAAAGACATTCTTATATATGCCACAAAATATTCATATAATTTTTTTTCAAACATTAGTCACACTGTAACAGTGGAAAAAAGGTTTTTAATGCTTAAAGTCTGACTCACCTGATGGTGCATATTGTAAAGCTGTGATAGCAGAGATGATGCTCATATTATCAGATGTAAATCTTTTACTTTTTAAACATTCTTTGGTTCTGTGATTCCAAAGGAAAAGCTGCCCACAGGAATTCCCAATGCACAAATGTGTTCTGAAAAAGTACTGATATTGTAGTAACTATAAGATAGGCCAGCTGCTATGTGATATATTTTGTTAGGTTGATTTATTGTGTAATATCAGGCAGGTGATTTTTCTTAGGAGATTATTATTATGGAGTATGTAGTGGAGTAATGAGGTGATATTATGAGGACATGAGGTGGAGTTATTATGTTGATGCACTAGGAGATATTTGATGTATTTAATGAAGTATTAATGTAATGCTGAGACTGTAACTAGGTAGGGACTGGTTAGGGAAACTGTCTTTTCTTACTGTGGAGAAAGTTTATGAAAACACACATAGTCAGCAAGTTTTGTAATGCAAGTTGTTTTCGATTTGAAGTAACATATGCAAGTAAATACTCAATTATATTTATGCAGAAAGGTTGATTCTACGTGAAGTATGACATCTTTTGTGATTAGGCAACATGTCAGTAATATACGCAGTGAAAAGTGATTAAGCATCTTGTTGGTAATTAATGTGAAGAACGTGACACTTGAAAATAGGAAGTAAACTGGAGAATCTTTTTAGTGAATTAACAACTATACCTATGCACCACTACATACTTGTATACTGTTGAAAGGTAATGAGAAGTTAAAACTGTTTATTTCTGGACTTATGAAATTTTTTATACTTGCTCTGAACTACATAAGGTAAGTCAGGACGACACATCTGAACACTTGATGGTTGATGTATTCAGTACTCAAAAGGTTTTATAAATTAAACCACTTATTGTATCAGACTATATACTTGAAACATAGAACTGTTTCTGAAAATCTAATGAGAGGTGGGAGTTATTTTGTTACTTTTCTGAAAATATGTTGAGATTTAAAACATTGTACCCCAGATGGGAGACTTTATACTGAATTTGTTTTGTGCTTGATGTGCACCAAGTGTTACAACCATACAGTGACTTACTGAAACATGTAATGATCAACATTTATCTGTACAGAAGTTCTAGTTTTTAAGTGTCTCAACACAATCATATCCCCCACAATGACTTGTAAATATCTTAGTGTTATTACATATTTTCTTTGATGTTTTGTTATTTATGTAACCAACTATGAGTATGGGGGTGATTCTTGAATGATACTAACAGGTACAAGACTACTTTGACTTTGAATACTATACCCATATCCCATAAATACTGCATAAAATTTGATCATTTTTGTAAAGACCTTGAAGATACTGTCTGTTAACTAGTAAAATATGTAAACTAATCTTTGTCTTTGAACTACCTGTACACAGTGCAGAAGGCACCATGCAATTTCATGTAGATGTCTATGACACAGAACTGTGAAACAAACAAATCTTATCTTCTTCAAAGTGCGTAAAATACATCAGGAGAATTATTGGAATCTGTGGGCACTTGTTTCCCAAACTTTGATACATAATACCATATGTGTATAGTATATAATTTTGTGTATTACCTAAGTAGACATTTTCCAGTTCTATCTAGTTTTAAGTTAATTTTCAACCAGTAATGGTACGTAAATTGCAGACAACCCCATGATCTAGGGAGGACATTTTCATTTTTGTGCTTACAGTGTTAGTTACATCACAGGGAGTACATATAAATATGTTATTTCATTGATGTTGTATAGTATCTTAAAAAATGAATTGAATGAAATTGATAGTGAACTTGGCTGTGTGTTTGTTTAAACACACTACATGGTATCCTCAAATGAACTTGAACTTAAATTCTCATAAAGAACATTTAGTTATGTGATAGATTTTACCGTATGGTATCCCCAATTGAAATTGTGCCATGTAAGCACACCAGACTTATATCTGAACTACTATACACATAATCTAGCATCCTGGAACTGAGTAATGCTTACGTAGCACACAGAACTTTATCAAATGCCTTGACGTTTTACTAGTGTCTATGCTGTACACAGTATTTCATGAACCGTATTTACTCGAATCTAAGCCGCACTTTTTTTCCAGTTTTTGTAGTCCAAAAAACTGCCTGCAGCTTAGAATCGAGTGCAGAGTAAACGGAAGTTCTGAAAAATGTTGGTAGGTGCCGCCTCAACTAACTTCTGCCGTCGAATATATGTAGCGCTACACAGGCATGCTTTGCAGGCGCAAAGATAAATACTGGCACCAAAACCTCTGCATCAGTAAATAAATTAAAAGGTAGAAGAATGTAAACATTATGCCATGTATTCTTTCGTGTTTGCGGCTATCTCATTTCAATCGTGTCTGCCTAATAAACTATGAAACTAGAGTGAGACAACAGCAAACGCGGAAGAATATACATATCACATCATGTTTATATTTGTATTATTCTTATGCTGTATAGTGATATAGTCAGAAATGAAGCACAGCGACTGACTAGATTTTTAAATCTAAGATGACTCTAATTTCTGTGCAGACTGTAATGTACTAAAGAGGCGTCTGCAAAGATTTTCAAACAGAGAAAAATTTTTGCTTAACTCACGTTCAGAACATCTTTAATATGCAGTCTATTATTTGGTTCTTGTTGATCATTATCAAAGAAAGCAGCTGTGTAAGTAACAACAAATACCAGTCTCTTGCCATTGTTTTGCTTATGAGACAATTCCTCTCTTTTTTTTATTGTAAGTGGCAGTAGCGCGCACAAAAGAAAGCCATGCTGCGATTGGCGACAGGTCGTAAACACTCATTATCATGATGCAAGAAACAACCCATGACACAGTACAATAATGCATTTTTAGCTTAGAGTGACGTAAACACCTATAACAAAGACAACGGCACTCATCAGATCCAAGCAAAATAAGCAATCGATTCAAACCAGACGAAGCACGTGAAAAAGGTAGGGTACCCATAGAAATACGGACGGAGCGCCTGACACATAGCAATGGCTACTTGGTAAAGCTTAAATGTTAAACTTACAACTCGAACCAAACTACTGTACCTGTATCTTCATCCATTCAACCTACATTGTGTCTCGTGTTACAATGGACCAACTTTGTTTCGATTTGGAGGTGCGGTCTAAAACTTTCCTCTTCCCTTGAATTTCGAGTCTCAAATTTCAGGTGTGGCTTAGATTCGAGTGCGGCTTAGATTCGAGTAAATACGGTATTGACAGTATAAAATGGTACTGTAAGCCATGGTAGTGTCAAAAAGGCACAGAGGACTTGCTTCTGAGGTATGGTATCGCATTTTTCAGTAGAGAAATTGGTATCCTAATCTACAATATTGCAAGTGGTATCATATTTTATAGTTATGATGTAAGTAACAGAAAAGATTGTTTTCAAAATAGTGTTAACTTTTCAAAAATTGAATGACTTTAGGAAGTTATGTGCATAAGAGAACAAATCACTCATATTATTATTTTCTTCATCCAAGTCCAAATTTACTGAGTGTTGGGTGTTAGTTTTAGTCTTGTTACCCCTAATACATTAATATTTGCTTTACAATTTTGACTTAGTATAAGTATTTTTTCTTTAATATTGCTAATTAGTATCTGTACAAAATTCAACAGCATACCTACATATGACAAAAATCTAAAATATTTTTTGTGGGAAGTAACCTTTTTCTTCAATTTTTTTTCTTTTTACCAGCCTTCAACTATTCAGACTTCAGAAGCTTACAATGATATTTTGAAAACACCTGCCTTACTGCATGTTCTTCTTTTAAAATCTGTAAACATCATGCACGCCTGCAAGACTTTCTCCCACAGTGGAGTGTGAGCAAAACTCTCAGGGAGTGTGTAACGTGCAATAAGCCATTTATACCATGTATATTCTCAAATTTATAATCTTATCCTTTTTTTGATATTATTTCAAATGTTTTAAATTCTGACTGTATAATATGTCATGCTAACACAATTAACCCTTGTGATAAAAATAATCATATACGTTATCATAATTGTCCTATTGTGCTGTTTATAATGGTACAGCCTTCTACAGGACTCACATGAAATGTCACATACCACCATTTTTTCTACGCATCTGGATAGTTATCAGACAATCCAGTGCTTCCTAAGGCCTTGTATGTGCAGGGTGTATGCGTGGACGAGGAAAAAAAATTCCCGGATTTCTCCCGGATTTCCCGGTTAAAAATACACTTCCTCCAGGATGAAAATACATTTTTTCCATGTTAAGTAACAGTATACTTTTCCTCAGAACTGTTAAACTTATCAGTCCTTTCAATGGTAGTGGTTTTATACACTGGCGTAGAATTTCCCAGCACTTTAAAAAACGAAACTCAGGGGAGAAAACACGTTTTGGAAAGACGTCTGATATGCAGTAATATGTACACTGCATATTTTTGTATTACGAAAGTATAAATTCGAATTCCACCAAACACCACATGTTACTTTCTGAAAGATTGAGTCAAGATTGCGATGCGCTTTTGTAAGTCACTCGTAGCTCATGTCAAGGGATCTCACCAGTCGATGACAGCAGATATTCAGAGCATAGGTTCAAATGGCTCTGAGCACTATGGGACTCAACATCTTAGGTCATAAGTCCCCTAGAACTTAGAACTACTTAAACCTAACTAACCTAAGGACATCACACACACCCATGCCCGAGGCAGGATACGAACCTGCGACCGTAGCAGCCTCACGGTTCCGGATTGCAGCGCCAGAACCGCACGGCCATCAGAGCATAGGATATGTGATGTAGTCAGTCAATAGCAACATCACTGTTATGAAGCACGAACACAAATAGGAAAAGGTAATGGTTTATGGTTTAAATTAATATACATAGTATTGCTACAAGAAAATCAAAACTTTCACATATAATATTGGTCTCTAAGGTTAATAAGCTGCAAGAGAAGCTATGCTGTCACACAAAGTTGATCTTTTTTGGGCGAGTTACACTTTTAGATCACACAAAAATGTGCCAGTAAAATTTTTAACAATTACATAAATGTCTGATGTTTTGGGCTCAAAAATATTCTAAATGGTCATCCTCAAAGATCTGATTTTTGAATGAGAGTCAAATGCTCTGCGATTTTAGAAATGCATCAGACATTCGAGCACAGAGTTTATCTTGCGAAATACAAAATTTACTTTGAAAGTAACACTTTTCAAACAACTATTCAGAATATTTTCCCGCAACCTGTTAGAAATAGATTCATTTCAGCAGCTGCCAGAGAGCGCCAGGTAACAGGGGTCGCCACACTTGTGCAGCTACGATGACACAGGAAGTCTGTACATTGGTACGTATAAAACATTAAAAGATCTTGCATTATGTCATAAAAGAAACAAGACATGGGAATTTTGTGAACCATACTAAAATGCCTAATTTGGCTTAAAGCGCACATTCATATGTCCAGATTCAGATGTAAATTTTCTTGGAGTACCAGTACTGTACTATCTCATGTTTGGTTCTTTATTATGGCATAATGCCATACATGCTAGAAGATGAAAACATGAACTTTAAATGCTGCGAACAGTTGAAACTAGCCAATAGTGCTGACGTAAACATTTTGTTTCAAATAAATTGGCTGCAACAAACCAACAAAAATAACTTCACTGTTCTGCAAGGTGATTAACGCTTGACTGTCAAAAAGGTGGAAACAAAATATAATCTCAAACTAATAACATATTTTACCCTTCCGTAATTATGTGAATGTATTTTAATTCACTTGATAGCTCCCTGTCACAGAAATCCATTTTGTTTTCGTTTGATGTGAGAGCAATAAACGAAGAGGAAACAGCAAAATCACTTAACGTAAACACGGGTCGCGTGGAGACTACCACCTCCCACTACAACTCAGATTGCTCTGTGCATCAGCCCCGGATCTACAATATTTCCAGACCAGGGCAATATTAGAGAGTGGTACTCCCCTCCCTCGAGCATTTGAGGTAGCACGCCAAAAATTTAAAAAATCGACTTTTCAAAGATATCTTCATATTAAGCACTCATCTTTCTGACGAGTCTGTTACATAAAACATATATGTTCGAGGGAACGTAATACATGTTATTTGGTCTTAAGTGTGCCAAAGGGCAGTGCCACACCTCTTCACACAGCATTATTCCACCAAACGTCTCTGCATTTCGCTCTGTGGAATTCAAACATGCAATATTTTGTAAAGGGACCATCAAACTATATTCAGGCAAGTGGAAATTAAAATGTCCTGTGGCGCCTCTCCTGCTCCCAGTCGGCAAGTTTGACATCCTGCCCCTCTTGTAAAAAATCTTGCAATTAATACTAGATGGGATTATTTGTAACCGGCAGAAAAAGAGCTCTTCAGAAAATTTGCAGTCTTTACTGCTTGTTAGCTAAAAACTGTTTTGTGTGACATAAAATTAAATATAGGATACATAAAATGAATAAAAACAAGAGACAAGCAAGACAGTACACATTTCTTCAGTCCTTAAGTCCTAGCTTTTTTTTCGCTCTAATCTTGCCACAGCTGTATATGGCATACTTTCCTTTCTGGGAAAGAATCTATTACCTCATCAAAGTTTGTCAACATTTTGCTACATGAAAAAACGAAATGTCTCTGTCTAATACTAGAAACTTTGTTAATACAAATTGTACCCAAGACTGGTGTGGTTTCTTGATCTTATTATGTGTATTTTGTCACTGTCTGCTAGATAAAACGAAATAGGCCTGGCTAATATTGCAAAAATTGTTACACACACCAAATAAACGAGACTGTTTTGGCATAAACGGTTATTTTTATAACATGACAGAATATAATTCACAGAGTACCAATATCAAATGTCATTAGGCCTACTACAAGCAAAAAGGTTTATGTTAGGAAACAGTTTCACATTTCATTCATACTCTCTAGCTTCTGAATTCTGAAGCATGAGATCGAAAAGTAGTAGTACGAAATTTTTATATACACTTTGAATCGTCATATTCTTCCATATTTTGTGTGAGTCCCCTTTTCTTCTCCTTCCTCGTTCTAACAGACAACCTTGTCATCACTAACTCTGTAACTATTCCTGCCATTGTCAAAACTTCACTAACTCTGCCACAATCACCGGTTTAGTTATCCCGCATTTATTTTCTGGTTAGGCGTTATTACGTGTTCGTACAATGTGTTTACCGCGTTACTCCCATAATAGAACTTTAGCGGCTGCTAGCTGGGGACTGTATAACTGGTCCTTAGTAGTGTAGCGGTCTAGCCAAAAATTTTCTGTCAAAATTTCATTTCCTTGGATACTTGGAGAAGACAATACATAATCTTTGTTGCCTGTTATTCCTGTTAGTCATTTATTTCCACCCTGGTAGTCTGAATCTATGGAATTTGCTAGTAATTATAATAATGCTGATCATTTGCAAACCCACTCAACCACATAAACAGTGATTGCCATTCACCCATTCGGCTCTATTCACTCAGTTCGTATAGCCCCATCCTCTTTTGTCTGCAGGAAAGTTTATTTCTAGATGCGACGGGGATTCTCCTGGCAGAGACATCACGTACACTATGCACGCATTCAAAAATCAACTTACGATTCATTCAGAAATCAACTTAGAAATTGATCAAAAATATTAAAAAACCAAAAGGGATGTGTTAAAAATCATATGAGTAAATTTGCACTGGATGCTAGGTGCTTTGTGAAACAAGGTCTTTTTCCTCAATAATATGAATTTGCCCTCCCCCCCCCCCCCCCTCCTTGAAACTACCACCTGGGGTAGATACCCCGTTTGCCCTCGCCCCCTACCCCTAGTTCTAGGCCTGTTGCGCATACATGAATCTGGCAGCTTAGGCACACCAGTAAAATTTTTCTGGATAGTATCTGGCTGCTTGCTGCTATTGCTTATACAGCTAACTGTCACACTTCTGTAGCCAGAAGCTGGAGGAGGTACTTCTCATATGCGACTCAACTGCACCTGTGCACAAGCTCTCTCGCAACCACTCAAACGAATCTAAGGTAAACAGTTGTCACATCACACTCAACGGAGGCAATTTGTTGTTATGAAACATTACATAGTCTTCCTAAAGCCTTTGACACATCTTGCTGTTGGCAGACACTTGCATGACTGTGTTTTGTGGTTGTATTTTGTGCATTTCTTTTGCAATTTAAGTTTTATATTCGCTTTTTTCTCTCATTTGTGTTTTATTGCTGCAGTATTATTCTGCAGTAGCGATATACAGTAAAATTCTTCGTTAGAGTATTGGTTCTTACCAGTCAAATTTACTAAATTTAACTGTAAGCTAAAACAGTGAAAACTTCCCGGAATTCTAAGAAATTCTCCTGTTTTTCCCGGTTTTCTCCCGGTAGTCTCGGGTCGTATACACCCTGATGTGGGTCTGTATGTATATCATTCTGTACTATTTGATAAAAACCTTGATACCCATTGGGAAGGCATGTGGAATGTTCTAGAAAGATGTGCATTGTCATAATTATTGGTGGATTGTTGTCATTGATAAAATTATGTACATATATTAAATTTGTATGCAGTGTAACCATGTATGGAAGTGAAACATGGATGATAAATAGTTTAGACAAGAAGAGAATGGAAGCTTTCAAAATGTGGTGCTACAGAAGAATGCTGAAGATTAGATGGGTAGATCACATAACTAATGAATAGGTGTTGAATAGGATTGGGGAGAAGAGAAGTTTGTAGCACAACTTGACTAGAAGAAGGGATCGGTTGGTAGGACATGTTGTGAGGCATCAAGGGATCACCAATTTGGTACTGGAGGACAGCGTGGAGGGTAAAAATCGTAGAGGGAGACCAAGAGATGAATACACTAAGCAGATTCAGAAGGATGTAGGTTGCAGTAGGTACTCGGAGATGAAAAAGCTTGCACAGGATAGAGTAGCATGGAGAGCTGCATCAAACCAGTCTCAGGACTGAAGACCACAACAACAACAACAAATGTGAAAAATCAAAATACTATATGACGTATTAAAATGTGTGAAGACAACAACAACAACAATACTAAATTAAGTAAGTAAAAGAGAAATTGAAGTAATAAGTCCTTACCAATAAATAACTAGAGACTGCAGAGATGTTAGCATGAAAAATCTATGCTTCTAATTAACAAAATGGTAATCTAAAGATCCAGTAATAGAAAACATGTCTATCTTGAGAATCAGCTTTAAGGTTATTACCAAGCAACGTATTTTCATTTGTCATTTATTTTTATGTCTTCCCCTGCAATTAAAAGTCCTTGTAATTACATTTCTAATTAACTCTCCAATTGTTTACGTCTTGCAGTTTACCAATTTCAGAATTTGAGGCCTTATTTGTAACTTTCTCGTATGTGGTCGGATAAAGCACAAGATTTGTAATGGTGTTGAATGTTAGGAACCAAATCCAAACTGTAATTAATTATGTAACTAAAATAATGTTAGACATATTACGGTAATTAAAGTTCAGAATGATTTTCTAATGGAAAACTAAAGATATTACTAGAAAAGATTGTTATTCAAATATTGTATTTTATACTTTATTCAGATGTAACATCAGTTTCTTCAGATTTTGTAAATTTGAACTGTAACATTGAAATTGTACAAATTTAATAATGGACTATTTTGGAAGCTACTGTTAAAATTCTATGTAAAGAAATGCAGTGATGCTGTGAAAAGTCAGTTTTGAAGTTACTTTTGGAAGTCAAACACATCAGTGAAGTCTGTCCATGTTTTTTTTTACATGACAAGTGTGCAGTTCCGATGTCAATTAATGTGAATAAATTTTGTTAAGCATGAAAATTTTGCATTCATTCAGTGGACCAGGCAGAAGAAACTTCAGTTAAGTAACATTCAACATGAATCATTACATGTTGAGCACATTTCATTTTCTGTAAATAATTTTTGTAAAAGTTTTTTGGAGTTGGAAGCAAATGTGATGTATTTTGCTGAGTGAACATTCTAATACCGCATTTACTCGAATCTAAGCTGCACTCGAATCTAAGCCGCACCTGAAAAATGAGACTCGAAATAAAGGAAAAAAATATTTCCCGAACCTAAGCCGCACCTGAAATTTGAGACTCGAAATTCAAGGGGAGAGAAAAGTTTTAGGCCGCACCTCCAAATCGAAACAAAGTTGGTACAGCTACAGTAGTTTGGTTCGAGTCGTAAGCTTAGCAGTTAAGCTTTACCAGGTAGCCATTGCTATGCGTCAGTCGCTCCGTCCATATTTATACGGGTACCCTTCCTTTTTCACATGCTTCGTCTGGTTTGAATCGATTGCTTATTTTGCTTTGATCTGATAAGTGCCGTTTTCTTTGTTATAGGTGTTTACGTCACTCTAAGCTGAAAATGCATTACTGTACTGTGTCATGCATTGTTTGTCGCATTCTGATAGTGCGTGTTTACGGCCTGTCGCCGCTCGCGGCATGACTTGCTTTTGTGCGCGCTACCGCAGCTTAAAAAAAAAAAAAAAAAAAAAGAGGAATCGTCTCATTAGCGAAACAATGGCAAGAGACTGCTATTTGTTGTTACTTACACTGCTGCTTTCTTTGATAATGATCAACAGGAACCAAATAATAGACTGCGTATGATAGAACATGTTCTGAACGAGAGTTAGGCGCAAATTTTTCGCCTTTTGAAAATCTTTGCGACCGCTTCTTCAGTACATCAAATTCTGCACAGAAATTAGTCATCTTACATTTAAAATCTAGTCAGTTGCCGTGCTTCATTTCTGACTATATCACTATTAGGCATAAGAATAATACGAATATAAACATGACACGATACGTATATTCTTCCGCATTTGCTGTTGTTTCACTCTAGTTTCGTAGTTTATTAGGCAGACAGGATTTAAATGAGATAGCAGCAAACATGAAAGAATACATGGCAAAATGTTTATTTTCATATTATTCTTATGATGAAGAGAATACTGCATGTGATTCACATTTCATCAGGTTCCTACTAGCAACCATCTCTTGTCACAGGTAGGAAAAAACTCGGAACATAGAGTTGGCCATATTGACAAACAACCCTAACAGTTTTGCCAGTCAGATTTTCGTAGTACATTGAAATTCTGCTACATGCAAAGATGAACAATACGGAATTTGTATTTACTTCGTTGGATAATGTATGAAATGTCGAAACTCGGGGCGGAGAAAAAAAAAGGTTTTGGTGCCAGTATTTATCTTTGTGCCCACAAAGCATGGTTGGGTAGCACTACATATATTCGAGGGCAGAAGTTAGTTGTTGCGGCAACTACCAACATTTTTCAGAACTTCCGCTTGCTTTGCACTCGATTCTAAGCCGCAGGCGGTTTTTTGGATTACAAAAACCGGAAAAAAAGTGCGGCTTAGATTCGAGTAAATACGGTAGATGGCAGCAGGGCATTTAGGAATATTAAAAATGAAAACATACAATCCAGTTTGTCATCTATGTTATCTCGAGAAACACATCAACCCATAGGGTATCCAGACCTACAAGAAGATCTTGGTTCCAGACAGAAGTAATTCAACCGACAGATTGAAGGAAATCCTTAAAAAACAAGATGAGTATTTTTACTTTAAAACTAATACTAGACCCAGCCAACAATAATTTTACTCCATGAACATTTATTACAATTAATGGAATTCTAATTGTGTGTAAAAAAAGGAGGTCATTAAAACTGTTATGCAACAAGACTATTGTTACTTATTAGAGATAATCTAAAAATTTGCTAACCGTGTGAACCATGTAATTGTTAACAAAACATTTGCAACAGAGACCGTTTCCTGTTTTTAGTACATTAACAAGAATTTATCTATAACAGGGAAATGGAGGAAATTTCTAGTGTGTTCTAGGTGTTTCAGACTGGAACCGCGTGACCGCTCCGGTCGCAGGTTCGAATCCTGCCTCGGCATGGATGTGTGTGATGTCCTTAGGTTAGTTAGGTTTAAGTAGTTCTAAGTTCTAGGGGACTAATGACCACAGATGTTAAGTCCCATAGTGCTCAGAGCCATTTTGAAATTTCTAGTTTTGGAGATGGTGATCAGGGCATTCCGACAGTAACAGATTATAACTTTACCTTTTCTGGAGCAGCAGTCTCATGGTGTTCATGAAAGCAGTTGTATTATATGTATTGAATGTTAACTGTAGACCTAGAAACAACGGAGAGGCTCCATCCCTGTCGTAGCCACAGTGGTCCACAACCCCACGATGACTACCACAGTCCACTTCACCCCTCAGCCGCCACACACTGAACCCAGGGTTATTGTGCGGTTTGGCCCCCAGTGGACCCCCCGCAGAACGTCTCACACCAGACGAGCATAACCCCTATGTTTTCGTCATAGAGTAATGGTGGTGTGGTGTACGTATACGTGGAGAACTTGTTTGCGCAGCAATCACCAACACAGTGTAACTGAGGCGGAATAAGGAGAACAAGCCCACATTCGCTGAGGCAGATGGAAAACCGCCTAACAACCATACACAGACTGGCCGGTTCACCGGACCTCGACACATATCCACCGGGCGGATTCATGCCGGGGACCAGGCACTCCTTCCCACCCGGAAATCTGTGCGTTAGACCGCATGGCCAACCAGGCAGGCCATGTAAGCAGTTAGCTACTGCTCTTTCATCAACAGAAACTGAATGCATGTACTTCACTGAAGTAGCAAAGAACCCATGACAATCAGTCTGCTGGAATTTTAGCACACAACACAGTAAAAGACAAAGCAAATTCACATAAAGTTTCCCTTTATATGTCAAGAACTTTCAGCGTATTCACTTCACTCTCCAGTAATATCATGGTTGATAAAAGTGAAGGGGCACGTTAAGAATTATATTGTTACCTCAATGTGCTTTCTTTGGTATTCACAGATGTTTCCATATTTGATTAGTTTTGTCTTTTGTTATGTTTGTTACAGAACGAGCTTTGGGTTATTTCTGTTTATCCTTGTGGACAGTAAACATGTATAGTTAAGATTGTCAGTAATAACATGTCCTGTTTGCAAATTCATGAACTCCCCAGCACATTATAGCACATAAATTAAAGACATGTATTTGTTGCATTAGCTGTGTTTGGACTATTTTCACAAGGATATGGAATATGTATTTTATCTTCTTAAATGGATACAGAAGTTTATACAAGCTAGTGTAAGTAACACACAGAGGACTGCCAAATCGTTTGCCTAAACCTGTAAGTGACAAAATGTCTTATTAAATCCAACAATGAAATACATGCCAGCTTGTTCTCTTTGGATGTATTAATCAATAAAACTGTTCAAGTTAGTATGTGCAACAATTGCAGCAGAGCTAGTATACGAGAGGCTGGTATATGGTATGACCAAGACACACAGTCCTCATTCCTTCACAACCTCAATACCTCTCCAAACAACTTCCTGCATCCTCAGCCCAGCATATTACCTTCCTGGATGTTGACCTCCTCCTCTCTGAAGGCTCCATCCACGTGTCTATCTGTCCACATTAAACCTAGCAACCATCAACAATACCTGGATTTTGACAGCTCCCATCCCTTCCACACCTTAAACTTTCTCCCCTGGAGCCTGGCCACCCATGGATGACGTATCTACATTGACAGAAACTCCCTTGCCCAGTATACTGTAGGTATCACAAAGACCTTCTCAGAGAGGCACTATTCCCCAGACATAGTCTGGAAACAGATTTCCCATGCCATGTCCCCACATCCTAATCCTTCCACCACCCCCCACAATCATCCAGGTACAAAGGAGAGTCCCCTTTGTCACCCATAACCGACTCAGACAGGAACAATTGACCAAATCCTTCACCAGAGATTTGATTGTCTATCATATTGACCTGCAACAAGGGACATGCAACTTAATGCAACCTAAGAACCTTCCTACCCCTCCTAAAGTGGTGTTCCATCATCCACAGAAGCTGCACAACATCCTATTCCATCCCTATGCCACTCCCAATCCCAAGGCATTTCCACAGGGATATGATCCCTGTGGAAGACACAGGTGTAAGACCTGCCAAATCCACCCACCCTGCACTTCCTATTCCAGTCATGTCAAAGGCTTGTCATGCGCCATCAGAGGCCAGGCCACTTGTGAAAGGAACCTTGTTATATTCTGCTCTGCTGCAATCATTGCAGAACTTTTTATATTGGTATGACTACCAACTAGCTGTCAGTGAATCCTATAGCACAACAGGCACCTGAACATAAGATGCTTGATTCCAATTGCAGTTTCACAACACAGACCATCTGTATTCTCCCCTACATCACCAGCTATCTGATCTGTATAGATGGAAGATATTCTTACTGTACATTCTTGGCTCCTGAAATTATCCCAAGCTCAACCTTCAGTAACCTACAGTTCCCACACCTCCCACCCATCAGTTTCCACCTGATCTGTCTTACACCTCCTCCAAATTCACATCCCCTCATCCCCACTGTGCATAGCTCTCTGCCAATTTACTAACTGTTCTTTTTCCCCTTCTCTGCCCCTCTCCTTTTTCACTCCTCATTTCCCTCCCCAACCCACCACCCACCCTTGTAACTCTGCAACCATCAAGTCCCTGCATGCTACACCAGGTATCACAGACTCCTCTTCCCCCAACCATACTCTGCTATCCCTGCCACTTTCCCATCCTCCCTGTATTGCTGCTCATGTTTGAAGTGACACCACTGCATTCTGATCAGAGTGACTGGAGATAGTGGGCTTGTATGCATGATACATGCTTACCTGTGAGAAAGTGTGTTTGTTTGATTTTCTGAATAAGGCTCTGACTGAAAGCTAAACGTTTAACAGTCTTTTTGTTGTGCCTGTCTAAAACTGAATGTATCATCTATACAATGAGTAGCAACCTATCCCTTTAATAATAACAAAAATATTATGAAAAGGATAGTCTGCTACTCTCTGTAATGATGACATGCTGAGTTGCAGATAGGCACTACACAACAGCTGTTACATACACACTTTCAGCCAATGCATTCTTCAGAAAAGAAAAAAAAACACACACATTCACACAAGCAAGCATATGTCACACATACATGAGTGCTATCTCCAGGCACTCAATCTAGAAAGCAACCAAAACACATCATGTGGGAGGAAAAATCTGGATAGGGGCTGGGAAGGGAAAGGGGAAGGGATAGTAGGGTATGAATGGGGTAAAAAGAATCAGCTCTGCCTGGCGGAGCATGCTGGCACTTGAGATGGCAGTATAAAAGCTGCAAAGCTGCTGCCAGGTGCAGAGTCATGAGGCTGGGGAAGAAGGTAGAGGCAGGGGGAGGGGGGGTTAGAAAGGAGAGGAGCAGACAAAGGGAAAAGCTCAATGGGTGCACTGGCAGAGAGCAGTGCAAAATGTGGGTGAGAAGGTGACAGGACAGGTGGGTGGAGGGTGTGAGGGCAGTAGGTTACTTTAGGTTAAGTCTGGGATGGTTTCTGGGGCAGAGAAGGTGCCGTAAGGATAACTCCCACCTGTGCAGTTTCGAAAAGCTAGTGGTGGCACGAGAGGATCCAGAGAACCCTGGTTGTGAAGCAGCCACTGTAATTAAGCATGTCACATTCACATGCATGTAGTGCCACAAGTTCTGCCTGCTCTTGGCCTCACTTTGGCAGTGGCCATTTATCCTGATGGACAGATGGTTGGTAGTCATACCAATATAAAAAGCTGTGCAATGATTGCAACAGGGGTAGTATATGCCATGTCTGCTTTCACAGGTAGCTTGGCCTCTGATGGTATAGGGAAAACATGTGAAGATGTGTAACAGTCTTGGGGGAAGGAGGGATATGGCAGGGTCATTCCATGTCAAATCGTGCAGATCATGTTACCCATCATCTCATATTTTCATGAAACTTTACACATTTGCTTGTACTTATAACATAAGAACTTGGGCAAAATTTTTTGCTCTCAGACTAAAACTTATTTTACAGCAAATTTTAAATGTAGTGATATTCTGTTAACTGGGCTCTGCAAGAATGCCAATGCAAAATGGCACTTATCTACATAAATGCCCATCACTTAGGTGTTTATGAAGCTTTTGATTTGGATTTTTTCATACATTACAAGAAGCACATACTTAACAGAAATTTAATTATTCAAGGAGTAAAGTTACAAAGAACAATACAAAAAATTAGTATGTGTCACTTTCCAATTTCTGGAAAAAGTACAGACACATTGAAAAATGGCAATATCACATTTCTTCAACTTGGTGGGAACATATAATTGGTCTTAAATAATTTTCAAGACAGCACACATTGTAATAAAATAAAATTATTAATGGATTTTCTGCAGACGGACACAGAAATAAATCTGAAATCACAATACTTTGTGTTGTGATGGAAAAAAAAATTCTAAGTAAGATCATCCATACCTGACACCCACTGCTTCAAATTTTTGTGAAACTTTTTCTGCTTGTTACTTTCTGCATGGCAATAGTCAATGCAAAATTTCTCCATGTACTTTATGTAGTTTGAAGGGGAAAAAAGGGATCTTTTTTACAAATGTAAATGCCGCAAATGAAGTTTCTCATTTGGTTTGCTTTACTTCAGACAGAAATATTAATAACAATAACAAAAAGTATCTTATTTTCAACACACCACTGTCATATTTCCCCAGATGTCAGGGAAGAGACCTATCTTTATCAGAAAAAAAATTAGTAACTTTTCTTGACTTATGGGGATAAACACACATCAAAAAAACTTTTGCATCACCTTTCTTCTGGGAGTTCCAGAACCTGTGCAGAAAATTGGAATAGAGATCAACATAAACATGATTTCCATCCTTTCTATTGCTCATGAAAATCACACATTGCATGTTGTACCACCATACAAAGAGACCTTCAGGTTTGGTGATCCAGATTGCTGAACACACCAGTACCTCTAATACCCAGTAGCACATCCTCTTGCATTGACACATCCCTGTATTCGTCATGGCATACTCTCCACAAGTTCATCAAGGCACTGTTCATCCAGATTGTCCCACTCCTCAACAGCGATTCAGCGTAGATCACTCAGGGTGGTTGGAGAGTCACATCATCCATAAACAGCCCTTTTCAGTCTATCCCAGGCATGTTTGATAGGGTTCATGTCTGGAGAACATTCTGGCCAGTCTACTTGAGTGATGTTGTTATCCTGAAGGAAGTCCTTCATAAGATATGCATGATGAGGGTGCGAACTGTCATCCATGAAAATGAATCCCTTGCCAATATGCTTCCAATACGGTTGCACTATCAGTCAGAGCATGGCATTCACGTATCGTACAGCCATTATGGTGCCTTCCATGACCACCAGCGGCATACGTCGGCCCCACATAATGCCATCCCAAAACAGCAGGGAACCTCCACCTTGCTGCACTCACAGGACAGGGTGTCTAAGGTGTTCAGCCTGACCGGACTGCCTCCAAACACGTCTCTGACGATTGTCTGCTTGAAGGCATATGCGACACTCATCAGTGAAGAGAACATGATGCCAATCCTGAAAGGTCCATTTGGCAAGTTGTTGGGCCCATCTGTACCACTCTGCATAGTGTGGTGGTGGCAAAGATGGACCTCGCCATGGATGTTGGGAGTGAAGTTGCGCATCATGCAGCCTATTGCGCATAGTTTGAGTCATAACATGATGCCCTGTGGCTGCATGAAAAACGTTATTCAACATGGTGGCATTGCTGTCGGGGTTTCTCTGAGCTATAATTCAGAGGTAGTGGTCATCCACTTTAATAGTAGCCCTTGGGCAGCCCGAGTGAAGCATGTCATTGACAGTTCCTGTCTCTCATTACCTCCTCCATGTCAAAAGAACACTGCTTTGGTTCACTCCAAGATGCTTGGCCACTTCCCTTGTTGAGAGCCCTTCGTGGCACAAAGTAACAATGTGCATGCAATCGAACTGCGGTATTGACCATCTAGGCTTGGTTGAACTACAGACAACATAAGCCGCATAAGCCGAGTACCTCCTTCTTGGTGGAATGACTGGAACTGATCAGCTGTCGGATCCCCTCAATCTAATAGGCACTGCTCATACATGGTTGTTTACATCTTTGGGCAGGTTTAGTGACATCTCTGACCAGTCAAAGGGACTGTGTCTGTGATACAACATGCACAGTCAACATCTATTTTTAGGACTTCTGGGAACCAGGTTGTTGCAAAAGTTTTTTTGATGTGTGTAGAAAATCAACATAAACTCTTGTGGTCCAAGCAATAATTTTTAAATGTGTAAAACATCTTCTGACAGCTGATACAAGATTTATTTTTATCAAAACTCTGATACTATTTAAAAAAAAAGAAGAAGCACCCTGAGTTTTGATGGATATTGGATGTTCATTTAACGTATATCACATCATTGTTCAGAAGATCGTTCAAATCAAACTATGTAAACTGACAACCTATAGCAAGGTTGCCTCATGAAATAACAGAGCGAAAAGTTATAAATGCAATTGAAATATTTTCGTTACATGGGTTAACTTTATTTAGGGTGTCAAATTAGCATCTTCAAAGAACAATTATTGTAGCCACACTAGTGTTAATTTAACCCTTTCACAGCTACGGGCGTACATGTATGCCCGGCAGGTAGAAAGGCCAGATGGCTAAGGCCATAGATGTATGCCCAGTGGGCGGGAAGTCCAGATAGCTATGGGCATTCATGTACGCCCGGCAGGCGGAACATCCAGATGGCTAATGGCTATCAAATACGCCCAAGCTTGGGAGCAGGTAAATGTACACAATAGAACAGCTAATCAATGTTTTCTGCATTTCTGACGACAGTGTCATTATCTGGTCTTCTTTGTAATGTAGGAAAGCACTTTAGTTTTCACCTCCTCTGGGCCCTTTTTGCTTATGAGTCTAACATTTGGCCAGTCCTCTTTTCGCTTTGATGAGACAACAGACTTCACATGTGCAGCCTTTGCCACCTCTGAATGCAATTTATAGCACAAGGAAATTACGAATATTCTTATGAATAGTAAAGACGAAGATTGTAGTTATATTTCAGAACTTTCTTCTGACGAAGAGTTGGACATGTCTGGATGAATTGCTGAATCCTCGACATCATGAACAGAAGATTCTTGCTCTGAAGATGGAAAAGAAGTTGATGTAAGTAAAACTTTGTCAGGAAAAAGAAAGTATGACTGGATGGAGAATCATCCAGTAATGAAATGACACCATTTTGTCAATACATTTAGCAGGTTAAAAGCAGACTTTAAAGAGTAAGCAAGTCATTTAGTTTTTTTTTTTTTTTTTTACTTCATGTCCATGGAATTCATTTCTGTCATCTGTACACATATCAATAATTATTACAAATTTATTACTGAAACAATGACGACAGTATCCAGGAGATTAGCATGCTGGAAGCACATACAGCCAGCAGAATTTTATTGCTTCCTAGCATGTTTTCTGCTTAAGCCTAGAAGTAAAAAGTTAGAAGTGAATGAATATTGCACTAAGGTGACAATCCCACCGCATCTCAAGATATTCTTGTAAAAATTTGTTTCATTGTAGATCACACAAAAAATAAATTCCACGTGGCTGTAGTACCCTTTGGAAACCTAGTGACTGACGAAAGTCTGCTACTTTACAAAGGAAGGCTCAGATTTAAGGAGTACATACCAAATAAACATAGCCATTTTGAGATTAAAATTTGTGTCCTTTGTGACATACAAACCAATGATATTTTGGATTATATTGTCTACACTGGTGCCACCACAGAAATAGAATCTTGAAATGCTGATTGGAGAAAATCAGGCGATATTGTTGTCAGTTTGCTATTGGAATACCTCAACAAAGGTCATATCATTTATTTAGACAGTTGGTATTCGAGACCCGAATTACTCTGGTGGCTCCATGATAAACATACAAATGCCATCGGAACAGTATGCAAAAATAAGAAACATCTACCACCATTGTCAGGCAAGCTAAATAATGGGGAAATACAGTTCAAGTCCTGTGGAACATTAATCACACTAAAATGGATGGACAAGAATGAAGTCATGATGCTTTCTACCATAAATGGATCAGAGTTTGTGGAGACAGAGAAATAAGAACATAGAACATGCCAAAACAAATTGAAATCTACCCGTGTTGTCAGGTATAATAAGTCAATGTGTGCAGCTTATAAGACAGACATGCTGTTATCTTCTGTACAGTGCTATCTGAAAGACAGTGAAATGGTACAACAAAGTATTCTTTCATTTGACTGACTTGTTTGTGCTTAATGCAAAAACTATTTTTGAAATACAAAAGCAACAGAAAGTACCACTAGCGAAATACCATTTGGAAATACTGCATCAGTTGATTGATAATTTTCATAGTCAAATGTGTAAAAGTGTGATCCAATGGAAAACCAAAGAAGAAAGCTGTTTCCAACTGCAGATTAAAGATAGTCACTATCCAGGGTGAGGAAGAAGAAGGTAGACGATTACTACATGGTTTCATACTGTGGAGAATCGACTTTAGGCTTTAATTACAAATGAAGCCATGGGCCTATCACAAAATGAGTTATCCAGATATATTCTTTGTTTAACTCCGAGTCCGGATACATGACACAATTTGGTTTTAAATTTCTGTAATGATTTTTATTTACGGTAGTAGCAAGAATTGTCTGAGATTTGGGTGTTTTTGCTGTGCACTACTCACTTTAAAACTATATATCTTGAAACACATTTGTTCCATGTTAATGAAATTGTAATATGTTGTAGACATGTACATCCATGGTGTAAGTCTCAGGTTACAGGAATTACTACTAAAAAATTTCGATCATTTTTTAAACCAACTGTTTTTCAACCCATAATAAACATATAACTGATAGTGTTGGTTAGTTTCAAAACTCTCTTTCATGGTTATCAGAAACTAAAACCACTGTGACCATACAGGGTATACTGTTTTTAGGAAGATCGTTACTGAACAATGGTTCTGTGCATGCCGGAACGTGCGGGAAGCCTGCAGTGGCCGTAGTCTACAGCAAACCTAGGGCTGAGTCTGTTGCCTGCCCGGCAAAGCGCACGCTGCATTTCCTCCCGTCAGCAGGCCAGGCAGCCAGGACACTTGGCCCCTGTAACTGCGAAAGGGTTAAAATGTATATGTTCAGCATTGATGATCCCTGAAACTATCAATGAAAATCTTAAGAGCATCTCTGTTTCCAATCCACTGTGACTGGTTATATCCTGTCAACTTCTATCTTTTTCACTAAAGTAAGACATTCTACCTAAAGATGTTGATTTAATTACACCAAGAGCACATAAAATGTTTTCCAGAGGCACAAAACAAGTCTTGCCTCTCAGATGAAAGGAATGACACTACTGGTCCAGGTGGGTGGAGAAAAATTAGTTCAACATCTCCTTCTTCATCACATACATTTCTGATGAAGGCATATGCAGCTGCTACAAAAGAATTTTGTTGAGTACAAGTACATGTCCATTGTGGGCATTTTCATTGAATGAAAAAAATCAAGGAAGGCTTTTCAGGTGAAGTTACTAATCTAATCTTTAAAGAATCACAAGAAAGTGGTTTGTAATGATGATAACTCCTGGTAGTAGGTATTGTACGGGTTGCTGAATATCTCTTCTGGAGGTTCCTGTGTAGGAAATCTACACTGACTTTCTCTAAGAAGTTGAAAAAAAATTGTCAACATTAGCTTTGCAGAAATAATTAACACCAGGTGCTGTTGTTATTTGTGCATCATCCACTATCTGAAGATTAGCTCTTTCAATATACACTTTATAGTTCCTCCCAAATGATCACACACAGATTTACCATGGCTAGTAGCAGAAAGGGGATGCTCAGCATCCATAGAAAAATAGCTTTTGTTCTCACACACATTTTTATAGCCTTTTCTATTCTTATAGTGAGCAGTACATCCATTAGTGAAATAATGCACTTTCTTCACTTGTGGGTAATGCTCTGCCAGCCATTTAACCATTTCTTTCCAGACAGCATTTACAAATCCTACATCATGTTCCATATCATCACTTATAAAGCTGTGGTTCACTATTACCAATTTACTTTATTCATTTACCATATAAACACACACAGCATAGATTGTACAGCTGTTTTTTGTCCAGTGGTAACTGAATTTCATTCTGAATTATAAAACTCTACTTTTCTGAAAAGTCCATTAACAGAACTGCTTTCTCCAGGATTAGATTTCCTTTCAATTTTTTCAATGATTTTGACTGACACTTAGATGTAAATTAGTGTGGTTTATGTGCCTGTAAAATTGATAACAATAAGTCTATGTATTCACCAACAGTTGCAAACTGCTTTACCAGTTCTGCCTGATGATCTGTGTTTATCCACTGGCTGAACTCAATTTCATCATCAGCATCTTTGTAAGCCAATTTCTTTTTTAATAATTCTGACAGTTTGTCATCACTCAGGCAATTATTACAGTGATGAAATATGCAGTCATAGTTTTCAGAGTCACATACAAGAAATTTTATAAGCTCTTTCCATGTTTCTTCATTATGTTCCACATCCAAAAGCATAAACACACTCTGAATGAGTGATGGCAGTACCAGCTAAAATACACCACTTCAGTCTCAGCTAACAAAATTTAGAAAGACCAATGTTAATGTTTGGATTCTACCATTTAGAACCAGAGTATGGTTCTCTTAAGTTGCAAAGAATGAATCTTTTCTTACACATACACATTCTTCTGAATGCTAACTTTGTCTTTTGCTCCTGGTAACATTTGAGTATATTCTTCATTCTGGTAGAAATCAGTGACAATCTTTACCACTTCATCAGCATTACTTTCCCCCTTTATGGTTTAGGAACTGATAAAATATCCAGTTTTGTTTTCAGTTTCCTCACTTGTCAAATCACATACTCACTACCACTGAATTCTGACATTTTGTTTTCTTTTGACCAAGAGGGTGGAGCTACAGTTAAAATTTGAACTTTTTCAGGTACTCTTACACTAGCCACTTCCTGCTTCATTAATTATATCATGGCATAAAAATCTTTGGCTTTCTTAACCATTCCGTCACCAAATTTTGCTTCTCTATGGTCAGAATTTTCAATACTGCAATCTAGTGCCCGACACACTTTTCTTTCCAAAACATGCTTCACTTCTTTTAGCTTCTTTTTGCCATATACAGCCTGCTGTGATTTTGAATGGAGTGAAGTTTTAAGGGAGAGCACTTCAGATCATGTAAAGTTTTATTTGCATCCTCAATATATTTAATTTTTAGTTCTGATTTGTAAAATGTCACCTCTGGGTCATCTACATCACTTTCATTTCTATCGCTGATGTCAGTTTTCTGTTCACAAATCTTACAACATGTTGTGCACAGTTTTTGGCCTGGTTTTATGTAGATTCTTTTAGCGCTTAATGTTTTAGAGAAAGACAAGATTTTTTAACTGTTTGTTTGTGTTTTATGAAAGGACCACAACAAGTTCTTCGATAACTTTCAAAAACTTTTAAATAATAGTATCTTTGATGTCCACATATAGTAACACTTTCTTGATCTTGTGGAAGGCTTATATTGGATTGCAGGAATATCAAATCTTGAAACTTCCTGGCAGATTAATACTGTGTGCCCGACCGAGACTCGAACTCAGGACCTTTGCCTTTCGCGGGCAAGTGCTCTACCAACTGAGCTACCGAAGCACGACTCACGCCTGGTACTCACAGCTTTACTTCTGCCAGTACCTCGTCTCCTACCTTCCAAACTTTACAGAAGCTCTCCTGCTCTCCTGGCAGAAGTAAAGCTGTGAGTACCGGGCGTGAGTCGTGCTTCGGTAGCTCAGTTGGTAGAGCACTTGCCCGCGAAAGGCAAAGGTCCCGAGTTCGAGTCTCGGTCGGGCACACAGTTTTAATCTGCCAGGAAGTTTCATATCAGCGCACACTCCGCTGCAGAGTGAAAATCTCATTCTGGAAACATCCCCCAGGCTGTGGCTAAGCCATGTCTCCGCAATATCCTTTCTTTCAGGAGTGCTAGTTGTGCAAGGTTTGCAGGAGAGCTTCTGTAAAGTTTGGAAGGTAGGAGACGAGGTACTGGCAGAAGTAAAGCTGTGAGTACCGGGCGTGAGTCGTGCTTCGGTAGCTCAGTTGGTAGAGCACTTGCCCGCGAAAGGCAAAGGTCCCGAGTTCGAGTCTCAGTCGGGCACACAGTTTTAATCTGCCAGGAAGTTTCATATCAGCGCACACTCCGCTGCAGAATGAAAATCTCATTCTGGAAACATCCCCCAGGCTGTGGCTAAGCCATGTCTCCGCAATATCCTTTCTTTCAGGAGTGCTAGTTGTGCAAGGTTCGCAGGAGAGCTTCTGTAAAGTTTGGAAGGTAGGAGACGAGGTACTGGCAGAAGTAAAGCTGTGAGTACCGGGCGTGAGTCGTGCTTCGGTAGCTCAGTTGGTAGAGCACTTGCCCGCAAAAGGCAAAGGTCCCGAGTTCGAGTCTCGGTCGGGCACACAGTTTTAATCTGCCAGGAAGTTTCATACCAGCGCACACTCCGCTGCAGAGTGAAAATCTCATTCTGGATATCAAATCTTGTTGGTCTTCCCTCAGCTCTTCTATTTTTTGTAGAGTTTTTACTAAGGTACAGGTTGTCAAATGACATGGTGTTTTTAGTAATTTTCCAACAGTGCATAAACTCACATATTCCACTGCAGTTAACTGAGCACTAGGTCACTTAAAACAGACTTCATGTAAGTGGAATGATAGAGTCGCACCACAAACACATATGACAAGTCTCACAGAAAGACAAAGAACAACTGAGTCTAAAAAGACTGCTTTTTGCATGTCAGTTATTCTCAACAATGAATTTCATCAATTGTAGCATCCTTTTCATGCCCATAAAGGTTTCAAACAAGATACTCCTGTCTAAGAACACTTTTTTTGACTGTGAGTAGGTGACTGGTTTAACACATAAATCATATATGTTATAGCCTTTAAAAAATTACTGTATTAGTCAAATAGAAGGAAATAAAATTGCACACTGAAAGTTAACTTGTTTACTTTGAATGAATTATACTTAAATATGCTAATTTGATACCCTTGTGGCTGAGGCAGTGAGACAGTGAGTGGATGGACTTACTTAAAATGACATTTTTCCTTCACAGCAAAAAGTACTTTGATTTCAGAAATGCATGTCAATTAGCAGAAGACTCATTAAGTTTTTTATTTTATTTGCGAGCTTGCAATCTAGGTGATTATTTAAGACCAAAATCAGGTTCCAAGCAGGTTGGATAAATGCGATGTAAGCATTTTTTCACATCCTCACAATTTTTCTGAAATTGAATATTGAAATAGATTAATCCTTTTTTAAAATTTTCTTTGTAACTTCACTGCTTCCATAACTGGACATTTGTTAACTACATGCCCTACTTAACTTCTGAAAAAAAAGATCCAAATCAAAACATTATAAACACCTGAGTTATGGGCATTTATGTAGATAAGTACCATTTTGCATTGACATTCTTGCAGAGCTTGGTTATCAGAATACCACTACATTAAAAAATTCAATGTAAAACAAAGTTGTAGTCTGAGACCAAAAAGATTTTGCAGAAGTTTGTATGTTATAAGTATACGCAAATAAGCAAAGTTTTTTGAAAATATGAAATAGAGTGTTACAAATCTTTGAATTGGTGGGTGTTTTGATGTGGAATGATCTGACACATGAATCTGTATGCAGACTAGATCTGGGGATAGTGCCTGTCTATGAAGGCCTTTGTGAAACTTTCAGCATACTGGGCAAAGGATGTTTTGTCAGTGCAGATGCCCCATCTCTGGGTGGCCAGGCCGTATAGGAGAGATTTTTAAGTGTGGAAGGGATGGTAGCTGTTGAAATGCAGGTACTGTTGGTGGTTTTTAATGTGGACAGAGGTGTGGATGGAGCCATCATAGAGGAGGAGGTCAATGTCCACCCAGAAGGTACTGAGCTGCATTGAGAAGGTTCAAGAGAGGTTGATGGGAGAGATGGTGTACAGGTTGTGAAAGAATGAGGATAGAGTGTCCTAGGCCTGAGTCCATATCATGAAAATATCATCAATGAACCTGAACCAGACTGTGGTTTGGGGTTTCGGGAGGTTAGGAAGGTTTCCTGTAGACAGCCCACAAACATTTTGGCATGGGGATGCCATGCAGCTGCCCATGGCTGTGCCAATGATTTGTTTGTGTACCTTCCCTTCAAAGGGAATAATGCTGACATCCCTAACAGAACTTTCCATTGTTTAAATAATATGTCTATTACATTCAAATGTGTGTATAAGTTATCTTCATCTTGTCCCAAATTTCTGTAATCATTCTACATGTGCACTGTTAGCAGAAATAATTTATATTATCTCAGCAGCCAACATTTTCAAGATAATCTGTGAAAAATAGCATCTGCAATGTTCATTCTTCATTAAAAAAAGCATTTCACATCACATAATCAGTAAAATTGGAAGTAACAAGGAACTGGATTCACAATAATCTATTTTCTTAATTGTCAGTGCAGAAGAAAATTTCTCTTATTGATTTTATACTTTATCCTGCATAAAATAATACTGTGAATTGAAGATACCATTGTTTACATTGGAAAACATCAGGAGATTAAATCTATAGGTGACAAATGCAAACCAGCTTTGGCACCACATGACTCAGAGATTACTGGATAATATTCAAACCATTATGAACTAGTTTGTTGATATCTCAAGCCTCCTGACTTACAAATATAAAAATAGTACTCATCTTTATCAGAGAAACTATTGCGAATGTATTAATACCTATACAATTGATTGTCCACACTGAATAAAGTCATGCGTATCATTTAAGACCAGTGGTATAAACTTACCAGTGTCACTTAAAGGTTTAAGAATAAATATATTTCTTTACTATATCCACATTTTCATCACCATATTAGCTTTTTTCACTGTTGAGTCTACAACTTTCCTCTTAAGGAATTTAGTTCATCTTTAAGAGCTCCAATGAGTCTGTGTAGCAACTCGATAATTTCATTTTTAGAGTTTTCCAGCTTTACACATCTATCATGCTCACACACAACAGTATAATGGGAACACATCCAGAGAGAATTGTGGCCAATTTCACATGAGCTGTGCTTGTGTGAATGTGTGTGTTTTTTCTACTTCTGCAAAATAGTAGGCAAAAAGATAAAGTTCTACATTCTGGCCCTAGGCAGGTCAATTGGGCCCAACAGACTGCCATGTGATCCTCTGCCAATGACATCATCAATTGCAGTGTGGAGGGGCATGTGATCAGTATACCGCTCTCCAGGCTGTTGTTGGGTCTCTTGACCTTGGAACCACTACTAATCAGTCAGTAGCCCTCCAATTGGCCTCACGAGGAAGAGTGCACCCAATTCCAGTCCTCCCACCAAGGCAAAATCTTTGGCAGTACTAGGAATCAAACCCAGATTCCCTGAATTACAGTCAGAAACACTGAACACTCAATTATATGTATATTAGTCAACAGTTATGGCCATTTTATTATAACTTTGTATCTGTATCACTGAATGTATGTTGTTTGGCATAAAAACAATGTCTCAATGGCTCCAGCACTATGAAATTTAAATTTTGTTGACATATTTTGTGCAAGTAACAATAAAAAGCTGGGGATCAAAAACTCTTTGTGGCATTGATCACTAACAAATGACAGAAAATCAACATATGATTGCCAAAAGCAACAATTCTCCAGTTAGTTCTACATAATCTTTTTAAACTATCTTGAATGGTTTTATGAAATCCAACATATTTTCTCAACAGTGGCCCAGATCCAGTGAATACTCCTACATGAGTGTCTTCACACTCACTACTGTGACATAGGAGCAGTACAGCACATCATATACTAAAATTAACCCTAATTTTTTTTGCACAGTCACAGATCTTTTCCATGTACTGAGTGTACAATATTATAATGTAACATCACACCTATCCAGAAGTATCTACCCTATAAAAACAGAGTTAATTATTATTAAATGACTGAGAAACAGCCATTCTTATATTTATGGACATGCCTAAGGAGGCTTTATAGAGACCATACTTATTTCCCAATTTTTTCAGTCTAACAATATCAAGAAATATGTGAAGAGCTGAAACTTACAATATTAATGCCTACTTATAAAAGATGGAAATACGTAGGTAAGTAGTAAGTATCTCTGTGCCCCTGCCCCCCAACTACTCAGATTGTGTTAGAATGCATCTTATAACACATTATTAGCACACACTTTTGGCTATAACTTGTTACCAACTCGTATGTTTTCTGCCTGTAAAGCCTTCTTCCTCTAAATGAGACATGTTTAATCTCACAAAATGAATACCTTATTTCCATTTTCAGTGAATTATGTCTATGATAAGCACTTCAGACAAAAAATTAGTTACTCCCAGTCAAAACTGTGTCATACCGCATCTAGCCTTGATAACGGCCTCAGGATTGCAAGGAACATTGTCAACAATGTCCTTCAGGTATACCATACCCAGCTTAAGCCAGTCACTGATGATTACATTCTTGTACAGCTGTCAAACTGCAGAGATGCTGATCTCAGACATTATCTATGAGATTAGGATTGAGTGATTTAGCGGACCATCTGAGGTGCGATAGGGAGACTGAACATTTATCAGTTCAGGAATGGAAACTTTTTGCCCTGTGAAAGTGGCTGTTGCCACCTTTGAATATGGGACTATCCACATCACAAGCAACACGAAAGTGTTGAAGAACTCTAAGTCACCAAAAATATTGGAATAAACATTCTGGTTTATGATCACAGTAATCTGTATGAATGGACACAACTCATGGTACAAAAAGTACCCACGAAACATAGCAGAACAACCTCTAATCTGAACTATGTTCTCTGTACACTGTGTGTTAGATGCCCCACTGAGCTGTCAGTGTCATCAGGGCCTTGTATAATTTGAAAAAGAGTGAAAATAAGGCTTATTGGACTATTATAAGCATCTCCTATCAGCTGCTCTTCAGATTCTGTGTTATTTGGCAAACTGAAAATATACAGTTTATGTATCAGTGAGAGCAATGGCATTTTGTAGGAAATATGAACCCAAATGCCCACTGAACACAGATCCCTTCACAATGTTCACTCAGAAACTGGCTGAGATGAACATGAGTTCACTGACAACAATTGACATTGGAAAGGCATGTCACTTATCTATTGTCCCTATCAATTGGATTCCTTCTACAACCATGCTCTTTTGCTGTGTTATGTGGCTGTGAATGGTACACTGTTCCTTGTAGACACATTAGAAAGTCAGCACTGGCACACCAACAAATCAGGCAACCTCATTCATAGTGTGAAAATGGGCACATCCAAACACAACAGCTCCCTTTCCACTGTTCTTCCATGAATTCACACCAACCCCTTTTACTGCACTGGTTCCATACAACTGAGTAGCATCAACACTTTACTTCACTGACAGGCTTATGTCAGTGGTGGAGGTTTACATGACTGCCTAGTACCAGTTTTTCACCTAATTCAGCTCTCCAAAGTGTACTCTCTTACGAGTGGTGAATAATATTTTTTGTGGTAATTTTATATTACTATGACATGGAATGTGATGATTCAATGTAAAACATAAATAAAAATACAAAAATACAGATGTTGCCCACTACATAAGAGGTTTTAATTAGATTTGGCCTTTGCTTAACATACACTCCTGGAAATGGAAAAAAGAACACATTGACACCGGTGTGTCAGACACACCATACTTGCTCTGGACACTGCGAGAGGGCTGTACAAGCAATGATCACACGCACGGCACAGCGGACACACCAGGAACCGCGGTGTTGGCCGTCGAATGGCGCTAGCTGCGCAGCATTTGTGCACCGCCGCCGTCAGTGTCAGCCAGTTTGCCGTGGCATACGGAGCTCCATCGCAGTCTTTTAACACTGGTAGCATGCCGCGACAGCGTGGACGTGAACCGTATGTGCAGTTGACGGACTTTAAGCGAGGGCGTATAGTGGGCATGCGGGAGGCCGGGTGGACGTACCGCCGAATTGCTCAACATGTGGGGCGTGAGGTCTCCACAGTACATCGATGTTGTCGCCAGTGGTCGGCGGAAGGTGCACGTGCCCGTCGACCTGGGACCAGACCGCAGCGACGCACGGATGCACGCCAAGACCGTAGGATCCTACGCAGTGCCGTAGGGGACCGCACCGCCACTTCCCAGCAAATTAGGGACACTGTTGCTCCTGGGGTATCGGCGAGGACCATTTGCAACCGTCTCCATGAAGCTGGGCTACGGTCCCGCACACCGTTAGGCCGTCTTCCGCTCACGCCGCAACATCGTGCAGCCCACCTCCAGTGGTGTCGCGACAGGAGTGAATGGAGGGACGAATGGAGACGTGTCGTCTTCAGCGATGAGAGTCGCTTCTGCCTTGGTGTCAATGATGGTCGTATGCGTGTTTGGCGCCGTGCAGGTGAGCGCCACAATCAGGACTGCATATGACCGAGGCACACAGGGCCAACACCCGGCATCATGGTGTGGGGAGCGATCTCCTACACTGGCCGTACACCACTGGTGATCGTCGAGGGGACACTGAATAGTGCACGGTACATCCAAACCGCCATCGAACCCATCGTTCTATCATTCCTAGACCGGCAAGGGAACTTGCTGTTCCAACAGGACAATGCACGTCCGCATGTATCCTGTGCCACCCAACGTGCTCTAGAAGGTGTAAGTCAACTACCCTGTCCAGCACGATCTCCGGATCTGTCCCCCATTGAGCATGTTTGGGACTGGATGAAGCGTCGTCTCATGCGGTCTGCACGTCCAGCATGAACGCTGGTCCAACTGAAGCGCCAGGTGGAAATGGCATAGCAAGCCGTTCCACAGGACTACATCCAGCATCTCTACGATCGTCTTCATGGGAGAATAGCAGCCTGCATTGCCGCGAAAGGTAGATATACACTGTACTAGTGCCGACATTGTGCATGCTCTGTTGCCTGTGTCTATGTGCCTGTGGTTCTGTCAGTGTGATCATGTGATGTATCTGACCCCAGGAATGTGTCAATAAAGTTTCCCCTTCCTGGGACAATGAATTCACGGTGTTCTTGTTTCAATTTCCAGGAGTGTATATTCAAAAATATTCCAGAAAGAGCATAAAAAAAAACAAGTTTCTGAACGTGCTGTTTGAAGCTTTCCCATTGCTGCATCTGCTTGATAGGTTCCCGGAAATTACACCTGCGTTGTTCTAGAAACCCAACATATAAATTAGAGAGATTCTCAGCGACGCAACAGTAGCACCTGAAGATGGCGGGCACTTGTCTCGCTGAAATATTGAGCGGTTTTTACTATATTATCCAGCATAATTCCCGGGAACCTATCAAGCAAGTTACTGATCATTTAGAGCTATGGAGAAACTAAATAAAATATATCTCTACCTTGAAGATGGTGATTCCAAGTAATATACATGCTAAAAATGAAAATAATGTCAGCTGAGACATTGATTCTCTTCTAAACTTTAGAAGAGAGAGAGAGAGAGAGAGAGAGAGAGAGAGAGAGAGAGAGAGAGAGAGAGAAACAGAGAGAGAGAGCAGTTGAGAAAGAAGAGGAGGAGATGATGCGGTATACAGGTGATGGGAAATCAATACACCATTAACATAACAAAATACAGTAACTTACTTCTCAGGATGCACTGCCATTGATGATATGACTCCTACTGATCTATCAAGGAGAAACTCACAAGCATTCCTCATAACATTTACAAGTCCAACTTGGCCAGATTCTGTGCCTTTCATGGAAAAAAAGAAAGGAAAAATGATTATCTGGTTACAGTATGGAGCACAATTAAGGAAATAAAGTAAAAACTGATTTCAATGAAAATTCAAAAATGTCATATAAACAAAATATGTACCTTATTAAGAAACATTAAAGTAATGCTTCAATATCTAAAACATTTAAGCTGTTTTATACTATTTTACCTATTATTCATATTATATAGTTAAGCCAGCAGGGCAGAAATAAATGGCAGAAAGAAATTGAAGAAATAAAGCAACCAGTCAGTGTCTGGTTACTGTATGTCTTCTTTCATTGCATGTTAATGTCATAAGTGAACACATGTAGGTCATCCACTATGTCAGAACACCAAATAAAAGACACTGTATGGACCTGCCAGTGCCGTTCAGCTCCTATAAACATATTTCAGTTATGCCTCTCTCTGATCACAGTGCAAGACAATTACTTCATTGTAACTGCTGTTTTCAACTTTACAAAATGCAACTAAATGATTAAGATTACACAAAATGTGTTATGTATACTGGAAAAATGCTTGATGCGATGACTGACAACTTAGTTCTCATGGTGACCAACACACCTCTTCTCCATTTATCTGGTTATGTTGCCAATCAGAGCTTCCACTGTTGGTCAGATAAAAAGTATAAAGACATTCATGAATGTCCTTTCCATAATTACAAATTGACAAATGTGGGTTAGAATCATGAAGGAGTGTGTAATAAGGTCATACATGTTGAGACAGTCCTGATGTTTTTGGGAGGAATGGTTAACAAGCAGTGATGGTGCTTGTAGTGCATTACATGTCAATACTTGAAAATCTCCTCATACCTGATCTAAGAAGAAAAAGGAAAAGAATAACAACATGGTGTGGCTTCAGAAAGATGAGGTAACTACTTACACAGATAGTACTCTGATGGACATTTTGAGGGCTAGATTCCAAGAGTGCTTAATTTCTCACACTTGTGACTCATATGAGCCAAAAATTACAATGTTCTCAGGATATACATGATTTTTTTTGGGGGGTGGGGGGGATACTGTAAATCAAGGGTATATGTAAATAAACCACATACACTGAGCAACGTGTTTTTGACAGTTTCAAAAGAAGACTTGCACAGTGCAGTGCAATAAATAACACCAGTCTCAAAATTCTAAGAATTTGTATTACAGGCTTTGCTCATATTGCTCGTAAAAGGAATTTGTATTATAGGCTTCATTCATACTGCTCTAAAAATATAATATATAACATAATAAATATATTAAAAAGGTGTGTACTGACCATGGTATTATTAATTTAAAAAATCAGATTTTTTTCTGTACCCTGTATTACACAGCAATGTGGAGAGTGTAACAGGACAGCCTCCTTGAGCATTACTATTCGTCAACAGTAATTGTTGATACCAGTATTATTTTTCAAATTTCGGACATGTCAATTTTATCTCAGTTGCTATTCTGAAAACTTTCATACAATTTTATATACAGTATGTTATCTTTCAAGCTAAAATTCACGAAAAGGAATTAATTTATAAAATATGTTAGTTTTGATGTTATATTTGATAAGTACTAGTTCCGAACGTACATTAAATTTTTTTTTTTTTCAAACATTTTAAATTCACTTAAAATTTCTATTATTAATTATGCGATCCTATACTGCTTACTATGTTTATTTCTAGATTCATCTATGAAATAATAATAGAAATTAATAATGTAACAAAAACAAGCAGGAATTTATTCGTTAAGAAAAGTTGTACACCCTTTAGAATATAGCTATTTCCACAGGGTGTGAGGGTTGAAAGCTTGCTTCTGACATGATCGGAAGTATTTTTGTATAATAGGTGTGAACAATGCAATTTTGGCTTTGTAAATGTGAAAACCTTGCCGTTGATGGGGAGGCTTGATGGCTCAGCAATACAGATAGCCGTACTGTAGGTGCAACCACAACGGAGGGGTATCTGTTGAGAGGCCAGACAAATGTGTGGTTCCTGAAGAGGGGCAGCAGCCTTTTCAGTAGTTGCAGGGGCAACAGTCTGAATGATTGGCTGATCTGGCCTTGTAACACTAACCAAAACGGCCTTGCTGTGCTGGTACTGCGAACAGCTGAAAGCAAGAGGAAACTAAGGCCGTAATTTTTCCCTAGGGCATGCAGCTTTACTGTATGGATAAATGATGATGGCGTCCTCTTGGGTAAAATATTCTGGAGGTAAAATAGTCCCCCATTCGGATCTCTGGGCGGGGACTACTCAGGAGGACGTTGTTATCAGGAGAAAGAAAACTGGCGTTCGATGGATCGGAGCGTGGAATGTCAGATCCCTTAATTGTGCAGGTAGGTTACAAAATTTAAAAAGGGAAATGGATAGGTTAAAGTTGGATATGGTGGGAATTAGTGAAGTTCGGTGGCAGGGGGAACAAGACTTTTGGTCAGGTGAATACAGGGTCATAAATACAAAATTAAATAGGGGTATTGCAGGAGTAGGTTTAATAATGAATAAAACAATAGGAATGCGGGTAAGCTACTACAAACAGCACAGAGAATGCATTGTTGTGGCCAGGATAGACACGAAGCCCACGCCTATGACAGTAGTACAAGTCTATATGCCAATTAGCTCTGCAGATGATGAAGAAATTGAAGAAATGTATGATGAAATAAAAGAAATTATTCAGATAGTGAAGGGAGACGAAAATTTAATAGTCATGGGTGACTGGAATTTGGTAGGAGGAAAAGGGAGAGAAGGAAACATAGTAGGTGAATATGGATTGGGGGTAGGAAATGAAAGAGGAAGCCGCCTGGTAGAATTTTGCGCAGAGCATAACTTAATCATAGCTAACACTTGGTTCAAGAATCATCAAAGAAGGTTGTATACATGGAAGAACCCTGGAGATACTAAAAGGTATCAGATAGATTATATAATGGTAAGACAGAGATTTAGGAACCAGGTTTTAATTTGTAAGACATTTCCAGGGGTAGATGTGGACTCTGACCACAATCTATTGGTTATGAACTGTAGATTAAAACTGAAGAAACTGCAAAAAGGTGGGAATTTAAGGACATGGGACCTGGATAAACTGACTAAACCAGCGGTTGGCAGACTGTAAGGGAACAATTGACAAGAATGGGGGAAAGAAATACAGTAGAAGAAGAATGGGTAGCTTTGAGGGATGAAGTAGTGAAGGCAGCAGAGGATCAAGTAGGTAAAAAGACGAGGGCTAATAGAAATCCTTGGCTGACAAAAGAAATATTGAATTTAATTGATGAAAGGAGAAAATATAAAAATGCAGTAAATGAAGCAGGCAAAAAGGAATACAAGCGTCTCAACAATGAGATCGACAGGAAATGCAAAATGGCTAAGCAGGCATGGCTAGAGGACAAATGTAAGGATATAGAGGCTTATCTCACTAGAGGTAAGATAGATATTGCCTACAGGAAAATTAAAGAGACCTTTGGAGAAAAGAAAACGACTTGTATGAATATCAAGAGCTCAGATGGAAACCCAGTTCTAAGCAAAGAAGGGAAAGCAGAAAGGTGGAAAGAGTATATAGAAAGTCTATACAAGGGAGATGTACTTGCGGACAATATTATGGAAATGGAAGAGGATGTAGATGAAGATGAAATGGGAGATATGATACTGCGTGAAGAGTTTGACAGACCACTGAAAGACCTGAGTCAGATCAAGGCCCCAGGAGTAGACAACATTCCATTAGAACTTCTGACAGCCTTGGGAGAGCCAGTCCTGACAAAACTCTACCAACTGTTGGAGGCTGACCTTGGGGAAGATCAGTTTGGATTCCGTAGAAATATGGGGACACGTGAGGCAATACTCACCCTACGACTTATTTTAGAAGCTAGATTAAGAAAAGGCAAACCTACGTTTCTAGCATTTGTAGACTTAGAGAAAGCTTTTGACAATGTTGACTGGAATACTCTCTTTCAAATTCTAAAGGTGGCAGGGGTAAAATACAGGGAGCGAAAGGCTATTTACAGTTTGTACGGAAACCAGATGGCAGTTATAAGAGTCGAGGGACATGAAAGGGAAGCAGTGGTTGGGAAGGGAGTAAGACAGGGTTGTAGCCTCTCCCCGATGTTGTTCAATCTGTATACTGAGCAAGCAGTAAAGGAAACAAAAGAAAAATTCGGAGTAGGTATTAAAATTCATGGAGAAGAAATAAAAACTTTGAGGTTCGCCGATGACATTGTAATTCTGTCAGAGACAGCAAAGGACTTGGAAGAGCAGTTGAATGGAATGGACAGTGTCTTGAAAGGAGGATATAAGATGAACATCAACAAAAGCAAAACAAGGATAATGGAATGTAGTCTAATTAAGTCGGGTGATGCTGAGGGAATTAGATTAGGAAATGAGGCACTTAAAGTAGTAAAGGAGTTTCGCTATTTGGGGAGCAAAATAAGTGATGATGGTCGAAGTAGAGAGGATATAAAATGTAGGCTGGCAATGGCAAGGAAAGCATTTCTGAAGAAGAGAAATTTGTTAACATCGAGTATAGATTTAAGTGTCAGGAAGTCGTTTCTGAAAGTATATGTATGGAGTGTAGCAATGTATGGAAGTGAAACATGGACGATACCTAGTTTGGGCAAGAAGAGAATAGAAGCTTTCAAAATGTGGTGCTACAGAAGAATGCTGAAGATTAGATGGGTAGATCACATAACTAATGAGGAGGTACTGAACAGGATTGGGGAGAAGAGGAGTTTGTGGCACAACTTCACTAGAAGATGGGATCGGTTGGTACGACATGTTCTGAGGCATCAAGGGATCATAAATTTAGTATTGGAGGGCAGCATGGAGGGTAAAAATCATAGAGGAAGACCAAGAGATGATTACACTAAGCAGATGCAGAAGGATGTAGGTTGCAGTAGGTACTGGGAGATGAAGAAGCTTGCACAGGATAGAGTAGCATGGAGAGCTGCATCAAACCAGTCTCAGGACTGAAGACCACAACAACAACAACAAATGTGAAAAATCAAAATACTATATGACATATTAAAAAGTGAGAAAATCAGTGTAAAATATATTTACGTAAAAAATTCTGCAACAACAGTCTTCAAATTCTGCTTATCCATTATGGATATTTTAGAACTGTGACTGTTTATTGAATGTAAATAAGTTATATAAAACTGCAACCAGTCACTGGTTGCAATTTTATATAACTTATTTACAATCTTCCAATTTATTTAGTTCAAACCAACCATGAAGTCCTGATGTTAGATTTGCAGCTTCAAGAATCAGAACCCTAGACAAGAAGAACTGGAGACATCTCAGCATGACAAGCTAAGTAAACTTGAATGTTTATTGTAATCTTCGCTCCTCTCAAATCTTCATCAAAGACTTTACTTGTTAATTACTTGGACTGGGCATTGTTTAATGTGGACAACAGATGGAAGAAGGAATGTAGGGGGAGTTTACAAGCAGAGGCTTATCCAGGATTAACTGACTAATAATGAAGTTTTGTCTGTTGTAGAAATTGTTTTATTTCATTGACTTTTGGAATTTATGTATGAATAAATGTCTGATCATTTGGAGTAAAACTGAAGATCAAAGGATCTGTATACCAACAGTGATGACGCACTACAAATAATGATGGACTGGATCTAAAAATGAGGAGGAAATTACAACTACAACCAGGGACATCAAAAATGAAAGATAAGTACAAATTATTTTTGAAGTTCATTTGTTTGCTTGTTAAGAAAATGATTAGGGACAGAAGCAAAAGTTGCACTTGCAATTAGACATTAATAACAGTGTTAATGATGTGGCACATGTATCTGAAATTGAACAGAATTAACATCAGACTTCTCATTTATGTTTTGATCAAAAGTTCTGGGATACTATGATAATTATGGTGATGCAAGTGCTAATCACAAACCAGAATGTAAGAGTAGTGAGAATTTTGTAGTAGTATGTACTAAAGATTTCTTCTCTTGGGTGGAAAACAGTGTTGTTAATGTATGTGAATCAGGTGATGACTGTATTGGATCTGAACTAGGTGATATTTTTGATGTAGATGTGAATGAGAGTTGTGAAGTAACTGAGGTTGTTATGTCTGAGACTGGTGGCTTATAGCAAATGAATGTAGGTCAGATAAGTGACTCTGATGGAGATGAGACTTGTGTTGTTAATAATGTTATTGATGAAGTAATTTTAGACGAATATGATTTTGAGTATCCGGTTATTTGTAAATGATATTGACAATACAAGTAAGGTAAGATATATATGTGATGTTGTAAGTGAGGGTCATGGAATACCAGCCTAGTCAGAACAGTTTTTCATTAATGTCATGCTAAGTAATGATGCAAACAGTGAAGATGAAGTATCTGTGAGCCTGCAGAGCAAAGGTGAACACATCCTTTGAAGCTTGTTTGGGACGAGATTGATGATAACTTAGGTAAAGGTGTGTTCTGGAATAAGTTATCTGTGGTTAGTCAGAATTTGAATACCAATTTGTGGAATGAAGTGAAAGAGGCTCTAAGCAGGAAGTGTAATTTTGACACTAATGTGTTTTTTGTTCCTACTGTAACAGTGCTTTCAGTTGTGCCACGGAATCTGTTCAGTGTGTTCAATCTGTACCTGACAACATGAGTAACCAGAGGAATATTAAGATACCTGTAAAGTTCATAAAACCTTGAGAAGACAGTGTGGATGTAGCATTTGATGAAATTGAAAGTGATCTTTTGTATGAAGTGTCTGACAACAGAGAGGATGATTCATATACAGTATGTTATATTTCAAGCTAAAATTTATGAAAAGGAATTACTTTACAAAATATTTTAGTTTCAATGTTGTAATCCTTAAGTACTAGTTTTAAATATAATTTAAAATTATTTTCTTTTAGAAACATTTGAAATTATTAATTATTTGTACATTTAAAATTTCTATTATTAATTACACATTCCTGTACTGTTTACTATGTTTATTTCTGGATTCATTTATGAAATAATAATTGAAATTAGTAATGTAATGAAAACTAGTAGGAATTTGTCAAGAAAAATTGTTAATCTTTTGGAATATTGTTATTTTCACAGAGTAAGAGGGCCATAAGCTTGCCTCTGATGTGGTGGACATATTTCTGTATAATAGGTGTCAGCAATGTAATTTCAGCTTTGTTAATGTGAAAAATCAAAATACTGTATGATATACTAAAATGTGAGAAAATCAGTGGAAAATTTATTTATGTAAAAAATTCTGCAACATGTATTTAATTCTAACCAACCATGAGGACCTGATGTTAGATTTTCAGCTTCAAGAATCTGACTCCTAGACAAGAAGAACTGGAGCCATCTCAACATGATAAGCTAAGTAAATGTGAAAGTTTATTGTAATCTTTGCTCCTCTCAAATCTTCATAAAAGACTTTGCTTAGTAATTACTTGGACTGTGCATTGTTTAATGCAGACAACAGATGGAAGAAGGAAGAAGTGGGGAGATTACAAGAGGATGGTGTAAATGAAGCACACGAATGGTGAAAACACACAATGTACAGAATCTTAGTCCAGGTGAAAATGGATAAGATCATATCAAAATTAGTTTTATTTATACCCCACACATATGTTGCCTCCTTTTAAGCCACCAGCAACCCTTTGTGAGCTGTCCTTCACTCTTCTCTTCTCCCTCTACCCACCTCACCTGACACAATGTCTCACCCAAGTCTCCCTGCTAAAATGTAGTCATTGTGGGTCCAGTCAGTACAATATAGTGGCACAAGTGTGTGTATGTGTGTGTGTGTGTGTGTGGACACTCCAGCTTGTTAAGGGATTCATCTGGAAGCCATCAAATCTTTTATTCTTTTTTGTGTGCCTGTGAACGACTCAGCATTTCTACCACCTAGTGAGCTATCTCCTTTACTCCAAATTATTTACATCCTGCCAGAGCTCTCCCTAACATACTACACTACCATAAGAGAGGCTATAGGAAATGGAAGTGTTGAAGTTGCTTTAGTAGAAGAAAACTCTAACCCACCGATACAGAAATTGAAGCTTCGCCTGAGACTGTTTGAGGAAGACTCAATATCAAATATGGGCATAAATTTATAATTTTTTCCTTCATTTGACCAACATACAAACCACCAGTTTCAACATTAGACCTAAATCATCTAACAATCAACTGTAATTTGTAATAATAAAAAGTTATGTAGTCACTTCATATAGGACGAAATGTTAGGAAACAATAGCAGACCCTTACCCTCAAAACTACATAAAATGGAATACCACTCATAGTGTCAAAATAACATATGTATTGGACACAAATGGCCCTAACATTTTTCAAGATGCCAAATTGAAACTGGTCTCAGTGGCTATGAGACTACTGTAATAACAATCATTACCAAGCTACAAAGAATAATTAAAATAAGTAGAAAGATTCACATGTTCAGTTAAATTGATAAAAATATAATTGTGTTTTACCTCTAGGAATAACTCAAATCATTTATCTCTGGAGAGAGCATTCAGAAGAACAGTGGCTAAAGTTTATAAAAATAGCTGAACAAGCACAGGATATAAAAGTTCCATGACACACAGTGTCTGCAACGAAACTTCTTAGGAAACAGTGACCTTTACGGAACAAGGGTAGACAGAAAGATACTACAACAAATGTATTTGGCTGTCAAAAGGGTAATGCATGAAATGTTTCACTAATCACTATATCAGAATGTTATGAAAAAACCTCTCACAAAATCTAAACACATAGCAATCAGATGTAAACATTGTCTCTGGCTATGAAGCTAGCATCCAGACACTCACAAATGATACAGGATTGTTCAGTAATTGTGTAATCATGCAATAACTGGGATTTCTGCCTATTTACATGCATTATATTTCATTTGTTTATATTATGCTGTATATAGCAAATTCCTGTTTCCAGAAATGATCATCTATAGGTCTTCCTGCACTTGGCTACTATTTTCCAGAGTTGCAACTTCTCTATATACAACAACACCATCCAGTAACAGCCACATGGAGCTTCTGATGCTATCTGCTAAGCCATTTATATAGAGTAATTTTTTCCACTGTCTACAAACTCGGGGGATTAATTGAGAGAGGATACGGAACAAAAAAGCCTAATGGACTTTTGTCCATAAAAGTGTGGTTTCCATGCTAGAAACCATTTATTCAATCATACACTGATACAAAGACTGCAGTGTAATACATGCTGTGTCATTTATATAGACTATGTGTTGCAGGTGGTTTCCATGTGCCTCAACACATGCAAATGAGCACTGTAGCATGTACTGTCTCACACATTCACATCGAGTGAGCTGCATCTGATCAGTGTCAAAGGTAGCATGACTATGCTAGTCCAGTGTCTCCTCATATGGAATGGGCTCTGCATACAGGATACTTTTGAGACACCCCCATAATGAGAAATATCACTAATTAAGGTCCTGTGAATGAGCAGGCCATGCAACTGATCCATGGACCATGGAAGACATGATTGAGATGCATCTGGATGTCAACAGTGAAGTGGACTGGAGTACCATCATATAGCATCCACATAACCCTTCAAACCATCAATGGCACTTCTTCCAGCAGGGGAGGCAAAGTCACCCACAAGAAACGCGAATATCTCTGGCCGGTTAGGTGACATGGAAGGAAGACTGTCCCAAAATATGGTCACCAATTATCCCAGCCCACACATTCCGGCTGCACCGATGCTGATGACTTGCTTTCACCGAACCATGGAGGTTCTGCATACTATTCCACAAATTACTGTTACAAAAGTTGAAGATACCAATCCTCATAAAGATGGTCTTGTCTGTGGATAGGATGGGTGAGGCAAATCCCTCAACCGTGATTGCCTGGTGAAGAGACCAGTGACAAACCTGCTCACGATGTGGAAATTCTGACACTAGTAAGCCCTGCACATGCTGTAAGCGATAAGGGTAGTAACAACTGTCATGGAGAATATTCCACACAGTCGTCTGGGTTACCCTATACTGGTGGGCCAACTGCCTGGTATGGACATGGTGGTTACCCTCCACAGTGTTAATCACACTTTTCTCCAAGTCCAGTGTGTGAACATTTCGGGTACATTCTTCATGATTTCTTGCTTTCTGAAATGACTCTGTCTCAGACAAATGACGAAACACTATTGCACACATTGAATGCTGTGGTTGTTGTCAGTGGGGATAGGTTTTCTGATACAATCTTGCTACCTGCTGCCCATTGCCATTTGCCTTTCCATAAGTAAATACCATATCAGCAAGCTGTTGAGTCGAATACAGAACCATTGTGTACATTATCACATCCACTACAAGGTGAGTCAGCAACAGAAGTGAATTGGACATGACATTACCAATTACTATGGCAGGAGAGGGCACTAGGACGTGATGCATGAGGAACACTACCACACTGTAGGAGGAAACCATGCATACTGTGGCTGCATGGTACAGCACGTATCAAATCATGGCCTCTATTATGAAGTACTATTGAATAAATTGTTACTACATGGAAACCATGCATTTTTGGAAATAAGTTCATTAGACTTTTTTTGTTTCATATCCTCCAATCAATCAATCCCTTGAGTTTGTACATGGTGGAAAAAATCAGGAAAAATCACTCTGTGCAACTAACTACCTAACTATACTGTTAACAGTAATGGTCTTATAAAACTCCCCTGCTGTATGGCCAGAGTTATTTTTACAGTTGAAGTTCCTTCATGTGAAGAATGAAATACAAGGATCTACATCAGAAGACAAATAAAAATTACACTGTATGGCAGATGACATTCAAGTTGATCAGCCCCATCTGTCTAGGGTGTCTACAGACACATCTTCAGCCAGGAATCTCATTGATGGAGTAGAATTGTCTTCAATGATGAGTCCCACTTTGAACTTAACCCCTATGGTCAACAAAGATGTATCTGGAGACACACCGGACTGTTGCCCAACATACATCTTGACAACCAGGAATGATGGTCGGGGGCACAATTTCTTTTCATAGCAAGACTTCTTTGATTTTCGTGCATGGCAGCATTACAGCACAATGGTATATAAATGATTTTCTATGATCTGTTTTGTTGCCCCTTATGGCAAGCCATCCTGGGCTTACATTTCACTAAGATAATGCATGCTCATACATTGTGAGAATTTCTATTGCTTATCTTCTTGCTTGTCAAATCCTACCTTCGCCAGCAAGGTCACCACATCTCTCACCAACTGAGAGCATCTGGAGTATTATGTGCAGGACCCTCAACCCATATTGGGAGTTTGATGATTTAACATACCAATTAGACAGAATTTGGCATGATATTCCTCAGGAGGCCATCCAACAACTCTATCAATCAATGCCAAGCCAAATAACTGCTTGCATAAGGCCCAGAAGTAATCTCATCCCTTGCTGTGTTGCTCAATTAGTGAAGCTCTTTCTCTCAAGTAAATCATCCAGTTTTTTTGAAATTGTAATCATTTGTTTGTCTGAACATGTACATAACATCTGCTGATTTCCACCCTATTTGATTAATCACTTTATGGAATCTTTTTTAAAGAGCGTTTCTACCAGGAACTCCTCAGTCCAATCACAAAGCAAATTTGATATTCTGCACGTTCATTTATTATTCATTAAATGACAATGTGGAATTGTATTAAAGCCTTACACAAGCTAGTAGCTGGGAAATAGTATCTGTTGTCTTCTGGGGTTAGGGTCAGCTCAGTTTTACATCATCATTGTTTTCAAAATCCAATAACTCAAAATATTTTGTTCTTCCAACAACCTATGGTAGACTGCCATTAGAAGAGGAGTAAGTATCCCATCAGTTCTAGTCAGCTTTCCTCTGTTGCATGAATTTATTAGGTTTTCTATCCCATTGTCACTTGTTTTGATGTTTGTTATGTTACTGTTTGCATTATGACTGTAAGGAGAAAGCAGGATACCAACTTCCTCAGCTAAAACTTTGGACAAAAGAATTTTGTATTTTGGTTTTCTCTCTTCCATCCTCTTATTCAGTGTTATTATGGTTATTGCAAGAGAAACAATTCACATCAAACTTCAGACTGCAAATGGATCACATGGAGTAATACATGAATAAAAGTATTAAAAAATTAAAAGCTTAGTATCACTTCACATTGACAGGAAACAAATGCAAACAAAAAACCAAGTTGAAAATGCAAACAAAAGAAAAGTGTCTCCAAAAAGTATATGGGAAAGCTTGAGGAAAAGTGTTAACACTAAATAGAAAAATAAGGCAGGGAAGAACAGATAACAAAATAAGGGGAAATAAAGAAAATTAACATTTGGCTTTTCCCTCTTAATATCAATGATTCTAAATTCTAGAAGTGGAAACTGGGTTACCAACATACATTTGGATCTCCAAATGAAACTAAGTACTGTTCATGCTAATCTTTTCATTTTTGGTTTCTTTTCTATAGTTTTCAATTTTCTATTTACTAACTGTATCATAATTTTTGCTCTGTCAAGATCTATGTTTGCCTCATTACTTCATTTTCTTTCATTAAGTATGAACTGTCCTTTATATTATTTTCTTGTTGTGTTCCTATTGTTTTTACACTAGTCCTTGTTTTCTCTCCACATTTACTTTTGTTTGCATTTGGAACTTCGCATTATTCCTTTTCCTGTTCTCCACATCTACAGCAATGGAGGAGCATTAGAAAATACCTACAGTTTCAGATTTAAGCACATATATGAATCTGAAGAAAACACTTCTTTTCTGTTCCAGATATTATTAATACTTTTATTTTATGACTCATTTAAGCTGATAGCTGCACTTTTGAAAAAAAAAAAAAAGAAAGAAAGAAAAACCATTATAAATAGAAGACACATACAAACAACAAATTCACGAATAATGAACGGGTTTTTCTGAAGGGTTGCATCACGAGAAAGTACTTGTTCATCAAGATCATCTCCTTTTGAAATTCTGGCATGTGAGTGCTCCGATGTCCCTACGGGAAAAAAATCAAATAGTAAATTCTAGATTCCACATGTAATTGTGAAAAAAATTTAATGAGCAAAAACTGTAATCATCATTAAATAATTTCATTACTAACCTACATCAAACACAGACTGGTCTTTGAGATGGCGATAGCGTGAGCGGAGATGAAAGTTTATGCCTGTTATAGAATCAAGATTGAACTTGTGGCACCAGTAAAGGATTTTCAGTTGCTGGTCATAAAAAGAGATACGACCCTTTGTATTTCCTGTCACAACCACTCTGAAACAAATATTATTAGCACTATAAAGAGGCAAAGTTGACACATGTATCCATAAATAACATGAAAGTATTTGAGTTGATTATCCAGGCCATAATTTTCACTGAGTGATTTGCAAATTACTAGATATTTTCTTTTTTCAACAACTTAGATGTTTTCTATTTGTTAAAATGTAATTGGATAAATAAAAGTTCTACTCACCAAGCAGCAGCAGGAGACTACACATATAGAGGTACTGAAATTTGCAAGCTTCCAGAGTCAGTGGCTCCTTCTTTTGGCAGAAGGGTTGAAGGGGGAGGAATAGGGATGAAGAAAAAGTACTGGTGAGGTTTAGGAAATGGCAAGAATATGGTTAAGCTCACCCAGAAACCTCTGTCAGGGCAGACTTACCAGATGGGACAAAATGGAGAAGTGGACAGATTTTTTTAAAACTTGAGAGCTTAAAGATGGAAAACAGGGTAAAACACAAGACAGAGACTGCACACAAATTAATAAGAGTGGAAAGCTAAGGGCATTTTATGTGGTATAGGTGGGGGTGGGTGAAGGGATGGGGTGGTAGAAAAATAAACATATCAGAAAAAAAATATAAAAAATGAAACGAGAGTGAAGAAAGACATAGTCACTGAAAAGAAATGCTGAGACCAACGAAATTAACACAAATTAAGGATAGGTGGGTAATGAGAACCAAGGATATGTTGTAATGCTGGTTCCAACCTGTGGAGTTCTAAGAAACTGGTGTCTGGGAAAAGAATCCAGATGGCATGTGTAGTGAAAGATGCACCGAGGTCTTGAATGTCATGTTGTAGAGCATGCTCTACGATAAGATATTGTGTGTTGCAGTATACGACCTTTGCCTATGCCAGTCATCCTAACTGATAACTTGTAAAGGGCAAAACAGTGTTTAAATAACAGCTGGTACATGACATGTGTCATTTCACAAATGTAGTATACATTTTGACAGTTACAGAGCTGGTACAGGTAGTTGTAGGAAAGTGCATAAGGCAAGTCTGATTGTGGGGATGGTCTAGGAGTAGTAGACATAGAGCAGCAAAATGGCTGCAGAAGGAGCAAGGGTATTGCAAGGTGATTATGGAGACTGGGAGGGCAGCAAAAACTGTTCAGGGTGTGGTGAGCAAAAAGTCAAAAGAATGGACTGTGTTTCAGGGCATGATTTTAGAAAGTCATAACCTGATCAAAGCAGTTGATCAGTACATTCAAGACGTGGGTAATACTGTGTGCTAAGAGTATTCCTAAGTTTTTTTTCTGGTAAAGAGTCTGCATGTGAACAAATACATTTGCTTTGAATATCAAAGCTGTACGGGAGTAAATTTATGGCATGGAAATGATGGCAACTGTCAGAATGTAAATACTGTTGTTTGTTAATACGTTTAATGTGAACAGAAATGTGTAGTTGACCCTCAGTGAGGGTGACATCAACATAAACCAAAGTAACCTGGGATTCAGAATAGGAGCAAATGAAATTTAATTGGATGAATATATTTAGAGGTTTCAAGAATTCTAACAGGCTAGCCTCACAATGAGTCCATAGGTGAAGACATCATCAATGTATCTAAACCATACCATGTGCTGAAGACTTATGGATCCCAGGAAAGCCCCCCTCCAAGTGATCCATGAAAAGGCTGGCATAGTAAGGAGCCATCCTGTTCCCTATTAGTAAGTACAAAGTTGATTGATGTGAGCAGGGAGGAAATCATAGATTTGGAATCTGATGGGTGCGAACTGAGGAAATATTCAGTAGCAGACAGACCATGTACATGGAGGATGTTGATACAGAGGGAGATTTCATCAATGGCCACAAGTAAGGTATGTGGTGGGAATGAGACGGACACAGATTTCACATGATCTAAGAAATGGTTAGTGTCTTTAATATAGGAGGGAAGTCTCTGTACTATAAAGTGGAGGTGTTGATCAACAAAGGCAAATACACATATGGTGTGTGCTTTGAAGCAAACAAATATGGGATGGCCACAGCAATTGGGTTTGTGGATTTTAGGAAGAAGGTAAAAGATTGGGGGGGGGGGGGGGGGGGTTTGTTTGGGTGGGGTAAGAAGTTCTGTGGATTGAGGTGCTAGTCCTTGTGAGGGCTTGACATTTTAAGGATGGACTGTGGGTCAGTTTGTATCACAGACATGGGTTCTTGATGGCAGATGCTGTACATAGAGGTGTCAAACAGCTGGTGGAGACCCTCTGTTACGTATTTCCCTCAGCCAAGTACCACAGTTGTCGATCCTTTGTCTGCTGGGAGGATAATGATGGTGTCATCATTTTTTAGGGAACAATGAGCCTGAAGTTTACCAGAGGACAGGGTCATGTTGTAGAGATCTGTGGAAGGGTTGTGAAGCAATGCTGGATGTTTGTAATTCTTGGAAGGCTTGTAAGAAATGATTTTCAGGAAGTGGTTATGGATCAAGTTGGGATAATGGTTGGAGCTATTCACAGCAGGATCCAATGTCATGTTTTCTGTTGGAATGGTTTTGGGATTGGGTTGCAAAGTAATATTTCCAGTTGACATTATGTGTGAAGGAAAGTAGACCCTTCACCAAAGCAGCATGATTAAATCCAGGTTTAGGGCTTAAAGTGAGACCTATGGTAATACTGAAAATTCAGGAGGGGGAGATTGTCAAAGTGTCTATTCGGTGTTGGTAGTTGAAATATACAATGAATGATGGTACCCCTTAGGGGAATGACAGCAAGAGACAGGAAAGGACATCAGGTGCATGCAGGGGACTCATCAACATGTTGAAGAGGCTATTCCAGAAGCCCTTGAGGGAACAGGGTGAAACCAGCTGCAGATTGTGGCACAATTGGAACAAATTATGTCTGTGTTCTGACTCTGATGTCACACTTTGGTCATTCCAGCTCTTGGCAGAGAAGTTTGAGAAGACCAGCCTTGTGTATGAAGTTTCAATGAAGCTCAAATTCTGCAGCATTTTCCCCAGAACTGATCAGGCCCCTTTGGTTCTGAAGTTGAAGGTCTGAACTAGGAACTTGAAAGGTCCTGTGACAACCTAGGCTGCGACTTCCTGGACTTCTGCCACCAGATTGAGAGCTGTAGGGTCTCCCTAAATGGGTTTGGCAAGATGGGTTTGGGCAAGATTCAGTATCTGGGGTAGGCATAAAATGATAATTGGATCCTTCTACCACCCACCGGAATCATCTCCTGATGTAAGTGAAAACTTTAGAGAAAACTTCAGTTCATGTGCACTACACATCAGAGGCTGCTACTCAGGTGGCTGACTGTGTGTAGGGTGCACTCCAGTGTTTTCTAGATTAGGCAACTCTCCATCCAATTCAGATAATGATAGCTGCAGGGACCCAGAAGTATCAGTGTAATAGCAAAAGAAATGCCTTCCATAGGTGAGAGTATTAAAATGCTAATGGTAAACTGCTGAAGAATGCACAACAAAGTGCCAGAGTTTGAAGCGCTCACAAAAAGCAGGGAAGCCCACTAATACTAGGTACAGAAATCTGGTTGAAACATGAAATTGACAGCAGTCAATTTTTGGTGAAAACTTAAGTGTACATCAAAAGGATAGGCAAATGGGAAAGGGAGGTTACATATTTGGAACTCAAATCTACGAAGAAAGAAATTGAAGATGGATGTCAGCTTGGGCAAGATTCAGTATCAGGGGTAGGCATAAAATGATAATTGGATCCCTCTATTACCCACCAGACTCATCTCCTGATGTAAGCAAAAACTTTTAGAGAAAACCCTTACTTCACTTGCATATAAGTTTCCCACCCACACAGTGGAGACTTTAATCATCTGACAATTAATTGGCAAAATTACAGTTTTCTTCATGGTGGGCTTGATAATATATCCTGTGAAACATTACGAAATGCCTTCTCTGAAAACTACTTAGAACAGAGAGCTATGCACCCTACTCACATTGTAAATATTATGGATCTACTGGCAACAAATAGATCTGACCTCTTTGAAGATGTCCACATTGAAACTGGTATCAGTGAGCATGATACGGTTGTTTATATACATAGACAGTGCTAAACAAAGCGTAGGGCTAGAGATAGAGGGATACTGAATGAAACACATTTGGCTGTCAAGACTGCAATGCATGATGCCTTCAATGCATCAGAATATTGCTAAATGATCATTTACAGAACCAAAAGTAATTCTGGTCATATATAATAGCTGCTAGTACCACCAAATTTAGCACCCAGTCCCTAATGAATAAGATAGGAACTGAAATTGGAGGTAGCATGGCAACAGTTGAAATGCTGAACTCCATTTTCAAATGTTCCTTTACAAAGGAAAACCCAGGAGAATTGCCCCAATTCAGTCCCTGTACTACTGAAAAGATGAGTAAAATCAGTATTGGCATCAGTGGAGTTGAGAAATAACCTGAAATCATTAAAACTGAACAAAGCTCCAGAACCTGATGAAATCCCTGAAAGATTTTATACAGAATTTGCAGTTGTGTAAGCCCCTCTTCTAACTATAACATATTATAAAGGCCTCTAAGTTAAAACTGTGTCCAGTTCTTGGAAAAAAGCACAGGTCACACCCATTTACTAGAAGGATAGTAGAAGTGAGCTCCAAAATTACCGTCCAATATCCTTGACAATGATTTGTTGCAGAAACTTATAACATATTCTGAGCTAAAACATAATGAGGTACCTCAAACAGAATGACCTCCTCAATGTTAGCCAGTATGGATTCCAAAAAAATTGATCTTGTGAAACCCAACTTGCATTTTACTCACATTACATACTGAAAGCTTTGGTTGAAGACAGTCAGGTAGATGCAGTATTTCTTGATTTCTGAAAAGCATTTGGCTCAGCACCACACCTATGCTTATTGTCAAAAGTATGATAGTATGGGGTTTCAAGTGAAATTTGTGAATGGATTGATGATTTGTTGGTAGAAAGGAAGCAACACATTATCTTTATCTTAGATTGAGAGTCATTGTCAAATGTAGAAGTAACTTAGATGTGCCCCAAGAAATTGTGCTGCAACCCTTGCTGTTCATGTCGTATATTAATGAACTTGCAGACAATATGGATAATAACATTAGGCTTTTTGCAGATGATTCAGCTACCTATAATGAGGTACAATTGAAAGAAGTTGCATAAATATTCAGTTAGATCTTGTCGAGATCTCAAAGTGGTGGAAGACTGGCAACTTACTTTAAATGTTCAGAAATGTAAACTTGTGCACTTCACAGAATGAAAAAAAAGTATCCTTTAACTATAACATCAGTAAGTCACTGTTGGAGTCAGCCAACTCATACAAATACCTGGGTGTAACACTTTGTGGGATATGAAATGGAATGCTCACATAAGTTTAGTCATGGGTAATGCAAGTGGTAAACTTTGGTTTGTTATTAGAATATTGGGGAAATGCAGTCAATCTACAGAAGAGATTGCTTACAAATCTTTGTGCGTCTGGTTCTAGAATATTGCTCAAGTGTGTGGGACTTATACCAAATAGGACTAACAGGGTATATTGAACATACACAGAAAATGGCAGCATGAACAGTCACAGGTTTGTTTAATCCATGGGAGAATATCACAGAGATACTGAAGGAACTGAACTGGAAGACTCTTGAAGATAGACAGAAACTATCGCTAGAAAATCTGTAAAGAAATCTGTAAAAACTGGTTTTAAATGATGACTTTAGGAATATACTACAACCTCTATGTATTGCTCAAATAGAGATCATGAGGATATGATTAGAATAATTACTGCATACACAGAGGCATTCAAATAATCATTCTTCCCATGTTCCATATGTGAATGGACTGGGAAGAAACTATAATAACTGCTATAATGAGATAAATGAGATATACCCTCTGCCATGCACCTCACAATGGTTTGCAAGCTATAGATATAGATGTAGAATCAGACAATGGAAAATTCAGGATGGAATACTGACAATATCATGATAAGGATAGTTTGTACTCAACAATAGCAGAGATGCTGACTCACTGATAGACACAACAAAAAGACTGTCAAAGCTTTCGACCAACCAAAGTGGCCTTCACAGCCAGAAACTATGGTCATATGGGTGTGAGCTGTGGTTGTGTGTGTGTGTGTGTGTGTGTGTGTGTGTGTGTGTGTGTGTGTGTGTGTGGAGTGGGAAAAATCTGTCTTGTGTATTACCCTGTTTTAACAACTTGAAGCTCCCAGATTTTCAAATCTTGTCTAATGCAGTCCCCAACAATCAGTCTTTCCTTCTCATCCTGTCTGGTAAGTCTCTCCTGACATAGGGTTCTGGGTGACTTTTCTGAACTTTCCCATTTTTGTAAACCCCATCAGTCTTTTTCCTTCAATTTCTGTTCCTTTCTCTTCAACCCTTCTGCCAGAAGAAGCAGCCACTGGCTCTGAAAGCTTGCAAATTTGATAACTTTATAGGAATGTTTTCTGCCAATGCTTTTTATCTACTCCAATTATATTACATATTTTCTTTGGTTTTTATCTTAACATGTAGATTTAGAGTCCCCAAAAAATGAATTAGACAGGGACACACAAAAAATTATTCCCATGCAAAGATTGTATTGGTGGGTGATATCAAGTCATTCATTTCAGCATCATGTATGCTTAACTAAAACCTACAACTACTACACTCTAAATCTAAAAAATCATAATGAAATTTATTTCATACTAAGCAATTAATACAATCCATACAGAAATACAATTTCAGGAACTCATACGGATTATTCTTCTGAATACATCATGTAAGGATATTGGCATTTAGATTTAATAAAACTACAGTTTTTAGTTTAAAAATACATTGTACATTGGTAAATGTGAAAGAACAGCGTTACAATGTTTGATTTTGTCATCATCATAAAAAAGAATACTTGTGAATTAGCAAATACTATGGTAATGAAATATTTTCAAAAGAGTGCCTTTCTGTTTATTTTAGAGGAAGACAGAACTCTTTTTGAGAGTGCAATGGATTTTCTGATATAATTTATGGGAAACGGGAATACGGATAATTGTACATAAAACAAACTGTTCGCATAAATGTCTATATATACATATATTTCAGAACAAAAAAAGATACAAGTCTACACCGTACAAGGTACAAAGGCTGACTGGAATATTAACATGGCACCTCGTCAGAGCCAGTTAGAGTTCAAAGATCATGCTTTATGGGGTCGATGTGACCTGTTTGACCCCATACAGGTCCCCCCCCCCCCCCCCCCATCTCCCCGCAGCATGGAGTATGGCCTGTGAGGCCGGAGGGGAGGTCGTGTGGGACTTGGCGTCGGAGTGAATAGTGCGAGGCGGCAGGCGTTGGAAGCTCCATCTCAGTCAGGGCGGCGTGCGAAGGTGCATTGATGGGCTGCAGGTCCACATCATAATCAGACAGCCAGTTGGGGTGGACGATGCATTGGCAGGCAAGGGAGTAGAGGTGTGGGGAGGGGTGAGGCATGTGAGCATACCTGCCCCTAATGCACATTGAGCCATCCAAGGAGATGAATGCACGAACTCTTGATGGGTCACACTCTCACGGGAGGGACAAGTTATGCACTATTTTGACATCTAGTTCCTTGTTGAGTGTTGAGTCTGCAGTGTCTGTAAGGAGCAGAGCATTAGCACACATTCATCGAAAGCGACAATCAACACGTCGTCGATGCGGTTAGGTGGAACATTGCAGTGCAAGTTGAAATTCAGGAAGCAAGCCTCTCCAGTAGATTAAATGCCATCAAAACTTGCACATGGGGTTGATGACGGGATGCTTGGGAAACCCACGAACTGCAGTGACGAATCATCAGAAGGAGAAGACCCTACGATGGGATGAGCTAACTCATTATTGGGCTCAGCAATGGAAAATTCGTCCGGATGGTCTGACTGGGACGGCAGAGGGGCGTCGGAGTCCATGAAAGCAGGCTTGAGCCTGTGTAGCAACACGGTCTGTGGGCGATCTTTAACAATAATGTCAAACATCGTCTCGCCCCTCCGGAGTATTTCAAAGGGGCCGAAGTACGGGGGTTGCAGGGGTTGTCTAATGGAATCATCCCTAAGCATAATGTGGGAGCATGTGTTGAGTGCGGTTGGCACGTAAGTGTCTGAAGGGGAATGACTGACAGGCTGGTGTAGCTGTGCGTGTCTAAAGTGGGTGCGCATTCTACTAATGAAGTCTGGGGAGGTGGGGAAATCCTCGGGTGCTTGGGGCAGGATAAGTTCCCCAGGTAGAACCAGGTTCTCGCCAAAAACGAATTCGGAGGTGGTTCCCTGTAAGTCAGGTTTAAAAGTAGAACGGAGACCAAGTAACATCCAAGGAAGCGCCTCAGACCATTGGCAGTCATGGCACCTGAGTGCTGCTTTAAGGGTGTGATGCCATTGTTCCACTAAACCATTGCTTTCCGGGTGGTAGGCCGTTGTATGAATTTTTTGATACTGCAAAGGTTACATAGAATTGTGAAAAGTGGAGACTTGAACTGTCAACCCTGGTTGGTGGTGATGGTGGATGGGCATCCGAACCTAGTGATCCATGATGAGACGAATTCCTTGGCCACAGTTTCTGCTGTGATATTGGGTAAAGGAACAGCTTCCACCCAACAAGACATGCAGTCAATTATGGAGAGGATATATCTGTGGCCCTCTGACAGTGGCAGAGGGCTGATGAGGTCGATATGTACATGACGAAAACATCCTTGTGGAATGTCAAACTTGCCAAGGAGGGGAAAGGTGTGGTGTCCAATTCTATTGTGTTGGCAGGAAATGCACCTGCGTGCCCAGGTTTGACAGTCCTGCTTAAGATTTTTCAAAACACTTGGTGACGCCAAAACGTCACGGAACTTGGCTTTGGTAAACACAAGCGATGTCTGAGGAACGGTGAGGAGAGCTTGAGATTCCTCAGCAGAGTCCTTGAGAGCGGCGAGGTCAGATAAATCGACAATGCATGAGACAGTATTGATCTGTGAAAAGAAATCGGTGGGGATGTTTTCCATGCCTTTGATGTACTGTATGTCTGTAGTAAATTGAGAGACCAGGTTGAAGTGGTGGAAACACCGAGGGGGTGGGTCAAGACCGCCAGAAGTTCTATATCAAAAGCGGAATATTTCTTCTGTGCTCTACGCAGTTTTTTTTATAAGAAATGAAGGGGTGAAACCATGTCACCTTTGGATTGCTGTAATGCTGCCCCGACCGTGATGTCGCTGGCGTCCATAGTAATAAACAACTCGGCATGTGGATCATGGTGGGTGAGTACGACAGCGTGAGCTAACACTGTCTTTAGAGCCCTGAAAGTCTCTAGCATAGGTTCAGTCCAACGGACTGGCTTAAGGCCCAAAGTCTATTTGCCAGACAGCGAGACCATCAGCGGGGCCTGCATAGTGGCAGCAGAACTGTGACGGAGTGCGGTCCCACAGGTGTTTCTCATATAGGATCTTGATTATTAACTCCTGTGTGGATGAGGCAAGTTGGTCCAATATTGTCTTCTTGGCAAACTCGTATTTTGGCGGCAGCAATGGTGAAAGGAGGAGGTCACAAATTAAATGGTCATCGAGGTGTGTGATGAGACATAGAAATTTAGAGTTGTCATCAGTCACCTGATGTAACACTATAAGATGCTCCACAAGCGTGAACCATGAAACGGGGTTGTCCTCATATAAAGGACGTAGCTTTGGCAGACGGTCAGAGGGGGCTGAGGGGGTGGGGGGGGGGGGGGTGGGTGGGTAGGGTGGCAGGGTGGCTTCGGTGTATCTTGGAAGGCCTGCTGTCCCATGGCACGATAGGCTGTCCTGCAACCCTGCGCCACTGGTGTGAGCGTGTTACTAGCAAACATGTCCTGAACAATGGCTGGTTACAATGTCCCTGATGAGTCACGGAAGCACGACGTGGCAAGCACAGTTGGTACTGTGAGAACGAGTGGAGGAGCAGCGTGTGAAGTAGGCCCATAAACTGGACTGGAGGTTAATGGCACAGTACTTAAATTGTCCATCTTGGAAATGACGTGGAAGGCCAGCACAGCAGGTGCAGACAGTACTGCGGAAGAAGCGAGTGGCTGTATGGTCGGAATCAGGGCCCCCTGTGAGTGAGGGGGTGGTGGGTAGTGGAGGGGGGAAGGGGGGGGGGGGGAGGTTTGGTACTTGGTGTGGCAACAGCAAGAGTTTTCTGTGCACAAAATGCACCCCATGTGGTAGGACCATAAATCACTGGTGAAACCTGCTGGTGATCACATTGATGTGGTACAATATTGCTGAATGGCGAAGCACCATTGGGTGTTCTTGAACCTATGTGGTCAAGAAACTGGGCAACAGATCTGGCGGTTGAGCCTGGTGAACTTGATGTATAAAAATGTCCATTATTAAATTGTGAGGATGGCAAAACTGGCATAGCTTGACAGCAGTTGACCACATGTGCATTTTGCACGAATGGCGGGCCTGCACATGGCACTATTGTAACCGATGTTGCGGCGCATAGAGGATCAAAGCACATGTGCAAATTTGGGTCCCTTTGAACACTACATGAGCGAAGTGAAAGGACTGAAAATATATCTATCCAACAACAGATACTCCACCATGTTCATTTTATTTAAAGAAAATTAAGCTGGGCATCCTCTAGATCAGTAAACAAAATAGCAATTTAGAATGGACTACAAGCCTACTACTTTCAACAAAGAAGAAGAATAAAAGACAAGTATTATGAAAACTGCTCATTCAGATTCTACTGTTGCTACCTCTCTCTGCACTGAGTCACTATCTCAGCATGCCATGTACTGTAAAAATGCGACCAGCCACCCAAATTTAAACTAACACTCTTATCTTCAGAAATCCAGGGTTTGCCCCATGTTGTTCTGAGTGTGACTTGCCACTTCTCAGCCTGATAACAGCACTGGCAGCTGTTACCCCATGGTGAGCTGTGCTGACGAAGCCTATGTCTGGTGGGTCATTCCAGCCAGATGCCACTGGTAGTGTTGATATCACATAATGCCATCTCAGTATTTCTTTACTATGGGTACTTGCTGAGTTGACTATACAGAATGAGTTGTCAATGACAGTGTTTAACATATGAGAGCGATCTCTGGCCTCACCATCACCACAGACTGGCATTACCCAGTCCCTGAAGTCACCCAAATTTGACACCCTGATGTCCAGGTGTCCATCTTGATATCCTTGGCTGACTATGCAATGGTTAACAAGTCATGCTGCTTTATTCTGGCATCAGAAGTGCTGTCAGAAACTAGCAAGTGACTCCAGCATGGTGAGTGCAATGCACTATTTTCCACACTGGTGGTTTTGGTTTTAGTTCCTTTCCTATTGAGTATTTTTCTTGATTGTAGACAAATACTTAGCTATATCCCAATCAGGGATGGAGAAGATTAGTCTAGGGAGTCCTAGACCTTTCTAAATCAGTAGGCACAAAAGCAGGTGGACTACATGGACTTGCCTTAGCAGTCAGATACATTAAGAAAGGATAGATACTCATCCAATATGTTACTACCCATCCTAGATGCTCCTACTGCTACCCCATTTTCTGCCTATCTTCGCTAAAGTAGGGGAGGATGTGTTAATGTTTACCGACAACCCATGAACAGCCATGAACTTGGGATGTTGGTCAAGGGGACAATTGTTGCATATGTTTAAGTTACATTTGGCGAAAGATGAGAAGACATGTGAAGTATGATGAGGGTTTGGGGAATGCTAAGATGTTAGGGATTTTGAGGACAAGTTTTTAAAGTGATATAAGAATGAAAAATAGTTGAAGATATTACCAGGAGCAATTACGCAGTGTGTCACATAAAGGAAAAACAGGGTGAGTGCACAGAGACTTTCATGTACAGGACTGGAAAGCTTAATGCCAATACATATAAGATGGTGGAAAACAATGACACTAACAGCAGGGCCATACCAAGGCCATGGCAAAACATACACCTGTCATGGGTATAAGCACAGAGGAGGCACAAAAATTAAGTAGGTAAATATAAGAAAGATAGTTTGTGAATTTTCTGGCATATTATGTAAATTCTCCTGCCCTACCTTCAGCCTCTGAGAAGTAGCCTATCCCTCAGGCTGACACTGTAAATTAATGCTAATGGTACAGTGTCATTTCACCCAAGAAGCATCATAAAAAAATGACTGTACTGGACTTACATCACTTGAGGTTTTTTACATTACATTACATTTATTGTTTGCCAAGGATCCCTTGGATAGGAGTCTCTGGGATGTGGAAAGAGTCAAAGGTTTTGTTTTAGTCAGACACATGGATACTGTACAATTCTAATGCAGACAGAGTTATGAGCTATAATACTTGTGAAGATATCATCAATGGAGTAGAAGGAGTTGGCCAACAGGAAGTTCTTTAATTCACTCTGAAACTGATCTTTATCACTTACAAGACCTTTGATATGCTCTGGTAAGTTATTGAATATATGAGTACTATGTATGTGACTCCTTTTTGTATTAATGTTAAGCTTTTACAGTCCTTATACAGATTGTTTTTGGTTCTGGTATTATAATCATGTTTTGCAATATTTTGCATGAAAGAGACATGTTGGAAATGACAAAGGACATCAATGAGTATATGTACTGAGAAGTAGTAGTTAGAATACCATGTTTCTTAAAGAGATCTCTTCATGATGATCTAGGAATGGCACCAGATATAAATCTAATGACTCTTTTCTGAATTTTGAAAATGTTCTCTTTGTGAGAGGAGTTTCCCCAAAAGATGATTCCATAATGCATTAGTGAATGGAAGTAGGCTGAATAAACTAACTTCTTCATTTTTAAATCACCCATTTCTGCTATCATGCATGCTGCAGATGTAGCTGAACTAAGGCATTTGTTTCATTAAGTCTAGAGTGAGAGTTTTCCAATTTAGATTGGGGTCAATTTGTAGCCCTAAAAATTTGACACTGTTGACAGCTTTAATTTCATTGTTTGAATGCATTATACTTATAGGGTCAGATATTCTTAGTGAGGTACTAAACTGTATGCACTGGGTCTTGTCAAAATTCAGTGACAATCCATTTGCTGTGAACCACCAAATATTTCATTAGGTGATTGCTCAGTGAGATCATGGGAACTGTTTTTTGCACCAATACTTTTACCATCAGCAAATAAGACAAGATTTGCATTTTGTAACACTGCATATGGAAGATCATTAATATATAATAGGAACAACAAGGGACCTAAAGTAGAGCCCTGGGGCACCCCTTGTCTGATGGTTTCATATTTTGAATGACTATTGTTATGTGGAAAGCCTGATACAGACACACACTGTTTTCTATTTAAAAGATAGGGTGAGAACAATTAGCCTGCTACTCCTGTCATCTCATAATATTTTGACTTTTGTATACGGATATCATGCTTTGGCCAGATAACAGAATATTCTGTCATAATAACTTTTGATTTATTGATTCTAATATATCATCTGTAAAAGTGAATATAGCTTGATCAGTCGACAATCCTTTCCGAAATCCAAACTTATTGCAAATGAGAATATTTTTCTGTACTAAGTGTTTATGAAGTTATGGTACATAAAACTTTCAAACACTTTTGAAAATATTGCCAATAGTGAAATGAGAAGGGAGTTTTCCACTGATGATTTGTCTCCTTTTTTGTGTAATGGTTTGACAATAGCATATTTAAGCCTATCTGGAAAAGTACCACTGTGGAGGGATTCTTACATAAGTAACTCAGTATCTCACAAAGTTCTGAGGAGCAATATTTAATTATGGCAGTGCTGATTTCATCTTAACCACTGGAACATTTGTTTTTGAGAGAGCTAATAATGTTAGAAATCTCTTCGGTGAGGTAGGATAGTTGTATTTTGTCAAACTTCTGTGGAAATTCATTTTTTAAATATTTTAAGCTATCTTCTGAGGAACTATGCAAAACTAAGTTGTCTGTTACTGAAAGCAAAAAGTTGTTGACAGAGTATGCAATTTTGGAGGTATCTCTAATCAACTCATTATTCACATTTAATATATTTCCTCATTTGCCTGGTCAGTTTTTCCTGTTTCACTTTTTACTGTGTTCCATATACTTTTTATCTTGTTATTAGAGACATCATGTTTTCTTGAAAATAAACACATTTTGAGGTTCTGATTACTTTGTTTAGAATTTTACAATATAATTTGTAATGTGATTTAGCTCTGTTGTCATCGTTTTCCCTTGATATAAGTAGAGTCTTCTTTTTGTTTTGCAAGAAACTTTTATTCCATTTGTAATCCAAGGTTTTGAATCATTTAATGTATTATGCATTGATTACTGTCTTAGAGCAGCAGTTTTCAATGTGATCTATGACCATATCAGAGAAACAGTTATATTTTTCATTTATCCTGGGTGAATTGTATACATCTTTCCAGTCTGCATTCCTCAAACAGTTTTTTATACTTTCAACTGCTGTTTCATTTATTATTTGTATAGTTTCCCACTTCCTGTTATTAGTTGAATGAGACCCCACTATATTACATGTAGTAACTGGGTATCATGATATGAAAGGCCATTAAATATTGGATTTATACTAAGATTTGCTAGTGTGGTAGTATCTATGAAAATGTTATCAATAGCAGTGCTTCTGGTACCCACACCCCTGGTTGGGAACTGTATTAAGGGAATGAGATTATAACAAGTGGTAAGAGACTCTAGTATGGATCTTGAGTAGCTATCCTCCAGAAAATTTAAATTAAAATCTCCACTTAGTATGAGTTCATTATTTTAAGAAGTTAAGAAATTTAATATTGCATCAAGATGTTTAGTGAATAGCTGGAAATTACCAGTTGGAGCACTGTATATTGTGACTATAATGATTTTTCTTTTGTGTGTTTCTACTTGTGTGGCACATGCTTCAAAATGCTGATCACTATAGTATTTAAGAATGTGAATGACTTTATAATTGTGACCCTTTCTAATGTAAGTAGCAACTCCTCCTTTCTCCATCTCTTTTCTACAATACTTTGAAGCTAATGTATACCCTTCCATATTAAACATTTCAATTTCACTATCTAAATGATGTTCCGAAACACAAATAATATCAACAGGATTTGTAGACCGTAGCTCATCAAACAGATCTGAAATTTATTGATTTTGTTTTGTTTTTTAAACCTCTGATATTTTGATGTAGTAAATTTACTGTTACTTTTTTTTTTTTTTTTTTTTTTTTTTTTTTCCCCCACAACATTTTCAGATACATCTTGTTTCAATATTTTTTTTTTTTTTCCCCACAACATTTTCAGATACATCTTGTTTCAATATTGAATGTGTAGATAATGAGCTTAAACTAAAAAAGAACTACTTCCATGAGTTGCAGTCCCCCCCCCCCCCCCCCCCTTTTAAAGAATTTGCTGTCAACCTAGCCAGTATATCCTTCCAAATCCTAATGAGATGCAGGCCATGAGAAGTAAAGCCCCACCTACTAGTAGCGTCAACAGGAACCAAACCAATCCCTGACCCAACACCAGCCCGAAGCAGTCGATCCAACTCCTTATTGACGCTCTTCACAGGGCTGTTCAACTGGGGTCAATCGTACCGCTTGAAAACAGGCACATACTCAACATTAATATGGTTCTTTGCTGATGCTATTTTTACCAGGTCACTCTCAATACTGTAGCCCTGGTCCATATTGATACTGTTCCCTGCTGCACCCAGGATTACAACATGATTCTCCCTGATGAAACCTTTACACAAAGATCCTATGCCCACTATCACTTGGCTGAGAGATACACTAGTCTTGAAAACGTTTGTGACCTGGTAGCTGGCACCTAATTTTCCCTGCAGAAGTTGGACCACACCTCTTCCATGACTGCTACCTAACAGCAGAATTTTCTTCCTACTTCCTACTTTTTCTGAAGCAACAGGCTTCCTAAGTGAATTCTGCTGTGGATCAGCTACACTACATCTACATGAGTCTCTTCATTACTTAACTGTGGCAGCAGGGCAAATCTATTTTTTGTGCCGACAGTGAAACTGTAAGATACTGTCCCCTTTCTGTGGCCCGCGTTTCCTGCTACCACTTCCCACTTCTCTTCATCCTTCTCCCCCATTAACCTAATTAGTTCCTCCCTAGCTTTATCTAATTCAGTTTGACGGGATCTAATCTTCCCCTTCTGTTCTGCTATTTTCATATCCCGTGAACACACTCTACAGTACCTAGGAAGAGTCTCATTTTGTTCCCTAATTTCCATGCCACTACATTCCCCCCAGTGAAACGATCTGTCACAGCAGCTGCATAGCACCCCAGTACTAACATTCCTACGGCACCTAAAACACTTCACACTCATGATTGTTTACAATATAGGCCTACTTTTTAAGCTTTCACTAAATAAAGATAATTTCCTATTTACTATACTCTATAGTGCTCTAATATAAATATAATATGTATGTACTTACTTAATTACACTTTGAATCGTTTAACTTTCACGCATAAAATTTAGGCCTAAAAACGGCTGCTAAGTGGTAATGGTTTTATGCTATTTTCTTTAAAAATGTGGCACAGAACTTAAAATCTTCATTTCCCTGAACAGATATTACACTACTGGAATGCCATATGCCATATGTGTCAAAATTGTGTTTGGTTCACACAGCTAGCTCATGTTCAGTAACAAAGTTTTTGGCACTACTTTGCCTCATACTGTGGGCTCTCAAAGGTTGGTGACCAGGTGCTGAAGCAAATATGCTATTTCATTGAAGGGTTTTGATTTTTACTGATTTCTCCCAACTGAGGAGTAGAGGGAAATGTTTAAGCTATACTGCTTCAAATTATTTGAGAGAGTAATAAGTGAAATGAGAAACTTTTAATATCCGAGAGCACTGTATCACTTTTTTTTCTTTTTTTAATATAACACTAATTTTGGTGCCAAATAAAGCAGAAATATTGATACAGCTGAAGAAATAGAAGAGGAGCAGATGTAGGAAGTGACCACAACACAGTTTTGGTGGAATTCAGACTGAAGATAGTGGCAAATAGAACCAAGCTCAATCACAGGTGCAAGAAAATAAATGTGGCAAGGTTAAAAGACCAACATATCAAAGAAACATTTGCCCTTGAACTACAAAACAGATTCCAGGTCCTCTCTGAAGAAAACTTTATGGAAGAGAAAATTGAAACATGTTGGCAAAAAATCAAAGACAGTTATTTAGATGTGAGAGAAAAAATCTTAGGATTTAAGGCACATCAAAGGAAGGAATGGATCTCCATTCATACATGGGATGAAATCAGTCACAGGAAGGAAATAAAACTTAAGTTTAATTTTTGTAAGATAATAGCGCAGAAGAGCGAAGCACATAAAGAATACACGGAGGTGAACAAAAAAGTGAAAATATGGCTACGTCAAGATAAAAGGAGATGGATAGATGAGCAAGCAAAATTAGCAGAAGAGGCAGCAAGACAAGGAAATATGAAAGAGCTCTACAATATTGCCAAACAGTTGTCAATGAAGAACTTCAGACATGAAGGACCAGTTAAGAACAAGGATGGGGTGATGCTTACAATTCAACAGGCACATCTACAGAGATGGGAGGAGCACTTCAAGGAACTGTTAAAATGGTGAAGACAACCAAGAGGAACAGGTAAGAGATGTTCCAGAGGAAGTCGAAGAAGATCAAGATATAAATTTGCAGTGCCCCACAATGGACGAAATTAGGATTGCCTTGAAAACACTAAAAAATACAAAGGCTCCAGGCCTAGACAAAATAGCACTGAAGGCTGTCCTGTATGCCAGTGAAAGTTGGAAAATGGATAAAAAGATAACATCCTAGTTACAAAGCTTCATAAATAGATGACTTTGACGCATCATGAATATCTGATGGACAGAAAAAATATGTAATGAGGAGCTCTGGTGAATAACAATCCAGATACCTATAGAAGACCAGATATGTGAGAGAACGTGGGGTTGGTTGGGGCACACCTTGAGAAAACCAGATGGAGCCATAAAAAAAACCATTGGAATGGAATCCTCAGGGAACATGGAAGAGAGGAAGACCAAGGGGCACATGGAAGAGGACAGTGGGAGGGGAAGCAAAAATAGTTGGTAAGACCTGGACAGAATTGAGGCAAATGGCCAAAGACAGAGACGGATGGCGAGTTCTCCTGGATGCCCTACGAAGCCATGGGGGCCAAAGGAATTAAGTCAAGTCAAGTGAGCTTGTTAACCAAACAGTGGCTCTCAAATTCCAATACAAAGAGATGATGAAGAAAACTGCCAAAGCTTCTATTTAGGATGTTTTGAAGTTTTTATTCAAAGTATGTGTTACAAAATGTTTCTCCAAACATTGAAATAGCTTTGAAAATATCTGTGACAATCCCAGTGAATGAAACATCTTTTCAATGCAGTTTTAGCAAACCAAAGATGATAAGAAATTTACTTAATGTATAATATTGGTGAAGATGACTGTCAAATACAGCTATCTTGTCAATGGACTACAAAACAGCTTCTAAATCTAATTTTATTGATAAAATCAATAAATTTGCCTTGGTCATGATATAATCAATGAGTGTACTTTGGTCAAACCAAGGAAATGGAGATCAAAGTTATAAAAAAAACACAGTGCTTTGAAAGGAATGTGTTCTCAGCACTTTATTACAGTACTTTTTCTTTTGTTTTCAACTACCTTAGTGCCTGTTGCTTCACTCAGATGCTCTGCACAGATTTTATTTTATTCATTTATTTTTTTAATCGAATTTTTATGTTGTTCACAAATTGCCACACCACCTAAACTTTTCATGCTAATTAACATCATATAAGCATGGTCTTTGTTGCATGTACCGGGTGATCAAAAAGTCAGTATAAATTTGGAAACTTAATAAACCACGGAATAATGTAGATATAGAGGTAAAAATTGACACACATGCTTGGAATGACATGGGATTTTATTAGAAAAAAAAAAAAAAGTTTACAAAATGTCAGACAGATGGCGCTGGATAGCAAAACATTAGTGACTGCGCATGACAACTGTGTATAAAAGGAGCTGTAATTAGAGAGAGAATCAGATGCACCAGCAGTCGCAGAATGTTGACATTACCTGAAAAGGCACTTTTAGTGAAGCTGTATTATCAGAATGGGGAATGTGCTAGTTCAGTGTTATGATCCTATCACTATAGTAAGGGGATTCGAACAGGTAAAGGTCCGTTGACAATTGCAGCTGTGGCGAGAATGATTTCAAAGTTCGAAGCCATAGGTTGTTTACATGATAGACCCCGTAGTGGCCGACCAAGCACAATGCGTAATGATGCTGAGACAGTTCAGGGAGAAATGGAGACTGTAGTGGGTTCGTCTATGCATGGGGAAGTCAGCGCTCATGCAGTCGCACGTCACACTGGCATTCCATACACTACTGTTTGGTTGGCACTGAGGCGTACCCTCTGATGCTATCTGTACAAAATCCATCGGCATCATGAACCTAGCGATTTAGTGAAGTGGAAGGCATTTGAGGTGTGGCCATTTCAGAAGATGGTGGAAGATGACCATTGGTTGAGTAACGTGTTGTGGATCGACGAAGCTCATGTCATGCTCCGAGGGTCTGTCAACGACCACAACTGCAGAATTTGGGCTATCGAAAACCTAGAACTGTTGTGGAAACTCCTCTGCACAATGGGAAAGTCACGGTATGGGTTGGATTTACCACATCTACCATTATCGAGCCTTTTTTCTTCAAGGAAATGTGTGATTCTGGTTTTGTAACTGCTACCGTAACAGGTGAGAGATACGCCGATATGTTACAGAATCACATCATCCCCAGCCAGGCTGATAAACACCTGCTGGAATGTACAATGTTTTTGGAGGATGGCGCTCCACCCCATATTGCTAGACGAGTGAAAGATCTCTTGTGTGCATCGTTTGGTGATGATCGTGTGCTCAGCTGCCACTTCCATCATGCTTGGCCTCACAGGTACCCAGACCTCAGTCCATGCGATTATTGGCTTTGGGGTTACCTGAAGTTGCAAGTGTATCATGATCAACCGACATCTGTAGGGATGCTGAAAGACAACATCTGATGCCAATGCCTCACAATAACTCCAGACATGCTTTACAGTGCTGTTCACAACATTGTTCCTCGACTACAGCTATTGTTGAGCAATGATGGTGGACATATTGAGCATTTCCTGTAAAGAACATCATCTTTGTTTTGTCTTAATTTGTTATGGTAATCATTTCTATTCTGATCAGATGAAGCGCCATCTGTCGGACATTTTTTGAACTTTTGTATTTTTTTGGTTCTAATAAAACCCCATGTCATTCCAAGCATGTGTGTCAATTTGTACCTCTCTATCTACATTATTCCGTGATTTATTCAGTTTTCAAATTTATACTGACTTTTTGATCACACGGTACTTCAACCAAAACACAACTCTGGTAGCTGGAGTCCAAGGTTTTTGTTAATCATGCCTTTTGTGTTCTTGTTGTGGTATTTCCATAGAAACTTCATCCCCTTATACATGTTTCTTGATATTTAATAGAGAAGTGAAATACCTGTTTTCATAGATTTACCTTCAACAATTATTAAATACAACAATATAATTTCTTAAGAATTTTCATCCTCTATTTTACCCACTTTGTGGTTGAATTTACAAAAATGGTGACACACATATTTTCTTATTTCTGTGTGAGAAACCAAATACCAGTTTCCACAGTTCTAGCTTCAAAATTGGATTAACAGCAAAATATTTTTGAAAAGTCTTTCAGTCACCATTTCACCCTCTCCAGACTTCAAGTTCTATCCTTATCTGGGCAATGATGAGTCAGTGAATCAGTACAGCCCTTTTCCACCTCTTTATGGGTTGAATTTCCAAACACAGTGAAACATGTATTTTTTTTTTTTTTTCATTTCTAATTGAGAAGCCAAATACCAACTGTCATAGATATAGCTTTAAAAGTGCTTTCACAGTGAAATATTTTCATAAAACTTTTCACTCCTCTATTTCATCCCTTGGGAGTTGAGTATACAAAAACAGTAATATGCATTTTTTATTATTTATTTTTTAATTTTTTACTTCTAACAGAGAAGCCAAATACAAGTTTTCATTGATTTATCTTCAAAAATTCTTGCATAATGAAATATTTCCATAAAATCTTTCATCCCCTGTTTCACAGCCATAAGTGTTCAATTTCCAAGAACAGTGAAAGACATATTTTTTTTATTTCTAACCTGTTAGACAAACTGAAATTTCATACATTTAGCTCCAAAAATACTTTCATAATGAAATATTTCATAAAACACTCGCCTTTGCAGTTGAATTTCCAAAAACACTGAAAAATTCATTTTTTAATTCTAACTGAGAACTCAAATACCAATTTAATTTATTCAGCTTTAAAAATACTTTAGTAGACCTTTAATAATGATTTATTTTCAAAAAAAAAAACTTTCATCCAACATTTTACATCCACAGCTGTTAAATTTCAGAAATGCTGAAACACGTATTTTTTTTTATTTATGACCTAAAAAACAAATACTGGAGTTCATAGGTTTAGCATCAAAATTGTCCTAATAGTGACATGTTTTCAAAAACCCTTTCATCCCAGTTTTAGTCCCCTTAGAAGAGGAATTTAAAAAAAATCTCTTCTTAAACAACGCCTGCAATATAAGATCAACACCCTCTCCAAATTTCAAGTGTCCATCCTTAGTGGTTTGGGCTGGGCAATGATGAGTCAGTAAGTCACTACACTGCCTTATATATACAGAGACTAGCTTAGTGCCCACTGCATTGTGTGTCGACTGTATGGCTTGCACAGAACGTTTTTTTTTTTTTTGTCAAATTTTTATGTTGTTCACAAATTGCAATACCTTCTAAACTCTTCATGCTAATTAATGGTATAGAAGCATGGTGTACTTCTGACCAGAACATGATTGTAGTAGCTGAAGTCCAAAGTTTTTATTCATCATGGCTTTTGAGTTCATGTGGAGATATATCCATAGAAACTTTCATCCCCTAACATGTATTTCTTTACCTCTAACTGAGTAATGAAATACCTATTTTCATAGACCTACCTTTCAATTGTTTTTAATGTAAATAATTGTTTCGTTAAAAATTTGTATCCACAATTTCATCCCCATAGGGGCTGAACTTCCAAAAGCAGTGAAAAACATACCTTTTTATTTCTAACAGAGAAGTTAAATAACAATTTTCATAGATTTATCTTGAAAGTGCTTTATAATGAAATTATTTTGTAAAACGTTTCATCCCATACTTCACATCCTTAGGGGGTTGAATTTCAGGCCGGCCGAAGTGGCCGTGCGGTTAAAGGCGCTGCAGTCTGGAACCGCAAGACCGCTACGGTCGCAGGTTCGAATCCTGCCTCGGGCATGGATGTTTGTGATGTCCTTAGGTTAGTTAGGTTTAACTAGTTGTAAGTTCTAGTGGACTAATGACCTCAGCAGTTGAGTCCCATAGTGCTCAGAGCCATTTGAACCATTTTTGGTTGAATTTCCAAATACAATGAAACACATATTATGTTTCCAACTGTGAAGTCAAATACCAGTTTTTATAGATGTTGCCTTAAATGCTTTAGTAGTTTTTTAAATAATGATTTATTTTCAAAAAAAAACTTTCACCCATTATTTTACTCCCTTAATGGCTGAATTTTTAAAAATGCTGAAACACATATTGTTTCTGACTGAGAAGCCAAACACCAGTTTTCATAGTTGCAGCTTCAAAATTGCCTTAATAGTGAAATATTTTCATAAAGCCTTTGATGCCCTTCTTAGGATTGGTATTTTGGTATTTTTAAATTATGCCTACAGCATAAAATCCACACCCTCTTCAGAGTTCAAGTTCCCATCCTTAGCAGTTTGGGATGGGCCATGATGAAGCAGTGAATCAGTGTGACCTTAATTCACCCCCTTAGGGATTCAATTTCCCTAAACAGTGAAACATGATTTTTTTCATTTCCAATTGACAAGTCAGAACACTAATTTTCAAAGACTTAGTTTTAAAAATGCTTTCACAATGACATATTTTCATGAAATATTTCACTCCGTATTTCACTCCCTTACAAGTTGAATTACCAAAACCAGTGAAATACTCTTTTTTTTAAGTCAAATACCAGTTTTCATAGATTTAGCTTCAAAAATGTTTGTGCAATGAAATATTGTCTGGATGAAAGATGATCTGGCCTTGTCACCTCACCAAAATGGCCTTGCTGTGCTGGTATTCCGAATGGCTAAAAGCAAGGGGAAACTACAACTGTAATTTTTCCAGAGGGCATGCAGCTCTACTGTATAGTTAAATAATGATGTCATCCTCTTGGGTAAAATAGTACCCCATTCAGATCTCCGAGATGGCTACTCAGGAGGACATCAGTATCAGGAGAAACAAAACTGGTGTTCTACGGATCGGAGCATGGAATGTCAGATCCTTTAATCATGTAGGTAGGTCAGAAAATTTAAAAAGGGAAATCGATAGGCTAAAGTTAGATATATAGGGAATTAATGAAGTTCAGTGGCCGGAGGAACAGGTGAATACAGGCTTTTAAATACAAAATCAAATAGGGGTAATGCAGGTGTAGATTTCATAATGAATAAAAAGAAAAGAAGAACATGGATACACTACTATGAACAGCATAGTGAACACATTATTGTAGGCAAAATAGACAGAGATTTTGGAACCTGGTTTTAAATTGTAAGACATTTCCAGAGGCAGATGTCAACTCTGATCACAATTTATCAGTTACGAACTGCAGATTAAAACTGAAGAAACTGCAAAAAGGTAGGATTTTAAATAGATGTGGCCTGGATAAACTGAAAGAGCCAGATGTTGCAGAGAGTTTCAGAGGGAGCATTAGGGAACAGTTAACAAGAACAGAGGAAAGGAATACACTAGAAGAAGAATGAGTAGCTTTGAGATGTGAAATAGTGAAGGCAGCAGAGCATCAAGTAGGTAAAAAGACAAGGGCTAGTAGAAATCCTTGGGTAACACAAGACATACTGACTTTAATAAACGAATGGAGAAAGTATAAAAATGCAATAAATGAAGCAGAACATTAAAAGGGGAATTAGGAGTGAAAAAATGTAAAATAATGAGGAAAATCCTAGGACCAATAACTAAAGATGGTGTGCATTATCCAAAACCCAATGCAGAAGTATGTAAAAATGTCTCCAAAATAACAGGAACAATGTACATGAGAAGAATCCAATTCATGGGGCATTTAGAAAGAATGGACTCAAACAGGTTAACGCACAAAATCCATAAATTTTTAAAGAACAAAACTAGAAGACCAAACTGGTACAAACAGACAGAAAAAGACCTGAGAGAATTAGGGTCTCCAACTCTACATGACAGAAATGAAATCAGAAAAATCACAAACACACAGGGTTTTGAGGAAGAAGGGAGAAAAACTAATTGACATATGTGGTCTGCACAATGAAAACTAGCCCATTCATTGAGTATGAAGGAATACTGGGTGAAAAGGAAGGCTAATGAATGTTGATTACGTGTGGTCCTAAGTGATCCATCCACAAGGAAGAAGAAGAAGAAGAAGCAGGTGAAAGCCAATGCAAACATCTAAAAAATGGGATCGAGTGGAAGTGCTAATTGGCTGAGCAGGAATGGCTAGAGAACAAATGTAAGGATGTAGAAGCGTATACACTAGGGGTAAGTAGATGCTTCCTACAGAAAAATTGATGAGACCTGTGGAGAAAAGAGAACCACCTGTATGAATATCAAGAGCTCAGATGGAAAACCATCCCTAAGCAAAGAAAGGAAAGCTGAAAGGTGGAAGGTGTATAGAGAGGGTCCATACAAGGGAAATGTACTTGAGGGCAATATTATGGAAATGGAAAAGGATGTATATGAAGATGAGAAGGGAGATATGATACTGAGTGAAGCATTTGAGAAAGCACTGAAAGGCTTATGATGAAACAAGGCCCCATGAGTAGACAACATACCATTAGAGCTACCGGTAGCTGTGGGTGGAGCCAGTCATGATAAAACTCTTTCAGCTGGTGAACAAGATATATGAGACAGCAAAATCACATCAGATTACAAGAATAACATAATAATTCCAATTTCAAAGAACACAGGTGCTGACACTTGTGAAAGTTACCAAACTATCAGTTTAATAAGTCACAGTTGTAAAATACTAACAAGAATCATTTACAAAAGAATGGAAAAACTGGTAGAAGTCAGCATTGGAAAGATTAGTTTGGATTCCAAAGAAATGCAGGAACACATGAAGCAATATTGACCCTACAACTTCTCATAAGAGATATGTTAAGGAAAGGCAAACCTATGTTTACAGCATTTGTAGAATCGGAGAAAGCTTTTGACAATATTGACTGAAAAACTCTCTTTCAAATTTTAAAGGTGGCAAGGGTATAATACAGGAAGCAAAAGGCCATTTACAATTTGAACAGAAAAATGATGGTATTTATAAGAGTTGAGGGACACAAAAGGGAAGCACTGGTTGAAAAGGGAGTGAGACAGGGTTGTAGCCTATCCCCAATGTTATTCAATCTGTATAATGAGCAAGCAGTAAAGGAAACAAAAGAAAAATCAGGATTAGGAATTGAAGTCCAGAGAGAAGAAATAAAAACTTTGAGGTTTGCCAATGGCATTGTAATTCCTTCAGAGACAGCAAAGGACTTGAAGAGCAATTGAACAGAATGGATGGTGTCTTGAAAGAAGACATAAAATGAACATCAACAAAAGCAAAATAAGGATATTGGAATGTTGTCAAAATAAATCAGGTGATACAGAGGGAAATAGATTAGTAAACGAGGCACTTAAAGTAGCAGATGAGTTTTGCTATTTGGAAAGTAAAGTAAGTGATGATGGTTGAAGTGGGGAAGATATAAAATGTAGACCAGCAATGGCAAGAAAAGCGTTTCTGAAGAAGAGAAATTTGTTAACATTGAGTACAGACTTGTCTGAGCATGTTCTTTTTGAAAGTACACCATGTGATCAAAAGTATCCAGACACCTGGCTAAAAATGTCATACAAGTTCATGGTGTCCTCCATCGGTAATGCTGGAATTCAATATAGTGTTCCCCCACCCTTAGCCTTGATGACAGCTTCCACTCTTGCAGGCACACATTCGATCAGGTGCTGGAAGGTTTCTTGGGGAATGGTAGCCCATTCTTCATGGAGTGTTGCACTGAGGAGAGGTATCGATGGCGGTCGGTGAGGCCTAGCATGGAGTCAGCGTTTCAAAACATTCCAAAGGTGTTCTACAGGATTCAGGTCAGGACTCTGTGCAGGCCAGTCCATTACAGGGATGCTATTGTCATGTAACCACTCTGCCACAGGCCATGCATTATGAAAAAAGGTGCTCAATCTGTTGAAAGACACAATCGCCATCCCCAAATATCTCTTCAATAGTGGGAAGCAAGAAGGTGACTAAAACATCAATGTAGGCCTGTGCTGTGATAGTGTCATGCAAAACAAGAAGGGGTGCAAACCCCCCCCCCCCCCCCATGAAAAAGATGACCACACCATAACACCACCGTCTCTACATTTTACTGTTGGCACTACACACACTGGCAGATGATGTTCACCAGGTATTCGCCATACCCACACCGTGCCATCAGATCACAACATTGTGTACTGTGATTCATCACTCCATACAATGTTTTTTCCACTGTTCAATTGACCAATGTTTGTGCTCCTTACACGAAGCAAGGAATTGTTTGCCATTTACCGGTGTGACGTGTGGCTTATGAGCAGCTCAACCATTAAATCCAAGTTTTCTTACCTTCCGCCTAACTGTCATAGTACTTACAGTGGATCCTGAAGCTGTTTGGAATTCCTGTGTGATGGTCTGGATAGATGTCTGCCTTTTACACATTACGACCCTCTTCAAGTGTCGGCGGTCTCTGTCAGTCAACAGACAAGGTCAGCCGGTACGCTTTTGTGTTGTGTATGTCCCTGCACGTTTCCACTTCACTATCACATTGGAAACAGTGGACCTAGGTACATTTAGGAGTGTGGAAATCTCACATACAGACATACAACACAAGTGACACCCAATCACCTGACCATGTTCGAAGTCCGTGAGATCCACGGTGCTCCCCATTCTACTCTCTCATGATGTGTAATGACTACTGAGGTCGCTGATATGGAGTACCTGGCAGCAGGTGGCAGCACAATGCTCCTAATATTAATAATGGATGTTTTTGGGCGTGTCTGGATGCTTTTGATCACATAGTTATTTGTACGGAATGTAGCCATTTGTGGAAGTGAAACATGGGCAATAAACAGTTAAGACAAGAGGAGATTAGATGATTTTGAAATGTAGTGCTACAGAAGAATGCTGAAGATTAGGTGGATCGATCGTGTAACTAATAAGGAGTTGATGAATGGAATTAAGGAGAAGAGGAATTTGTGGTACAACCTGACTAGAAGAAGGGATCAGTTCATAGGACATATTCTGGGGTATCAAGGGATCACCAATTTAGTACTGGAGGGAAGCACGGGAGGTAAAAATCATAGAGGGAGACCAAGAGATGAATACAGTATGCAGATACAGAAGGATTTAGGTTGCAGTAGTTACTCTGAGATGAAGAGGCTCACACACGACAGAGTAGCATAGAAAGCTGCATCAAACCAGTGTTTGAACTGAAGACCACAACAACAACAATGAAATACTTCCAATTTTCATAGTTCAAGCTTCAGAATTGCCTTAATATTGAAATATTTTCAAAAAATTTTTCATCTCCTTTTTCAGTCCCTTGGGAGTCAATTTCTGAGCTGTCCCTTCTCAACAAACAATGCCTGCAGTATAAGCTCCACACCCTCTCCAAACTTCAAGTTTCTATCCACAGCAGTTTGGGCTGGGAAATGATGATCCAGTGAATCAGTATGACCCTATTTCACCCTCTTAGCTGCTGATTTTTCAAAAACAGAGAGATATGTACACTACCGGCCATTAAAATTGCTACTCCAAGAAGAAATGCAGATGATAAATGGGTATTCATTGGACAAATATATTATACTAGAACTGACAAGTGATTACATTTTCATGCAATTTGGGTGCAAAGATCCTGAGAAATCAGTACCCAGAACAACCACCTCTGGCCGTAATAACGGCCTTGATATGCCTGGGCACTGAGTCAAACAGAGCTTGGATGGCATGTACAGGTACAACTGCCCATGCAGCTTCATCACAATACCACAGTCCATTAAGAGTAGTGACTGGCGTATTGTGACGAGCCAGTTGCTCAGCCACCATTGACCAGACCTTTTCAATTGGTCAGAAATCTGGAGAATGTGCTGGCCAGAGCAGCAGTCAAACATTTTCTGTATCCAGAAAGGCCCGTACAGCACCTGCAACATGCGGCCACGCATTATCCTGCTGAAATGTAGGGTTTCGCAGGGATCGAATGAAGGGTAGAGCCACAGGTCATAACACATCTGATATGTAACGTCCACTGTTCAAAGTGCTGTCAAAGCGAACAAGAGGTGACCGAGACATGTAACCAATGGCACCCCATACCATCACGCTGGGTGATATGTCAGTATGGCGATGGTGAATACACACTTCCAATGCGTGTTCACCGCGATGACACCAAACATGGATGCAATCATCATGATGCTGTAAACAGAACCTGTATTCATCCGAAAAAATGACGTTTTGCCATTTGTGCACCCAGGTTCGTCGTTGAGTACACCATCACAGGCACTCCTGTCTGTGATGCAGCGTCAAAGGTAACTGCAGCCATGGTTTCTGAGCTGATAGTCCATGCTGCTGCAAACATTGTCAAACTGTTCATGCAGATGGTTGTTGTGTTGCAAACATCCCCATCTGTTGACTCAGGGATCGAGACGTGGCTGCAGGATCCGTTCCAGCTATGCAGATAAGATGCCTGTCATCTTGACTGCTAGTGATACGAGGCCATTGAGATCCAGCATGGTGTTCCATATTACCCTCCTGAACCCACTGATTCCATATTCTGCTAACCGTCATTGGATTTCGACCAATGCGAGCAGCAATGTCACGATACAATAAACCACAATTGCGATAGGCTACAATCCGAACTTTATCAAAGTTGGAAATGTGATGGTACGCATTTCTGCTCCTTACACGAGGCATCACAACAAGGTTTCACCAGGCAACACTGGTCAACTGCTGTTTGTGTATGAGAAATAGGTTGGAAACTTTCCTCATGTCAGCACGTTGTAGGTGTCGCCACCGGTGCCAACCTTGTGTGAATGCTCTGAAAAGCTAATCATTTGCATATGACAGCATCTTCTTCCTGTTGGTTAAATTTTGCATCTGTAGCACATCATCTTCGTGGTGTAGCAATTTTAATGGCCAGTAGTGTTTTTTTTTTTTTTTTTTTTTTTTTCCCCCTAACCAAGAAGCCAAATTCAAATGTTCATAGATTTAGCTTTAAAATGCTTTTGTAATGAAATATTTTCATTAAACATTTCAGACCCTATTTCACCCCCTCAAGGGTGGAATTTTCAAAAATTCCTTCTTAAATGATGCCCATAATATAAGATCAACACGCTCTCCAAATTTCCAATTTCTATCCTTAGCAGTCTGGGCTGGGTGATAATCAGTGATTGAGTGATTGATTGATTGAGTGAGTGAGTATGTCTGTCAGTCAGGAAACACCTTTTATATATAGAGATTAATAATTAATTAGGAGAAAGTAAAATCTGTTCTTTATACATATCATACTAAAAGCAATGTGCAATAGCTCCCATAAACAATAAGACATAGATTTTGTTTTATATTCAACAGTTTTAGAACATTGACACATTTTTCAATTTATTTACTACAATGATACATTTGATTTGGCATGCAATATTTTTCATTAAACCATTTACTCAAGTAAAGATGACACTTTGAGTTGCAGACAGGCACAACAACAACAAAAAATGTTGCATGCAAGCATATGGAGAAAACCTTCTTCAGAAAAGAGAAATGCACACACATTCACACAAGAAATCACACCTCATACACACATGACCACTACCTCTAGCCAGACTGCGACAGAAATGCATTGAATAGGAGCAACAATCTGGAGCATGGAAGGGAAGGAGGATAGATAGCAGGATGCATATGGGGGAAGAGGAATCATTGCTGCCTGATGGAGCATGCGGTGACTACAGGTGGTAAGACAGAGCTGACAGGTGCAGCACCGGGGAGGCTGTGGGGGGAGGGAGAGGGGGGCAAAAATGGGGAACAGAAAGGAGAGGAGAAGAGCAGGGAAAAATACAGGTAGACATGCTAGCAGAGAGCAGCACACAGTAAGGGTGAGGGGAGGGGAATTGTGAAGAGGTGACAGAACACAGAAGGTGAAAGCAGTTGGGTAGAGAGTGTGGAAACATTAGGTTATTGTAGTTTGAGGCCAGGATGATTTTGCGATGAGAGAATGTATTGTAACAATTACTCCCATTTGAGCAGTTCAGGAAAGCTGCTAGTGGAGGGAAGGATCCAGATGGCTGGGGTTGTGAAGCAGCCATTTAAATCAACTATTGTATGATGAGCTGCATGTTGTGCCACTGGGTAGTGTGCTTTGCTCTTGGCCACAGTTTGGCGGTGGCCTTTCCTCCTTATGGACAGCTGGTTGGTAGTCATGCCAATATAAAAATCTGAAGAACGATTCCAACAGAGCTAGTACATAACATGGCTGCTCTCACAGGTGACCTGGCCTCTGATGGGGTCGGACAAACATGAGACATGACTGGAAAAGGTAGAGCTGGGTGAGTGGACTGGGTACGTCCTGTACCTGGGTCTTACATGGGGATATGAACCCTGTGACAAAGGGTTGGGATTGGGAGTGGCATAGGGATGGACTAGGATGTTGTGAAGGTTGAGAAGTTGACAGACTATCACTTTGGGAGGGGTGGTAGGGGTCTTGGGTAGAATGTCCCTAATTTCAGGCATGATGATAGGTTATCAAAGCCCTGGTGAAGGATGTGATTCAGCTGCTCCAGACCAGGGTGGCATTGAATGATTGTTGATAGTGATTCAATTGTTCCAGTCCAGGGTGGTATTGCGTGATTATTGATATTTCAACCTGGACTTTCCACGCTTAATTTTTATTAACCCTATATCACAAATCACAAAAATTTCCTAAGTCTGTGGAGAAAAAATTGTAAAATGATAGTCCTTATAGAGATGGTGTGCGTGTGTGGGGGGGAAGGGGGGGGGGGGGCGAAGCTTTGCCAGTTCTGCCAAGAGTGCAGCATCACCTCAGTATGTGTGTGACTAACAGGGTTCTCCTGCAAAGGCCATGACAGAGATCATGGGATGCTTTTTCAGTTTGAGCGAGTGGGGGAGGGTGTTGTCACCCTATGTGCCATGAAAAGCACAGGTAGATTTTCACAGAGACTAAGCTGGAGTCATAGGTATGGCAACAGCATTGGATGAAATAGTCACAGAAACCTGAGTCTGTGACAAAAGGGTGACTTTTTCCACTAAGGAGAAATATTACTGTTTTGGGTAGCCAAGCCATATATAGTTGAAACGCCATCAGCCTAGGTGTAAGAAATGTGAAAGAGTATGGCATTGGGAATGAGACTGCTGACAAAATAATGGGCGTGACAGAATTACAAGGAATGGTAACAACAGCCCACTCCCAGTAAATTTTATCACAACTAAAATACAAGCAGGGGTGGAATTTTGCCTGATTGGTTTGGCAGATGGAAGAGATTCTGTTTGTATTGAGTACACGATCGCAGGTGTCTGTGGAAAATTTGAACCTCACAGGTAAGAGGCAGCTGAGCTCTCCACAGCGCACACTTGCGAGGATCAGTGATATTGAGTTTCCATATGGGTGCAAAAAAAAACGCATCCAGGGTATATGAAAGTTTTGCTTTGTATAGACAACAGTTACTGTGCAATCTCAGGGTTAGTTTTCTTACATGAATATCATGCTAAAATTGCCCTTGGATGGCATATAGTAGAATTTGATGGGACATTATTCTGTCTGCGGAAAACTGCTACCAATGCCACACTGCCACAAAGTAGATCTCTTGTGAAATGGGAACCAAACAGACTACGTGTGATACCACTAAGGGTTAATTTCTGTATAAAGTACCAAAGGTATGGATAAACTATTATGGGTGAGCACAGGTACTAAACGGCTTCTAATGTATTGTATATGGTGAGCCACAAAAGAAAAAAAATGGTGAGTTAGATAAGACATTTTGTTTACCATGGAACTGTGTGGTATGCATACAGGAATTAGATAGTGTGCAGGTAGTGCCCATTGCAATTGATAACTCTGTAACAATGGACAGGAACTTTACTGAAGGGCTAATGCTCATCAATTCTGAGATTTTTGAGGAAGAGCATTTGGATATGAGAAATTTGGGTGCTAAGATTAAGCAAGTCATCAGTATAGTGGCCTTATGGGAAAAGGTAAAGCACTCAAAAGGAGCAGAAAAGTTAGCAATGGAGTGGTTGTTATTAGAGTTCCTTGTGGGACACTGCCAGCAACCCCAGTAACACAACATAGAATCTCAAATGAGAATGGTGCTCCCCAAGGATCAGTACCAGGTCCAGTGCTGTTCCTCCCATATGTAAATGACCTACAGACAAACATAGAGTGTCAAAATACTTACCAGTTTGCTAATGATACAAGCTTTCTCATTACTGAAAAGTCTGAAAACCTACTACAATAAAACATAACAAAGACAATAGATAGCAAAACAGAATGATTCACATACAATAATTAATCATAAATGAAGGAAAAACCATAGCAATCAACTCCCATAATGCCATTCCAAAGAGGGTGTACCCAGTATTCTTTTTTATGATATTTTCTTTTACATCTCATGAGTTCTCCCTAATCCATATAGTGCTGGTCTCACAGGTAGCTGCCATTATCCATGGACTGGCTAAACTATGTGATTTTTCACAAGAAACAGCTTGCTAGAATTCTACAACATTTTTAGGTTTATTGGACTTTCTACTTTAAATATACATGTTTTGGTATAGTTGGTGTTAAACCTGACAAACACAGATGAAACTTCAATTTAATAATAATTATCACAGAAAAACTGAAAAGAAGTTCTAGTACTGAAAATAACAAGCAGACACGCGATCTTTATGTTTAATTGCCTTTACAGCAAATTTATGTCAACAGAAACACGCAGAAAACAAGATCAAAGCAAAATTTATCTTTCATATAGGACTGCAGTATGACAAAGTTAAAAACTGAAAGATACATACAGTCCAGCTTTACATTCACTGGACTTGTATGCTCTGATTCAGTTCCTCATGTACCTGCTGAGACGCCTTCAGGACAACACAATCTGTGAAAATAGTATGACAAACATATGCAGCAATTCATCTTCAAAAAGTCTATAATGATTACTATTTTCAGATGAACTGTAATCTGACTCTTGATTAAATGGTACCTTTACATCATCCGCCAACTCATCAAGGACTTCATAAATCATTTGCTCCAAACTTTCTTCCTCCTCATTGCACATTTTGAAACAAAATCAGCTCAAAACACACAGAACGCTCAAAACAGAGACAACTTCATCCACCTAATACCCATGAAGCAAGAGACAATAAAAAGGGTTTACAAACTGAAAAAATTTTCTGCCAATATCACTATTGCCATATAGCAATCACAGCAGAAACAAAAAGGCATGCAGTCCTCACAGAAATTTGTGGGAGATGTTCAACACTACAGAATGTCATAGTAACTGGCCTGATGTAATATAATGTCCACCCGCACATTCCCTTTTCCCAGAAGTGCCATAATATTATGTCAGCTGCACTCTAAGTGTTAATAAGAAAAGAAAATATTGAGTATTATTTATTATATAATACTAATAACAGAGTAGAATGTTTTAAATTCCATGACTTTGTTTGAATTTCGTGGCTTTCTCCTGTTTTTTCAAGGTTATGTAAGATTAATGGCTAATTCCCGGTTGTCAGGGATTCGAGGGTTGCTAGCCACCCTGTGCACACCATGAGAAGGCAAGCATGGGGATGGATAGGTGCAGGAAGCAGATTGCTAAAAATGGTGAATCAATACAAGAGTTTGGAGAAATATTACAAGCGATGTGGTGGCTGGTGTTGAAAGCAAATATGAAGGCCCTGAACTGTCAAGGGTGGGTGGGGCAATGAAATGTCAAGTTGCCTAAATTCTGTATGGGACAGTGGGTGATGGTGACGAATACTTGTTGCCCACAGGCAAGATGAAAAATTTCTATTCTTGTTATCAGAGCCCATACCACATAGCAGAGAAGACCTCATGAGAAATTACAACTTCATATATGGACAATTGTCATCCATATTGAGAGTGCTTTACCCTTTCACGGCATGCTGGAATCTTTGCCATCATTACCAGCATAGGTCTCAGGAAATGGGGTAGGGGATAACAAAGTAGTACAACAGATTGATCAATTCACTTCATAACAGTCAGCACATATTTTGCCAAACACATTAAGACCCAATATAAAAAAGAGAGAAGGGTTACTGACGTTTCCTTGTAATGTCACCAGCACAGACAGCAATGAGGAGTACCAATCTATTGGTTCTACTTGTCCTCTACAGTACAGACACAGGAGTGTGATCATTCTGCAGCCATGACCACAAGGGGGTGGAACTCTATATACCTGGCAAGAAGGTATCATTATGATGGATTTGAGGACCCCATAACCATAGGTTTAGATAAGTTACATATGAAAGACTACACTCTAGCAGAACTTTAGCATACAGAACTAATACAGTAAAGGAGGAGCTTTTACAGTCATTAAAATGGAACAGAACTTCAAAAACATTGAGAAAAATAGAAGTGAACAGTGCATAGAAGCATGTGCTTGTGAATTCACACTGGAAAATAATGCAACTTCTAATTTTATCTGTACGCAGACCACCAATGGAAAATTTTAAAATGTTAATCAGGAACCTGAAATACTTACTGTGCTACCTGTCAGGCAGCAGCAAGTCTGTGGTGACTTCAATGTAGATTTTCTCTAGTATTCTGATATGAAAAATGACCATGAAATCTTATTTTGATCCCACAATTTGATCACAGTAATTAACTTTCCAATGGGGGTGGATAATGACAGTGGGGCCTTAATTGATAATGTTTTCTTTGGTGGAGTACAAAGTAAAAAACTAACTGTTTACCCATCAATAAATGCTCTCTCTGATCATGATCCACAGGTAGGACAAATACCATAGTTCCTTACAGTATTAATAATTCTCAGTGAAAATCAATTAGAATAAATAATGGCACCTCAAAAAATGGTTTTAAAAGTAGTTTACATGAGATGACCTGGCATGAAATTTACAATGAACCAAATGCCTACATAAAATTTAATCTGTTCCATGATAAATTCGTGAAAATAGCTCTCTGCAAAAGTTGCTCAGAAAGGACAAAAAACAGTTACATAAAAAAGATGATCACTAGAAGATTAAAGTATCTTGTGATAGGAAAAGGGAAATGTACCTGCTAGCAAGTACAAGTAGAGATCCTGCAATAGTTACAGACTACAAAATCTGCTCAAAATTACTCAGAAAGGTCCTTAAACAATCAAGGAATATGCACATAATGTCAGAAATCACTAATTCTGACAAAAAACATAAGGCTATATGGGATATACTGAAATGAGAGACAGAACAACTAGCCACAAAACATGATAATATCCCTACTGAACTGAACGAAAGGATTATAAATGGTGAGCTACAGCTAGCAAATATATTTAATAACCATTTCACAAATATAGTAGAAAATTTAAGGACAAACAGTTAACAAAAATTGCAGGAGTATGTTGAAAACGGAATCCTCATAAAATCCAATCAGAAGAACGTATCATCAGATTCTCCCTCTTAAATTAATAAAAATTATATATTCTCCCAATAACAAAGGCTACCTGGTTTTGATGGTGTTCCGATTGATTAATAAAGATTTGTTCTCATATAATAAGCTCAGTCTTATCTGGAATATGTCATTCATCATTTTTCCAGGGACACTGAAATATGCCATTGTCAAATCCACATTTAAGAAACACGATAGAAGAGATGGCAATAACTACCAAATTATTTCACTGCTGACATCGTTTTCCAAAATTTTTGAGAAGATGATGTGTTTTAGAATAGTGTCTCACCTGAGCAATAGTAATATCTTCAGCAAATTACAGTCTGGATTTCAGAACAGTTGCTGTACTGAGAATGACATTTGCATGTTCACTCTCCAAAATTTACAGCCATTAAATAGTAAAATGGCGCTGGCTGTTATTTTCTGTGGTCTATCTAAGGCATTTGAATGCATGAATCACAGCATTCTCCTCGATAAATTGAAATTTTGTGGGACAGATGATATAGCCAACCAATATATAATATCATATCTAACCAAAAGAATGCAGAAAGTTGTACTTAGTAACTCAACCAATGGAGTCTGGGGACATTATTCTGACTAGGCAGAAATCATATTTGGGTTCGCCAAGGCTCAGTGTCAGGTGTGCTATTGTTCCCCCTGTACGTCAATGATCTTTGGTCTAAATTCACAACAAACAGAATTAGTTCTTTTTGCATTTGACACTAGTATTGTTATCAATCCAAGAATACATACAGAAACAGAAGAAATGTTAAATAATATTCTTAAAGGTATCATTGGCTAGTTTTTTGGGAATGATCTCACCCTCAATTTTAAAGAGACACAGCATATTCAGTTCTGCACATTTAGGGGTATTACTCAAATGATAAGTGTAGCAGTTGATGAGGAAACAATTAAGAGAGAGGGAACTTCATAATTTTTAGATGAGAATTTAAACTTGGAAAGGCACATTTTGAAACATTGTAACAACTTACTTCAGCCACATTTGTACTGAGAATCATTGCAAATCTTGGGGAGAGGCAAATCTGTAAGATGACATATTGTGCATTTTTTCACTCAATAATGTCATGCATTAATGCAGTAACTCATCTTTACGAAAGAAAGTCTTCAGTGCTCAAAAACTTGCTGTAAGAGTAATATGTGGTGCTCAACCAAGGTCTTCTTGTAGACTTCTGTTTAAGGAGATGGGCATTCTGACTACTGCTTTATAGTACATCTATTGCCCCATGAGGTTTGTTTATATAATCCATTGTAATACAAAAGGAATGATGATGTACATAATTACAATGTTGTGTTGCTGTTGTGGTCTTCAGCCCTGAGCCTGGTTTGATGCAGCTCTCCATGCTACTCTATACTGTGCAAGCTTCTTCATCACCCAGTACCTACTGCAGCCTACATCCTTCTGAATCTGCTTAGTGTATTCATCTCTTGGTCTACCTCTTCGATTTTTACCCTCCACGCTGCCCTCCAATATTAGATTGGTGATCCCTCGATGTATCAGAACATGTCCTACCAACCGATCCATTCTTCTAGTCAAGTTGTGACACAAGCTCCTCTTCTCCCCAATTCTATTCAATGCCTCCTCATTAGTTATGTGATCTACCCATCTATTCTTCAGCATTCTTCTGTAGCACCACATTTTGAAAGCTTCTATTCTCTTCTTGTCTAAACTATTTATCGTCCACATTTCACTTCCATACGTGGCTACACTCCATACAAATACCGGAAGAAAAAAATGACAATAATTACTCCACATTAAGATTGTCTTAAAAAGGGGTAAACAGTGCCGTAATAACTTTTTTTGATAATCTACCCAATGATATAAATGTCTGACAGGCAGCAAAGTAAAATTTGAAAACAAACTGAAAAGTTTCTCTTTGACAACTCTTTTTATTCCATGGAAGAATTTCTGTTACTGTAATATGTAAGCGGTGGTGGGTGGGGAATATAAATTTCATATCTGTATATTTAAAAATAAAAATTATAAAAACTTATAAACATTCAGCATGTAGCCATATTTATCAATTAATTTGTGATGATAATATAAAATGAGTTGCTCCACAACATTATGATTTATCATGCAAAATGATCCATGGAACATGCAGCTAACTCACTCATCAATGCACACTGACACTAACATATTATACCTAGGTGTTAAGAAATGTGGTTCAGAGGCTGGATGAAGCTGAAAGTAATCCAGCAGATACCTGGAAATGAGTGAAGTGCATGATGAATAACATGTATTTTGTGCCTCTTATTATCAGTTGTGAGACCATTGTAGCAGGCCATGCATGGATGCTGCACAACATGTAAAGGCAAAAATGGGAATAGACAGATGCAAGAAGCAGATTGCTAAAGATGGTTTTCAAGACCACTAGTGGCAGCAAAGTGCGGCAGGTAAATGAGACATTAATTTTTGTGCAAGCAGAAGCTAAGAGTAACAGAGTTCTGGCTGTGTGGCACACTACCCAGCTGATGATTCTAAAGCAAGGAGTGTTAAATAATACAAGGCTATTGCAAGGACTGACTGTGTAACTAACAACTTACATTAAGAAAATAACTAGTATAGTAAACCACAATTTGAGCATCATACAAGAATGAGTGGAACTACTGGATATACAGTTAGCCTTCACAAGACTTTTGCATACATTCACTGATGGTCTGGGAGATGTCTGAGTATAGGTAGTGGAGCAATAGGGAGTATTACACCATGAAATGCAAGGGCAGCTCACTTCAATGCAACTCCCACTGCCACAATTGCTAGCCCTGCTGCACCAGGCACATGTTGTTACCCATTATGCCTGAATTATAACTTGAGAAGAAGGCTTGTTGGCACTGTTCTATCACCTCTTAACAAAAGAAGTAAACAAGACCATTCCATATACTCCTTGTACTGATAAGGTTACCCGGGTGATAGATACTAACATAAGATATGAGTGTTATATGATACATCTACATCTGGTAAAATGGGGTACTTTAGGGGAATTTATGTCTAGTTGAACAACAGATATTTTACTGATTATTTCTAACTGGGAGAATCATGTATTGATGACAGCAGAAGAGCCACACTGACGCCAGATGTAGCAGGTTATAATGTATCCTGTCATGGTGGGTCAGACTGCTACTGGCCCATACAAAAGGGAGCGATGTCCATAGCTCATTCTTGCAAAACAGGGTATACTCAGTGCACGGTGTGACTGCAGTTATAGCTACTTTCAGAGAGCAAGAGCATCCAATTGGAGCACAGTGGATAGAACTATCGGACAGTGGGTTACTGTTGAACAGAGCCCAGTGCCACATTTCAGGAGCAACTTTTTGGCTTTATGTGACTATAATAGAGACTACAGTCTTGGACCTAGCACATTGTCTGCTGCACATGCTTGTATATTAGCACTGAACAATTATTTCACCATATTCAACAGTACTGAAAAAGGTAATGTCAATGGGTCATAGAGATGGGTATTTTGTCCTCATGAACTTTCTTAATCTTTGTCGCAAATTGCATCACCTTTATACACTATCAGCAGGAACTAGTGGCCCGTTTTGGCTCCCAGTCCATTAGCTATGAACACAATGGCTTGCCCACAAGGTGGGAAGTGAGTATTGTGCACCAAAAGACATTCTGCCATGAGCAGCATTTGAAAACACAAATTTTAAAAAAAACTACTGTATGTAACAGGTATGGGAAAGTAGCAATGTAAATAATCTTTTAATTATAGTAATTTCATAGATTCAGCAGTAGACTGGAATTTGGAGGAATGAATTATCCCAAGGAGATTGTGCCATTGGTTTGAGCAGTCCATGGTGGACTATCAGTTATGAAAATTTAGCAACAAGCACTGGAGTTCTGTTACCTCAGTGGTCTGCCATCAGCACGCTGCCTTATAAAAGGCCTGCCCCCTCTACATGCCACACTCGTGGCAGCACTTTTCAGGTATGCGTGACAACAAGCAGCACTTTTTTGCCACAACAGCACAGCCCAGTGGAAGATTGCTTGCACTGGGACTAGCATTGTGAACATGTCTCTTGATAGCTGACATTAGACTTCTTCCATCCTGACATCAGACAGGGCTTCTGTGACCATCACCAGTGCAATGCTGCACTTCAACTTCTATCCTGACATTAACTCCTGCTTCAACACTGATGCAGTTTCAACAACAGCTGGCAGCATCCTCTGTCTGCACCAGCTTTTAGGTGCAGTCACAGGTCTGCCCACCACAGTTAACCTGATGCTCTCAGGCATCAAGCTGGCCCCACCCCAATGGAGCTCTTCAGCACATCTAGCACCTCGCATTCCATCATCTCCAGAGATCCTGGTTTCATCCTAGGTCATGCTGAGTATGACTTGTCACCGCCTGCCCAGCTGAAAGCAGTGCTAGCGGTTAATCTCCTGGGGGTTGTGCTTACATGTCCTGCTTATGCAAGACTGCCTCAACCAGCGGCTACAAGCACTGCTAATGTTGTATACCACCACTTCTACAGTTTCTGACTAAGGCCACTGGGCAGCTTTACTGTACAGAATGAACTGTTCAACATATGAGATGAATCTCTGGCCTCACCATCACCATGGACCTGGCATTACCTTATCCCTAAGGTCACCCATATCAACATCCTGACAGCTAGGAAGCGATTCTGCTATGCTTGGGTGAGCATGTAGTCATCAAACCCAATTTCACTACATAGGCATTACTTTCACTGACACACCATCTGCTGGTGGGATTGTTTCCCTTGTACAGTGCACCAATAGCAGTACTGTGTAGTAAATGACGAGATACTCTGTTTTGATTTTGGTAGGTAATTTCACACCTGTTAATATGCTGTTGCAATTCACTGGTTTTAATATCTTGTCTAATCCACAAATATTATAAAAATGGCTATATGTATGTGTGTATGTTCCACATCTCCCCCTAAACCACTGGACCAATTTCAACCAAACTTGATGAGTCATAAACAACAAGATGTGTGAAAACCTGACACATTGTGTGCTACCCCACAATAAATTTTGTAGACAGTAATCAATATGCCACTAAATGCACCTATAAATTATATCATGGTACCACACATAGTTCAGGAGATATGATTTCATAAACACTGATATGTGTGAAAAAATGCAACATTATTTAAATGAAGTTTTAATACTTTTATTCTTTACTGTTACTTAAGGGATGCCTGGCAGCACTTTTGATAGCTTTCAACAGCAAAGCACAAATACCTATATGTGAAAATAATAGCCATCTATAGAGCTATCAAGAAGCACTGCAATAACGAGGTTTACAAAACTGCACTGTACACATGCAAAGCAGCATACAGAAACTGTTTCATAATTTCAGAGGTATTTTCATGAATACGTGGAAATGAAACTACAAACATGGTACATTTTTTATTTTCACTTCTAACAGAAAATGTGGGGAAAGGGGAGAATAATGTTACTACAAGGGAGCAATTTAGTGGAAAATGAAATTATACAAAATCCTGAAATCCTGCTAAAAATTTCCCAGCCTTCAGCTTAGTAACCTACTTGGTCTTCAACATCCCCAGAAATATCCAACATCCATACTATTGTACAAAGACAAGACACTGTTTAAGAGAGCTAGCAAAAATCTCAAAAAGTTCTTGATTGATTCAATTCAAATATTCAAACAATACTCTAATAAACATTTGGACAGGTGTAAGCTATATATTTTTTTAAATATATGTAAGATATAAAAGGGAAACATTGTATTCAAAAATCTCAAAAAATACTTGAGCAATTCACTTCAAATTTCTAAATGTTATAATAATAAACATCGGATGGACATAGGCTGCATATTTTTTAAATAAATAAAATATATAAATATGTAGTGTATACATGTCTACACTAATAGATAATGATGAAATGTTGTTTAACATTTTTTCCAAAAATATGAAATGTTCTTGCTCAGTTTATTTTAAATCTTTACACAATGCTCTAATGAACATTCAGACAGACATAAGCTACATATTTCTTTAATATATCTACATAAATAAAAACATAAATGTTCATTTGTTCAAAATCTTAAATCTCTGAAAGTTCCTCACCAACTGCATTGAAATTTTGACACAACATGGCATTTGAATACATGCAGCTTTTATGGACCTATGGAGTGCTTTTTTAATATGTGTGTATAACAATGGAAACTTCAGGTTGGAATATCAAAAAGATAAGGAAAAATGAGACACTCATTTGAAGGTGGCCACAACAATAGGTCTGTTACACAATTAGCTTTTGCTCAAAGCCTTCTTCAAAAAAGGAAACACACACACACACACACACACACACACACACACACACACACACACACACACATAGCCATTCACATAAGCAAGCACATTTCATGCACACATGAATGCCAGTTCAAGGTGCTGGAAATGGTGGTCATGTGTGAGTGAGATGCACTTGCTTATGTAAATGAATCTGTGTGTGTGTGTGTGTGTGTTTCCCTTACTGAAGAAGGTTTTGGACAACAGTTAAATATGTATATAGGGAAACACAGTTAGCAAAACTCTCATAAAGTTCTTGACCAATTTACTTCAGATTTTTTACACGATATTCTAATAAACATTTGAACAGCAAAAATCTCTAAAATTTTTATATGAAGGGGAAATGTTGTTAGCAAAAACCTTGAAAAGTTTTTGAGCACTTATTCCAAATTTTTATGCAATACTCTAATAAATGTTCACATATTTTTAATATAATAGAGGGAAACATTCCACGTGGGAAAAATATATCTAAAAACAAAGATGATGTGACATACCGAACGAAAGCGCGGGCAGGTCGATAGATACACAAACAAACACAAACATACACACAAAATTCTGTGTGTATGTTTGTGTTTGTTTGTGTGTCTATCAACCTGCCAGCACTTTCGTTCGGTAAGTCACATCATCTTTGTTTTTAGATATATTTTTCACATATTTTTAAATATATATGATATATTAATATTATGACAAGGATTGTTACCAAAAATCTCTAAAAGTTGTTAACTGTCTTACTTCAGATTTTTACATGATACACTATTAAACATTCATGTAGATGTAGCCTGTATATTTTTTAACAACTATGTACAAGTTTTCTGTTACAACTGACCGCGTGAAAGAAAATGGTATGCTATACTGTTCTGTGAAATTTCACTGTCCCCTTTTCCTTGGCACTGTCAGTCTTAACTGAATAAAGGAAAGCTATATTTATTTCTTATCAGCTTATGACTGAAACACTATTGTGGCAATCATCGATTGCTAATGATTCTGGAACAATGGGTGTTTTATCATCAGAGTCAATGAGCTTTGGAACAGGTGTGACTCTTGTTATTGTTTCGAATGCTCTGCTATGTTTCATGTGATCTTGTGTTAATAAAGTGTGTTTGACTCTAAAAAGTTGGTTATTTCTATCTGTGGAATTCATCAGCATTGATAAAAAGCCCACACTACAATGGAATTTGAATTGTTTGAAATTCTGAAATCTTATGCATTTGTCAATTAAAACAACATAAAATACTGTCAACGAAGTTACTATTCTCCTACACCCAAGTGATTGACCCATTCATTTTAAGTGCCTTTAATTACAAACTGTGGTTTTATTTGCAATGACAATAGGCAAGACTGAAGGTGAGAGGGGAGAAGAAGAGGAGATGGACAGAGAGGATGGTGAGGGGGGGAGGCCTACAGAGGGAGTGGGAGAGGGACAGGGAGTGATGGAGATGTATGAGAGAGGAGGAGGAGGTGATGGACAGAGAAAAGGTAAGGAGGTGATGGACAGTGAGAGAGGGGGGGAGGGGGGGAAGAGGGAAAGGGGGGAGAATAAGAAGATGGACAAAGAGAGGGGGTAGGAGGAGATGGATAGAGAGAGAAAGGGTAGGATATTAGGATGTATGTCCAATTTCTACACATATTTAACAATTTCAAAGCATTGGTTGGTCTGCCAGTAGCCCATAAAAGTTGATGTTCACATTATTGTTGTTCCTGTGTTCAATCCGAACATTAAAATGATGTAGCTCTCCATAATAGCCATAAAACCTCTGGCAAAAGCAGTCACTCTTTTCTGGCAATGGTATTGTCAATGAGGGCTTAGGAGCAGAAAGACTTGCCTGGGACCATCTTGCCCTTGGAATGGGAAACTGCCCCTAAAAGGTGAAAGAATCAGCAATAATGATCAATGGCATGAGGATGCAGGAGGTAATCAAAACCTATGGAATAGATGTTTAATGTGTATGCACAGGACATGTAGTATATGACCAAAAAAATGTCATTGTGGTAACTTAACTGACAAAATATTCTGGAATAATCCTCTATCAGTAACCACCCACCTTCAGATCTTTGAAGAATCAACTACCATGTATAAAAGAGCTTCAGACAACCGATTATTTTATAAATGAGTTAATGTGTTAAATATTAGACAACAAGGTAATAAAACCTTTATGGTTGAAGACACAAAACCTTAATTATGTCAGTTGTATTAGTTTAGGATTATTCATCTACAGACTAATGAAAAAGGCAAAACCAATACTGATGATGAGGTTTTGCTTAATGGGCAGCTAAAATGTAAGAAGTGGTAAGTTCTTTCCTTTCATTAGTTTGTGGGAGACATCAGCAAAAAATTTTCTTTGCAGAAAGTTTGAAACTATGTGTAAAGCTTTTTGAAAGACACTATGTGTTCTTGGTCTCAAATACTGGATGAATGTAGTCTGGGTAGTGTGTGAGCTATAAATTACACTGTATCAAGAAATATGTACAGTTTATAACTTTAACACTTGAATTATTCTGTTAAAACTTTAATGAGTAGTTTATCACAGCAATTTAAATTTGATCAATAAGTTTATGAAATATAAAAATAAAAATTTTGTTGTTTCTGGAAGTTTTTGGATATGCAACCTGCAACTAGGGTTGGGTGAACATTTTACTGCTTAGTAATACAGATGAATATCCCCAAGAAGTAAGGGTTTACCAAGGGGATTGTGACCAAGAAAAAGATCTGAATAGCTAACAGAAGAGTACCATTCTACATGTCAAAGTGTGTAATTGCAGTATTTTGAACATGCAAAGGAAGCTAGAAAATCTAGAAAGCAGAATGCAAAGGCTCACTCTTATTGTAATGGGTATTAGTGAAATGGAATGAAAAGGAGATAAATATTTCTGGATAGGTATTATCCAGAGCAGCAGAAAATGGTGTAACTGGAAATGGTCATCATTATGAAATGAAAGAGAGAACAGAGAGTTACTTTGAAAAAATTCAGTGATAGCATTACTCTCAGCAGGACAAACACTAAGAAACCAGTACCAACACCAATAGTTCAAGTTTACATGTTGACATCACAAGCAGCAGATGAAGAGATAAAGTTTATGAGGATATTGAATGTGTACATCAGTATGTAAAGGGAGATGAAACTCTAATAATCAGGGGCGAGTGGAACACAGTAGTAGGGGAAGAAATAGAAAACAGGACAATGGGGGAAGAAGAGCTTGGTAGTAGAAATGAGAGAGGAGAAAGACTAAGAGAATTCTGCTGCAAACTTCAACTGGTAACAGCCAATACACTGTTAAAAAACGATGAGATTAGGAGGTATACTTGTAAAAGGCCTGGAGATATGGAAAGGCACCAGCTGGATTACATCGTGGTCAGACAGATGCAGGGTGTCTACAGATTTTCAGAGGAGCAGATTGATGACCATTTCATAACTTTATCATTAACTGATAAACAGGGCACTCATAGAAGTTGGACAGTATAGTTTGTTAATTGAACATCATAAATGTAATCAAACAGAAACAAATGTACTGCAAACTATCATGAAAGCAAAGATAAATGAGATTCTGATAGAAGTCTACGTAGATACCGGTGCCACCACCAACTTAATGAGCTACGATCTATTCAGAACCTTGAGTCAAAACCACAAATTACCCACATATCCTGTACAAAACTGTCGTGTCACTGGAGCGATTAGTGCACAGGCACAACACATTCAGTACCAAGTGCTAGTGGATTTATGCCTGGGGAAGGATACTATTAAATGTAACTTTCTTGTGGTCAAGGGATTAAGAGTAGCCTGCATCTTGGGGTGCGACTTCCTCAGTACGACAAAAGCAAAGATAGACCTTTCAAGTGGGAAGATTTGCATGCTGAATGGCAATAGACAGATTGTATTGGACTTTATGTGAACTGAAAATGTTCTTGGCAAAAATTGCCAGAGCATACAGGTGAAAAGCGGAGGATTGCCCATATTCCAAGTAAGCAGTGACTTAAGAGGGCAAGAGGAATATTATTCAGATCTAGTTGAACCTGTAACACTTTGCTGGACAGACACGCTTGACAGTAAGGTGCACGAATCAGAATACCTAACCGGATCTCAACGTCAACAGCTTACACAGCTATTAAATAACTACAATAACGTATTTTCTGAAAAACCTGGAACCATCAAAGGGTATGTGTATGACATAGAGATGTTTCCCCATGAGATATACTGCCAAGCATTGTATTCTGTTCCATGGAGGAGAAAGGAAGCAGTGAGCAAAGAAATCCAGAAAATGTTACAATGGGGGATAATAGAACCATCATTATCACCATGCAGTAGTTCTCTGTTAGCTGTAGCCAAGCCCTGAGGGAAAATAAGACTTGTTCTATATGCCAGAAACATAAATAAGATTATTATATCTGTTAGAACAAGACCAGGAAGTTTAGAAGAACAACTGCAGAAATTCTGTGGTGTAAAGTATCTAATCTTGTTTGATATGTGAAGCAGTTATTGGCAAATCCCATTAACTGAAGAGTCTAGAAAATATACAGCCTTTATTTTTAATGGAAGAAGTTATTAGTTTAGAGTGTTGCCTTTTGGACTTAATGTAAGTGCAGGTGTGTTTATTACCACACTGAATCAAGCACTAGGCGCAGATTTACTCGAAAAGGTGACTCTTTATGTGGACAATCCTCTAGTGGCCACACCCACATGAGAAGAGCATGTCGAGATCTTGGAAAGAGTATCAAATAAGTTAACAGAAGCAGGAATAACAGCAAATTTGGACAAGTCAAAATTACAGAGAAATCATCTTAAATTTTTTGGGCATATAATATCACCTCTAGGAATAATGCCCAAAGGCAAGAAGTTACAAGCAATCAAAGAATTCCTACAACTCACCAATAAGAAGCAGTTAAAATTATTTATTGGATTAGTTTCTTTTTTCCGTTGGTTTGTACCAAACCAGCTGCTCAACAATGAAGCATTGCTTAACTTACTACATAAAAACGTCATCTGGAACTGGTCCCAGGAATGCCAACAAGCATACGAAGAGATTAAAGTGACATTAGTAAATGCTAAATTGTTATATCATCGGGATATGACTATAGACTTTGGCATAGCTACTGATTCCTCATCCAATGGTTTAGGAGCATGTTTATTTCAACCTGAAGAGGTAAATGGAGAAAGTGAAATCAGAGTCATAGCTTTTGCCAGCAGAGTGCTCAACAGTTGTGAAAGAGCATACTCAGTTACAGAATTGGAAGCACTAAGTGTAGTTTGGGCCTTACAAAAATTTCATTATTATTTTTATGCTAAAAAAATTAAAGTATTCTGTGACCATCAAGCTTTAAGTTTTTTACTAACTCGCAAGCTCTTACATGCCAGACTAGCCAGATGGGCATTAGTATTACAGGAGCACGATTTGAAAATAATCTATATAAAAGGACAGGATAATGTGATTGCTGAGGCTTCATCATGTCTACCTGTAGGCATGTCACAAGTAGTTGAAATGATAGAGCGAGCATCAGAATATAAGATCCTACTAATGATGTCAAAACCACACCGTCGTGAATATCTACACATGTGCAGAAATATCAGACAGCTACAAGACGAAGACCCTATCAGGACAAAAATAAAACATTCAGTGAAAACAGGGCAAACCAGCAATGAAACCTCACGGTATAAAATAGAAAATAACATCTTATATCATCAAAATGACATCACCTCAGAAATCTGGTGTGTGTGTATTCTGTACAAGTACATACAAACTTTTGTCTGGTATACGCACTACACCTGGGGGCATGTCAGAATATTAAAATGTGTAAATATAATCCAATGACATTGTTACATTCCTAATCTTAAATGTACAGTTCAAAATATACTAAGAACACGTGACCTGTGTCAGAAAGCTAAAGCCAACAATCGGAGTAATAAAACAGAATTACATCCAATTATTCCTGTATAGCCACTGAAAGTCATGTCAGTAGCAGTGGAATGAAGTATATATTAGCTTTTATGGCACCTTCACGAAATATGTTAAATTGTTTCTAATGAAAGCAAGTAGTTCCAGATAGATGGTGCAATGTATGCTAAAAGATTACTTATCACACACAGGAAAACCGCAAAATATTATCACAGACAGTGCTAAGCACTTCACTGGTCAGTTGTGGAGGAAATTTCTACATGACCAGGAAATAAAGCTCAGATTAATTGCACATTTCCACCTGGAAGCCAGCCCCGTGGAAAGAATATTTTGTGAAATGAACAGATTTATCCGAACCTATGCTCACCAGCAACATACTAAATGGCCAGAGTTAATACCTTTATTAGAAAATATCCACAACAATTTGCCACACCCAGCAACAGGATATACACCACATGAACTGTTATTCAATGCTTTGGAGCCAAACGATTGAATCACTCCGTTGCGTAAACTACCACGCAAGGATACCACTCAAGAGGAGAGGATAAAAGACGCAATCAACAATACGGCCAGAGTTGCTCATCGCCGAAAGGTTCAATATGACAAGATGATAAGAAAAACAGTCAGAAAAACAGTCACATATCAAGTAAATGACTTAGTATTGATAAAGAATCACCCTAAGTCATCGCTCATCACAAAGAAGCATAAAAAGTGGCAGATGCTATATACCAGACCTTTCAGAATTGTGCAAATTCTGCACAATTGTAGTCACCTTTTAGCTGATTTGACTAGTGGGGAAATCAAAGGACTATATCCTTATGAAGACTTGAAGAAATTTATTATGCCTGGAGAGTGAACATGTAAGATATTTTGTCCATGTGACAATGAGTAACTACATCTGCATCATTTCAATGAGAAGAAGAAAGATAAGGGATCCTCAGTTCAAGAATAAATTTTATTCAAAATATGATTTATGATTATATCTTGTTTTGATTTTTCAAACAGTAGTAGATTTAATGAAGATAAGTGTTAATATATTTCATGTTAAATATTTGTTCAATTCATGCACTAAATACTATTAAGGTCATGTGAAAATGTTTACACAGGGTATATGCATTTTATTATGTGCACACCGTGTGACATCTGTGGTGTGGTACTTTGAAAAATAAAAGTGAAAGTATAGGCACAAGACTAAAGTATTTGAGAGTAGATAATAGCTCAACATTAGAGCTTGTCGTAAAATAGGTTCAACATCTTCCGAGGATACGCATTTATGCTCAAAGTTTATGAAGCAAGAACATGCATAGCAGTCCTAGTTACAACTTAAATATGTCAAATGACCATTTTTGCTCATATTAAGGATTCACATATTGCTAAGTCAGGCCAGATCCATTACATGTATGATGTAATCATCAACTGTATCCAAAGATATACCATGCAGTACAGTGTGATTCATAAAATTTCTTGTAATATGTTTTATGTATGAACAGACATCTGTGTCACTATGTTATGTCAAAATCAAGAATCATGTAGTGCCATTTGTCAAAGTCATATGTTAAGCAATACTAACAGGAACTGAAATAGTGTGTTGGTATTTGCAAATGCAGTGTGAGCTTTGAAGAATGTATTGGTGATAAACTTGGACAGTGAACACTTATGTGCTGTGCGACGTTAGCCATACGAGGTACAGACATTGGCCAAACATCTATATGTACAATGGTATAAAACACAAAAATGTGTACAGTGTGTGTTTGAACCATGCCATTAATATCGTAAATTTGGACACTACCTTCAGTGCGCCAATAAATATACGATGCCGTCAACAGCATAGTAGAACATTTATATGACAACCATTACAGTGGACCAGCATCAAACAAAAAGATGAGAAGCATTGAGATTTCATGAGAAGTGGTGATGACAGGGATATGTAGTGCTTTATTAGGCATCATGTCTCCCACACAATGCAGCACACTTAAGTGCAAATACACCGATACTAACAAGTGACACAGCCTGTGCCTCGATGACACGATATTGTCTATTAACCAATTTCTACCCACAGCAACAGCACTAAATAAAATCCATGACTATAACATATGTACAACTGTTGCATGCCCGGTACAAGACGACACCTTCTCCTGTCCTGACTACGCGAGCGATCGATGTGTAGCCATGCAACAATGCAACATGCAACATGCAACACATCAAGCTCAAGAGGCTAGAAAAAGAACAAAGTTTCCAGCTGATACTACTTGACAATGGGCAGGAGACATCGCAACGGCATAATAAAATGCCAGTGACACCACTTACATGCAACAAGAAATTCACCGATTAATCTTTTGAATGATTTTCAAAAACAACAGAATAAAATTCAAAGTACACTCATATATAACCCTGTGGATGTGATCTTTTGCAGGAAAACTGTTTCTTTTTTTAATGTACATATTTATAATGATGTAATATGTATGATCACCTTTTGAAATTCGTGTAGTGGGTAAAGATCAATAGCTCTGCTGAGGTTTTTCTGAGGTTTCCCTGTGGCCTTTGTCCAAATGGAAGAGCTGAATGTAATATACCTATCCCCAGCCATAATATTTAAAAGGAACTGTAATGTGAAGTGAATGTGACAAATGAACAACTTAAAAGTGACACTTGTGGTCTACAAGGAACAAACATTTATAAGTATACTCCTTGTAGCCCAGGGGGTGATATAGTGTCCCTTTCCATACATTTGACATGAACAATATAAATAACAACAAAAGAACTACACATGTGTAATGTCGTGTGAACTTTAATGCCTAATTGTGATATGGACAAAGTAACGAAATAACTTTAAAGACAATTTATCGTTTTTGATAATAGAAAAAAGATATTATTCTCTGTGATATAAGATCATATGTGTAAACTAAAGAACTGAACACTATAATCTTTGTTATATTATAAAAGGACTGGAAGACAATGAACTTAGTCATCTTCTGATGTTTCCTTGGGTCTTAGCTATTGTTTGAGTGCAGAAGGCACAGTTGTATTGTGATAGCTTTTGTCTTGCTCTTGTTTAATTATTAGAACATAATTGATGTGTAAAAGAGTTATGAAAATATAATAAGCTAATCTGGAGTGCAGGGTAATCATTTAAGGAACCCACGCCACATTTTTTATAACACAAGAGTTTGTGTAGCATTTTTTGCAGCTGCTGGGGAGCTAGCTGCGATCATCTTTGACTGAGAAAGTTGGCCGCCATTACACTGCACATTTAAACTTTTTATTTCCACAGGAAATACGACGAAGCTGGAGCAGAGGAACTTACTTAAAAATACTATCAAAATTAATTAGCATCAAATCACAAGATTTATTTTATCATAAAGTGATATTATTTGTAGGGAGCTTGGCGCTTGTTTTCAATCAGAATTCATAGTTTAATTTGGCAACCTGCAAATATAATATTGCTTATTTGTACTTGTTTCTTACAAGGTTTTATGAAAGATAGCTTTATGAAATTTAACTTCGCAAACTTAATAGAATCCTCATATAACTAATAGCAGAAAGAGACATTACAACAGACAGATAGAGATGCAAAGAAAGTAACTGCAAAAAAAACCTCAGGGAACAGAAGAAATATTTCAACCGATCAACAAAAGAAGAACAAATACGCTAAGGAAAAGACAGTAGTAAAGCAGTATAAGTCACTTAGGAATGAAATAAATAGGAAGTGAAGGGAAGTTAAAATGAAATAGCTGCACAAAAAATGTGAAGAAATAGAGACAGGAATGGTCATCGGAAGGAGATATATAGTGTATAGAAAAGTCAAAACAATCTTTAGTGAAACTAAAGGAGAGGAATCCATTCTACGAGCACAAGAAGAATTCCACCATTAAATGGACAGGAGGGAGCATATAGATTCATGGGAACATTGGTGCTGAACAGTATTGACAGTGCACAACTATTTCAGAGTGATAATTCCTTTGCATTTTGTTTTATCTTTGGAGTGTGACTTAGAGTCAGGTGGTTCTTTGTGTCCTTGTTATGTGAACTTTCTCTGTTCGTGAACTGGTGAATTATGCAACAAATGATCATAATTTTGATCTTCTACATGCACTTATTATTTGGATACCCTGTTACAAGGATTTCCTACACTGCTGATCCGTGACAAGCACACAGAAATGTGCAATGGAGTACATCACAATAACAATGGTTTAATCCAATGAACAATTGTTACTTGGACCTTTCTACTGACCGAAATGTATTTATAGTGGCCCTCAACATCCTGCCAACAATGGTGAGCATACAGTGTACACAGTGAAACCAGAAAGTGACTATCTTTCACTTTCCACATGTGATAATGAACTGGTAAACCAACTGTACCAACATCATGTATCACAACCTATTTCTTGCATTGAATTTACAAATGATACCAGTCATATTACTGCATAGAGGACAGTTTTCATGAAGAAAATTCTGGTTTTCCTACAGTTTCACAGCATCACGACAATGCCTCACAACAATTCCTTTGTGCTTCTTTGCTGGGAGCAATGCAGTTCAATCCATTTCTCATACCACATAGAGCACAGTCATCTGGGTTACACAAGAAGATTTCTGGGTTTTCTTCTGCACCATGAATGATAAATGGAGTTTCATACACCAAAGCCCTCGGATCATAAGACTTAGTGTCATATGGACACATTCTCCATGACATTTCTGCAATATGGCATTCTCAATCTATACTGCCTCCATTTCAACCGGACCATCCCTGGACATAGTCTGTCATTACAGCTCCAGGCATAACTTTCAATACCTGCTTCAGATCACAGCACATTTCAAGAGCACCTGCTTTCCAAACGAGTGTGCTAATCAAGTTTAGCTTAAACTTCTCAGGACAGCTGCAGGTTATACATCCTAAAGAAGAAGATAAACAAGTACTTCCTCATCAACACAGGCACACAGGTGCGCACCATTCTGAAAACAATAGCTCAGTCAGAAATTACAGTGTCTCTTCTGCAGCTGCAAGCCCCAAATAGCACACCTGTCAAATGATATGGCACGACCATATGCACAATAGATCTTGGTGTATGTGTACCTTTCACATGGATATTCACAATTCCAGAGGTCAATGAACCATTATTGGGTGAAGTTTCCCCCCCCCCCCCCCCCCCCCCCCTCCCCCCTGGCTTAGCAGATGGTGAACTTTACCATGCTAACAGCAGAGTGGCAGTGTGAAGTATACTGAGTAGACTGCCCATACTAGAAAAACCAAATAGTTGCTAAATAGCTACAGTTCCTTGAAGCTGAACCTGGCTCCTATGAACAAGAATTATGAAGAAGCGAAAGCATAACATATGAAATTAGATGAAGGATACCAAATTTTACAATCGATGTTTACCAACAAGAGAAGATCGCTTGAAGACATTAAGAAGAATCTGGTTCAACTGAAGGGAGACAGGGCATGATGTGAAGGAGAACCAACAATCTGACTTCCCCCATCCTGCCAATTTTAAACAATGTGGAAAATCTGCAGTGTCTGACAAACAACTTTCATGGTCTCACCAGAGATAAGACAAAGTTTATTTACCTGGATAAAATTTTGAGTAGAGCTATGTTGAAGTTAGATGCAACCAACACAGAAGGCAATGACATGGGAAAAAACATGCAGGGATACAATTTGATGCATCTATGGGTGTATCAATTAACTGGAGTACTAGCTCCCATCAAGAGAATGGAAAAGCTTTGCAACTTATGACAGTATCCTTTACTTCTAGGTTCAAGCGAGACCTTCCAGGCCAATGCAGGTCAGTACCACCAGTGTCAGTGCAGAAGTCCTGCATCCTAGTATAATCAGTGCTCTGTCCTTCACTACCCATCTTTGAGCAAAGAGAGGTGTCAAAAACAACACAGTTTGTAAAATCAATACTACACCAGGACTCCCTGCTTTCCATAAGGCACACCAACTAGCACCAGACAAAGCCATAGAAGATTTATTGCAGATGGGGATCGTCTGACATTCCAAGAGCCAAGGAGAGAGCTAAAGGGGGATCCGGGAAGGGGGGGGGGGGGGTCTGGAGCCCCCTCCCCCCATCATCAATACGACCCAGTTGTGATGTAATGAAATTCAAAGATATTTTGATTTTCAATCAAATGACAAAAAACTGATACCCATTACTGATAGTAAACATCGCCACTGATAGATTTAAATATCAATATACCAATAGTACTACTGATTATTGCCCATCCCTACTTCATCCCAAGACCAACTACTATACATTGTTGTTCTCCCTTCAGTTCAGCCGTTGTTTTGTTAATCTGTTCAGTTTTTACTTGCAGTTGAATTTATCATAAGTGCTGCATTTTCATATTTTTGTGCTGTGTGCTGTCATGATAGTTTCTAATTATGCATAACTTTGTCACAAGAAAGAAGACAAAAACCAGTTTTGATTTGTACACTAGTGTTGTGGTAAGTTGAAAATATATATGTGCTACTATAGTAGCCTAATTACATGTTCAAAGCAGTTTAATGATAGCACTGGAGTTACCATTTGGGGACTGGCAGAACTCTGGGGTTGGAATATTTCACTGTTTCACAAGGCAGAGAGTGGTAAACATAATTTAAAATAACGTCAAATTAAATTCAGTGCATAAAATTACATTTGGATTTGCCTGTGTTGCCTAAAAATTGCACTTATCAACATAGATATTGCCCAGAGGGCAATTGTTGCATTTGAGAAGTATCTTTTCAAATCATAATAAGTGTGCAGGTCATAATGTTACAGGAAGTGAAAAAAACTTTTCTCTTCATAACCAAATGAAACATTCAAAATTCTCCACTGTAGGACCTTAGTATTTAGGTTTTGTTTCAGAATCAGTCATGAATGTAATTATTTTCCACTGCCTGAAGGTGTCATTTTAACTTTTAAATTGCTTTTAATGCATGTTGAACCAATTCACTTAACAAAATACATTTTGATCCAATCATGATTTCACATAACAGTATTTGAAGCATAATTTTGAATTGTTTATTGATTTTTAAGTTTGGACATAGCTCATCACATAAAAGAACCAAAGTTATTAACATGTTGTTGATGGTAGATCAATGTGTTACAGTCTTGTAGCTAGTCCTTCTTCCTTGTGTAAACAGTCTGTCATCATCCTCATCATTTAGCAGATGTCACATTGATGTTTCAAGCGAAAACATAAAACTGCAAACCATCAACCTCTTTTCAGTTATCTCCAAATCTTGTTTTCAACAGTTTATTGACATCCTGTTTCTTAGTGTCAGGTAATTCAGTTTATCAATGGATTTCAACTGTGCTTTTCCGCTTAATGCTTTCCAGTTCTTCATCATACAACTGAGTCTGTGACCTTGTTCCACTTTGTTCTGTACACTGTGAACTTTATTTTTTGCTTTCAACAAGTAGAGTACTGAGATGCTTTCACACCTGAATCTGCCTTCTTCATTATTACAAGGTAGCTCATGCTCTCCCATTAGCAAATATCCCTCCATGGTGATTAAAAGTGCGCAATTATGTAATCAATACCACACTGTGAGTTGTAAGATGAAAATAACAAAAACAGCAAGCGAAGGAGTGGGCTAATAATGCATGCTGGGAAACTTGCCCTGAACATAATATGTTTTGGACAACAATATATATAATACGGTTTAATGCATCAAACTTTATTTTGACCCCAGCTGCATTTAATACATTTTGAAATGATGCACCAATTTTTTTTTAAAACAACTGTCCAGATGGCAACATATAGCCAAGTCTGGTCACCCAGGTAGAATTCAATTATGAAAATCAGTTCAGATATGGAACAACAGGGGGGGGGGGGGGGGGGGTGGAGAGTGGGAGGGGTATGTGATGACAGCATATTCTACAGTTCTTTGATTTCTAAAATATTTTTTCAGCAGGCTGCTTCAATTGCTACCTCCCCCCCCCCCCTCCCCCACCCCCACCCCAATTGCCCTTCGGCCAAAATCTATTTACATTCTTGTAATATTATAATAACTGCGGCTGGGAATTCTATTCACAATTGAATCTTAAAAGATGTATGCATTAATGGACTATCATATGACCAAACATGCACGAATAAAGTTAAACTGTACAATATCAAAATTCTGTCTTTTGATGCAATGCATTTTACTTTAGTTTGAAACTGTGTACAAAAACAAGCATTTCCAAACTCTCCACCAACTGAGGTAGCTCTGCACATTGAGGCACTTAACTAGCAATCCTTGTGTTTGGAGGTGAGATGGTTCAAATTCATCTGTTGACAATCTTGAAAATAGTTTCCTGTGGTTTCTCATTTTCAGTTCAGACAAATGCGTGGGTTGGTCCCATACTAAAGGCCACAGTGAATTCCTTCTGAATTCCTTTCTTTCCTGAAAGATACCAGTTTTCTTAACTATGCTTAAGTGAAAAGAGTTGCACTGAAGGCAAGCCAAACATCTCTTCCAAGGACGTATTGATATATCATGTCTTCAAGTTTTACTATGAAACAATGTTCTACAATTAAATGTCTTATTTGTAACATCCTTGGAGCAGTGAGTCCAACCATTTAATGTCTAACATATTTGTAAATAAATATTATACAAACAATAACACATATTGTAGGTTGTAGAGGGTATTACTAGCATCTAGGCTGTATAATGTACTACCATGGACAAGTAGGCCTACAAACTGATTTATGATGTCACTAACACTAGAAGTCTAGTTGGAATCAATGTGTGAATCAATGTTAAGATCTGAAAACTGTAGTTTGTAATATCTGCTGCTATGTTTCAAGTTGACTGCTGAAATAATAATTTTAAAAGAAATTCTTGATACAGCAAAATAAGGAAATTTAAGAATTTTTATGAAATGAAAGAAACTTTAACAAAATTTGAGATTGAATCAAGGAACGTGGGATACTTTGAGGTGGTGAAGGAATTCTGACTTGGTTTCAGGTAAGTCATAAATTTAAATTGAGATTGTTGTAGGAGAAAGATAGCTGTTCTCAAAAGAGATCTCAACTCATTTAACCTTATCAGTTATACATCTCAAATTAAAGATTCCTTTGCTGTGTGACAGTGAATCTTAAGTAAGAAGACTGAGCTGGATTTTTTTACTGAATGGTTGTGCATTTTATTAGAATGTTAACTCGTTTGGCGAAAGAGTGAAGCTATCTTATTATAAAATAAAGAAATGTGTAGTTGTGCATTTCAGTATTCCTTGGCTACATATAAAGTGTGTGTTATACTTTTTTAAGAAAGGCATTTCTTGCTCAAATTTATAGATGAACCACTATTTGTATGAAGGCCATCTGAAAGCAAATTATGTAGATAAAACTGAAAAATAAATAAATGTGGTTTCAGAATAAACAACAAACATGAGTCTTTTTAAGGTCCTTTTTAACAAATTGGACACCCCTTTGGAAAAATCTTGGCTATGTCCTTGAGAGAGTGCTTGGGCTTCCCTTTTGTCTGGTGCCAAAAAAAGACAGTTCCTACAGGTTATGGATGGATTATCGGGCTTAGAATTCTTGTACAATCTTAGGACATGCCCAATTGTTCTACAGAAATGCTGCAAAATACTTTTTGACAGTCTGTATAAAATGTTGCATCCTGGAGTCCACCCAGCCACCAAGTTGGTTACAGAATGTCCTATCTCACCTGTAGTGAAAAAAGTCTGCAGAACACAGACATACATTTGCATCAGATGCCAATGTAGCAAGTTGGACATCACGCATTCCCCAAGCATAGCGGACACACAATATCAAAAGGAAATTTGCAACATGTATATGTCGATCTTGTGAGATCCCTATATGAGTCCAATGGCTATCATTTCATCATTTCTGTAAGAGACTGAGGTGGTGAATTTTTTGGAAATGACCACAGAAAATACGGCTAAGGATTTCTTCAAATGTGAATAGCATTTCTACTGCCGCAGATTAAGGACATCAGTTCCAATCACAATAGTTTTCTGAATGGTACAAAACTGTGCAGTATTCAAGCTTTAGGACAATGGCTCACCACACCCAGAGCAGTGGTCTCATAGAGCATTGGCACCACACCCTTATAGTGGCATTCAAGTGCCACAATGACCACTGAACAGAACTACTGCTTTGAATGTTTCTATGGGTGAAGTTAGATTACTGGGAGACTTCAAGACATCCTGAGCAGAAATTTTATATGGCGAAAGTCTCACCCTGCCAGTGGGATTGTGGGCCCCTGTTCCACCACCTGATGACATGGAGTTACCAGATTTGTTTATGAGAATCAAACAATACATTGCCCATGTTTGCAAACCACTTTTATAGCCTCATGGTGAACAACTGTTGTTCGTACATAATACCCTGCCGGGTTGTGGACATCTGATGCTTAAAGGTGACACAATTCATGTGGCTCTGCAATCTCCTTACACAGGATCACATAGAATTCTTAAGTATGAAGAACAGACATTCAAAATACTATTCACTGGGAAATCTCTACAACTTCCATACAGTACCTGAAACCAGCCTGAGTGCTACAGTGCCGGAAGAGGATAATGAGTGTGTTGCTCAAAATTCACAAATGGGAGTGGATACCACTGAGTTTCTGTTAGATGATAATCAGTTTGGCTTTAGGGAAGATGAATGCACTAGAGAGGCAGTTCTGATGTTGAACTTTGATAATGCGAACAAGACTTAAGAAAAATCAACACAATTTCATAGAGTTTGTTTACCTAGAAAGAGCATTTGACAATGTAAAATGGTGCAAGGTACATGAAATTCTCAGGAAAATAAGTTTAAGCTGTAGGAAAAGATGATAATATACAAACAGCCTACACATATTCAGAAAATTTTGTTCTTGTGTACCACAACTAGCTCTTTATTCACTCAAAGTAATGAATGCTATTTACAGAGGACATCAAATTAGATCTTCAGAAGGCTTTTGATATCATTTCTCAAAAACTACTTCTAATCAAATTGTGGGCCTATGGACGACTATCAGCTCAGTTGTGTGACTAAATTCATAATTACAAGTCAAAAAAGTCATAGTTAGTAGTAATTGACAAGTTACTGAGTAAATCAGAAGTGATATCTGGTGTTCCCCATTTACCCTCTGCTGTTCCTGATCTATAAAAATGATTTAGGAGAGAATCCAAGAAACTCCCTTCGACAACTAAAGGTTGTGAATTCAAGTAAGTACTTCGGGATTGCAATTACGAATAACTTAAATTGGAATGATCACACGGATAATGTTTTGAGAAAAGTGAACAAATGACTGTGATTTATTGGCAGAACACTTAGAAGATGCAACAAGTTTACTAAAGAAGACTACCTACACTGTGCTTCTGTCCTCTTCTGGAATATTGCTGCATAGTTTGGGATCAGCATCAGATACAATTGACAGAGGACATTGAAAAAGTTCAAAGGTCAGATCATTTTGTATTGTCCTGATATAGGGGAGACAGTGCCACGAATAAGATAAGGCAACTGGGATAGTAATCATTAAAAAAGAGGTATTTCTTGTTGCAGTGGGATCTTCACATGAATTTTCAAGCACGAACTTTCTCCTCTAAATGATCATTCTAATAAAATAATAGAAATCTGTTATAATCTTTAATCACCAATAATTGCATGGATATTCAAACACACTCACTTAGAAACAATAGCTGGTTACATGATAACAACTCAGTATCTCTTATTCGACTGCAGTGCTGTGACATGCGGCCAGCGCCGTTCATAGCTAGGTGGCGCTCCTGCGCTCAGCCGAGTTGCGGAGCGCCTCTATCGCCGTTTGCACGTACTGTCGTGGCGGCACGGTTAAATGTCGTGGCACTGTCACAACACTTTTCCCCCCTTGAAAAAAAAAAAAGCACTCACTTGCTTGGAGACATGGACAGTGCGGAGACATCCATGGCCTCTTGTGAGGCCCCGAGAAGATCCCGCGGAGAGACACGAGAGTATGGTCGAAAATGTCCAGGACGGAAGCTCGTGCGTGGAATGTGCCTCCTGGACGAGATGATGGGTGAAAACTCCGGAGCAGCATCCATAGGTGTCGTGGACCTGGGGGTGTGCTCCAGCGAGATGGGTCCCGGAGAAGACGGCGTTGCGACTGGGGCCGGTTCCGGAGTACTCGGAAGCAGTAGCGACGTCGGCTGCAGCAACACGTACAGTAGATCGGCAGCAACGACAGGACTGGCTTCTCGGGCTGGTGGAGTTGAAGGAAGGGGCGGTGGCACTGGCGTGGCCACCACTCGTGGGCGCATCTGGTTGTAATGGTGAACAACCATGCCGTCGTCTGTACGTATTTCACAAAGCCGGCGGCCGCAAAGAACCTTGACCACCCCTGGAATCCATTTAGGGCGAGATCCATACCCTTGTGCCCACATGTCGTCACCCACCGAGTATTTTCCCGCACTAGGGGACACAGCACAAGGCCTGACAGGGTGAAGCAAGTGCAGTAGAGTGCGCAGTTGGTGCCCATGCAAGAGTTCAGCAGGGCTGCGATCACCCAGAGGCGTGAAGCGATAAGAACTCAAAAATTGCAGCAGAGCGTCATCTGTGGAAAAACCACTAAGGAAACTGGCTATTGAACTCCAAATACGTGCGAAAATTAATGAGAGTTACTGCAGAGCCAGTGTCCACTTGCATGCGAATGTCTTTATCCAGAACACGAACAGTAACAAACAACTTATTTGTTTGAGAAAGCACACAGTTAACATTCATGTCTGATGCCTCGTCCTCGTCAACAGGAGCTTTAGGGGACTGACACACAGAAGCAATGTGGCCTTTTTTCCTACATGAATTCCCCTGGCCCAATGTTTTGGACACGCGGCCCTGTCATGCTGTACGAAACAACATGGACATGGAGGAAGTGCGTAACGAACCTGCTTCTGTGGTTGCTGTTTTCGCTGCGAGCATTGTGGCCCAACGCGATGTTGTTTACGCGAGTCAACTGCCGCCACATCTTTGTTCTCCTGTGAAACAGGCAAATTGTCCGTGTCGAAAGTTGACTGTACAGCGCCTACATCACACCACGGGTCTATTTGCGCACCAGCAGCGTGAGACACTTCAAAGGATTGAGCAATGCTTAGAACATCCGACAACGACGGGTTTGGCAGTTGCAGGGCACATTGTCAAACTTCTTTATCAGGAGCAAGCTGTAGAATAGCATTCCTAACCATTGAATCAGCATAAGACTCATGATGAGTGTCCGTGACAAACTGACATTTCCTACTCAGACTGTGTAGTTCCGCCGCCCAAGCCCGGTAAGATTGATAGGGCAGTTTACAACACCGGTAGAACGCCATGTGGGCGGCAATGACGTGGGTGTTTTTTTGGTAATAGTTGGACAATAAGTCACACATTTCTTGGAAGGACAGAGAGGCAGATTCCCGCAGAGGGGCTAACTGAGATAGCAGCTGATAGACCTGTGGGGAAATCCAGGATAGAAATAACGACTTACACATAGGAGCATCGACAACGCCAAAAGCCAAAAAGTGTTGTCACAAATGCTTCTCATAATCCTCCCAGTCTTCAGCGGCCTCGTCGTAAGCAGGGAATGGAGGCGGAGAAGAGGAAGACAGACGATGAGTAAGTGACGTCAACAACGCCTGAATAGCAGCCGTCAGCTGTGTTTGTTGTTCAATGAGTGCTTGCATAAGCTGTCCCATGTCTGCCCCGTCACGAACACACAAATCCACAATGCAGTGAAAATATCCGACCTCGTTGCCAAAAAGTGTTATAACCTTTAATCACCAATAATTGCGTGGATATTCAAACACACTCACTTAGAAACAATAGCTGGTTACATGATAACAACTCAGTATCTCTTATTCGACTGCCATGCCGTGACATGCGGCTGGCGCCATTCATAGCTAGGTGGCGCTCCCGCACTCAGCTGAGTTGCGGAGCGCCTCTATCGCCGTTTGCGCGTACTGTCGTGGCGGCACTGTTAAATGTCGTGGCACTGTCACAACAAAATCAGAGCTCGTATGGAAATATTTAAGAGTTCATTTTTTCCCACATGCTGTTCAAAAGTGGAACGGTGCATAAATAGCTTGAAGAGGGTTCAGTGAAACCTCTGCCAGGCCCTTAATTGTGTCCTGCAGAGTTGTTATGTACATGTATAAGAACCAAGAAGGAACAATGAGAATGGAATACCAAGAATGAAGTGTTTGGGTTAAAAATAGCATAAGACTAGGATGTTTGCTTCGTCCCCTACTGTTCACTTCCTACATCAAAGAAGCCATCACAGAAATAAAAGATAGATTCAGGAGTGGGATTAAAATTCAGGAGAAAAGAATAGCAATGATATTTCTTGGGACATTGCTATCCTCAGTGGAAATGAGAAAGAAATACAAAATATACTGAATAAGGTAAGCAGTCTACTAAGTGCAGAATATGGACTGAGAGTAAATTGAGGAAAGAAGAAAGTTATAAGAAGTAGCAGCAGTGGGATTAGTGATAAAATTAACGTCAAAATTGGGGGCCATAAAACAGCCAAGGTGTAGGAATTCTGATATGCCTTAGATGCAAAGTAATGTGGGATAGATAAAGCAAGGACATAAACAGCAGACTAGTACAAACAAAGAAGGTATTCCTGGCCAAAAGCAGTACATTAGTATCAAACACTGGTCTTAATATGAAGAAGGAATTTATGACAATGTTTTACCAGAGCACAACATTTTATGTAAATGAATCATGGACTGTGAGAGAAGTTGAGAAGAAGGATGTTGAAGTTTTTGAAATGTGGTGCTACAGAATGGTGAAGAAAATTAGGCAAGGATAGAAATATGCAGAGAACACTGATAAGAGAAGAGGACAGGATCATAGGACATTTGTTGACACATGTGGGAATAACTTTCATGGTACTAGAGGGAGCTGTGGAGGGAAAAAGTGTGGGGTATGACCAAGACTGGAATAAATCCAAAAAATAAATGAGGCTGTTGGGTGTTAATTCTACTCTAAGATGGAGAGGCCACCACAGAAGAGCAAGTAATGGTGGACTGCATCAAGTCACTCAGGTAACTGATGATGAAAAAAAGTCTATCATGTGCAAGCCTCTTCATCTCTACATAACTCTTGCAAGCTACATCTACTGACAGCTGATTACTGTACTCAAGCCTGTCTCCCTTTACATTTTTTACATTCACACTTCCCTCAATTACCACATTTACTATCCATTGATTCAACAACAAAAAGTCTACCTATTAGTTATTTGATATACCTACCTAATATGTAACATTCTTCTATAGCATCATGTTTAAGAAGCTTCCATTTACTTCTTGTTTGAACTCTTTACAATTCATGCATCACTTTGTAACTTTATTGACCTGATTTTGTGCCTCTTAAGTCTCATAATAGTTTTCTTTGATTGTACTCGTGCTACTAATGAACCAGATGAACATTTGTTAAATAAAGTACACAACACACCAACAATTAAATTTCAATCTCTTCATGTTTATTGACATAGGAAGTTGTCTTTTTTATGATCAGATTTTAAAATTTCAGGTGCCTGAATATGTGATACAGATCAGTAAGTTACATCAATTAACCAAATTTTACAATGTTCATTTACCAAGTTCACAGGTGGCAGAGTATTATATAACTCCACACTGCTATGAGTAACTGGCATTGTAACTATACACTTCAGCTGTCCAAGAATGAGTGACTGAAAATATGAAACATGTAATGGGAACTACGCGATGTTTACAATTTCACTCCTAGGCACTAACTGACTTAAGCTTTTTGCACAATGGCTATTTATAGATGCATGTAATAAAGTAAAGGAACCACAAAGTAACAAAATACAAGGTTATTACATGTTAGATACGAACATAAAACAATTGCAAGGGACAAAGACATTACAGTCAGTGACATAAGTTTGTCTGACTAACAGATTTATAATCTGAAAATGACAAAAATGTAGCACTGTTTGTTAGGCAGGTAGTCCACTGTGAAAAGGGTTTCTAAAAGTTCACTAGAAATTCTTCACAAAGCGAAATTTCCTAATTGGAACAACTAACAAGTTATTTTAATGAAAAGCTGTATTTTTCAAAACAGGGAAATCAGGTACTAAAATTTGGAAATAATTACATTTTAAAACTGGAACATTCTACAGCCCTAAAATTCTGAATATAAATAAGTTTTGCACTATTTAATTTGCGGAAAAAGTAAAACATCTGTTGAAAAGACTAGACTGGGGGCTTTCAAAACAGTACTCAATCATGAAATGTAAAACTTTTTGATAACCAAAAATTTCACCTTCCCATGTTTGCATGTGTACTAAATCACTAATATTTCGTTAGACAAAATATTTCTAGTGAACAAGTTAGAGGTCTACCATTGTCATCAGTAATCAGGAAATTACACGGTGAATAATAAAGTTGTTTTTATGAATTCCTTCTTGAATATGCAATTGGATATTTCAAGTAGCTATTGAAAATGTATTATTAACAAAGCAGGATCACAAAAGGCAGAAGAAAATATTGGTGTCAGGAGTAGTATAAGATAGGCCCAACTTGCTCTGTTACAGCTTCTGCACAAGGCTAAACCCCAAGTATCTTCAGAAAATAATTTTAAACACTTAAACTTATATCCAGCATTAATAAATTCCTCTTTTTCAGACTTGCTTTTCTTGCTGTTTCAGTCTGCATTTTATATTCTCACTACTTCTGCCATCATTAATTATTTTTCTGACCAAATATCAAAAATCATTTACTACATTTTGTGTACCATTTCCTAATCTAATGCCCTCCAAGTCATCTGATTTTATTCAACTATACTCCATTAGCCATCTTTTACTTTTGTTGATGTTCATCTTACAGAATACATATTCCAATTAACTGCATTTGTGACAGAATTAGCAAACTTTGAAGTTTTTATTGCTTCTCTCCAAACTTTCATTGTCCTCCCAGATTTCTCATTGGTTTCCATTACAGCCTGCTTGCTGTATGGACTGAATCAAATAGGAATAGGCAGCAAACGAGTCTCACTCCATTCTCAACTATTGTCTTCCTTTCATGTCCTTTGTCTATTATAACATCAGCCTTGTTTCTGTAAAAATTCTAATAACCTTTTGCTCCCTGCAACCTTCTGAATTTTGAAGAATGTTGCCCAGCTAATATTTCCAAAAGCTGACTTTAAACATAGAAAAGTTACAAATGTGGATTTGCCATTTTTCAATACATCTGCTAAGACACTTTGTTAAGTCAATAATTCCTTGCATGTCCTATATTTCTTCTGAATAAAAGCTGATCCACTTCATCTTCCCATTCTTCTATAAATGATTTTCTCACTTATTAGCAACAATTTTCTTTGTAACTCAGATTATTATTTTCTTCTTCAAGTATAAGGGTATTTTTTCTGTCTCATATTCCTTATATGCTAGATGGGATAGTTTTGTCTTGGATCATTCTCCTAAGGATGTCAACAACTCTGATAAAAGTTACCTATTCCAAGTTACTTCTTTTGACATACTACTAATAAACATCATCTACTGATAGTCAAAACTATTATCAATTCATGTTCTACAAATATGACACTTGTAAAAGTCTTAGTGCTCTCAAAACTTGTCAAGTTGCCTCATAAATATCAATTTAACAATGGTGTACTTGTCAAGGACTCGATCTCCTTTAATTATTTTCTTTAGTGAAAGATTTTCTTTGTCACACGCACTACTGACCACAACCAGCCTCAGTAAGTGTTTGTCTTCCAACCAGCCAGTTTTCTTCCAGTGTCTATATAACTGCGGAACTCTGCCACTTTGGCAGCACCTATGGTGATAAAACTTTAGCACTATGATTCTATACATGAAGTTTAGCACTGTCTCCAACAACTTCTCCAACTATTACATGAGTCTAGAGGAACATTACCTATGCACTCAAATGTCTTCAATCCTTTTGTCCCAAACATATTTGCACCTACTTGTGTGTGTGTGTGTGTGTGTGTGTGTGTGTGCACTTAAAATAAGCATTTCTAGATTCACAATGCAAGGAAGAGATAGATTGCTACTTACTGTGAAGATGACAAATTAAGTTGAAGACAGGCATGATGAAATGGCTCTTGGTCACAGCCTTCTTCAAAAAAGGAAATGCACACACATTCAATTACACAAGCAAGCACTCCTCACACACACATGAACATCATATACAGCAGCTATCATGTAGAATGGAAGCAGCAATCTGGGGGGCAGGGACTAGACTGTCAGCATGTAGGTAACTGTTGGTAGTCTCATCCCTCTACACGTAATCATACAGCACTCTTCTCTACTCCCACCCATACACTGCTACCCCTTCCACTTCCATGCCCCCTCCAGACTGCTGCTTCCATTCTACATGACAACTGCATTTCAGTCTGAGCCATCGGTGACGGCAATCACATGTGTGCAAGGTGTGCCTACCTGTGTGAATGAATGTGTGTATGTGTTTTCTTTTCTGATGCGAGCTGTGACTGAAAGCTGATGTGTAAGTGTCTTTTCACTGTGATTGTCGGAAACTTAGCATGTCACCTTTATGGTAAGTAGCAGTCTATCTTTTCCTTACATTGTTGATACGTCAACCTTAATTTTCAATTGTTTGATTTCTACATTCCATCTATTTGCCTATCCCATAATGCCTTGCTGCTCACAATCTGACTCTAGCTGCCAGATACTGTGGTTTTATATATATATATATATATATATATATATATATATATATATATATATATATATATATATATATATATTGGTATATGCGTGGATGGATATGTGTGTGTGTGCGAGTGTATAACTGTCCTTTTTTCCCCCTAAGGTAAGTCTTTCCGCTCCTGGGATTCGAATGACTCCTTACCCTCTCCCTTAAAACCCACTTCCTTTCGTCTTTCCCTCTCCTTCCCTCTTTCCTGATGAGGCAACAGTTTGTTGCGAAAGCTTGAATTTTGTGTGTATGTTTGTGTTTGTTTGTGTGTCTATCGACCTGCCAGCGCTTTTGTTCGGTAAGTCACCTCATCTTTGTTTTTATATATAATTTTTCCCACGTGGAATGTTTCCTTCCATTATATATATATATATATATATATATATATATATATATATATATATATATATATATATGTGTGTGTGTGTGTGTGTGTGTGTGTGTGTGTGTGTGTGTGTGTGTGTGTGTGTGTGTGTGTGTGTGTGTGTGTGTGTGTACAGTGTCTATTTTTGAAAAGGCCTTCTTGTCCAAAAGCTACCTTTCCGACCATCTCTTGTTGTGCCTTTCTGTGACTCAGCATCTCCAGTGAGTACCAACTATCCTTTTCATTATACTTTTACTTAGACATAATATGACAAAATATGGCCATTAAACCAAATACTTAAATTCCCCTTGAAGTGTAATATATCACTTGCATGAAGTGAAACATTGCATAATGTTAATAGTACCCGTGAATCATGCTTGCCAAACATACAGTTAATTTTTATTAGTGGTTTTAGAGGGTTTTGGGTATGCACATTGTGCAGAAAATTTGTAATTTTTGAATGTGTTAATGAGTGTGATGGATGCAGTGTTTCTACAAGAAGGGTGCAACTCTGCAGTCTAGTCAAGCTTTCTGGAATGTGCTGATTTGATGGTTATTTCATGCAGCTACACTGCACTCCACAGAATAGCATGCACTTTGACAGTGGACAGTGTCATGAGAAAAAAGAATAGTGAATTCCACTGGAGAGTCTGCACTAAAGCCTGTTGGGGAATGAATGTTGAGCTATCAGTAATTTTGGTAACACTCAAAGCAGTTAACAAAGCAAAATTGCAGATAACTGTATATGAGAGTTTCCAATGCTGTATAAGTTGGAAGAATAGATGCATGTCTTCAGAACAGACTTCAGTTACTTGGTAGCTTGTTGAACCTATATATGCACAAATCTTATCTCCAACACAGGCCAGACTGCATAGGAGTTGAAGTAAATGAAAAGAAAAAAGAAGATCATAGAGAGGAATTGTACTCCAACTAAAAAAATTGGGAATTGCAAATCTGTAAACCACAGTATCGCAGTACTGATGTTCCTTCCCCTCTGAACTTTTGTCAAATACAGCAGACAACATCAAAACCTTCAGAAATATATGTCCTGTTTTATATCACCAATAACATATTTATTTACATAGCAATATACCTCAGAAAAGTTTGGTATAGGAACTTTGTTAATAATGGTGAATGTCAGAAAATGAATCAAGACAATAATAGCACATAATGCTATAGAACATAATACATAGTACTACAAGCACTTTTACCATGATTAATGTTCTGACCTGACATTTTGAAGACTTCTTGATCACTATAAATTGGCTGGATGTTTTCTATTGGCTTATCACTTATAAGCTGCCTCTACTGAACCATCCTAGCAGTAGTCCTACAGCAGTCTGCCAAACTAGCAAGAGGTGACTTCCCTGCATACTTCTTGTCCATGACTGCAATAGCCTGATGAAATAACTCACCATGTTCATCAGAAACTCCTCCACAGTTTCCAGGGAAGAAGTCGAAATGCACGTGAAGGCAGTATAATTCAGAAACATGACACAGCCAACCTTCACATAAATAACAGTTCATTCAAAAGCTTGTTATCATTTTGTGTTCTCTTATTCCATAAGAAATTGAAGCAAACATATTTTTTTTTTAGTTTTTCCCAGACAGCCTCTCATAACCATGAAATATTTCATCAAATTTCTTGTGTTTGAAAAGATCTCAGTTATGTGGACCAACAATGACACTCTATTTGTCTTACGTTCATCATCATGGGAACTTTTCCCTCAAGTGTTTAGAGGCCTGACCTTCATGATTCAGTTTCTTTACAAAATATTTCATAAGTTATGTAAAAAATATTAACAAAACATAAGGGTAAACTATGGACACTATCACTTGCAATACTAACTGAAGTAAGGCACTCAGGCAAAAATTTTCTTCTATTCTTCTTAATGGATAAAAACCTGAGTTTGTTTCAATTTTATTTGTGATATTTGTTATCAGTAGAATGCAACCAATAAGAATTACTTAGTTTCATGCAACTGACATTTACATTGCTGCACAGTCTTAATTACACATTAGTGGTTGCTTTCACTCATTTTATTTTGTCGATTTTACTCTGAAATTTCTATTTTTGTAATGTTGTTAAAATACAATGGTCAAGAAGATTAGGAATGTAAAAATTTATCTCACTTATGGCATTAATCTCATTACATACTTGTCAACAGCTCTTAAAACTGTAATAGGATGTTTCTCCAATTGAAGGATTTTCTTTAATTCCATAGCATTTGTGGTTCGTTCCTCTGAATAAGAAGACTCTGAACATTCTGCATCAGTCCATATAATGACAGCTCCTGTGAAAAAAAGGATGTTTCTCATTTATTTTTATTTATTTATTTATTTAGCATCCATGTCATTGTACAAACGATATTGGACTTGTCATACATAGAAATTAACAATATAGAATACAAAATGAAATCGTCGACAATTGGATTTGTCATATACAGAAATTAAAACATAGAATGTACAAAACGAAATTGTCTATAATAAATGACAGCAAAGTCATTCTAAGTTCCAATTTAAAATTTGTATTGTCCTTTAAATCTTTAATGTACTGAGGCAGTGCATTACAGAGCTTAACGCCCATGTGGCTTATATGCTTCTGAGTTCGTGTTCTTCTTACTTGTTTCAAGTCATTCTTGTTTCTTGTGTTATAGTTATGACAGTCTGCATTTGTGTGGAGATTGCTTAGATTAGCTTTGATTAAGAGTACACATTCAAGTATATAGACTGATGGCAGAGTAAGTATTCCTAACTTTTTGAAAAGAGGTCTGCAGTGAGCTTATGTCAGACTGTGGGTAATTATTCAAACAGCCCATTTTTGTAAAATAAAAATGTCTTTCAAATTAGATTTTGAGCTGGCCCAGAATACTATTCCAAATGAGGCAACAGAATGAAAGTATCCAAAGTATGCCATTCTAATGCCTTCTAGAGTGCAAACATTTGCAATAACTCTCAGTGCAAAGCAGGCTCAGTTAAGTCTGTGTGTAAGAAATTTTACATGGTGTTTCCAATTCATAGCTTCATCTATATGCATTCCTAACACTTTTGTAAAATGCACTCTCTCTATTAGTCTGTCATCAAGTTCTAGATTAATGTCTTCATCAGAAATCATTTTACCAAACTGTATGTAATTTGTTTTCCTTGCGCTGAGTGTAAGTTTATTTGCACTGAACCAAGTCTCAATACTTTTTAGGATTTTGTCAGTAGTTGACTGTAACGAGTTTTTACAGTTGCTCACTATCAGACTTGTGTCATTTGCATATAGTACAATTTTGGCTGTATCATATTGTAACTGTAAATCATTGTCACATATGAGAAAGAGTAGTGGCCCTAAGATGCTGCCCTGGGGTACTCCTCAAGAAACTTCTTTGGCTGTATCATATTGTAACTGTAAATCATTGTCATATATGAGAAAGAGTAGTGGCCCTAAGATGCTGCCCTGGGGTACTTCTAAAGAAACTTCTTTTGCTTCTGAAACTAACTTTATTTTTTTATTTGAATTTACATTGGTGAGCTCTACAATCTGAGATCTGTTTTTGAGATATGATTCAAACCACATTTTAACTCTTCCTCTAATACCTACTGTTTCCAGCTTATCAAGGAGGATTTCATGGCAGACCATATCAAAAGCTGTCGATAGATCTAAATTGATTCCAACTACACTTTTGTTTTTCTCCAAATTTTTAATAATTTCTTGGGTGTAGTCTATGACTGCAGTTTCTGTTCTTCGTTTTACTAAAAAACTATGTTGACTACTATTCCAAAGTTTATTATTGTCTAGGTAACTAGTGACTCTCAATTTCATCAGTTTCTCTAATATTTTGGAGGAAGCAGGAAGAAGTGATATGGGACAATAGTTTTCTATTTTATGTCTGTCTCCATTTTTAAATAGTGGCCTCACTTTTGAGATCTTTAGTTTCTGAGGAAACACACCTTCAGTAAAGGATAAATTTGCAATATGTGCTAAAGGTTTTGCAATCTGCACAGCAGTCCTTATTATGATTGAAACTGGAACTTCATCAACACCTGCTGCCATTTTTGTTTTTAAGCTTCTAATCACTCTGATTACTTCCTGTTCATTTGTTGAAGGAATATTCATGCTGCAGGCAACCCTTGGAGCATGTATTATTTTTGTTTTCCTAAGTTTAAGTTTAGTGAATGTGGTATATTTAAAAAATAGTTATTCATATAGTTTGCCATTTCCTTCTTTTCTATATTGCAATTTTCACTGCTTTTGAGTATTATTTCTTCCTCTTCTCCCAAGGTAGTAGTTTCATTCCTTACAATGTCCCATATAGTTTATGGGTTTATTGTCTTGAGTTACTGATTAAATTGTCATTATATAGCAACTTTGCCTTCGCTATTGCCTTTTGGTATATTTTTCTGTATGTTTTTACATATTCTACAAACTGTGGATTTGAGAAAGTTTTAATTTCTTGGTTCAGTCTTTTCATGGTTACACTGGAAGTCCTAGTGCCTGTAGTTATCCAAGGTTTGTGTGCTTTTTGTTAAGAAGACTTGGACCTCACTAACTTCTTAGGGAAACACATTTCAAATTGTGACATGAATATAGAAGAAAAGATATAATATGCATTATTTGCACTTAATTCTGAGCTCACATCTGTCCAGCTTTCATTGGTTAGACAGTTAACAAAATGTGTGCAGTTTTCTTTAGAAAAAATTCTTTTATAAGTGTGGCAAGATGTTTTTTTCACATGCATTGGGGGAATGGTAAGCACAATAGCATTGTGATCAGATAAACCAAGGTCAGTGTTATTTACCTCCACTTCATTGGAATCTATGTTTGAGAATATATTATCTATGATGGTCTGTGATGTGTGTGTTCTTCGGGTAGGACCTATTACATGGGGTAACATGTTAAAACTCTGTAAAATATTTAGAAATTTATCTTTAACTGTATTATTGCACATAAGATTTATGTTAAAATCCCCACAAAGAAGCATGGTAGCTTTTTCATTGTACCCAATGTTCAACATAATTTCTAGTTTTGAAAAAAATTTATCTACATCTCCACATGGTGGTCTCTACACAATCATTACTATCATTTTCCTTTGCTTACCATACAACTCAACAGCAGCTGCTTCAAAATGCTTTTCTACACTTAACTGATATAATACTGTATATGTATCCTTAAACTGCAGGCTAAAACCATCTATTGAAATAAGTATACAATGACAGTGACATTCATGATAAAAAGAAGAATTCATACATGAGGTACAATGACAGAATATACACATGGGATAGAAAAAATGAAATAAGATGAAAATAAAAAGTGGGATTAAAATGAGAAAATATATAAATTAGCAGAGATAATACAAATACTCTATAAAAATTTTAAATGTAACTATTGAACATTAATATGTTAAAGAAATGTTAAATCACAAATTAATGAGAGGGTGAATTGGTATCAAAAGAACACACATAGATATCTCTACCTAAATTCAAACTTTTAAATACAACAGATGAAAAGATAGGGCACTAATACAGAGGTTGAAGGAGGAGAAAAATTGCTCTCAGCAGCAATAAGGATACAAAGAATGTGATTATCTCATTACAGATGTCATGGCACAAGCCTAACACAAGAAATCTTATTACTGTAGGCAGCCACTTCCTGTAGTGTGCTGGCATGATGTCGTACCATGGCACCTGCTTAGGCAACACAGTCCACCTTTCAGTCAGTGACCAGATGGTTACTGAAGCAAGGACGCTTTAGGCACGGGTGTATGTGAGGGATGTGGAGCCACACAATAAACCTACTTTTGCCCATATAAATATTAGCCATATGACCAAGCTGGTCACTGAATCATTGAGTCACTGAGTCAGCAACTGCTTAGTGTTGGCATCCACTATGAGGGGCACTGGACTCGCATTCGGGAGGACGACGGTTCAATCCCGTCTCCGGCCATCCTGATTTAGGTTTTCCGTGATTTCCCTAAATCGTTTCAGGCAAATGCCGGGATGGTTCCTTTGAAAGGGCATGGCCGATTTCCTTCCCAATCCTTCCCTAACCCGAGCTTGCGCTCCGTCTCTAATGACCTCGTTGTCGACGGGACGTTAAACACTAACCTCCACCACCACCACTATGAGGGGAGCCTTGAAGATCTGACTAGTGATTTAATCAGATAGGCTTTGAGGCATAGTGAGTTTTAATTTGAAGTAGTACACCATCCTGTGAAAATACGTTGCAGTGCGAATGAATTAAGTCACAAAGTATTGATGATGGAACATGTTGGTATTCTTGCAGAGAAGTGGTGAAAAGCTTAGACTGTAGACCAGGGCTGTCAGCAGAGTATGAAAGTGCAGTTCAGCACTAAAGAGGGAAAATTATACAAAGTGTGAACAATGCATACTGGTGCTGACAGATTTATGAAACAAAATGTTGTGGCAGGTTATTTCTTAACAGGGCATGGAAGGTGTTGAACTATTGAGTGACGTATTATGGAAAATTATTGGTAGAGAGAGCACCAGAAAGACATGGAGTACTATACGTCCGCCGCTCGTGGTCTCGCGGTAGCGTTCTCGCTTCCCGAGCACGGGGTCCCGGGTTCGATTCCCGGCGGGGTCAGGGATTTTCACCTGCCTCGAGATGACTGGGTGTTTGTGTTGTCCTCATCATTTCATCATCATCCAGGAAAGTGGCGAAATTGGACTGAGCAAAGATTGGATAATTGTACGGGCGCTGATAACCACGCAGTTGAGCGCCCAACAACCCAAACATCATCATCATCATCTCATGGAGTACTATGTGAGAAACTATATACCCAGATGATTAGTATGGACATTCTCAGACCATTTGCAAAGACACAGGTGGGGAATTGATTGTATTACCTGTAATTTTCCACTTCTTGAGTTATTTGGCTATCAGTGCTGTGCCAAAGCAGCAGGCAGAGACAATAGCTGAAGCAATGGTGAACCACTGAATTTTAAACTTTGGGATATCAGAGAACATGATAACTGCTTTAGTGCTCAATCTTGAAAATGGTTTGAAGCTGTATGCCATTCCCCTCCTCTCTCAGCATTCCTCTTCATTCCTGCAAATGAAGCATATCTCATATCATTCATAATCTGCTACATGAATGAAACCTTTGGTCATCTCTAGCAATTCTTTCCTTCAATAGCTCCTTCTGCAATTGTTCCAGTTATGTTACTGTGTCTTAAAAATGGGTCCTACATGTTTATCTGTTCTTGTTTGGATAAGGCTCCAGAGGGATCTGGTTTCCTGTCCTTTTCTCAGTGCCTCTTAATTAGTAATTCAATCTCTCCAGCTGATCTTCATCATCTTTCTGTAGCACCAAATCTCCGGGGCTCATAGCCATCTTCTTACTTGTTTTTCTACTGACTAAGTTTCACACTCATAGACGGCTACACTATCAACAAATGCATTCATGATCCATTTACATATTTCCAGTCTGATGTTCTATGAGGTAAGTAAGTTCTTTGTCAAATTAAATGCAATTTTGGCATTCTCTATTCTGTTGACAATTTCTTTCCAACTTCTATCATCCACTGTGATCCTTTTACCTACAAAGCTAAGTTCCCCTATCACTCTTGACTCCTCTTTTCTAATTCTTATTCTTAGACACTCATATTCTTCTTCACCACTGCATATCACCCCACTTTAGTCTTCCACTTGTTTATTCTCATCCCATGCTGATTACATAAAATCCTTTCCACTGTGCTGAGGACCTTCTCTAGATCTTCTTTCTTCTCCATGACCACAGTAATATCATCCGAATAATGCAGCACATCTACACTCCTAGAAATGGAAAAAAGAACACACTGACACTGGTGTGTCAGACCCACCATACTTGCTCCGGACACTGCGAGAGGGCTGTACAAGCAATGATCACACACACGGCACAGCGGACACACCAGGAACCGCGGTGTTGACCGTCGAATGGCGCTAGCTGCGCAGCATTTGTGCACCGCCGCCGTCAGTGTCAGCCACTTTGCCGTGGCATACGGAGCTCCATCGCAGTCTTTAACACTGGTAGCATGCCGCGACAGCGTGGACGTGAACCGTATGTGCAGTTGACGGACTTTGAGCGAGGGCGTATAGTGGGCATGCGGGATGCCGGGTGGACGTACTGCCGAATTGCTCAACACGTGGGGCGTGAGGTCTCCACAGTACATTGATGTTGTCGCCAGTGGTCGGCGGAAGGTGCACGTGCCCGTCGACCTGGGACCGGACCGCAGCGACGCACAGATGCACGCCAAGACTGTAGGATCCTACGCAGTGCCGTAGGGGACCGCACCGCCACTTCCCAGCAAATTAGGGACACTGTTGCTCCTGGGGTATCGGCGAGGACCATTCGCAACCGTCTCCATGAAGCTGGGCTACGGTCCCGCACACCGTTAGGCCGTCTTCCGCTCATGCCCCAACATCGTGCAGCCCGCCTCCAGTGGTGTCGCGTCAGGCGTGAATGGAGGGACAAATGGAGACGTGTCGTCTTCAGCGATGAGAGTCACTTCTGCCTTGGTGCCAATGATGGTTGTATGCGTGTTTGGCGCCGTGCAAGTGAGCGCCACAATCAGGACTGCATACGACCGAGGCACACAGGGCCAACACCTGGCATCATGGTGTGGGGAGCGATCTCCTACACTGGCCGTACACCACTGGTGATCGTCGAGGCGACACTGAATAGTGCACGGTACATCCAAACCGTCATCAAACTCATTGTTCTACCATTCCTAGACCGGCAAGGGAACTTGCTGTTCCAACAGGACAATGCACGTCCGCATGTATCCCATGCCACCCAACGTGCTCTAGAAGGTGTAAGTCAACTACCCTGGCCAGCAAGATCTCCGGATCTGTCCCCCATTGAGCATGTTTGGGACTGGATGAAGCGTCGTCTCACGCGGTCTGCACGTCCAGCACGAACGCTGGTCCAACTGAGGCGCCAGGTGGAAATGGCATGGCAAGCCGTTCCACAGGACTACATCCAGCATCTCTACGATCGTCTCCATGGGAGAATAGCAGCCTGCATTGCTGCGAAAGGTGGATATACACTGTACTAGTGCCGACATTGTGCATGCTCTGTTGCCTGTGTCTATGTGCCTGTGGTTCTGTCAGTGTGATCATGTGATGTATCTGACCCCAGGAATGTGTCAATAAAGTTTCCCCTCCCTGGGACAATGAATTCACGGTGTTCTTATTTCAATTTCCAGGAGTGTATCTTCTGCCCATTTGTCTATTTATTTTGATCCTGAGCCCAGTAGTTCCATGAACTTGGCTCTTAGCTTCCTGGGTGTAAGCACTGAATATATGAGGAGAAAGCATATCCTTGCCTTATGGACTGTCTAATTTTTGCTTCTTGTTCCCAACGAAAATTCCCAATAACTGACCAGAGTATCTGTTTCACACCAGAGCTAATAGAACAGTGATATAGACTTTGCAGATTCAGAAATTGTGAACGAGTGCATTACATCCACAAGCAAGTGGAGGTCATAACGTGTGCACAAAATGATAGGGAAAATGCTAAATTATTAAGTAAATAGGCACATAATGACTGGGACACTATATTACCATATGTTGTAGCAAGCTATAACTCACGGAAGCATAAAAGTATGGGGTTTTCACTGTATGAGGATGTTTAAGATAAGAGGATGCCTTCCCCTTCCAAATTGTGTAAACCACCCCCTTGCGTAGATATATCAGCTGCAGGCAGTTTTGCTAAGAAACTGAGTGGCATACAGTACTAGGTTAAGAAAGCAAATACAACAGCCCCAGGAAAAACAGAAAGGAACACAAAATGAGGAAATCTGTTATATGATACCAGTGGCCTTATCAGACAATGACCTCACTGGTTAATGTAAAGTTAACGTACCACCTTGGAACATGTGGTATGAGCCTACAGATTTAAGGGTGCCCCAGAAACCCTCACTCAGTTACCAGCAGGTTCCTCAAAAGAGTGAAGGGAAGTGTGAGAGAAGAGAGGTAAGACCCAGTGAAATGAATGAGTTACCTGAGTTTCTCCTGCTTATGCTTATGCCCTAAAGTCATGAGGTGGTCTGGCAACTAAGTGGGCATTTCCTCTTCCCACATGGTGCAATACTTATGCAAAATTTGTCTGCATATTTTAATAGTTATTGGGGGTATGCATGTGTATATGTTATGATTACATTTATGCTTGTTTACATTAATACTTGGGGCACTGCAGACATGAAATCTCATCATGCTTCACCTTTCTGCAGGGGCTGTGGACATCATTAGCTGCTGGAATGGTATTTCCCATGGGTGCTGCAGATGGCTTTCAACGTCATGGCCTGGCTGGTACCTGAGTCCTAATGATGGTTTTTACTGTCAGCCATTTCTGCTACCTGTGGTCTATAGCCACTCAGCGATATTTCCGTCAGATTTCAGAGTTGCTATTTGGCATTCATGCTAGGTTGTTCATGTGATCATTACCATTCTGCTTATGTGGTGTCATTTAGCTCTCCACTCATTCACCAGGATTTTTACAGTGCTATCACATTTGAGTACCAGAAACAAATGGCACATCGGCGTGATTGCACTGATGAACAGATGTTGGAGATACTCACGAGGAGTGACAGTGACAGAGCGTGTGGCATCTTCAAGGACTGTAGTGATGATAATGATCCTTCAGAAGAATCTCGTAGTAATACGCATTCACATACTTCACGTAGTAGAGTTCACCAGGATAGGTCTTCTTCAGATTCTAAAAGTGAAGATCAATCGATCCGTAAAAGACCATGCCTTAATAATAAATTTAACTGGTAAAAGCGTGATTTTAGTTCAGCACTGCATGCATTTGATGACTCATCTTCAGGACATAATTGCCAACTAGAATCTGATTGAAGCTTTCTATCCTTTTTAATGCTATTTCAATCAGAAAATCTGTAAAATCAGTTTGTTTCAAGTGCTATAAATTTCATCACTTTCACCATGGCAGGTATGTTGGAATCAGTTCATTCTAGACTGTCTGCCTGGAAAGATACTGGTTTTGAGGAACTGTATTGCTTCATTGGCATTTGGCTTCTTGGAGCCCATGTTTGAAAGTTGATAATAAGGGAATGTTTGTCCAGAGATTTACTTCCGAGCACTCCAATTTTCAGTGAAGCTATATCCTATGACCATTTTATGTTACTTCCAAGAACGTTGCATTTTAGTGACAATTCTGCCAATCATGGAGATGACAGTTTCTTTGAAATTAGGAAAATAATTGATACAGTTTGTATGGTGTTCCACAGTGCATCTAATCCATACAAAAATCTTTGTGTCAATAAATGCTTATTATTGTTCGAAGGTCACTTATCTCTTAAAACAAATCATTCCTCTGAAACAAAGTAGATTTAGGATCTAGACATTTGTGTTGTGCAACTGTAAAACTGGATATGTCTTGAATTTTATTGTATATTCAGGCACAACAATAGAAACTTTAGTCAGTAATTTGAGAAATCCGGCGATATAGCGGTAACACTAATGAAGCCATACTGTGAATGTCAACATGCTCTGTAACTCGACAATTGGTATACAAGTCCAAGAGAAGTGCTGATGTTGACTACCTGTAACAATGCATAAATGTTTGACACAGGAAAGAAGAACAGGAAGAATGACAAGTAATTAATGAAGCTGCAGTGTGTTGTTGACTACAGTGCAAGTATGGTTCCTGTAGACCACTCTGACATGCTATTAAAAGCTCAGTTGGATCTGTGCATAAATCTGCTAAATGGTACATGTTGTGGACCTTTGTGGTTAGAGTGCTCACACTCTTCACAGATCGATGACAGGGAGAAAAATACCCTTTGCAGATTTTTATTTATGCCTGGCATGAGAACTTGTGGAAAAATTTGCTACAGAATAGAGAAGAGATAGAAATGGAAGACACTCTGATGACGAGAATTCTCTGTGCTTCACTGGAAGGCACCTCTCAAATGACATTCCAAGTGACCAGGCCAAGTAACACACACTATGGCATAGAAGTGCAGTCTGCTCGAAACAGAATGTGCACCGAGTAACAAAATATGAATGCAAAACATGCAACCTACCCCATGGTTGTACCTTGTTTTGAAACATACCACACAAAGAACAACTTTTAGCCAAGTTTCTACATCTGGAAGATCAAATTAAGCCCTTACTTCTGACAAAATTATTTGAAAATTACTAAAAAAACACAAAAAATGAAAAATAAATACAAAAACAAAACAAAATCTAATTCGACTTTGCCGATAGAAGCCTGTATGAAAAGAAAGATGGGAAATATACCCGTGCAAAAAATAATAATAAATAAAAGTAAAAATAAATAAATTAAAACTGAGAATTACTGAGTTTTAAGAACCTCTCCAGATGAAATACTGTGCTGACAAACACCTTATGTATGAACACATGAAACATCCAGTCTGTGCTGACAAACACAGACTGGGTGCTTCAAGCCCAAGACCATAATGAACAAAACAAACAGAGAATTACTCATATCAATCGTTTCAATCATGCATAACAAAATTCGTGAAAATCCCATAGAAAAAAGCTCTTTCAGTATTTCCAGAATTTTACAATAAATTTCCTAGGCAGTTATTCCAAATTTTTCTTCCATACAAATCGTGATTTAACAATTACACAAATGCAACAAAAAAATAATTGTCCACATTGGATAAGTGATTTTTGAGTTTTAGTGAGACTAACATACAAGAGTAAATTTTTATATAGAGAGATGTTATGTGTGTTGTGTGATACGAGGGTCATCCACAAAGTAAGTTCCATTTCTATTTCTATCTGCGGCAGCACTACAATCATAGTTCTGAGCATGCAGTTACTCTGACTCAAGGAGACGTGTACAACATTTTCAGATCGCTGCTGCCGACATGTGCTTCTTCATAATGTCAGCCGTAATTTAAAACGCCACCATGTGTGAAATCAGATCTGCGATTCGTTTTCTAAATGCAAAGAAAGTTAAACCAATGGAAATTCATTGGAAAATCTGTGAGGTTTACAGACAAATTGATATGACTGATTCAATGGTAAGAAGATGGGTCAAACTGTTCAGTTAAGGATGTGATCAAGTGCACAATGAAGAACGAAGTGGACACCCATCTGTGGTTACTGATGAACTGGTTCACACATCCTCCGTACAGCCCGGACCGCACCCCTAGTGACTTCCATTTCTTCTTACACGTAAAATCTGTCCTTTGTGGTCAACACTTCAACGATGATGATGAGCTGAAAGAACATGTTCTATGAAGAAGGCATACAAAAACTTGTGCCGTGCTATGACAAGTACCTACATAATTTCAGAAGCTATGTAGAAAAGTAGTTTAACTGTTGTAGATTTTTGTACAATAAATATTTTTTCTGTATCTGTACATGTTTGTTTTATAAAACCAAATGGAACTTACTTTGTGGACATACCTCATATATATATAAATGAATGTTAACTTCATTAGACAATGGTCAGTTGCACACACTCACACATTTTTGAGGCACAAAAGGTTATTAGGAACTAAAGGTGACAATTAATTAGGGAATGTAGAAACTTTAGAATTTCCTTATTGAACTCTTCAACAGAAGTTATATACCATCATTTATTTCTACTGTATAATATAACAACTGCATCCTGTACAAAAAGAATTCGGAAACATTGGCTTTTTGGTTTTGAAGTTTTCCTGGGGATAATTTGTTGGGTTAATGAGCTCAAAATATTGTGATTAGCTTCGAAAGTGTGTCTCGTCATCTAGGCACTTCCCTCAAACGTTGTTTGTAGATGAATTATTGTGGTAGTATAGATGAATGTCAATGTTTAGTTGTTATGGATTCTCCAGCCTTTACATCCCAAGCTATGTACTAAAAGCTGATTTATCAAGTATCAGTATGTCAAATAAAACTCAGATGTATACAGATACCTTTTGATGATTCACTACAACTAATTGCGAATGAAAAAAGCCTTTGATGAGAAGCCACATGTTAGCAGCATAAGCAGTTTCAGTGTACATTATGTCTGTCAAGCAATTCATCTCCAGATTAAAAGCTATGCAATAAGTATCCAGATACACTGGGTTTATTTGTGACGTCGGTGATCACACTCAAGACTTCCAGATGGTTGTGACTGCCCTGGTTCCAGAAATACTCAGCACAGGGCGAGGTTGACCAAGCAAAGAGGTCAGGTACAGACAGCAGCCTGCAGAGATGGCTACCAGTGCAGGTAAATGGATTAGGCGACCTCATGGGCACTCATGACACGGCCAGCCGGATGAGCAGCTGCAGCAGCTAAAGGTTTTAGAAGTACTGATATTCAGATCATAGAAGGAATGGGATTTAGGCAAGAGTCTTGTAAATGAGCATAAAGGTGGCGTTTTCCTGCAGTAAAGTACGGGTTTAGGTAGTATGAGCTGCCACCCAAAAGGTCTTGGAATACACCTACGACTAAACTTAAACTTTACCTAGATCTTATTCATCACCATCACCTTCAAAATAGTCCCCTTTGAATGTATACACCAGTCTCAGTGGTTATTCCATGAACTAAAAGCTCCCTGGAATGGATTTGTGTTTCATCTCTGCAGCTAGGCAGACATGCATACACGAAGCTCTCGCTAGGTTAAGTGGTTAATATTGAAATAAGAGCTAATTTAGTTAATATTACATCTACTAGTGCATATACTTCTTCTCTAGGCTATCTATTGAAGGTTTCACTTTTCTGACCGTATTTAGATCGAAAATTAAGTGTTTCTTAAAAGGCCGGTAATCACTAGTTTTGTTTACGTTTTTTAGGTGTAAATTTCGTGTGAGTGTAGATTTTCGTTTTTGACTAGAGTTCTCGCTTCAAAGTCAAATTAACTCATGTTGGCCATACAGAATTAGATAGTTAAAACTTTCGGAAGTAAGTTTAAAAGTTTGTTTACGTTAGTGTTTATTTATGGATTAGTAGGCTACAGGTTACAAAACTTCTATGGTCTTGTGCCAACTTATTCTCTGCTTTTGTGTTAAGTTTGTCTATCAAACCATGTGTGACAAATATGGTGGTTGCTGTAGAAATTCGAAAGAGGGGGTGTTCTGTGTAGACTGTAAATTATGGTTTCATTGGAGCAAATGTAGAAGCGAGGAAACTAGGGCAGAAAATGAGGCTCTTCCATAACAGTATAGGTTATGTAGAAAGAATAGAAAACTTGCTGAACAGGAGGCAAAAATTTGTGCCCTTAAGGCTGAATTAGAAAACACGAACTTGGAATTATGTAGGTTAAGGGAGGAAAAAGTGACTGGAGACTGGAAAAAGGTAGCAAACAAAAAGCGAAAAAGGGAAACAGTAGAAAAAACTCCAGAAATTCAATTAGTAACTCAGTTTGGCTTGCTATCTGAAGTGGAGGAAGGGCCTCATTCAGATGTAGCTGAAAGTAGGTTGAAGCAGAATATTAGCTGAAAGAAAAAAGACAGGTTGGGATCAAACCAGAATAGGAAAAGAAGAATTTTGCTTATAGGCAGCAGTCATGGGAGGGGTGTGGGCCAGAAGCTTCAGGAGAAATTAGGTGCAGCGTACCAGGTCACAAGTTTTGTGAAACCAAGTGCTAGCCTTAGCTGGGTGACAGAAAACTTAGGTCAGCTATGCAGGGACTTTGAAAAGGAAGATCAGGTAATTATAGTTGGGGGAGCAGGAAACAGCCTGGCTATGAATCCAAGATACAGTATTAGGAGTAACATGGATAAAATAGGAGCAGAAACTTAGCACACAAATGTGGGGTTTGTGAAGGTCTTTCAGTGCCATGATCAGCCCTGGGTAAACACTGCTGTAAGGTATGTTAACACTGAGCTGAACAGGATGCCCCAGACACCGGCAAAATCTCACATAAGTGTTATTACAGTAAATGCTATTGGTAAGTGGAGACACACTACACATGGCCTGAACCTGAATAGGATGGGGAAAAATAAGTTAGCTTCTCTATTAGCAGAAACTGTAAGAGGGTCCACAGCCATGCAAGGGGTGATCACTGTGGTTAATGGGTCCAGGTAGACAGGTTTTTTAGGTTAAAGCCAAAGTCCAGACAGATGACAAACAAGATAAATAGAATAAAAGAAACTTCTTGTACAGTATATACGGGTAAAGCTAATGGCAGTATCAACTTGCTTCATCGAAATATCAGGGGAATAAAAAATAAAGTAGATGAGCTATTAGCGTGTTTAGATGATCTCAAAAATAAGAATGAGATTGATATACTCTGTCTGTCTGAACACCATGTAACTGTGGGCATGGTTAGTGTCAGTATAAGTGGTGTAATTTGGCATATTACACTTGTAGATCTAGGATGGATAAAGAAGGAGTTGCACTTTTCAGAAAATGAGGGTATAAATTCAAAACTGTAGAAGTAAGCAAATTTTGTATTGATCAGCACTTTGAGGTTTGTGCATGTGAACTTCAGCTGGATAATGTAGTATTGGTATTAGCAACAGTGTACAGGTCCCCATTAGGAGACTGGGTGCTGTTCATAAAAAAGTTTGACTCCATACGCTGTCTGTCAGACAAAAAGAAGAAGTTAATAATCTGTGGTGATTTCAATGTAAACTTTTTAAGTAATTCTGATAGGAAAAGTGAACTAGAAGTGTTATTTACAACATATAACTTACAATCAGTGTTCAGTTTCCCTACACGTATAGCTCAAGACAGTAGCATGCTAATAGATAATGTATTTGTACAGAAAGAGGATGTAAAACAAACACATGCTTTTCCTGTGGTAAATTGATTGTCAGACCATGATACACAACTGATTAACTTACAAAACCTAACAGGGTGTGCAGTTCAGAAACTATTAAGTAAAAGTGTGAGGGCGCTGAACCTGGTATCTTTAGAGCACTTCAGAGAAAGCTTAAGAAATGTTCATTGGGGAGATGTATATAATGAACCAAATGCTAATGATAAGTGCAACATATTTCTTGATAAATTTATATCCCTTTTTGAACATTGTTTCCCAAAGAAAATTACTAAATGTAAAACCATACACTTTTCAAAGAAACCTTGGATTACTACAGGTATTAAAATGTATGAGACAGCAAGAAATAGAAAAAATCCAGAAGTAGTTTTACATTATAAAAATTATGTAACATACTGAGAAAATTTGTAAGGAAATCAAGAAATATGTATGTTAGGGAAGAAATTAACTACCTGTGCAATAAAGTAAAATCAATATGGAATGTTGTTAGAAGGGAGAGAGGAAAAGTAACCACTGTGGTAGGTAGCATTACTACTAAAGAGAACGAGAACATCCTAACCAACAGCACACAAGTAGCTAAGGTATTTAACGACCATTTCTTAAGTGTAGGAGAAAAAATTGGTAAGAACAGTTCAAAAGAAAACACCAGGCAGTACATGGAAGAGTCTGTTTTGAAAAAAAATTAGTCAGATTAAATTTCACCTAACAACCTCTTGTGAAATAAGTAAAATTTTTAAATCTTCAAAAAATAAATGTTCTGTTGGAGTAGATGACATCTCTAATAAGATATTAAAACAATGTGGAGCAATTACAGCTAAAGTTCTGAGTCACATATGTAATGCATCTCTAACTCAAGACAGGTTAAAATATGTCATTGTCAGGCGTCTCTACAAAAAGGGACACACCACAGATGTCAATAATTATTGGCCAGTATCCTTGCTTACAGAATTTTCAAAAATCTTCCAGAAAGTAATGTACTCAAGAGTGGTTAGCTATCTCAACAGTAATGGCATACTTAGTAAATCACAGTTTGGATTTCAAAAATGCTGTTCCACTGAGACAGCAATATACAATTTCACTGTCCACATAATAGAGTCTTTAAATAGTAAAACGTCACCAATAGGAATTTTCTGTGACTTGTCCAAAGCATTTGATTGTGTGAGCCATGACATTATGTTACAGAAATTACAATTCTATGGTATAAATGGAATAGCATATGAGTGGTTTAAGTAATATCTACAGAACAGAAAGCAAAAAGTTTCCTTATATGGGTCAAGTGATTTAAGTAAGTTTGCCACTTCATCTAACTGCAGTGAAATTACATTAGGTGTTCTACAGATTTGAATCATGGGTCCCCTTCTGTTCTTGACATATGTGAGCGACCTCCCTTCCTATCTGAAACAGGAAGCTGAACTGACACTGTTTGCTGATGATACAAGCATCATTATTAATCCAGTAAAAGAAACTCCAATTGAAAATGATACAAATAAGGCCTTTGGAAAAGTCATTAAGTGGTTTTCTGCAAATGGGTTTGCTCTGAACTCCAGTACATCCAATTTTCTTCTTCAAAAAGTACTGTTCCTTCAATAAATATAACACATCAACAGAAGTCAGTAGAGAGGGTAGAGCATACCAAGTTTTTGGGTGTACATATATATGAAAATCTTAATTGAAAAATTCATATTTCGGATCTTCTAAAGCAAATGTGTTCAGCAACTTTTGCAAACAGAATAATTGCCAATTTTGAGGATACAGAAATTAGTAAGCTAACATACTTTGCATTCTTCACTCTCTGATGTCATATGGAATAATATTTTGAGGTAACTCAACATTTAGACAAAAAGTATTCACTGCTCAAAAGAAAGTGGTTAGAATGAATTTTTAAAAGACTGGGAATTCTTACAACAGTCTCACAGTACATTTACTCACTAATGAAATTTGTTCTCAACAACATGAACCAGTTTAAAAACAACAGTGACATTCATGATTATAATAGCAGAAAAAGAAAGACATACACTATCCTTTACTCAACCTATCTTTGGCACAGAAAGGGGTAAAATATACTGCTATAAAAATTTTCGACAAATTACCGGATGAAATAAAATGTCTGACAGACATCAGTAATAGCTTCAAAAATAAATTGGAATCATATCTCTTTGACAACTCCTTCTATACCATAGATGAATTCTTGAATAGGAATAAATAAATCTATAAATTTAGTATATGCATGATGTGCCATTTAAGGGAATGGGGTAAATAATAGAAATATTAATTTTTAACTTTGTATTTTAAATCTTGTTTCAGATGTGCATTTCTTGTGCACTTGACACATTCCACATCGTAATGGCTACCATACCATGTGATAGATCAATGGAACATGCAACCAACTAACTAACTAACTTTGGTCCCTATTTTCAACTACCTCACACCATTACCAGAACCATACCCTTAAACACTACCTATTACTTGCTCTACCTATCAAATATTCCCTTTGCAGTTCTCCCTACAAAAAACCTGGCCTATCTGAATGCCACCCCGGTCTCATCATTTCTCACCTACTTAGACCCCAGCCACACAGAATGGTCAGATTTTGATGAAGCAAGAATCAGCGAAGACTTATCAGTTGTGGAGACTTCATGCCAGTTACAGTCATAATTTTGTTAATGATAGGCACCATCAATTGCTGTCTCAAGCATAGAGTTGCACAGACTCTAGCCCTACCTAATTTCCACCTGCTGGCACATACACTGGTGTGCTAAACTCAAGAATGAAAGTAACTTTCACAAGATGGGCCACTGTCAAGTAACAAAGCTTGATGAAACTTGAACTGTACATAGCAAGAACTGCTTCAGGATAGTACTGAAGGTAATTAAAAGATATACACAATGAGATATCCAGAAATGAGTATTCAAAGACTGTACTTACACAGAAGTCACCACAATTCATGATGGTCTCCTGAACATTACAAAAGGCAGGACATGGTTCTTAATAGGGTATCTAGTCACCACAGATGGCAGTGCATGCTCTGGAATGTGCTCTCATGCTGGCCACAAGGTTGGTAAGGAGTCCTAAAGCTATGGCTTTCCTTTCCTTACTAGTGTGGTTGACAACTGTTGGATGGTCACTGATGCATGTGTAAGTCCTGCAGTACACCTCTTCAATGCATTCCACACATGCTCAATGGGATTTAAGTCAGAAGAATGGACAAGCCAGTCCATTTGCCAAGTATCAGGTCATTCAAAGGGCTCCTCTATCTGTGCTGTTCAATGCAGTCATGCATTGTTATCAATAAAAATGGAGTCAGGGCTGAATACACCTGAAAAGACTTGCATGAGGAAACAGTGTCAGTGTCACAGTAACATTGACTGCTGAGTGTACCATGTTCAAGGATCTGAAGGTCACTATACAAAATTATGCCTCCCCAAACCATAACACCTGGACCACGAAAATGACCATGTTCAACAATGCTTGACATAACCTCATATGGCAAGAGGTGGACACATGTAATGACCCAGGAACACTATCAAACCTTATCATTTTGGTGGTCAAGGTGTTACAGTGTAGGGACGGATAACGTTGCATAGGTGCACTGACCCCCCAAATCTTTGAACTCCATACATGCATTAATCAAGGCCATTCTGACACTTTACTCCTTCCCCATATGCGTCATTTCATGGGTACATTATGCCTTAACTTCATTTTTATGGATGAAAATGTGCGACATCACCGAATAACACAAATGAAGGAGCTCTTGGAACAAGAGGATATTCAGGAAATAAACTGGCCTGTACCACTCATTTATCTTAAATCCCAGTGAGCATGGGTGGGATGCATTGGGAAGATATACTGAAGACATATGTGCCAATGACCATCCAGCAGTTTTCAATGGCACTGATGGCGAAATGGAATGTCCTACCTAAGACTCCTTACCAATCTCGTGACCAGCACAGGGGCATGGTGCAGAGCATGCATTTCCATCTGCAGTGATCACAAACCATATTAAGAACAACATTTTTTAATGCCCAGGGGACCATTATGTATCACTGTGACTTCTGGTAATTATTGTTTTTGAATAAAAGTATCATTTCTATTGGCCTCTTTGTGTATATATTTCAACTGCTTTCTGTACTATACTGTAGCAGTTCTTTCTATGTATAGTCCAAGTTTCATTAAGCTACATAACTTGGCAGTGACACATCACATGAAAGTTACTTTCATCCTTAAGTTTGCACACCAATGTAAAAGAAGTGTTGGCACCAGTTAGGACTAAGCATAGCACTCCCTTGCATAATGTAGGCCAACATGTGTCTGAATGAACTGTGAAAATTTAACTTTGTATAGCAGCAGAGAGAACTGAGAGGCCTGAATTCTTCCAAGAGAGGAAGAATGTAAGGATTTGAGCCCAACACAAGAGACGTTCCTGCAGGTGGCTACTTGCTGTATAGTGATGGTATGACAGTGTGCCATGGTGCCTGCTTAAGTACTGCAACCCACCCTTTTGTTCAGTGACCAGCCTGCTACCATTTTGACACATGCCATACATGAGATTTGCAGCAGTTACATCCTCTTTGGCTTGTATAAGCACTGGCCACCCAACCAGGCTAATCGCTGAACTACCGAGTCGTCCAGTCAGTATCCACTGTTGTGTTGACTTCCACCTAGAAGCCCATACCACATCCCCATCATCCCGACAAGACCACCTGACAGTGGACAGCTGCAGCGTTGAGGAGTTGTGTGTCAAACTGAGGCTCTCCCAGCCACTAAGCCACTGGGTGCCCACCTGAACCAGATGCTACCAGCTAGCCAACTTCACCTATGGCCAAGACAAGCCATGCCTCCTTGCACTGAAGGTGATTCAGCACCATCAACAACCTGAATATACAGATTTTGCGAGATCTCTGCATTATTGTGGTGAGATAGGCATAGTGACAGCCAGGCTGCATCACCACAATGCTTCATGCACCGAAGACCAAGAGCAAGATGCCTGCCACCCCAGCACCTGCTTGACATGGGCACAGCCTCCAATAAACACTACTGGTACATGAGTGAAGGCTATACTATTGGCAACAACCTTCTTGTGGCTCAACCCGACCCACAATCCTCTACCAGTGAACATCCACCCCAATTCCTATGCAGAAAAGAAATGAATGATACACACAAATTAGAGCTATGATTGTGATAAGAGACTACTGAATAAAAGAGGAAGAGAGAGAAAGATAGCTTGGGCAGAAGTGGCAAAGAAACAGGTAACAAAGGTAAGCAGTGGAGTCATTTGATATAGACTTCGTTAGAATTTCAATATGATATACCTGTTACATTGCAGAAATTTAATTAGTTATTGTTTCAGACCAACAAAACTGGGTTACATCTACAAATAGGTGCTGTGCAGAAGAGATGTGAACAGATAGGCTACTTAAGAGGCTCAACTTGGACCTTCTTGAGGCAACAGCTGTCCACTTCAGTTCGTACTGCTTAGTAATACATGTCTCATTTTGCAATGTATGGGTCTTGCATGTGCATGTGTGCACCTCACATCCAAGATCCCCCTTAAACAAAATTACACTCATGGCATTTCCACCTGTTATTCCCACAATGTAGCAACAATGATGAGATAAAGATACCAGAGGAAAGATCAGGTTTAAAATGGAAGGTGTAAAGAGCACTGAAAAACAAAATTCCTATGAGAACTGCATGTATGTAATTTCAGGTAAGAAACTAATCACTTCGTGATTCATATCTGGCAATTAGTCACTAACGAGTACCAAGCTGACAATATGCAATGCCTGCACTAATGGTAGGTGGTAACAAAACTGCCATACTTAGGTCTTATTATTCTCAGTTCTCATGATTAAAGAGAATATTAATTAAAAGTGGTGCTCTGGTTAACATACCCATATGGATTATTTGGTCAGAGGTTGTCTATTCAATTTTACTTATGAAAGTATATAGATTAATAATTCCTGAATCACATCTCACAATGAGGCTAACATGTATCACTTCAGTTATGATAATTCAAGTTGTCTAGTGTAATAAAACTGCTTATGGCGAGATAAATTAACTAACTGATCTTGGATCACATGAAATGTCCGATTCCAAACTGAGGGATCAAAACCCTGAAATCCACTACAGCATAGCTATACGGATATCTATAAATACTAATATATATAAACAGTTAATGTAATTACAATGATTATTATTGACTTTTTAAAAAGATAAGCAATTATTTGTAGTTTATTTATGAAATATATGTTCAAAAGATGATTTTGCACAAATAGGTCAATACATGATGGTACTTTCTTTGATACATGCTGTTGGAGGTAAATCTCTGTATTTGAGTAATTATTAATACAAGTTGTAAGTACAAGGATGGACTACAAGTTATGTGTGTTGCGTCAGCATCTTGGATGATATTGCTTTTTTTGGTGAAGTGAAATGACTGAAAATATAAGTATTAAACACAAGAAAGTCCACCAGTGTTCATATTATGTAATAGAATAAACCCAAAGATATACATTAGAATGGACTAAAAGCGTTCAACTTACAACAAAGAAGAAGAATAAAAGATGAGTATTATGAAAATAATTTATTCAGATTCTACTGTTGCTATCTCTCTCTGCAGTGTGTCACTACCTCAGCATGCCAAGTGCTGTAAAAATGTGAACCAGCTGCCCAAATTAGTAACTTATTAATATGGTGGCATCATCCAGGATTTTCTGAAAGTGAAATGCGAGTAATGTATTGGGCTATTTTTCTTGTTTCAGATTAAATATGTATATACTGTGAAAATTTTATATGGACAATCAGTCAAGTATGAGAAACAATTACAAAACAGCAACAATAACAGGAAAAGGAGCTCACACTCATCAAGTAAAAAAGGATGAAAAATAAAGAGTGAGGTGTACAATTAACAACATCCATGTCTGACAACAAAGTTAAGAACTAGAAACATTTTCTTCATTTTTCTATTCTTTTCTTCTAATAATGAAGTGTTCATTGATAATCAGTAACAATGACAGTCATTGAACAGGAATCTGAAATAGTGGGGTAATTCAGAGATGGGGGAGTTAAGCAGTGTTGTGAAACAAGACCAAGAAAGCCTTAGTGGTGAACCAAAAGAACAGAAAAAAGACACTGATGGTTCATATGCATTATTAAAATGAGATCATAATAATGACATAAGTACCAGGTTGCTTGTTAATAAAAATGGGTAATCAACAGTTTAAAGATAATGAGGACCAGTTTGCAAGAATTAATGAGCAAACTGAAAATCATAAACAAGAAAGTAAGAACTAGTTCACAGAATTTGGCCATTCTATAGCAGCATGAACATTGGGGTAATGACCAATGGAATGCGCTCCCACTACTGAATCAGGGTCTAGACCTGAGCAAGAAGTGGGAACTATAACTGAGAAGTTGGATCAGATCAAGATTAAAGCCTTGTCAACAGAAACAAAAGGAAGGAAAAGAATGGCTTCCCAAACAAAAGTGGAGGGAATTAAGAGGGCTTGAGCCCAAGACCCACAAGAAGGGGATACACAGACCCCCACAACGTTGAAGACAGGTAACAGGAGGATAAGGGAGGAACGTATGACTCCCTCCTCTCAGGATACGCGAGTTAGGAAAAGCTGAGGCAAGGGATGGGGAAACAGACTTATAGTACTGCAGTCTCAGTTTTTAGGATGGCAGTTATCCAAGAAAACTATCCATTGGTAAGCATCACCTTGCAGCAGGAGGAGCTCATGCAGATGGCCCTCTCTGAAAAGATTTGGGTGGGGGGATGCTGGTACAGGACCCAATTTCTGTCCTTCATTTTTGTCTGTGAGGGGGTGCATATGGTGACATGGCTCAAGGACAAGGTTACCATGATACCCCTGTGGGAGGACGTGAAGCTGCTGGTCAAGACGGCAGCTGACCTTCTTAAGACCACAAAGGTATCAATATTGGTACCAAAGATCCATAAGGATGTCTCTACAAAGACCCTGTTCAAGAAAATAGGGGTCCAAACCCAAAAGTCTCAATAGAGGATTGGAGAGTGATCAACCAGAAGGCTGTACTGGAAGAAAGAACCCTGGTGTTAGAGGTTGGAGAGAAGTCCCTGAAGGTGATGTGAGAGCAAGACCTGAAATTGTTTTTAGGGGTCTGGCAGGGGTCTGCCAGCAGCACAGTAGAGTAACTTGTTTGACTTCTCAGAAGCCTCAAAGTTATAAGTAGGACTAACAGACCATTGTGTAGAATTGAAAGCATCAGGGCTTGTCTGAGGTTCAACCATTGTCTACAACAGAAAGCATCAGGACTTGTTGGATTTATGGTAGATGGCAGCTCACCTTAAATCCATTATTAACTTTGTACTTGTTCATTTGATGTTGATTAATTCAATGTGCCAAGCACTTTAACTGGAAGCAGATTAGATTGGCTTTTCAGTTGTAAAATGTATTGGTGGGAGATCTGGATGCTACTGGTAACTGCTGTGCTGGGAATGGTGGGACAGCACCCTCACACTGCAGAGACAGTGGACAAAGCAGCAACAAGTAGCCTGATGCAACAGTCTTTAAATACTGAGATCTCAAATTATTTTCCAACTGTTTGGCACACTTGTAAACATAAGAAGGACTGACAGTCATAAAAAAAACCAACAGATTCCACTTTGCAAGATGAGGTCAAAGGAAAAAATGTTTTACTACAGCCAGCTATCAGGTTCATCCACCTACAAACTCTGCCCAATTTCAGAAATCCAGCAGGAGCTCCAGTCTCTGCTCAAATTCTTAGGCCCATCCCAGAATCTCTCCCTGGAATCCATCTCTCTCCTCACCCCTACCACTCTGTCCACCCCTACCTTCTACAGGCTTCCTAAAGTCCATAAACCCAACCACCAATGATGCCTCATTGTGGCTGGTTACTGTGCTCCCACTGAGAGAATCTCTTATCTTTCAGACCAACACCTTCAGCCTATTACCCGCAACCTACTCTCCAATATAAAAGACACCACCATTTCCTCCAACAACTCTCCACAGATCCAGTTCATTTATCACATGGTGAACTGCTCATCACTATTGCTGCCTCATACTTCTACACTAACATCCCTAGTGCCCATGGCCTAATTGCTATTGAACACTACCTTTCCCAATGTCTGACAGATTCCAAGTGTACAACCTCCTACCCAGTCACCACAACCAACTATATCCTCACCCACAATTACTTTTCCTTTGAAGGCATCACCTACAGACAAATCCAGGGTATGGCTATGGACACCTTCATGGCACCATCATATGCCAACCTATTCATGGGCCAGAATCCAAACTCTTCACCTAGTTCAGATATATTGATGAGACCTTATGATCTGGGTGGATGGTGAGGACACCCTATCCACATTCCTCCAGGACCTCAACAGCATCTCCTCCATTTGCTTCACCTGGCCTCAACACCATCTCCTTCATTTGCTTTACCTGGTCCACTTCAACCTAACAAGCTTGTTTCCTCTTGTCGAACTCTTCCTAAAAGATGGCTACATCAGTACCTCTGTCCATATGAGAACTACCGCCACCAGCAATAACTCCACTTCAACAGCTGCCATGCATTTCATACCAAGAAATCCCTACTACACAGCTGAGCCACCCGTGGGCATTGCACGTGTAGTGATGAGCTGTCACTATTGACATATACCAAAGGTTTCACTGAAGCCTTCACAGACCCTAATTACCCTCCCAGCCTTGAACAAAAACAAATCACCAATGCCTTATGTATCCAGACATCCGCCACCTCTGAAAGTACCACCATCTGGCCCCAGATGAGCATTCCCCTCATGAATCTGTAACACCCAGGACCAGAGCAACTGAAGCTCATTCTCTGCCAGGGCTTTGACTACCTCTCATCGTGCCATGAAATCAGGATTGTCCTACCCACTATCCTTCTCACGCCTCCCACAGTGGTATTCCACTGCCAACTGAAGGCCCATCCCTACACAACCATGCTCCCAACCCCTCGCCTCAGGGCTCATATCCCTGTAATAGACCTGCCCCATAACATTTTTCATTTCAATGACTGCTTTACAGCCTGTACCACCTGGATCCTTCCTATCAAAACCAGATTTTCAGAATTGCTCAGGAGAGAACTCTCCCTACAATACATTCCTCATTCCCATAACCCTCCTGGCCTCAGCTTTTGTTAGTCACTGTCCTTACCCACCTAGTCCCTTCCCTGTTTCCATTCCAGCACTAGACAGCCCTCTATTCCACTAACACACCCACAGCCTTTTTAATGCTTTCCTTTTCTACTGCCACTCCCAGCCCTCTCTCTAACCTCCCGACTGCACTGCACTTAGCTGCTATACTCTCTCCCCACGTCATCCCTGAACACTCCCACAAGCAACACTTTACTGCCCCCCACCCCTCCTACCTTCTACCCTCCCTCTCACTGCCCCAGCCTCCTCCTTACCCCTCGAAATGGTTGCTTCTCCCCCTAAGAGATGTTGCTTGCAGTCTGACCTCAGCAGCCACAGACTGTTGTTATGTGTGTGAGTTGCTATTGCGTGAGTGTGTGTGTGGGTGTGTGTGCACATTGTCTATTTCTGATGAAGGTCTTTTTCCCAAAAGCTTACATGCTGACAGTCTTCTGTTGTGCCTATCTGCAACTCAGCATCTCCGGTATTGGTGAGTAGCAACTTCTCTAATTAACATACACCAGCATCCTAGTCAGCAAAATACCAAAATTTAATGCTGCTTGCAAGCTATAGAGACGTTTGTTGTGTCATCCTGTCAGTCAGTCAGAGAATATTTCCTGACAAACTTTTATATGCTATAATAACAGTCATCTATAGAAATAAGCACATGGACATGTTAATGATTTCACACAATATTTAGTGAGCTGAAATTTGATACCAACAATTCATTTGAGTTTGGAGTAACAGAGACTCACAAATATAGTAGTAGAAGAAAAAACCATCTGCACTTCCACTCAGTGAATATAGCTTGAGCAAATAAAAGGGTGGAAATTTGAATCTATAAACACTTTGGTATTAAAATCCATGGAGAAGAAATAAAAACTTTGAGGTTTGCCGATTACATTGTAATTCTGTCAGAGACAGCAAAGGACTTGGAAGAGCAGTTGAACGGAATGGACAGTGTCTTGAAAGGAGGGTATAAGATGAACACCAACAAAAGCAAAACGATGGTAATGGAATGTAGTCGAATTAAATTGGGTGACGCTGAGGGAATTACACTCCTGGAAATTGAAATAAGAACACCGTGAATTCATTGTCCCAGGAAGGGGAAACTTTATTGACACATTCCTGGGGTCAGATACATCACATGATCACACTGACAGAACCACAGGCACATAGACACAGGCAACAGAGCATGCACAATGTCGGCACTAGTACAGTGTATATCCACCTTTCGCAGCAATGCAGGCTGCTATTCTCCCATGGAGATGATCGTAGAGATGCTGGATGTAGTCCTGTGGAACGGCTTGCCATGCCATTTCCACCTGGCGCCTCAGTTGGACCACCGTTCGTGCTGGACGTGCAGACCGCGTGAGACGACGCTTCATCCAGTCCCAAACATGCTCAATGGGGGACAGATCCGGGGATCTTGCTGGCCAGGGTAGTTGACTTACACCTTCTAGAGCACGTTGGGTGGCACGGGATACATGCGGACGTGCATTGTCCTGTTGGAACAGCAAGTTCCCTTGCCGGTCTAGGAATGGTAGAACGATGGGTTCGATGACGGTTTGGATGTACCGTGCACTATTCAGTGTCCCCTCGACGATCACCAGTGGTGTACGGCCAGTGTAGGAGATCGCTCCCCACACCATGATGCCGGGTGTTGGCCTGTGTGCCTCGGTCGTATGCAGTCCTGATTGTGGCGCTCACCTGCACGGCGCCAAACACGCATACGACCATCATTGGCACCAAGGCAGAAGCGACTCTCATCGCTGAAGACGACACATCTCCATTCGTCCCTCCATTCACGCCTGTCGCGACACCACTGGAGGCGGGCTGCACGATGTTGGGGCGTGAGCGGAAGACGGCCTAACGGTGTGCGGGACCGTAGCCCAGCTTCATGGAGACGGTTGCGAATGGTCCTTGCCGATACCCCAGGAGCAACAGTGTCCCTAATTTGCTGGGAAGTGGCGGTGCGGTCCCCTACGGCACTGCGTAGGATCCTACGGTCTTGGCGTGCATCCGTGCGTCGCTGCGGTCCGGTCCCAGGTCGACGGGCACGTGCACCTTCCGCCGACCACTGGCGACAACATCGATGTACTGTGGAGACCTCACGCCCCACGTGTTGAGCAATTCGGCGGTACGTCCACCCGGCCTCCTGCATGCCCACTATACGCCCTCGCTCAAAGTCCGTCAACTGCACATACGGTTCACGTCCACGCTGTCGCGGCATGCTACCAGTGTTAAAGACTGTGATGGAGCTCCGTATGCCACGGCAAACTGGCTGACACTGACGGCGGCGGTGCACAAATGCTGCGCAGCTAGCGCCATTCGACGGCCAACACCGCGGTTCCTGGTGTGTCCGCTGTGCCGTGCGTGTGATCATTGCTTGTACAGCCCTCTCGCAGTGTCCGGAGCAAGTATGGTGGGTCTGACACACCGGTGTCAATGTGTTCTTTTTTCCATTTCCAGGAGTGTACATTAGGCAATGAGACACTTAAAGTAGTAAAGGAGTTTTGCTATTTGAGGAGCAAAATAACTGATGATGGTCGAAGTAGAGAGGATATAAAATGTAGACTGGCAATGGCAAGGAAAGTGTTTCTGAAGAAGAGAAATTTGTTAACATTGAGTATTGATTTAAGTGTCAGGAAGTTGTTTATGAAAGTATTTGTATGGAGTGTAGCCATGTATGGAAGTGAAACATGGATGATAAATAGTTTAGACAAGAAGAGAATAGAAGCTTTCAAAATGTGGTGCTACAGAAGAATGCTGAAGATTAGGTGGGAAGATCACATAACTAATGAGGAGGTATTGAATAGAATTGGAGAGAAGAGGAGTTTGTGGCACAACTTGACTAGAAGAAGGGATCGGTTGGTAGGACATGTTGTGAGGCATCAAGGGATCACCAATTTGGTACTGGAGGGCAGCGTGGAGGGTAAAAATCGTAGAGGGAGACCAAGAGATGAATACACTAAGCAGATTCAGAAGGATGTAGGCAGCAGTAGGTACTGGGAGATGAAGAGGCTTGCACAGGATAGAGTAGCATGGAGAGCTGCATCAAGCCAGTCTAAGGACTGAATACCACAACAACAACAAACACTTTGTAAATTAAATGTTTAGTAGATGGGAAAACAATTTTTTGAATTGCACTTTAAAGGTGTTTCTCAATAACTAACTAATTGGAAGAACTCTTATTCCTTATGATAGTCAGTGAAAACATTAGCATTCTCTTAAGCGAAAGAATGTCTGATATAATTAAAGCAATAGAAAAAAATGAGAAGAACAACTAGCTTGTTCTTATTGCAGAAACTCAATGAAAGGTGGAGGATCATGTATTTTTGTTAAGAGTGGTATTTCATTTAAAGTCAGGAATGATATTATCCTACTAAGTGTAGACAAGCATTTTGAAGTGTCAGCAGTAGAGATACCAGCTGTAGATATGCCCAAAAAACTAATTGTACTATGTGTATACTGTTCTCCCAGTGGTGATTTAGAAACATTCTTTTCAAAACTTATGCAAAGCCTAGAACAAGTGTCATCCCTGAAAAGTAATATACTCTTGTGTGGTGACTTAAACATTAACACAGCTAAGGCAGATGAAACCAGTAACACTTTTCTGAATATTCTGAATAGTTTTGGCATGTCCTCTTTAGTTAATTGTGCAACAAGAATAACCAAACACTCAACATCTACCATTGACCATGTAGCTACAGATATAGGTGGGGAAAACTGTGTCATAACTGTCAAAAATCTTGGACTGTCAGATCATTTATGCCAAATCATAAAAGTAAAAGCTTCTGTAGAAAAACCAGTAAACCTCCACATGTTTAAAAGAGTCTACTCAGACGCAGCAATACAAAAATTTTGCTTACAATTAAGACATGAAAGATGGGAAGAAGTATATTCAGAAAATAATGTGAATCAGAAATTCTCCAAATTCATGTCGGAGTTTAAGATAATATTCGAAGAAGCCTTCCCCAAAGCACTAAGTTCTACTGGAACATCCACCAAAAATAAGTGGATTACCACAGGAATTAGAAAATCTGCCCAAACTTTTAAATACCTAAACTCTTTAAAAAACAACAACAGTGATCCAGATTTTCTTCATTACTACAGAAACTACAAAAAAATCTATAGGAAGGTGCTCAATGTTGCAAAAAAAAAGGCCAATGATAGACTAATAAATCTAGCTAAAAATAAAAGTAAAGCTACATGGACTATAGTGAAACAAGAGACAGGAACAGCAACACAAACGCAAATAAACACCCAAATCAGGAACAAAGAAAACCTAACAAGTACCCCAAAAGAACTAGCAAACTTTGTTAATTCTTACTTTAGTAGTATAGCTACAAAGTTACAGGAAAATTTTTCAAAATCTCATAATCCACGAACACGGGAATATACATCAAATTCAATGGTATTGCTACCCACTACTGAGGAAGAAGTATGTAATGTGGTAAGGAAATTAAAGAGCAAAAATTCAGCAGGTTTAGATGAAATTCCAATGTCTGTGCTGAAAAAATGCATAAATAGTATCAAAGCCCCCCTAACCAATATCATAAATGAATCTTTCAAAGCCGGTTGTTTCCCTGATTATCTGAAACATGCAAAAATTTTACCTCTACACAAAAAAGATGATGTAGAAAACATTGAGAACTACAGGCCAATTGCCCTACTGTCATCATTTTCCAAAATAATAGAGTCCATAATGAAGAACAGACTTATGAGCTATCTAAACAAATACAACCTTCTTTCAAATGACCAATTTGGTTTCAGACCAGGCAGAGATACAGAAATGGCAATAGCACATTTCACTAAAGTGGTTCTAGAAGCACTGGATGAAGGCAACTATGTATCTGGCATATTCCTTGACCTGTCAAAGGCCTTTGATACAGTTGACCACCAGAATCTATTACTTAAGTTAGAAGCACTAGGAGTAAGAGGGGTAATCAACAAATGGTTCCATTCATACCTTAAAAATAGAGTACAGTGGGTAGAGATCTCGCATGTCTCCAGTAGATCAAAGTTCATAGAAAAACACCTGTCAGATCCACAGCATATTAATATTGGGGTCCCTCAGGGAAGTGTGCTGGGTCCGGTGTTGTTCTTGATTTATATAAATGACTTTCCACAATATATCCGACATGGAGAGAAGATATTGTTTGCCGATGACAGCAATATTATAATCACCAGTGAGACATCAGCACAAATGTTGGAAAATTGTAATGAATCACTGAAAGATGTCTACAAATGGTCTACAGAGAATAAAGTGACCTTAAATATTAAGAAAACAAATAGCATACGCTTTAGAATAAACAGAAAAAACAGTCCCCTAAAGTTAAAGCTACATAACACCTCTGTAGACGAAGTGCCCACCACAAAATTCCTAGGGTTGCATATTGACAGCCAGCTTAGGTGGAGTGAACATGTTAAAAAACTCACAAAAAAGATATCTACAACGTGTTACGCACTTAGAGTTCTCTCCTCAGTATGCAGTGATGAATGTCTAAGAACTGTATATTTTAGCTATGTACATTCAGTCATAAGCTATGGGATAATTTTCTGGGGAAATAATGTACTCAACTTACAAACAGTTTTTAAAGTGCAGAAGAGAGCAGTGAGAATTATAACTAAAAGCAGTAAGTGGGCTCACTGCAGAGAACTATTCAAAATACTTGGTATTCTAACTGTTCCCTGTTTATTTATGTTCCACACTATAGTATATATAAAGAAAAATATAGTGAATTATAGTACAAACAGCATTTTACACAGCTATAGCACAAGAACAAGCCACTGCCTTCATCTAGATAGGAGAAACAAGCATAAGACCCAAAAAAATTTCTTGTATCAGGGTGTAAAATTGTATAACAAGCTGCCACAGGAAATCAAAGAAATTAACAGCATGTACTGTTTCAGAAAAACTCTTAAACTGTATTTTCAGGAACACTGTTTTTACACAGTAAGTGAATATTTAAATGTTTGAATGTAATTTAAGTGACATAATGACATTATATTGTATATTCTGTAAATGTATAACAAGCTGCACAGGACATCAAAGAAATTAACAACATGTACTGTTACAGAAAACCCTTAAACTATATTTTCAGGAACACTGTTTCTAAACAATAAGTGAATATTTAATTGTTTGAATGTAATTTAAGTGATAAATGTCATTGTATTTGTATACTCTGTAAATGCATATAAAAGTGTCAATGTATCTGCAAAAATCACTGTATCCAAACTGACAACATCCATACATTGCAAAATGTCTACGGATGGCTAATCAAATAAATAAATAAATAAATAAATAAATAAATAAATAGGTCATGATGAAATATTTTAATTTTATAATAAATATTAGAGTTTGTACTGGTATCCTGGCATTGACATTCAAGCAACTTTAGTACCCAGCTAATGAAACTACAACACACATAATGAACCTTTTTTGTGACAAGTTCAGTTGTTGCAACCATTACATATCTATTCAGAAAAATATTGTTTCATTCTTTGTGTTCATTTGTTTAAATCCTAGGTTGAATTTTAAACAGTATAGTGCTACATTTAATTTTTTTATAAACAAGAACTCAAATATTTATAATACTATGTTCAATATTTTTTTTACAAACAAAAACTGAAAAAAGTGTGTATTCCTTTTTTTGTTTCCAAACTGTTGCGATGGCAAGTAAACACATAGTGAAAGGAAAATGTTAACTTACAAAATCCAGTACAAATGCATCAATTTTTATGCTGCTGTCACACATAAAGTTAATGACTCTCATTTCTGGCAATTCCTCTTCTATTTTGTTTCTTACGGTGATGGAATATTTTCTTTAACTCACTTTCATTCTAGAGATTCAATGACAATTTCATTCAGATATAATTGTGTCACTGAAAGATATATTCAGTTTCAAAGAAGGGCTCTCAGTATGGGAGTGTGGCAATAATGGCACAGCAAACTCCTTATGAAAGTAGAACTCTTAGTGTTTGCCTTAGGTCATTCAAACTGATTGGGAAATAATTCTACAGTAGCTGATGTCAAATCCTATCACTGACATTAAGTTACATGTAAGCGTGTTAAAAATATGCCTCTTGCATAATATTGTTTTCAGTGCAACAAAGCATTTTCTGCACCACCTAAAATGAAGTGTTTTGATGTTTCCTTACAGTAACTGCTATCCTGTAACAATATCTCAGTTCGACACTTTGATATGCAAGATTAGAAACTTTTGTAATGCATATAACCACTAGAATGTCCATATATCCTATTTTTGTTCTAAATTTCATTCACTTCTTGTAGTGTTTATAGTTGGAAAAATTACCTTTGGTTGTCGCAGTGATAGCCAGTCTTGTTTTAGGTAAGTACACAGACTCCACAAGATGTCCTCTTTGCTTGAATGGTGGCATTGTGGGTGTATGTTGTTTCAATATGTTGCCACCCTGCAGCATTGAAGACCATAAGCTTTTCAAACATGTTGTACATCAGTTACAAAATTAATACATTGGTGATCACTAAAATTGTAACGCCAGGAAGGATAGAAAATATCAAAATTTTATTCATAACATAAAGACAGGACAGTCAGAAGAATATATGACGAAATTTGTAGGCGATTTTTCGCTATACATGGTGGGAAACATAATCCACAGATATTCCACCACTGATGGCAACAACAGCACTAAGCTGGCTGGGTATCAAGTCATGCTCAGCTTGGATGATGTATGCAGACATGTCTACAGCTACATACATTCTGCATAATCCACCATGTGGTCTGTGGTGGGCCACTACCAGTCATTTTTTTTCCCCATTCCACTCACAAATAGACAGAGTGAAAAATGTCTTTGTATGAGTCCTAATCTCTCTAATGTTATCTTCATCATTCTTACACAAAATGTACGCTGGTGGCAGTAGAATCATTTTGCAGTCAGTCTCAAATGCTGCTTCTCTAAACTTTCTGAGTAGTGCTCCTTCAGAAGAACATCGTCTTCTCCCCAGTGATTCCCATTTGAGTTACCAAAGCATCTCCATAATACTTTCATGTTGTTTGAACCTAGTGGAAAAAATATTTCCATGTTGCTTTAGCTCTGTGCCACAGTTGATTAACTGTAATGACACAAGAGGTAGTATGCCAGTCTCTTAGAACTCCATGACCAGATATTCTCAATGGCTCTGAGAACATGCTGACCAGGGAAATAGCCAAACACAGTCCATATCAAACTAGGTCAAGATAGCAAAGGCAAAAAGCTGTCTCGAGTTATCTTATCAAAGGATAATGTTGAATCCCATGAACACGCAGCCAGCCACCAGCCTTAATATGTCAGGAATTTAATACCTCCCATCCAGATTACTGGCTATGAGAATCAGGGGTGATCATGCTGTGTATCTAATGGCACCCCATACCATCACACCTGATGGTGGGCCTATTTGATAATGACAAACACAATATGGTGACATTCTTTCTCCTCAGAGCCTCCACAAGAATTGAGGCTTGTCTGAAAAGGCAATGTGATGACACGACTGTGTCTATGTTGCACGTGGATTTTCTACTCTCAAAGGAATCCAAGACAATTGTCTTTGTCAACAGTCCACAGTGCTCCAGTCATCATTGCATTGTTCCTAACTCAAGGAACATGTTGCGGCTCTTCAGTCCTGCAAGGCTGACTGAAACATATCCTACCTAGTGCTAGTTTTTCGAAACTGTTGAGATCCTGCTGGCACTGAGCAGGTGGTCCTCCTAAAACCATCAGCTTCATATTTTCATGTTTCATGGGATCCCATCCAAACTCAACACAAATTTTTTGAACCAATAAACAACAATTTTTGCACATGCTGGTAGACATTGCTCCTTCTTACATGAGACAAAACATAATTTGTACACAAATGACCAACATTCTCATGTGATTTCTGAATGAGAAACTCATATTCAGATATGTCTTATGTATGGAACATACAGGGTGGGCCACTTTAATCCATAATGGGGAACAACTCAGTGTGGAGATAAGATACAGAAAAAGGTTTTAGATAAAAATTGTAAGTGGCAAAGAGGGTCACATATTGTTACTAATGGCCAAGACCTTGGATGTGATTTTCAAGGTAATTTGGAGAGTAAAGTGATTTTCTTTTAAATCGGAGCCCTAATATTTGATTCATGAGTTGAAAAGATTGGCAAATTTTACATTTAAAATGATACATTACTCAATATCATGACTCATTCAATGAAGGTCAAATAAGGGAATATGGTTTTAGTTTTAGTAGCAATTAACTTAGAATAGAGGAGTGATACAGCAAAATACAATGTTAGATACAAACTGGAAGGAGCATCCCAAGGAATGAGATCTAGGGTACTTATGCAATGACTTGTAGATCCATCTTACAAATGCCACAATAACATTTTTCCACTGTGATGTATTTATTTTTGCCAATAAAATGTTAATTAAAACTTAAAGTTAAAATCTGTGTTTGTTCTTTCCAAATCTGATGGCACAAATATGGGTTTCTATGAAACAAAACTCAACTTTCAATGACCTTCAATAATTACCTTTAAAATTATGGTCTTGGTATTGGTAATGATACATGACTCCTTATGTCCTTCCCAAATGGCATTATATTTTGCTGTATCTCTCCTGTGCTCTGAGTTAATCCTTACTAGAATTAAAAACATATTTCCTTATTTTCCATTGATTAAACCTTGACATGACCCTGAATAATGTATCATTTTATATGTAAAATTTGCCAGTCTTTTCAAACCTTGAATCAAATATTCAGGTTCCCATTAAAAAATCACATTAACCTCCAAATCACCTAGAAAGTCACATTCAAGGGCATAGTGAATATAGGGCAATATGTGAAAAAAATTAATCTCATTTGATTACAGAATGATGGTCACTCACAAGAGTCAATTGCATTCTTAAAGTACTTATAAGTACCTGGCCAGAGCAACTGAAGATGTACCAACCTCACAAATACAGTTGTAGGAATTCAGATTTATTGGAAAAGTCTTGAGGCAGTGTAAATTACACACAAAATAGGTTATCTACAACAACTTTACTCAATGTGTGACCAAAATAAGATTTTCACTCTGCAGCGGAGTGATCGCTGATACGAAACTTCCTGGCAGATTAAAACTGTGTGCCCGATCGAGACTCGAACTAGGGACCTTTGCCTTTCGCAGGCAAGTGCTCTACCATCTGAGCTACCGAAGCACGACTCACGCCTGGTACTCACAGCTTTACTTCTGCCAGTATCTCGTCTCCCACATTCCAAACTTCACAGAAGCTCTTCTGTGAACCTTGCAGAACTAGCCCTCCTGGAAGAAAGGATATTGTGGAGACATGGCTTAGCCACATTCTGGGGGATGTTTCCAGAATGAGATTTTCATTCTGCAGCAGAGTGCGCTTGTATGAAACTTCCTGGCAGATTAAAACTGTGTGCCAGACTGAGACTCGAAATCAGGACCTTTGCCTCTCGTGGGCACATGCTCTACTATCTGAGCTAACCAATTTTGTCACTTTTGACATTTATCTAAATCATTTTGCTATATCTCATCTATATCCTAAATTATTCCACATTATGGGTTTCAATGGTCCACCCTGTGTAAAGAACATACATGGCATTACTCCTGCCTACTTTTTACAGTTGCACTAAAATGATAATCATTGGCTTATCCAACCATGTAGTACTTTTCATGCCAGTTCAATTTCTGTGCATGTACAGTACTACAGAAATATGGCACTAACATCAGTTTGTTGTAGAGGTATGGAATGTGTTTTGCACCTGCGTACAATGGCTTTTCTAGGGATAAAAAAATTTCTCCTCTAGGAATCAGTATGGTTTCCGCTAGCTGCAATCATCTCAAACCCAGCTTCCTCAGTTTGTTCATGGGATCCACAAGACAACAAAAAATACAAATATATGTGATATAATGCACATAAATATGTGAAAAAACTAATCTCATTTGATTACAGAACGATGGTCATTCACAGAAGTCAGTTGCATTTCATTCACAGATGTCAGTTGCATTCTTGAAGTATTTATAAGTACCTGGCCAGAGCAATTGAAGGTGGAGCAATCTCACAAATCCAGTGTGGGAATTCAAATTTATTGGAAGAGTCCTGAGGCAGTGCAAATTACACACAAAATAGGTCACCTACAACAACTTCACTCAACGAGATCTTGAGTACTGTTAATTGTCCTGCAATTCATACCAAGTTTAGATGAAAAAGATTCAAAGAGAAGCTGCACAAGTTTTTGTTTACTTAGAATGAGAGTGTCTCAGAAATACACTGCAGTGGGAGATGCAAGAAGTTATGAAATGATGAGCATTAGTCACAAAAGCCTAAAATGAATCAGGAAACATACCGCTTAGTCAAAAAGGAAGCTTTTCTAAAGTCTATGACAAAAAGTTAAAGAAATTCATGCTCACACAGAGCAATGCCAACAGTCTTTTTTTTCTATACATCAACTGCTATTTGGACTAAGAATGAGGGGAGAGGTGTGGAAATAATACGGAGGCATTATGTCTCCATACAACTCATTTTACTGTGGATCGCAGACTACATATGTTATTGTAAATATAGAAGATGTATCTTGAAGTATACAAAATAACTTTGAGGTATCTGAGAATTTTGAAGAAAGTTCATTAGTTTATGATCCAAAAGTGTTGAGTGTATACAAGTTAACATACCTCTTTCTGACACAAGAACTTTATAAAATGTTCTTCCACTTGTATCTCAGAAGTGAAAGATTTGTTAAATATGTTTATAAGAATTTATTTTCTTGTATTAGTTATATGAAACTACCCCAACAAATTGTAAAGTATTTCTGAAATTCTGTGTGATGTTTGTTTGCTACTTTAACTGAAGCTTAATTACATGTTTTATGCTGGAAAGAGGGACAGAGACTCAGTTATCCATCAAGGACAAAAGTTAAAAACACTTAAAACTACATAAAAATACTGTAAAACTATGAAATGGTTTAGGTAATGAAGATATCAGATTAGAACAGTCCTCTAAAGCCAGTTTAAAATTTGTAGTTAACTAAACTTGGAAGTAACATATAGATAACACTGACAATTTTTAAGGCAAGCACTTAATTGAAAGAACAATCAATAAAAATATGAAATGTCATATGCATTACATGTAAACTAACTGGGGTACCGGGCTTCACTCAGGGAGTTGATATGTGATTGTGTGGTAGTTGGAAGTAAAGGGTAAACTTTAAAGTATAAGAGTTAAAAAAATTATTGAAAACATTTCCAACTATTTACAATACATGTTAAAATATAAGCAGTAAAAATTTCTTATTTAAAATTTATTCTAGCTATTTAAAATACTTGTCTATAAACAACATTTTTCATTTTGTTGTCTGGGATATACATGTACAATTTTTTTGAATTTCCTACTCAACAGCAAGCTATGTATAGTTGACTTTGAGAGATGTAGGAGTCTTTCAGGCTGCAATATTTTAATGTTTGTCCTTGAGATTTGTTAATTGTAAAACTGTACACTACTTTGATTGGAAATTGCAGCCTTTTAAATTAGAATGGCAGTTCAGTGGAGATCAGTGGCATTCTGGGGATAGGATAAATAGTGTGGGTCCTTTGCACTTTCCAATCATAAGTTTAGCTTCAATGCACTACTTTTTCAGTTACTCCCTTCATCACTTATAAGGAACTGTGTTTGAACCACAATGGGTCTTGCTTCATATACCCCTACCAATGAATAGCTCCATCAGCGGCGAATTCCAGGATATACCACAATGTTCCAGAACATTCCACAAATTTCAAGAGTGTTCTGGAATGTTCCACAATGATCTGCTATATTCCTGAATCTGGAATTTTCCCAAATGTTCCAGACTATTCCTGAACATTCCTTATCATTGTGGAATATTCTGGAATATTATGGAATGCTCTGGAATACTCTTGAACGTTGTGGAACATACTAAAATGTTCTGGAATGTTCTAGAAATTTCTAGAGGGTGAAGCTTCCCAGCCCTTGTATTGTCAAAAGCAGGTAAAAATGGGAACCTTTTTCATGGATGGGATATAGACAGCTAGCACACCATACAACTCTCTTGACTGTACCAGGACTTATTTCTGAGTTTTTGCGGTATGCACATTGTACACTTATTTTTGTAATATACATTGATTAATTATATGTAATCGCCGAAAAATAAATACATCATCAACTAAAGTACCCAAAAGCTCATCATCTGTTAAACAGACATTCCAGAACTTGAATTATTCTGTTGGTAACACTGTCCCAGCACAAACTAAAATTGAACATAATTTATTTAAGTGAGCACGGGTTATGAAACATTGAAATAAAATTAACTTGAATATGAAGATGTACTTAAGTGCAATACTTTCTGCATATAGTGGCAGCACCATTTTGTTAATATTCTTCTGTGTTCAATAAAAGTTTAATTATCAGGATCAGGTAATAATTCTCAACTTTCTGCAGTGTGTAGGGTGCTGGCAGTAATGTTAGGATGCCTTTGGGAGAGGCAACTCTATTGATGTCACCTATAAAGGAATGCGGCTCATTCTCCATGAATGTAGGAGATCAAATATACCAGTCCTGACTTGCAATTAGCTGTATGTACTGAACTGGAAAGGAAGGACTTGTAGATTTTACTTGATCATAGAGTTAAAGAAAATGAATGTTTCATTCACTCAATGACACATCATATCCATAAATTCCCTCATGAAAGAGCATCTTCAAGGGTGGGATGTGAGTAAAGTTACACACTATCTGATCAATAGTATCTGAACAATTATTTGATGACATTAACATGTGGTGTCTCAACCTTTCGTCTTTATGACAGCTTGAGCTCTGCTGGTAAAGCTTTCAGTGAGAAGTCTGAATGTCTATGGATGAGTTCTTCCCCAAGGGCCACAACTCGAGAAGGTGGTGATATAGGATGATAAGGCCAGCTTTAGAGGGTAGAAATATTCCTGGAGAATTTGTTATTCAGATGACATCCACTGACTCACACACGTTGAAACTGCCTGAGCTCTCCTGAGCAAACCACTCTGCTGTTATCGTGTCTCTACTGAAAACACAATATCCCCACCTCATTTTATACTTGCAGATCCACTCCATATGATCTCTAGTGCACAATTCCACATTATATAGGGATGCCTTGATACTTTTGAGCAGATAGTGTATTGGTAAAAGCAGCCAATGCTGCTTACTTCAGTTAATTATATTAATACAAAATTATAAGTTGTGCTAATTTACTATGAATGAGAATTACAGGAACTAATTCTAGATGGTTCTCTCTCTCTCTCTCTACCTATCTATCTCCCTCTCTCACTCTTTCTGTGCCTAAGTCTTTTGACAACCACTGACTGATAAAGGCCTACTGTAGCACACCCTATAGTCTTTTCAGCTATACATTTCCATATTGCTCTTGAAGGTTTTCTAATATCATCTAAATACCTTCCATTAGGTCATTATATCTTGGAATAAAGCAAATAACTTCCTAGGGCCACATATTACCCATGAAACAGGTTACATACTGCCATATGTTAATTTCATTCCCATTACAGTCATAATTATGTCTCCCTGATCCATTTCTACATCACCATCTACATATAAATGTACTTCTTACTTTCTTCTACCTTATAGTAATTCCCAACATGCAACTTTCAGCTTCTCATTTAGTAGTCCTCAGTTTTTGAATAATTATTGCATCCAAAGTCCATGTCCCACTCTTGTAAGTTAAAACTGATAATATGAGGGTGGTCTGCTAAGTAGGGTGAAAAACCAAGAAAATATATTTGTTTCATAAACAACGGACCTTACTTCTCAACATAGTCTCCATCGATGGATATATCCTGAGCCCAGGGATCCTATAGCTTTTCCATTCCATTCGAAAAATAGGTTCTGTCAAACTCTGCAAAATACTTATTCACTGCAACTATCACTTCCTCATTTGATGAAAATTTCTTCCCAGCAAGCTAAAGTATAAAGTTAGGGAACAGGAAGAAGTCACTGGGCTAAGTCTGATGAATAACGAGGATGAGGAACCAATTCAAAGCCCAGTTCACTCTCTATGACCACTGTTAGTGTTGATGAGAGGAATGGTATGTTATCCTGGTGAAAGAGCACACTTTTATGTGCCAACCTTGCTCATTTTCAGTATTGTGGTGCCAGCATTATCCCAAATTATAATGCAATGTTCCTTCAGACATACAAGCATATCTGAAGGAACAGACACTGTGGCTGCATAATGGAATGACAACAATGAGAATTTGTGTCAGGCTAGGACTCAGCCATGGATTTCTCACTTATCGTGAGTGATCCCCTTCTCATTTGGCTGTCTCAGCACAGCTCATGGCAAGACTCGAACTTCCATACGTCATCAACCGTGTGTATACAACCTGTACATATATATCCATTATGTATTTTTCTGTACAGGGGAGAAATTTTACTGGATAGTCGGTTGCCCAGTGTTGGCAGATAAATATGATATTGTAGTGCCTGTATTGTTTATGCAATGTTCCTTTGGACATGTATAGTTTTGGAAATGTCTTCTTTCACAAGTAAATGCATGTCAATAAATGGTGTCTATGTCAAATTCACAAGACAATGGAGTTCATGAAGGTTCAGCATAAAGTCAAACACTGGAGGAGAAAAAACAGATTACTAGGGATTTTAATTGTATATGTTCAGAAAACACTAAACACATCAGAATTTTATCTTCAACAGTGACCAGTTACAGTGGAGAGTCATCTGCTGTAGTTGTCAGGGGACTAGCTGTATTTACTTAATTGAAACATAAAAACACACCACAACTCATACCACTCCTTTACTAGAAAATTAAACAGCAGAACAGCATAAAAACAAATGAGGAAACATAAGTCAGAGACTGCACCAGAGATAATAAATACAAATGGCAATCACTCACACACAACATTACACTGTAGGTAACACTGCACTCCACAACTCCCCCCTTAGTGTCAACGGTACTTTATGTTGAAATGGACATGTCATCTGGACCGGGTTACAATGGGTTGTGCACAGGCTGCTGGTGGTGCATTAGAAGTAGCCTCAGACATCCATTGAAGCTGATCTGTGATGTGCAGTGGAGTGGCTGGAGGTTTAGTCATGTTTTTAGTGTGTGTAGATGCATCCGTACCAGTGTAGGGAGCATGTAAACCTGGTTTGAGCCTGTCAACGGAGACCCATCACATCGACTGACTGTCTTGTCCTCCCTACTGATGACATGATAAGGTCCATCGTAGGGTAGTTCCAGCAGCTTGCGTACTGCATCATGCTGTAAGAAGACATATTGGCTTTCCTGATCCCTTGGAGCAATGGGACGTAATTGCCGGATTTGTGTATGCGTCTTTTGTACAAAATCTGCAGTGTCAATGCCGTTGTCTGGCACATAAGCAAAGAACTCACCGGGAAGTTGTACCAGCTGGCCATAAACAAGTTCTGCAGTTGTGGCGTTCAGGTCTTCTTTCAGCAACATACGGAGACCCAGGAGGACAGTGGGCAATGTCTCTGTCCACCACTGTGAGTCGTGGCAATGAAGCGACACTTTCAGTTGGCGGTGCATGTGTTCAATTAAACCGTTTGCTGATGGGTGATAAGCTGTAGTTCTAATGCACCTTGTACCCAGTAGGATAGAGAGTGCTTTGAACAAATATGACTCAAACTGTCTTCCTTGGTCTGTTTTGATTCGTAATGGCACTCCGAAATGGGCGATCCATCCCCTGAAGAATGCAGTCGCAACAGTTTCAGCAGTGATGTTGGTGATCACGAACACTTCTGGCCAGCGTCTAAAACAATCAGTGGCTATAAGGCAGTAGGTGTATCCTTCCGATGATGGGAGAGGTCTTACTAGGTCTAGGTGGACATGATCAAATCTCTGGTTTAGAGGAAGAAATGTGCCAAGAGGTGACCTAACATGCTGGCTAACTTTATTCTGTTGACAGGCCACACATTGTCGCACATATTGCTTGCAATCTTTGTCCATGTGTGGCAAGACAAAAGCTCACTTCACCATGTTGGTAGTGGCTCGTATTCCACGGTGCAACAAGTTGTGTAAAGGGGCGATTGTCTGTTGGCAAAAGTCAGTAGTCACGAAAGGTCTTGGTTTGCTGGTGGCAACATCACAATACAGCAGCTCAGTTGACAGTGGCGGTGTAATATGGCAGAGTTGTGGGCCCAATGGCTGCACCAACAAATCTCAGAGCTCAGTAACAGATTGTTGCACTATGGCGAGAGTTTCAAAATCAACTGCTTCAGTAATTGCTTCAATCCTGGAGAGTGCATCAGCTAGTACATTTAGTTCTCCTTCAACGGGGACAATACTCGTTGTGAACTGTCCGATATAGTCAAGATGTCGCAACTGATGTGGTGATGTCTTCTCAGGATGATGGCGGAAAGCAAATGTTAGTGGCTTATGGTCTGTGATGAGAGTGAACTGCTGTCCTTCCAACATGTGATGAATTTTCTTAATAGCAACATACGCAGCATACAGTTTGCGATCATATGTGGACCAATTCTGTTGAGATTGCGATAGCTTTTTACTGAAAAAGGCTAAAGGCTGCCAGTGCCTGTCTATTTGCTGTTGCAATGCAGCACTGATTGCAGTTGCAGATGTGTCGACCATCAGAGTGACAGGCACCCGCGGAACTGGGTGTGCTAACAATGTAGCTTCTGCGATGGCAGTCTTCGGCTTGTTAAATGTCAAATCGGCCTCACTGTCCCACTGGAGTTTGTCTTTCGGCTTTAGTGAACCTTACAAGAAATTATTCAGTGGTGCAGCTAGGAAGTCATGATTGCGAATGAATCAACGGTAAAAATTGGTTATGCCAAGAAATCTGTATAACTCTTTAACCATCATAGGCTGGGGAAAATTCAGTACAGCCTCTGCTTTCTCCTGTGGTGGCCATATTGGCCTTGAGCATTGATAGTGTAGCCTAGGAACTGTACTTCAGCTGCTCCAAAAATGCACTTTGATGGGTTGATGAGCAGGTCATGTGCACGTAAACAAGTGAAGATCTGTCGTAAGTGAGACAGGTGTTCTGCCTCTAAATTTGAAATGACCAAAATGTCATCAATATACACATAACAGAAGTCTAAGTAATGTGTCACTTCACCCATGAACTGTTGAAACGTTTGTGCAGCATTACAAAGTCCACAAGGTATTTGGGTAAATTCAAAGAGTCTGAATGGTGTGCAAATGGTGGTCTTAGCAACGTCATCGGTGCCATAGGTATCTGGTAAAACACACAAACTAAGTCCAACGTAGAAAAGATTCGCTTACCGTAGACACTGAAAGTAATATCTTCAACATGCGGGACTGTATAATGATCTGGTATGGTTCTGGCATTGAACTGCCTGTAGTTGCCACATGGACGCCATCCGTTATTCTTCTTTGGTACCACATGTCGAGGAGATGACCAACTACTGCTCAGTGGGTGGTAGATTCCTTGTGTTAGCATGTACAAGAATTCCTGCTTAGCTATCTTCAGTTTCTGGGGGGTCAAGCAGTGCAGTTGAGCATGTAGTGGTGGCCCAGGTGTAGTCAAAATATAGTGCACTGTTGAGTGCTGCACAAGTGCTAGTGTGGGAATCTGGCATGTGATTTCTGGGAACTGTCTGAGGAGCTCTACAAATGGAGAATCACGAGTAACCACTCATACTGCTGTGTCTTCCACACAACACACTCGACCTTGTCTAGCTAGGTTGGTAGCAGTGTCAAGAATGCGTTGGTGACGGAGGTCAGGCATGAGTCCATAAAATGATAAAAAATACGCTCCAAGTATGGGGTGCATCACATCTGCTACAACAAATTGCCATTCAAATTTGTGCGGCAGGCCTAAGTTCAAAACTAATGTGACATGACCATATGTTTTTATTGTGGAACCATTGGCTGTGAAAAGGTGGCAGTCATCACATTTGTGACATGGCAGACAGTCAGATGGATAGACTGACATGTCAGCACCCGTGTCTACCAAATACTGTAACTTTGTGCTATGTTCCATTACAAACAGTCGACGGCTGCCATCTGGAGAGCCAATGGCCGTCATCACTGACTTCCTGCTGAGTTTCCCTGTTCACATGGCAGTTTACACTTGCATGCTTTGGAACCATACCATCAGTGATGCCAACAGATTCTTGCTGATGAAGGTGAATGTCTGCACTTACCTGATGAGCAGTGGCGAAGAGATTGGCGGCTGGTAGTCTGGGTCCGTAATGCAGCTACTTGTACGGTGATCTTGGCAACCTGTGCTTATAGCATGGTGAGAGTGTTATCTGCCCGAGGTTGTGAGCAAACTGTTGCGACGCATGTAGATGGAAACATTTCTGCTGTGCAATTCACGGTTTGTGCGAGTGCATCCAGATCACCAGCACACACTGTCAATATTTTCTGCAATTCAGGTGGCAGGTGTGATAGCCAAATATTCAGCAAAATGTCATCACTGACCACATTGCTTGCTAATGTACGCAGTTGGCTTAGTAGCTACGATGGTGTGCGATCCCCTAGCTCCTCTGTGTGAAGTAGCTTCACCAATCTCTTTGCCTCAGACTGCGACAGACGGGTAATCAGAGCATTCTTGATGGTTGTGTAATGATCAGTACTTGGCAGTAACACCAATTCTGCGGCCATATCTTCATTGAGTGCAGAAACTACATAACTGTACTTAGTTTCATCTGTGGTTGTGTGTGCTAGCACAAATTGACTTTCTACTTGAGCAAACCACTGCACGGGATTCTGTTGCCAAAACGGTGGCAGTTTTACTGTTATGCGATTAATTACTCTGCCAGTAGACACTTCTGCAGTTAGTGGTGGGTCTGCCATTGTGAGTTACAGCGAAATGGAACATGGAAGACATGCAACATGGATGACACAGATGTTCATATTTAACTTGACCTGGAATGATACGGAGCATTAGTGAATTTCACATTAGTGACCGTCGGACATTATGTCGGGGTCACCAGTGTTGCGGGACTAGTCGTATTTACTTAATTGCAACATAATAACACACCGTAACTCATATGACTCTTTTACTAGAAAATTAAACAATGGAACAGCATAAAAACAAATGAGGAAACGTTAAGTCAGAGACTGCACCGTAGATAATAATTACAAATGGCAATCACTCACACACAGCATTACACTGGACGTAACACTGCACTACATAGTCTTACAGTAACCCACATGTTATCAGAGTAACAATTAATTATTTTTTTCCTTTTATCACAAAGTTGCAAAAGTAGACCCACCCAAACTCTCCCTTGACTGCTTAATTTTGCACCATGTAATCTGTAAATGAGTAATGTATGTAATTATTTGTTGTTGGTGACTTTCAATAATTATATTTCTTTATTTTGTTTGTGCTGTATATATTTTTTAATCTTATTATTCAATATAAGTCCTTACAATCCACTGATGGATGATGTAACAAGTCAAGCTGGGATTGCCTGGCTTATTCTCATTTAACTCTTGATGCAAATTTCGCTCTTTTTCTTTTACAAATCTCTTCTCACTAGTAATGCAAACAATATGTGTACATGAAATTAACTAATTACTTATTAAAGCAGTGTTTCACTAAATTTTATTATGCGCAATGTAATTTACAGTCTGTTCATGACAACAGTGTAAACAGTCTATTTGGAAAAATTTAGTTGAAGAGAGATTCGTAATCTACTATTCTTGTAAAGCATGTATTCTCATGATGTACTGGGACACTAGTCCATGAGAATAGCACACAAGTCCAGCATGTTGCAGAAGCACCCTCCTGCAGGTGATGGGTCTTTTGGAGCCACTCACCAACATTACCAGAGAACAACAACATTATGCTGTTTCCATCACCAAGTCTGACAGCCACTGTCATGATAAAGCAGCATTCCATTTGCCTACAGGCGGCACTCGTGCCACTACTAGGAGATGTGGCAAACATGCCACTATTTGCTTCCACTGCATCACCAGCAAGTAGGACATGCCATATCTATGTACCTGTGTAGTATGTATGCCAATGCACATCCTTGGAAAGTCAGTCCCAGCTGCTGCCTCAACCAGGACTACACACCTCTGACGTAACAAAGAGAATCTATCAGTCAGCAATAAGCCTCTGTCTCAATGACTTGGTCTTCATGGCCTGAGGTGCAAGACTTGGTATCTGCCAGTTTATGGAACTTAGTGCTTGTGATTAACAGACTGCCGTTCCCTTGTTGTATGTCTGTACTTGTTCTTATTCCACTCAACAGTGATAGTAGTCAGCACAACATGAACAACGTCTAGATTTTTCAGTTTGCTATAAATTCAAGAGACAATTCACACAATTTCAGAAGGTTTTCATATTCTTTATACAAGACTTACATGTCTGTTGAAATAAAGCTGATATTGTTTTGTAATAAACCTGGAAACTTTGTTTAGCTTGTGGATTCCAGCTGAGGTCACAAGACATGAGAATTGTACCCTACTAAAAATTGTTTGTTCCTAGATTGGCGTGATTTATGTGAAAGCCTTCATTCTCCGTTTTGGAGCAAACATTAAAGTTTTTCTGTAAATTTAGTATTTCAAAAGTCATTCCTACCAAAAAATTTTTGTTTTTCAGCATGTTCTGATCTAAAAATGATATTATTTCCAAAATTCAGTGCCATACTTTCATAGCCCTGGTTTTTCAGTTTCCAAGCAGGTATTGTTTCACTTACATATTCTGTTACTTTGTTAATTATTCCTATTGGAAAAGCCACTTCCTTGAAAATTCTTGGCAGACTTTGGGAATTCTTGTGCACATTACTACTTCCCTCTTATAAAGTAGTACCTGTTATTTTGTCATTTACTAACCATACATATTTTGGTGAAACAAATTTACTTCAATGCCTACAGTATTTTTTATCTTTCATTTTTCAATCTTCTAATGTTTAAAATGTAGTAGTCCTTTTTTTTACCATTTTGTAATTTATCTTATACACTGGTCTTTATATAGGTGGTGCACATAAAACCATAGTCCGTCAGAGGGCAGCAAAAATGGTCACAGGTTTGTTTGCTCCATGGGAGAGTGTCACAGAGATACTAAAGGAACTGAACCAGAAAGCTCTTGAAGACAGACGTAAACTACCTCACAAAAGTCTGTTAAGAAAGTTTAAAGAATATATTACAACCCTCTATGTATTGCTCACATATGGATAATGAGGATAAGATTAAAATAATTACTGATGCTCATAGGTATTCAAACAATCATTCTTCCCATGCTCCATATGTGAATGGTGTGGGAAGAAACCCCAATACCTGGTAAAATGGGATGTACTCTCTGCTGTGCACTTCACATTGGTTTACAGGGTATAGATGTAAATGCAGACACAGAGGAGGCATCCTTGAGCCACCTGTGGTCTCTGGTCTGTTATAGATGAGTATGGGCAAGATTTGATATGTAAGAACTATATAAATGTCTGTACCCTTACACACTTATGCTCAATATACTAGATAACCTCATGGTTCAACCAAGATACGGCATGCCACAACAAAAATGATCCTTTACAAATACTAAAAGGACTGTAATGTTAGACGGTTGTCAAAAAACACACTTCACACCATGTTTCTGCAGAATACAATCAATTCTGTTGGAAATACTACCTGCATAACACAAAATGGCTTAGGCATGACCTCATTAATTGCACCACTCATCTTATTCACAGTTGGTCAATAGTGCAACAATCATCTGATATGTCTTTCATTACAATGAATCTGGCATAAGATGACATTAAAGTGCACTAACTCAGATAATAAATTTTCAGAGTCTGAAATGACATGGGCCCAATGAACCAAGTTATGAAGTACCACTTCAAACTTAGAAGGGTGGTGACAACTATCAGCCTGAAGACACAAATCTGTGTGAGTTGGTTTTCAACACATGTACTATCAACACTCCTCCTGAACAACACATCAAGGAAGGGAAGGCAACCATTCTTTTTCATCACTATTGTGAAGTGAATATAAAGGTGGACTGAATTTAGATATTATAAACAGCTGTTTAAATTCTCAATTCCTTGAGGTCAGACAACCTAGGTATCTAAGAAATGCTGCCAACACCATGCACATTCCTTGAAATCTTTCATAAATAGACAGAATAATAGATGCCAAAGAGTTCCCCATTACAACTCCATCTGGCTGTTCATAGAACATACTGAATAAATAGTAAATGAAAGTCAAGAAACCGGCTTTTTATTTCAACATAAAACCTAATTCAATGAAGCACGGGAATGTGAGTGAAGAGGGAGACCACAGGAAATCATACTAAAATATCAGATTCATTCAAACACAATCCTCCTAACTGATATAAGAAAACCACAAGGTTCTTAATGTGATGTACACTTCGACCTATTAGTTGTCTCAACAGCACAGCAATGAGTTTTGCTACATGGTATGCTGCTGCACCAGTGTTACAGACTATATGCCTAAGAGGAGCCACTTGTTTGTAGATCTTCAGAAGTACACAAAATCTAGGAGAGGACATCACAATAAGAATTAAGACTTTGAATAGTCTCCTATGACAAGGAACTTTTTTCAGTGTGTTGTTAGTGTTCCTCTCAATCCTTTTAATTGGATCAGTACTGAGGCTGTGATACACTGGCTCAGATAGTGAACACTGCAGCTTTTGAATGTAATTCTGCTTATACAATAGTAATATTGAAGCAGGCAAGATAACAATATCAATATCCAGCATGAGGGAACACAAAACAGTCCTCTCAGCTGCTGTAATATTACTCTTGGGGAATATGCTCAGTCAACATGTCATGTTTCTTTCCTAACAACCTTGACAGTATCTGCAGATAGTTTAAAAATAGCCTGTTCAACAGAACTTATAAAATAAACAACTGGTAAAAATTTAGGCGTTAGACCATAGTTTAAACCTTTCTCCAGATCGAATAAAACTCTGTGATCTTAACCTCTTTCCTTTAGATTCATCACACAATATCTACTTTTCCAAGTCTTGGGAAAGTTCAAACTCAGCTGAATGCTGCACAGTTACAGAACAAAATTCCCATTGACTATGACAAAGATGTACCATACAATGAGTCTTAAGAAAATATGGGATTTTCAAAACACTCATCAAAGGAAGCTAAATCAAGTCCCTGGAGACAAAATCCTATTGTGAGTGACTATAATCGATCATTTTGGAAATAAGAGCCAAACCACCGTACTGCTTGATGTGATTATCAGCAGGAGAATTACTGTGTGCGTAACTCTGGGAAACATTCAAACAAAATTATGGTCTTGACATCATAACAAAAGTGAAAGTGCACATTGCAATCTCTGTCTTCTACTGTGTAATTTGTCTAACTTCTGAAAGCACTGATACTTGCCCCCCCCCCCTCCCCCCCTCCCCCATATAGGTAAAGAAAGTGAAACTTGAGATTCTCTCAGCATATAAAATGTTCAACCAACTTACAGTAATGTAGCCAGCTGAGATCTTCAACAACTGCAAATATTTTGACAGGTGCACACCCCATCTCTCTTTTCACTCTCATTTAAGTCTGATCATTACAGTTAATTGTAGTTAAGCCTATTTTGGATTAATGAATCTATTTTGATATCCATTGACATACACTTACTTTTTAATTAATGATCAGTTCTATGAACAGACAGATCAAGTGCGCGACTGCTATGGTCACAGGTTCGAATCCTGCCTCGGGCATGGATGTGTGTGATGTCCTTTGGTTAGTTAGGTTTAAGTAGTTCTAAGTTCTAGGGGACTGATATCCATTGACATACACTTACTTTTTAATTAATGATCAGTTCTATGAACAGACAGATCAAGTGCGCGACTGCTATGGTCACAGGTTCGAATCCTGCCTCGGGCATGGATGTGTGTGATGTCCTTTGGTTAGTTAGGTTTAAGTAGTTCTAAGTTCTAGGGGACTGATGACCTCAGATGTAAAGTCTCATAGTGCTCAGAGCCATTTGAACCATTTTGAACAGATCAAGTTATGATGGGGAGCAGACAGTGGTCATGTGTGTGGGTTGTGCTTATGTGAATGTGTGTGTGTGTTTTCTACATAAGAAGAATGCATTTTGGCCAAAAGCTAAAATGTATAGCAGATTTTTCATTGTGCCTGTCTGGGACTCAACATGTCCTGTATTTGGTGAGTAGCAATCCATCCTTTTTATAATATTGTTGTTACTCCATCCTGGACTTTCATTGTTTGAGAATTTAAAGAGCTTTTTAGAACATATTAATTCAGTCTGCCTGGATATTTACTTCACAATGGTGGTGGAAAAGGGTGTCTGCCTTTCCTTTCTTGATGTGTTGGTCAGGAAGTAGGTTGATGGTATGTTGGGACTCATCAGTTATAGAAAGCCAACTGAAAATTATTTGTATCTTCAGGGTGTGTGAAGGGCTCAGTGTGAAGGGGTGCTTCATACCTTGCTTCATAGTTCCCAAGTCATCATAGACCCTGGAAGTTTGTGAGTTAACACACTTCAAACTCATCTTTTTCCAGATCTGTTGTAGTAAACACACATGTGTTGCACCACCAACCAACCGTGAATCAGGTGGGTGATGGAAATAATTAGGTAGCACTAAGTCTATGGTCTTTTTGGCTTACACAGGTAGCATTTCCAACAGGATTCCTCATATTTTGGGGGAACATAGTGTGAAGTGTATTTTTGACTACCATCTAAGATTAGTATTGCTTTAGTGTCCTTAATGGATGAATGTTCACATATGTGGGGTGTCTACCATGTGCCTTGTAGTTTTGGCATGTCATACATCGGCCAAACCATGAAGACCATGGAGGATTGGTGTATTGAGCATAAATGTTACATATGCATATAACAGCTGAGCAAATCTGCTACTGCAAAACAATGCTTTGGTACCACTGCCCCATGAAACGTAACACACATATATTGTGCTGTACAATTTCAGCTACTGGGATAGTTTATGAATGAAAAAATTGAGATTAAATTAGCAAGTGACCTTATAAACAGAAGGCAGATTTCTCTTAATTTATGTCTGAAGTCTTGTTCTTTCTCTGGCCAAATAACACAATGACGAAGATAATGCTCTGTTCTCAACTGTTGTTAATTATTGTTCACTACCAATAACTTCTGACATTGGTAATCTGTGGCTGTTAAGTGCCACGACTTGTTTACAGAGTTTGTGTGTGTGTGTGTGTGTGTGTGTGTGTGTGTGTGTGTGTGTGTGTGTGTGTGTGCGTTTGTTGTCCTTCTGCATATACCATATTAAGTTCTTGGTCAGTGTAGCCAAGCATACTGAGGTTTTAAATTTGCTTGCACAGTGCTCTCTCATCACACTTGTGTCTAGAAAATGACAAGGTGTGCTTCTATTGAAATATCTGTGGATGTCATAGATGTCACCTGGCTGCAGTCCCTAAGTTAAGTTCTTACATTTATTATTTATTATTGAAAAGGCAAAAAGACATTCTCAAGCTTACATGGTTTAGATGTTTTTCAGTAACAGATTTTGCTCCTTTACTTCCTGCAGAACAACCAACAATAGTTTAGTTTATATGGAAACTTTTTTGCTAACTTCTCTTTCAATTCTGAATTCCTCATTATTCTGCTTGAATCTAATGGAAGCTGAAGAACTGATATATATTCTTTAGCATACTGAAATAGAAATAATCAATGGATAATTTCTCATGGACTGTCAGTACAGATTCTATCAAAACTGAATTGAAAACTTCCTCAAAACCTATGTCCCAGGAAAGTGGCAACTTGTGCAAATTATTCTGTTACTATGTTATTACTTGAAAATTTTCCATATTGTTACATCCATGTCCAAAGACAACAAGCTGCTTATCCTGAATAAAATCAAATACTTTTATGTGTTACTGATGACAATTTTAGTGAATTTTTTTACATTAGAAAGAGGAAGCTAACATATTTATGTAAGAACAGCAGCAGTAGTAGTAGTAGTTTTATTCAACCACAGATAAATTTCACAAAAATATTGGACCTGTCTCAGTATCACAGAAGAAAAGTATGTATTCATAGATTTACAGGTCTTGTTTGACATGGATGAGCAAATAGCTGGCTCTCGCATTGGGCATTGTAGTACGAACCATCATGGCCTTTACATTTTAATTTAAAGAAATTATGAAAAATATAATTCAGAGATGCCAGACAAAGATTAGAACCTCTACCTTCCCAAATATAAGGCCACTGTAACTTCATTCTATTTATGCCTAATGTACAATAGAGTCTTGTTCATACATTTGAGCAAAGTAGTTATTTCATAGTGTAGAAAGCTACCACTACACTGTTCATTCTCTTCTCGGGACCAATTGCTGCACACACGATATTCATATTATTTTATGTCATAAAAAGCTGATGCTTGACTATTCATTTCACAACAGCAATCCTGCACATACCACACACACACTATCCATTGGCAACAGGATCATGATGATGATGTTTGGTTTCCATTTTGTGTACCACAACTTTCTATTCGCTTGCCACAAAATTTGAATCAACAGCTCTCCATAACAAGTTCAGTGTGGAACTCAGAAAGAAGACAGGTGCAGTAATAAAAAACGCACAGCTCCTGTATCAAGTTTTCCAGGGAATATCTCACCTATTACCTATTCTGTATCATCTAAGTAGTCCTTAACTGTATAGAATGTATAGTTTACCTAGCACTTTTTACAGCCTTTTTAAATAACTTACAAGGGAACCCTCCATACTGTAAATCGTGGATTTTTATGCGCTTCAAATATGTTGTAGAGGCACTTACCCTGAGTACCTGGCTATCTGCTTTTTAGGAATGGGCCTTGGTTTTTGAGAAAATCGATTTTGAAGTTCATTGCGTGCTTTGCATACCTGTAACATTAAGATATATTCTGAGCAATTCAGTGTTGTGCAGTGGTAAAGTTTCATGGCTACTGCGCTTGAGGTACCGTATTCAAATGCTGCTGGCGCACACCTTTTTTTTCTTCCAAAATCGCCCGAATTTTTCAATTTTATTTCAAAGAATATCAACAAACAATGAAAGGTGTGCAAAATTATAAAGATATATTCAAATGCTAATTTTTTATATAATCATTCCGGTTGTGGTTCACAGTTGGAGTTCCAAATGTTCGTACAACAGTCGCTTCTTGTATTACCTGAATTCGATCTCTGCCCATTTATGTATGCAAGAACTGTCCAGAAAATTTGGTCCTAATGTTCAAAAACGAGTAGATGAATTAACTGGGAAATAAAGAAATGTAGTCATGTCCTGCACGAAATCTGGGAAGTTCACAAAACTGGTGTAAGAAAAATTTTTGTGTTATGTCATTCTTCCGTACGTGGGACAGAAGAAATTTTTGTACATTATCGATTCATTGGGAGGGCAAACCGATTCAATTTTATACAATCATCTATTCACTGATGAAAGGAAAGTGAGCACCTGCACCCTAAAAGTGGTCCCACCAAAGTGCACTGCTTACTGCCAGCCCTGCGAAGTTTATTTTTACCGACAGGTGAAAATCTTCATGAAAATTATTCAGAATGCTCCCGACTTGATGAAAGACAATAGAGAGATCGCTTCCAGGGAAGATTTGATAAAATTACATTCACTAATCCTACATAAATTCAGCGCACCTAATTTTGAAAGCATGATTAGATATGCATGGTTCGCATTGAAATTAACAGATGAAAGAGAAATCTTTCTGAATGCAAAAGAATTGTGTTTCCTTGTATCATTCATGAAGAAACCATGCACCTGCAAGACAGTTGATTTCATAAAATGGGCATGGTGCTGCGAAAATTTGTGCTTCAGTTGTTTCTATGATAAGTATCACCCACAATATTGTTCTGGCACATCAAGCAATGTGGACAATGAAAAATAAGATTTTGTAATATTGTATGACAGAAAAAATTAATTTTTATGTTTATACTTTTGCACACCTTACACTGTTGATATTCTTTGAAATAAAATTGACAAATTTGGTCAATTTTGGAAAAAAAAAAATGTACACCAGCATGGTAGCCATGAACCTTTACCGCTGCACTATGCTCACTTGCTCAGAATATATAGGATGTATGGGTGTAAATAGTGCGCAATGATTTTCTCAAAAACCAAGGCCCGTTGCTAAAACCAGATAGCCAGGCACTCAGGGTAAGTGCCTCTACAACATTTTTGAAGCACAACCAAATCTGCAATTTACAGCATGGAGGGTCCACTTGTTAGTTTTAGTAATCTCTTAATATTTTAGGCAATTTATATTACAATTTTATTCCTTGCTATAAAATGCTGTTTAAGTTTTACATTTGTCCTTTCTTGGTAAATATGAGGGGCAGTCAAATGAAAAGAGCACACACAACACAACAGAACATGGAATGGTTACATTCAAAGGTAATCAATCACCACACATGTTAAGACATTTATCTCACTGGGAGATAACATTATCAATTTCTGTTTCATCTCTGGCAGTTCCTCAGGCAACTGAGACCAAAGTCCATGCATGTCTTTCTTCAGGTTGCCAGAGATGTGAAAATTGTATGGTGGAAGATCTGAGCTGTACAGAGGATGTTGCAGTGGTTCCAGATCAGATCACTAAAATGTAACCTTCATCCAATTGGTAGTGTGATGGCAGGTGTTACTGTGCAATAGAATGATCCTGTCCAACAATCTTCCAGGGTGTTCTCATTTTGTGGTCCACCAGAGTTTCAGCAAAGTGTTTTCATAGGGCAGTGCACTGATTGCGCTTCACACTTGAGGAACTCAATGAGCAGAGGACTCCTGCAGTTAAAGGAGGTCATCATGACCTTACCAGAACCTGTATGAAGACCTTTTGATCCCTTTGGCAGGGCAAGATGTCGGAAATTTCCACTGTTGGCCCTGCTTTTTGCCCTTAGAGTTTTGGAATGCTGCCAGAGAGAATAATCCTGTTGCATGATCAACACTTCAGCGATTTCAGTGAGAAGTACTGCAACCTTCTCCATATAGCCCAGATTTTTCACCATGTGTTTTCACATCTTTGGTGTCCTGAACAAAGACTTACATGTATGTCAGTTAGAGTTGGACCAAAAAGGGCAAGAGTGGTTCTGCATGGATCTGTCAGTGACGACCAACGTTCTAATAAACAGGATCTGTTCATCTTGCCTCCCAGTGGGACAAATGTCTTAATGTGTGTGGTGATTACTTTTAAATGGAACCATTTTATGGTCCCATTGTGCTGACTATTCAGTCTAGATCTTGTTCTATTGGACATAAATGTAAAACACTAAAATGTGTCCCACCGACTATTTAATTACTTAAATTCCTTGCCTGTAGTTCAGAGAATAAAATTAATTTTTGATGTAAATTTGTATCATACAATGGAAAATTATCATTGGGCTGCACCACTTCTTAGATTGAGTTAATTATGATTCTTGTCCATAATAGCTAGGGATAAAACAAGTAGTTCAGAAAGAGTTCTCTGAAGAGAAAATCCTAAAAGTTTGTATATCTCTTGTAGGTTTTGTACTGCAGGATGAAGTCATACTTGCTGATGTTCATAAAGGTTGGGGATTACAGAGATTCTTGTTATGGCCAAATGCTGCAGAGCTTTACTACAATATTTGTTCCATAAACATACACTGAACCATTATCATTTTGTGAGTTGTTATTTTTCTCTCTGTATTAGGTAGTTTATAAGGAATTTTCCAGTGTTGTATATATTGAAAAATTAAAAGTAAAATGATAGATATTTATCTGTTTCTAATTCACAAATGACAGCTCGAAGGATTTTCATAATATTGGTCTTACCCATGTCATAAATGTGACACCATTTTCACCTGTGATAAGGAAATGTTCATTTCTCTTAGGCCGAAATGTAACATTCTTGACAACACCCAGATCATTTCCCAGTTGACAGCTGGCTGTAAAAGGGAATAAATTCATTTTACAATTAATCATAATGATAGGACTTTGTGTAATGGTATTTTATTTACAAAATTAAAATATCACTATACAAAAATTAAAAAGTATCTGCACAACATTTCAGGAAACTAAAATTCAGAATTGAACAACATATGTAAATATGTCATACTAGTGAGCCAGGCAGTGCCTTGTAACTGCTAAATATAAATGAGAATTGGACATATGTCCTGATATTCTTCCCTCCCCCCCCCCCCCCTCCCCTCCCTCTTTGTGTCCATCTCCTCCTCCCCAATCTCACACTCTCACTGTCCATGCCCTACATCTCCCTCCTCTCTCATCACTTCCTCCCACTTCTCTCTGTCCATATCTTTGTCACCGCCTCTCTTTCTCCATCTCTTCTTCCCCCTCTCTCTGTCTATCTCCTCCTTCTCCTTCTCTCTGTCCATTTCTGCCCCCCCCCCCCCCCCACCTTTGTCCATTGCAGTGAAACATGGGCCATTAGTGAGAATGACCTATGTTCCACTGAGGACGCTCATGCTAATGAAAGGTTATCATGTCTCTTATAATCTTTTTATGTTGTGGAAAAAAATCCTCTGTGCGCTTCTGAACTGTGATCTGTGAATTTGGTATGTATGCAGTGACATAACACAGCAGCAGCAAGGCACAACATGGTGAGTGTGATAGCACTTGCTGGATGTAGATGTTTATGCCTTGGTAACTCCCCTTGAAGGTGTCATGAGCAGCTCAGAGAAAATGTTCATAGGACAATGTAAATTCTCAAGACAAATGAAAATTTTAAATCTTAGATCTGAAGTTGAGGTCTCATGCGATCAGGTTTAGAGATCAATGAGTTCGATCTTTGGATCTGTCTTCATAATTGATGTAAATGAATGAAACAATACAGAAGATTATGGCTGACAATGTGTTTGTCATTCAATGTCTAGAAGTAGTAAGACACTCTCTTTCAGCCTCACCCTGCCTGGATACAAAGTCAAGAAGAATAAGTTCATGCACAGCCATGGTATGGAATAGTTGAACCATTACACAAGAAAAAAGACAACCATACTGGAAGAAGGACAATCAAAAGTAACTTAGACCTCATCACACTGACTGATCCACCACAAAGCGTTCCCTACTCATGGTGTTACAGCCAAGGCACTGCACAAATACAGGAGGAAACATGGAAACATAAAACCATCACCTCCTCCTCTCTGTCTTTGTCCTGTAGCTTTGTGTATTGCTACTGCAAACAAACAATTTATTTGTAACTGAAGTCACTTTAAAATTAATGCATGAATTGTTTGTCATTTTTATTACATGGAGTACAAGAGAGACATTTCTAGGTACTGGATCTGCGGGGACAGTAGTCAGTGACATTATTTCTCACACTATGTATGTTTATTGGAAGTGTCATGCTAAACTTTGAAGTGAGTCACTCAACAACTTTCGAAATTTTTAATAATAATGTTTTAATAAAAATATATAGTTTATATCTGTTCAATTTTTATTAGGACATTTTGTAAAAAAATTGAAGTAAATTGGTAAATAATAACTTTCTGAGGATTTTGTAACAATGTTTCATTTATACTTTGTAATACAAGATTATATAGCCTATGTCCGTCCAATAAAGATTTGGAGTAAACTGGACAATAATTTTTCCAGATTTTTACTAACAATGTTTCCCCTATTTGCCCATTATGTATTATATAAATATTTATAAATATCATACATATTAAAGTATATAGCCTATATCTGTCTGAATGTTCATTAGAACGTTGTGTAAAAATTTGAAGTAAATCAGTGAAGAGTTTTTTGAGAGTTATGGAAGCCTCTTGTCTTTGTATAGTAGCATAGATTTATAACTACTTGTTTGACTTAAGGGCAGGCACAGGGCAAAATTGAGGAAAATTTCGAATTTTTTTATTACATAATTTATCAGATTATTTGTTTAAGAATAACACTGCAAAGTTTTATAATCAAATTCAGGTTGTAAATATGTTTTAAGAAAATTTGTTTGGGTGTCTGCATCTGCCACACCCCCTGTTTCTATGCTATGATCCACACCTTCTGTATGCCAAAAATTGAAACAAATTGCAATGAGTCTGGCAAGCTGTGAGGAAGATTATCTTTGCTTATTCCTTTGTTTACAATGTGGTTTTATTAATAGTATGTGCTACAAACTTATTTCAGTTTTAGTTTTGCATATATCAAACTGTTTCACTTGAAATGGGTTGTAACAGTGGACACATATATTCAAAACAGTGAAGAAATGTCAAATTTCACATGTAAAAGCTACAGGAAATTTAAATAACAGTGTTACAGATGATGCTCTTAAGTGTGAAGAACATTGTGTATGCCTTCACAGCCGGCATCTTCATTATTTAAAATTTCTGGGCTGGGAGACCATGGTTGATCTGTAAAACTTCTTTTTCCTGACATTTTGTTGCCAACTGTGGGCAACATCTTCCAAGATGAGTCAGTGACTGGCTGCCAGCCCACGGAGGTCCCATTTGTATAGAGCACATAGAGGGCAGCACCATATGGCATGTGGGGCTGACTGTAAGTCTCTCTCTGACTAACATCATTATTCTCAATTGAAGGAAATCAATTGTCACATCATTGGTGCAAAGTTGACCACCACACGTTGTCTAACTTTAAACCTTCCTCTTTTTGATTAAAATTATTGTGGCATTTCTGAATCTCAATAGCTTCTTTATACATACGTGCATAATAATGAAATGTCCTGGCTAGCACGCTCGTCTCACAAAATTTTATTTCATGATCACCATCTTTAAAAACATGTTCTGCTACAGCTGATTTGTCGGTATTTCCCAGTTGACAGTTCCTTTTGTGTTCATTTATGTGGGTATTGACACTTGTTTTCATTGTTCCAATGTAAATTTTCACACAGCTACACATAATTTTATTCACCCTAAGAGATGCTAAGGGGTGTCCAGCATCTTTTGCCGATCTTAAACACTCACTAATCTTCTTGGTGAGTCTTAAGATTGTTTCAACTTGAAACTTGGCCAAAACATTCTCAATATGGTCTGTAATATTGCGAATAAATGGAAGAAAAACTTTTCCAACTGACAGTTGTTGTTGTTGAATGTGTCAGACACTTTTTTTTTTTGGGATGGAGTGCCTCATATGTAACGCTTTTAAGCATATTCAAATGACAATATTTTGTACTAAATGTGTAATAATATGATTATGTGATTTATATATGTGCTTATTTGCAATCAGCATGAGGCAACTTTTTACAAAAATATATGCATTGACATTGGAAATTGCTGTTCGTGCACTAGTATCATGTAAATTTTATATAAATTAAAATAAGTAATGTAAATCATGGTACATTAAAAAATTCTAATGACAAGAAATGTTCTCTTGCAGTGTAAAAAACATAAATTACAAAAATTCCAAGTACATGCTACCAACACTGAAACACTTGTATGCGACATTTCAATAACATGTCCATTATAATTATCACGTGTTTTGAAAACATCGATGCAATTGGCCGCTGTCCATCGCTGTCAATCGCCGTTGCCATCACCCAGTAGTGGGCGGGTGGTACACATCTTCTTTAACACCAGCATCCATATGCCGTTTAATTTCACACCCTCCTCCTTACGGTTGAAATTATTTGGGTGTTTAGCGATTTTGATTGCCTCCCTCTAGAGCCTTTTGTAATATCCGCTTGTGGCCGCTAGTACTTGCATCTCCTCGAAACGAATATTGTGGTTCCCTGGCTGGAAAGCATGCTCATTAACATCACCACAGCTGTATGGGATCCTATACACTCCAGCTTTTTCCAGTGGTTTGCGAGCGTCCTTGGCAGGCTTAAGGTGTTGGGGCAGCGTGGGTGCGCGCGGACACGGAATTTAGCGGCAGTCAGTAGTGAGCCAGTGGGTGTGTTGGACCTTCCATTGAGCTACGGACCCCCTTGAAGATGTCTCCCGCAGTCGGAGACGAAACGTTGGGAATCAACACAGAATTCATCAACTGACCACAGCATAACAGCCCGGATAATTATAATGGACATGATATTTCCAGCCGTGAAAGTCTACATTTTAATATTTCAATAACAGTAAAGCAACCACGGCATAACAGCCCGGATAATTATAATGGACATGATATTTCTGGCCGTGAAAGTCTACATTTTAGTATTTCAATAACAGTGAAGCAAATCAGACAAATTCATGAACTGAAAAAAATTACACACATCAAAATGGAATATCTCAAGCAGATAGTGTAACATGTCCAATATTACTGATTTTTTAAGGTTCTGAGCTTGTTCAGATCACTAATAGTAGTTTTGACCATTTGTAATGCTACATCATCTACACTTTGAAAGTTTAGCAAAAATTTTCTACTGGTTGTTGCCTTACATTTTATGAACTTTCCAACTTAATCTATACCTTACTGATGGTCGTGCTTAAACAATTCTCTCACACCCATTACTATGCACCTAATGGTTTATAAGGCCTTTACATAACAATTTACATTAAAGAGATGTTTTAAATAAGAAGACATATAGTTCACTAAAAACAATGTACCATTTCTTTATTTCACATTTCTTCTTTTTTTCATCATTCTGACTACTAACTTTAATTACTACATCAAACTTTCCCTGTTCCTTGCTGCATTCTTCCATTTAGGAAATGAATACTAAACTTTCAATCAAAGTGCCTCTATTACAGTTTACTGTGTCCATTTGCTAGCAGCAATACCTACTCAATCCCACATTTAGACATCCAACTTTGATTCATGAAGATGATTTCATGGCTAAACAAGCACAACGTTTCCACATCATTTTACATCCTGCAGTCATCCATGAACAACTTACAACTACGAGATCTCATGAATAACTACAGTTATGATGGTAACATTTCAATGTGATCAAAAAGACTGACAGCTTACTCTAAACATGGACGTACATAAGTTTTACATATCAGTAAACACAAAAATTTAATATACTAAAGGTGATTCATTCCTCCATGAACCATGAACCTCGCCAAGGAGTAGGTGACCATCCTTCTGGGGCACCAGGACTCCCGGCAATGGCCCTTGCTGAGGCTGGGTGGCACCCGTGGGGAGAGCCCCTGGTCGGAGTGGGTGGCAACAGGGTGGATGAGCCGCAATGAAACAGGTTAAATCGAATCAAGCTGGTGGACGCTTGGCCCTAGTTGTCTGAAAGCATGTCAGGAACAATTTTGATGCTGCGACCTATGATTCCCGATTGTTCCCCTCCCTGGCTACACCATGGGAGGACCATCGGGTGATCAGATCTCAAGAGCCATATTTGCCTCAGTACCTCGTTTGCAGCAGGACTGATGAAGAGACCTTTCAGGCAATGAAGCCCCAGTTTTTTGTCGACCATCTTGAAGATAGGTTTGGGGAAGTGGTGGCGTTGTCCAAAATGCATAGCGGGTCGATTTTGATGCAGACGGCCTCCCTAGCCCAGTCACAGGCACTGCTAGCCCGTGACAAGCTAGATGACATCCCACCTTGCTGAGCTCTGACTGCTTATCAGCCTTCACCCGTTCTTCTGCATTGCTTTGTCACTGCCATGGCATTGCTCTTTTGGGCACCACCCCAGATGGGCCTTGAATAAGGCTGACTGGGACTCGTTCGCCTCCATTGCCATTATTGAGCCTCTTTCTAATGATGCCATTGATGTGGTGATTCACAAGATAACTAGCAGCATCGTTTCTGCAGCGGAATATGCAATTCCCTGTTCTTCCGGGTCCCCTCAGGGGAGCACTGTGCTTTGGTGGTCACCAGAGATCGCTGAGGTAATTAGAGATTGGAGGCACGTCCTCCAACGTCATAAGTAACACCCATCACTGGAACACCTCATTGCCTTTAAGCAGCCCCATGCCCAGGCCTGACCCTTATGTGCCAACAGAAGCAGAAGTGCTGGGAAAGGTATGTCTCCACCATTGGCATCCACACCTCTCCATTGCAGGTTTGAACCAGAATTAGGTGACTGTGGATATCAGACTACCGTCAGTGTACCTGGGCATTCCCTGAATGGAGCAGACTGTAATGAATCATACACAATTGCAGAACTCTTTGCAGAGCATTATGCTCAGAGTTCCACTTGTATGAATTACCCACTGGCGTTCTGCTCCCTGAAAGAGCGGTTGGAACATAGAAGCCTTTCCTTCCATATGCACCACTCCAAAGTGCTCTAGCCGCTTGCCCTGATATGGCTCCTGGGCTGGATCGCATCCACTGTCAGATGCTCAAACACCTCTCGGTGCACAGCCAGCGACACCCCTAGACCTTTTCAACCATATCTGGGTTGAGGGTGAGTTCCCCTCACAATGGCGGGAAAGTGTCATCATACAAGTGTTGAAACCTGGTAAGAATGCACTGGAGGTGGACAGGTACCATCCCATTAGCCTCACCAACATTCTGTGCAAGTTGCTTGATAGCATGGTGAGCTGGAGGTTGAGTTCGCTGCTTGAGCCTCGGGGCCATCTGGCTCCGTCTCAGGGTGGGTTCCATCAGGTATGCTCTGCCACCGACAATCTGGTCTGCCTGGAGTCTGCCATCCATACAGCATTTGCCCTCCATCAGCATCTGGTTTCCATCTTATTTGACATGTGGAAGGCATACGATACAATATGGCGACATCACATCCTCACCACACTTCATGGGTGGGGTCTTAGGGGCCTGCTACTGATTTTTAAAATGGCTCTGAGCACTATAGGACTTAACATCGATGGTCATCAGTCCCCTAGAACTTAGAACTACTTAAACCTAACTAACCTAAGGACAGCACATAACACCCAGCCATAACGAGGCAGAGAAAATCCCTGACCCCACCGGGAACTGAACCCAGGAACCCGGGTGTGGGAAGCGAGAATGCTACCGCACGACCACGAGATGCGGGCCTGATTTTTATTCAAATTTTCTATTGCTTCATCCCTTCCGCTTACAAGTTGGTTCCTCCCATAGTTCCTCCCGAGTCCAGGAGAACGGTGTCCTCCAAGGCTCTTTCTTGAGTGTCTGCCTCCTTTTAGTTGCTATCAATGGGCTCGCTGCAGTCGTGGGAACATCTGTATCAGGTTATTTGTATGCTGATGACTTTTGCCTGTACTGCAGTTCCACTGGAATTGCAGTTGCTGAACGGCAGCTGCAGGGTGCTATCCACAAGGTGCAGTCTTGGGCCACAATGAACGGCTTCCAGTTTTTGGCTGCCAAGACTTGTGTCATGCATTTCTGCCGGTGTCACACAGTTCACCCTGAGCCACGGCTTTACCTTGACAGTGAACCTCTTGCTGTGGTGGAAACGAATCAGTTTTTGTAATTGCTTTTTGATACCCAGTTGACTTGGCTCCCCCGTATTCGAAAGCTTAAACAATCGTGCTGGCGGCATCTGAACACTCTTTGTTGCTTGAGTCACACCAGCTGGGGTGCCAATCGGTCTACCCTTTTCTGACTGTATCAGGCGTTGATTCAGTCCCGTCTTGATTACGGGAGCCTGGCGTATGGTTATGCATCACCTTCTGCATTTTGGTTGCTTGGCCCCATACTTCATTGCGGGATCCGACTCACAAATGGAGCTTTCTGCACAAGCCCTGTAAACAGCATACTTGTGGAGGCTGGTGTCCCTCCATTGCGGGTCCGGCACCAATGACTACTGGCTGCCTATGCTGCACATGTTTGTAGCTTGCCCCAGGCATCCAAATTACTGTCTCCTGTTCCCCACCTCGGTCATCCATCTTCCTGAATGGCGGTACCAGTCAGGGTGTACGATTGTGGTTCACTTCCAGTCTCTTCTCTCTGGGCTTGAGTTTTTCCCTCTCCCACCTCTTTTCTGGGCTCATATACATATACCCCCATGGTGTGTGCCCAGCCCATGCCTTCAGTTGGATTTGTCACAAAGACCGAAAGACTCAGTCCCTCCATAGGCCCTCCACCGACACTTTCTTTCCATCCTTGCCACGTTTTCCGCCTCTGCCATAGTCTATACCAATGGTTCAATGGTTGCTGATCAAGTTGGTTATGCTTTTACTCTTGGGGAAGAATCTGAGCAATTCTCATTGCTGGATGGCTGCAGTGTTTTCACTGCAGAGCTTGTAGCCATCTCTTTCACCCTAGAGTGTATCTGCTCCAGCTCAGATGAGTCCTTCATTATCTGTAATGACTCCTTGGGCGGTTTATGAGCTATCGACCAGTGTTTACCTCATTCTTGTCTAGTGATGGCTATCCAGGAGTCCATCCATACTCTTGCCCGTTGCGGCTGCTCGGTGGTTTTTGTGTAGACCCTAGGTCATGTCGGCATCCTGGGTAATGAACATGTTGACAGGCTGGCCAAACAGGCTATCAGTACACTGGCCCTGGAGATTGACCTTCCAGAATGTGATCTCCAGTCAATATTGTGGCAAAAAGTCTTTTGTGCTTGAGTGCTGAATGGCACACCCTGCCTTCACCCAACAAACTTCGGGTCCTTAAGGAGACGACCGGTGTGTGGTGCTCCTTCTTGCGGACCCTTTGAAAGGACTCCATTGTACTCTGCTGGCTACACATTGGCCACACCTGGCTGATGCACGGTTATTTATTGCACCATGAGGACCCACCTCTCTGTCGCTGTGGTGCAGCATTGACAGTGGCCCACATTTTGTTGGACTGTCTGCTTTTAACTGCACTCAGGCAGACATTTGCGCTGCCTGATCTGCTCACTGCACTTTTAACGAATGACGCTGCCACATGGTGTTTAGTTTTGAGTTTTATTTGCGCAGGGGACTTTCATCACTCAATCTGAGGCTTTGTGTACTTTTTGTGTTGAGTCTGGCCTTTGGCCTACGGTTTTAGATTGGGGATTTTAGTGTGTCTCTTGGTGGTTGGCTTTTTGTTTTTTTGTTTCCATGGTCGGCCAACCACTGTAACACTCTGTGTGTTTATAATTCCTCTTTTCTGGTCTTTATCTTTGTCTTTCTTGTTCTGCGTCATCCCTTGTCATCTCTGCTGCTTGTTTTTCTTCCTAATGAGTGTTTTATGCTTGTGGAAAAATCTGGTCCCTTCAACCCCCACAAACCAACCAACCAGCCATACTAACGTTGGTACTGCAAATGATTAAAATCAAAAAGCATTTGTGATTTAAGAATTTTTTAAATATCATGGCAAATCTTGCCAATGATACAACTGGCTAACACCTGTTGTAATCACTGCATAACACACACCAGAAACCTACACCATAGAAGAAGAATGTACTAATGGCAAAGCTAAATGAAGAATGAAAAGCTAAATGAAAAATGGAAAGCAATGGATGAGGAAGTGTTACATCCAGTAAGAAATAAGATTCCCACTTCTTACTTCACTAATGGACCAGAAGCCTGTAGTAAAACATTTGTGTACAAAACTTTGTGTCACATTTTATGAGGTGAAAAAAAAGATTGTTTTAATAGTTGTATGGACAGGCATCACTGCCAGTCTCCTACTAGGGGGATGCACATCATTAAAATTTCACACTACCTGTACACACTTTGAACTCATTGGTCTCACAGATTCACACTGAAACAAAGGATGCACAACCTTTTCATGACTCTCATCTCATGATATGGGACGAGATTCCAAAGACATGCTAAACGTTGTCAATCAACTTTTAAGGGACATGATGAAAACAGTCTCCATTGTGCAAGCAAAATAATTCTGTTTGCTGGAGATTTCTTTTGAGTATCACTTCTTGCTAGACATGTCAATAGAACAGTCACTTTTGAAACTATAATTAAATGATCACCCTCATAATCTCATCTTGAAATTCAAAAGTTGCCTTGAAATATGAGGGCAAATGGTGACCCCATTTTCAATGAATGGTAACTTAAATTTGGTAATGATGATACAGAAAATCAAACAGAATAATTCAATGAAGTGACCAAAATTCCTAAACATTGTAATTAAGATAGTCCTATTACCACCATATTCAGTGATACGGAAGTCAACGAACAAAATGTTTTACAATTCTATTCAACAGTGATTCTATGTGCAAAAGATGATGTGTGTACAACAATTAATAAATATATCAATTGCAGTTTGTTGCCTGGAGAGGCAAAGGTTTACTCAATTCTGATTCTGTCTAACTTGAAGAAATAAACAGCATTCAATTGTACCCTTTAGAAATCTTAAACTTTTTAAATCCATCCATTCTACCACCTCATTAATTGTTTTTAAAGAAAAATGCTACTATTATGTTAATTAGAAATCTTAACATTAATTGAGGATTAATTAATGGTGCAAGATTAGTGGTAACTGAATCAAGCAAGTACATCACCACTGCTAAAATCATTGACTCTGATAAAACTGAACTCAGCTCATACCCGGCATGAACCTCACATCCTCTGATCCAACCATGTCTTTCCAAATGATAAGAGAACAATTCCCAATAAAAGTAGCCCTCACTATCATCATTAATAAAGCACATGGAGAACTATAAGTGGCTTTTGTATGAGATTGCACATTCAGAGATATTTATATTTGTGCTAAAGACACACTCAGCTAAAAGTAAACAATGATCACATGTTAACTGTTAACATTATTTTCAAAGAAGTTTCATCAAATTAAAAAGTTTCAAAAAATACAATCAATCTGACAAAGACAATATCTGCCAACAATATCTATGTCTTACATTTAAGCATACTGTATATAATGATACTGATTTTTTTACAGTGAAACTACTACTTGTTACTACTATTCAAAATGTAATACCCTTTATCAATAAATACTTGCACTCACTTATTTCTCCAAAAGTATATTACTAATCACTGACTGATCAGGAGAGAGTATGAATTATTCACATGGGTCAACTCGTATATAGTAAAATGGCAAAGGGTCAAATACTATCAACTTTCAAAACTGGTGACATAAAATTTGAATCCAGGTGTAGACATCTTCTTACTAAGTAAAGGACATCAACTAAACAGAATAACAGAGTTCACTACTAATAACCTATCCTCCTTCAGTTATCAATAAATGACATGACAGCTTACCTACTATGTAATTATAATGTAAAGCTTCCCTCAAGTAATCCGTAAGACATACATACTTATCGTCATATTCTCTTGATACCTGATGTCCGTTATAGTGGACATAGTTTTCTGTCCTGCTATCAAACATTCTGCACTTTCCCTCACAATACCTGTAGTCCATTTCAAGGAACAGTATGGCTCAGCCACTGGTGGGAGAAATAGTCACTACAATCACTTGGTGCCAAGTAGCAGCTTTGTTTATGATGTATTAACCCGGCAGGCAAGTGCTCCTATGTTATTGTGTTTTTTGAAACTTATTTCATTAAAATATGTTCCTATTGTACCCAGCATCTGTGATAGTTGTTTATGGCTTTGCTGTTTTGATAGTTTTACATCTTTCTTTATTTATGGTTACAAAACTGTAATGCCCATTGTAATGGGTGCTGGGACTTTGTGTCACATTTTTGAGCATGGTTCTTAGGCATCAGTGGTGATTATCTTCCATAACTTCCAATAAATTTCTTGTTGTGATTGTGGATCAATGGCATTATCTGACGCATTATTATTATTTTTGTAAACAATGTAGGTACTATGTTAATATGGTCATTTTTAGGACAATAATGAAGTCATGACAACAAACAAGATTTTTGCAAATCAAGAACATTGCTCTGCTGACCAGACAGTAAGAGAAGACTAATTTCTGTTGTAAAATGGCATGATCAAAAGCCAGCCATAACTGCATTGACCAAGATTGAGAAGAAGCCTATGAATCAAAGTAAAAGGTGGTCAAAGGAAGATCTGAGATACAACCAGGTCCCTGGTCCAGAAGTAATCAGCTGCTACAACAACAATATGGGATGCATGGACTTGATTGACAGGAAAGTGGAATGTAAAAGTTATTTTGCGCTTCACAGACCTGGGAAAGATGAGCCAAAGCAGAGTATCCTGCATAATCTTGATTTCAAACCAAGAACTGCAGAGTATTTGTTAAGTGGCCAAGAGAAATAGCATTCTGAAGAAGAAGATTAGAATTCAACTTCTAAATGGTGAACACTATTGTCCTCACAATCACACTCACATGCTGTAGCTCATTTGCAAGAAATGACTGAGCTGAAAAATGTCATGAGGTACAAGAACACTGGCTGCATCATGAAAAACAAAATAATGTGCCAAGGCTTTTCCGCTTTCCTCTGTCTAATATCACAGACAATGATTTCTCTGAACCTCATCAGAAATAAAATTGTCAAAATTTATATCTTTTTTTAAAATTTATAAACAGTGTATGATATGAGTGACATCTGCCTAATAAGATTGTATTTTGTTAAGTACACTACCACTAAAGTATTTGGTTTTTTTTTTTTTTTTTTTTACATTTTCATTCTCTTTCTAATGCTCACTTGTATGTCACCAAGACACAGTGTCCACTATAATGGACAATATAGAATATCACTTTATTTTAATTCTAATATTTTTGTGAACTCCCATTTATTATCTCCTGGTTAACAGACACTTCAAATCTGTTCAAAATAAATTCAATGGCCCTGGATTTAAAAGAACTTAAAAAAACAATAAGGAAGCTGGTGATAATGGGGTTAAGGCAAAGCTATGCAAGGCTCTAAATAATGACATCATTCTGAAACTGAAAAATATAATAATAAAATCTGGGAGAAAAAAGAAATGCTGGATGACTGGAAAACTGCCTTCATAAACCATCTACACAAGAAAGGCCCTGAAACAGACCCCAATTACTATAGGGGTGTTATCACTTCTGGCAGAAACATATAAACACATCAAAAAAAGTTTTGCATCATCCCGGTTCCCAGAACTCCTGAAGACAGATATTGACTGTGGATATTGTATCACAGACACAGTCCCTTTGACTGTCCAAAGATGTTACTAAGCCTGCCCAAAGATGTAAACAACCAGGCATGAGCAGCGTCTAGTAGATGGAGGAGGTCTGACAGCCGATCAGTTCCAGTCATCCCACCAGGAAGGAGGTACACTGCTGGTGTTGTCTGTAGTTCAACCATGCTTAGACCATCAATACCACAGTTCAATTGCATCCACATTGTTACTTTGTGCCAGGAAGGGCTCTGAACAAGGGAAGTGTCCAGGTGTCTTGGATTGAACCAAAGCGATGTTGTTCAGACATGGAGGAGATACAGACAGACAGGAACTGTCAATGACATGCCCCACTCAGGCCACCCAAGGGCTACTACTGCAGTGGATGACTGCTGCCTACAGATTATGGCTCAGAGGAACCCTAACAGCAATGCCACCATGTTAAATAATGCTTTTTGTGCAGCCACAGGATATTGTGTCCATGGCGAGATCCATCTTTGCAACCATGACACCATGCAGCATGGTACAGGTGGGCCCAACAACATGCCAAATGGACCTCTCAGGATTAACATCATGTTCTCTTCACTGAAGAGTGTCACATATGCCTTCAACCAGACAATGGTCGGACACGTGTTTGGAGGCAACCTGGTCAGGCTTAGACACACAGTCCAGCGAGTGCAGCAAGGTGGAGGTTCTCTGATGTTTAGGGGTGTCATTATGTGGGGCCAACATACACTGCTGGTGGTCACGGAAGGTGCCGTAATGGCTATCTGATATGTGAATGCCGTCCACCGACCAATAGTGCACCGAGCGAGATGGTGCAGTGGTTAGACACTGGACTCGCATTTGGGAGGACGGGTTCAATCCCGCGTCCGGCCATCCTGATTTAGGTCTTCCGTGATTTCCCTAAATCGCTCCAGGCAAATGCCGGGATGGTTCCTTTGAAAGGGCACGGCCGACTTCTTTCCCCTCCTTCCCTAATCTGATGAGACCGATGACCTCGCTGTCTGGTCTCCTTCCCCAAAGAACCCAACCCAACCCAACCAATAGTGCAACCATATCGGTAGCATATTGGCAAGGCATTTGTCTTCATGGATGATGATTTGCACCCCCATCATGCACATCTTGTGAATGACTTCCTTCAGGACCAACAGTGCTTTGATGAACTTGTGGATAGTATGCCATGACAAATACAGGCATGCATAAATGCAACAGGATGTACTACTGGGTGTTAAAGGTACTGGTGAGTACAGCAATCTTGATCACCATCTCTGAAGGTCTCGCTGTATGGTGATACAACATGAAATGTATGGTTGCCATGAGCAATAAGAAGGGTGGAAATGATGTTTATGTTTATGTCTATCCCAATTTTCTGCACAGGTTCTGGAACTCTTGGAACCAAGGTGATGCATATTTTTTCTTGATGTGAGTAAAATCGTATATAAAGCACTACTCAGTTGGGCAGAACATCAACTAGACCTACAAACAGGGGATTTCCAAAAAATAGATCAAGCGCTGAACAGATCTGGAATCTAAAAACCGTCCTTGAAATGAGAAATCTGAGAAACAAAGACACAACTGCTACCTTTGTAGATTTCATGAAGGCATATCATTCCATTAATAGAAAATCCCTTATCAGTGTTATAAAAGAATTTGATTTAGGTCCAAAAATTACAAACGTTATCAGAGACACAGTGACAAACACATAATCTAAAGTCAGGTTCTGTGGAGAATTCTCCAACTGCTTTGAAATAAAACAGGAGCCAGGCAGGGAGATGGATTGTTCCCTATACTTTTCAACTGTGCCCTGGAGAAAGTCGTTAGAGAGTGGAGAAAATCCAATGTCAAACGTATCAAATTAGGAAACTGGAAGGATAACATCTATGAAGATGCTTGGCATTTGCAGAGGCTCTGTATTGTGCTGAAACACTAAACCTAATTCAAAAAGGGGGATAAGTAAAGTAATGAAAGCAGAAAGGTGACTGGTTATAAGCACACTTGGCCCAGAATATAATACAAAAGACTACAACCAAAGAAAGAAATCTATGAACATGCAGAAAACATAATGTATTCTAACTGCAAAAGAAAAATGTCATTCTTTGGACATTTGGCAAGAATGGAAAATGACAGGCTCACAAAACAAATCTTTAATAAAATAATGAAACTTAATGGACAACCAGTGTGACCTCAAAGAAGCTAACATTGAGATACTGGACACACACAACAGAAATTTATGCAGGAAGAAAATTCAGAAGGTGATCTTCAGAGAAGAACAAGAGAGAAAAAGAAAGCATCCTCATAACACTGAGGAGCCTCAAAGACAGAGACCAGTACACATAAAATTAATGTGGCAGAAAGAAAGAAGAAGCGAGAAAGCAAGAATTGATGTATTGATTTAACATGCTCTGCAAAAGTGTCATTAAATCATGACAATTGCCTTCAGGTCTCCGGAGGATATACCTTAAAACACCTTAGTATTATGACATGCACTGGCTCCAAATCTCCTCTCACAGCTCAAATAGTCACCATCATATTCATTATATCTTTCAAAATAAGACTTAAAAACACCGTGGATTTCAGTATCCTCACTAGTGAATGCAAATTAACATTTAGGTGCTACTTCGTATTCTCTCAAAGTCTTAAACCTATTTCTGCATTCAGAACTCTAGTTTACAGCTTCCTATACTAAACGTTTAACAATGAAATTAATGGTATCAGCCATCCTTTGGGTGACACTTCCTTAAACTGCTCCAAAAAAACTGGAAGTATAGAAACTTCAAAAATTCTTTCTGGTGTACTACAATATTGCCCAAAGAACTGGTGATAGTGCTAGTATACCCATAATTCCTGTGTACTTTTGATTCATTCATGTAGTTGCTCATCCAGACTAGTCAAAGCATTTGTGTCACTCATTACCCTAATCAATTCCCTACTAAATTCCAATGCATCTACTCAATTTTGTGTGCCTCATATTTGACTCTTTAACATCTTAGGTTCATCATGTATCTCTTTAAACCATTCATTCATTTTTTTCTTATCAGGTTACATCATTTATTTAGTTAAAAATGTAAATTATTAGGCAAATTTACTATTAGTGTGCCCACACAAGAAATTTTATCTAATCTAACGCCTGGCCATAGTTTGTGATATTAGGTTTTAGCTCTTACCCTTTTTTCTTAAATCATCTAGAGCTTCTAATTTGTTTAACTGCCCTGCTTGGGCTTCACTAGTATTTGATAGTTGTTACACACACATCAAAATAAGTTTTACATCACCCCAGTTCCCAGAATTCCTGAAGATAGACATTGACTGTGGATATTGTACCACAGACACAGTCCCTTTGACTGTTCAGAGATGTCACTAAACCCACCCAAAGATGTAAACAACCATGCATGAACAGCACCTATTAGACGATAGGATCTGACAGCCGATCAGTTCTAGTCATTCCACCAGCGAAGAGGTACAAGGTTCGTGTTGTCTGTAGTTCAACCACGCCTAGACAGTCAATACCACATTTCAATTGTGTCCGAATTGTTACTTTGTGCCAGGAAGGGCTCTCAACAAGGGAAGTGTCCAGGTGTCTTGGAGTGAACCAAAATGATGTTGTTCAGATATGGAGGAAATACAGAGAGACAGCAACTGTCGATGTCATGCCTCGCTCAGGCCACCCAAGGGCTACTACTGCAATGGATGACTGCTACCTATGGATTATGGCTAAGAGGAACCCTGACAGCAACGCCACCATGTTGAATAATGCTTTTCATGCACCTACAGGACCTAGTATTATGACTCAAACTGTGTGCAATAGGCTGCATGATGAACAACTTCACTCCTGACATCCATGGCAAAATCCATCTTTTCAACCATGACACCATGCATCACGGTACAGATGGACCGCTCAGGATTGGCATCACGTCCTCTTCACTGATGAGTGTCGCATATGCCTTCAACCAGACAAGCATTGGAGATGTGTTTGGAGGCAAACTGGTCAGGCTGAATGCCTTAGACACACTGTCCAGTGAGTGCAGCAAGGTGGAGGTTCCCTGATGTTTTGTGGTGGTATTATGTGGGGTTGATGTATGCCACTGGTGGTCATGGAAGGTGCCGTAATGGCTGTACGATACACGAATGCCATTCTCCGACCAATAATGTGACCATATTGGCAGCATATTGGTGAGGCATTTGTCTTAATGGACAACAGTTCATACCCCCATAGTGCACATCTTGTGAATGACTTCCTTCAGGATAACAACATCACTTGATTAGAGTGGCCAGCATGTTCTCCATACATGAACCCTATCGAATATGCCTGGGATAGATTGAAAAGGGCTGTTTATGGGTGACGAGACCTGCCAAACACTCTGAGGGATCTACGCCAAATCGCCATTGAGGATTGGGGTAGTCTGGACCAACAGTGCCTTGATGAACTTGTGGATAGTATGCCATGATGGATACAGCCATGCATCAGTGCAGGTGGATGTGCTACTGGCTATTAGAGGTATCGGTGTGTACAGCAATCTGGACCACAACCTGTGTAGGTCTCACTGTATAGTTGTACAACATGCAATGTTTTCATGAGCAATAAAAAGTGCTGAAATGATGTTTATGTTGATCTTTATTCCAATTTTATATAAAGGTTCCGGAACTCTCGGAACCAAGGTGGTGCAAAATATTTTTTGATGTGTGTAGTTTCTTTAACAGTCCACTTGAGTTTTACTACTATTTGACAACTCTTCTGGTTCTTTAAGATTTCTGACAGACTGTTATCCATTTTGCATGTGGTGATGGCACACAGTAAAAACAAATATGTAAATACTCAAGAACACTGAAATCTCTCTCGAGGCCAGCACAAAATATCTGAACATATACCGACAACACTTTACAAATACATCACCAGCAAAGCAAATTTCACTTACGTCTATTAACAGCTCAGTTAAATGGGCACATTGCATGCTTCTGCTGGGTGAAGCAATGTTGCAATTAGCTGCTACGTAATTATTCAATAGTTATCTGACCAGCTGCGGCCTGTGAAAAAAAGCTGCACTGCTGTTGCATTGATCAGCTGCTTCACTGTCCTTCTTGGAGATTGTTGATGCACTCATAGCCTCTGAAGCAGCACATGTAATCTTCCATTTCAACAGTGTAATGTTTCTTGACTAACATGTTGACAGTTATGTCAACTTCTTTTTGTTGACTTGGTTGCTATAGTCAACTAACCTTGTTTATCTTTTACACTGTGATAATTCACATTTATTTGGTTTTTACCAAATCATGGAATTACTTCCTCTTAAACATTGTAATTACATTGGGCAACATGCTGTTTATCTTGGTTCTAGGCAACATTGTATGTTCTCTGTTACTTCTTGAAAATTCTTTTTATTGGCACAAAAGATTTTCTATTCAGTGCCTCTTATCCACATCCTTCCTCTTGAGCACCAAAATGAAGTGTTACATCTCCATCCAGTCATGGAATTGAACCAAAATATTGTGTTAGGACTCAAGTTAAGGGTGTTAACTGAGTCAACAACTTCAATAATGATCTGTCACCCTGATGCTCTTCATGATAGCTTTTAACTTGATTATTTTCTTATGGTTACCTTCTCATAGTTTCTTGAACCTGTGAACCTGCTATGCAGTGCCATTCCTTGCACATCTTATGCATCTGCAGAGGGTCAAAGACTGTAAGAGAGCTCACATCTATGCCAACTTGCTACAAAATGAGATAACTGCTATTTAAAGAACTGTTTTGTAGTTTATTGCTCTTATGTACCTATTACAACATTTGGAGACCAGATCTCTTATTTTCGATAACGGAAGCTGAAGAAATGAATTACAATTTGTCACACAGCTGGCCCTTGAACCCAGGTCTCCTGCTTATGGGGCAGGTATCCTAGGCATTACACTACCATAGCCACACAACTAACACAGCTGCATAGCCTACCCTAGTTCAATGCCCTCCCTAACACAAACTTCAATACTGACAATTTAAGAAGGGGATCATAGGCTGACGGTGTGAACTGAAGTTTGTTTTAGGGAAGACATTGGACCAGGGTAGTTTCTGCAATTGTATTAGCTATGCTGCTATGGTGGTTTAATGGCTAGCACATCTGCCTAATAAGCAGGAGACGAGTGTTCAATTCCAAGCCAGCATGCAAATTTTAATTCATTTCTTCAGCTTCTGTCATTATTACAGATAAAGTTGAGACTCATATGTCTCAACGAAAATGCAATTCCATCAGATCAACAGATCTCTTTTTAATCATAACATCATCTCCAGTATGAATCTCAGAACATAAAAGAAGTAAATGACATTTCTTCTCGGCTTCATTCAGCTGCTTCTGGAGGTTGTCATTAAAGGCTGTGCCTCTTCTTCTCTGCATTCTAAAACACCACCAAGTCATAATGCCAAATTATAAGCAACCCCTTCACAGTAGATGGAGACGCTCAATTGCTGTTGTGAATTGGTGATGTTCCATGCTTGAGTGTATTGTTCCAGCTCTGTACATAGATAAAACCAGTGCACACTCTGTAGGAAATTCTCTACATGCTACCCACCTAAACAAAATTAACACACAGACATATTTCATCTCACCACAAGGAAAAGACAGAACAACAAGTTAGATCAAAGGTTGAGTAGTGGAGTGTTGAACAATACAAGTACAGTATGATACTATGGTATGTTAGCTGATGAGTGAGATAATGGAGTACGAAAGGCATAAGACAACACTGTAAATTAAGACCTCAGAATCATGCAAGCATGGGTGGATCTGTTGTGTGCTATGACAAGATTGTTAAAATCAATAGCAGACCACATATCAGATGTATGAGTGGTAACGGCAAGTTTACAGAAAGCTAATCATCACATACTGTGTGAGCACCTAAGTCCCATCCTATTATCTCCATGGCCATACTTACTGGTTATTTTTCCCAGAAGTGAGTAAGCATGCACAATTCAAATGTTACAGCAAATAAAGCCTGGAAGGTATTAAAAACAATGAGAACACGGAATAAAGATAAAGAACATATAAACCCAATTAGCATGCAGGAATGGGTACAGCACTACCAAGGATCACTAACTGAGAACTGAGCGGCATTCACTGAGAACCCACTAGACACTGAAATCAGTAATGATAACATACCACCAATAACTCTGAAGGAAGCCCAAAATGCAGTTAATGCCATGAAAAACAGAAAGTCACCAAGTCCAGGATTAATTTATATAGTACTGGTTAAAGCAGCACTGTCAAAACTCTTTGAGATATTGGCAGTAATTTTTGACAAATGCCTTAGAGGTGATGAATCCCCAAAGGAATGGAAAAAGGCAAAAATTACATCAATATTTGATAAGGGCAACAGGAGAAATTGTGCAAACTAACGTGGTATTAGTGTGATGCCATCCATGGTGCGAGTCTATGGCCGTATCCTAAAAAAGAGGATAGATGAAGAAATAACTGAATCTGAAGAGCAAAATGTATTCAGTTCTGGTCACTCCTGTACTGATGGAGTATTTACCCTCAAAAACCTAGTGGAGAAAAGGTCAGCAAGGGGCCTTACGACCCACCTTGTCTTTGTAGACCTCCAAATAGAAAGCTTATGATACAGTTCCACAGAACAAACTATGGACAAGTCTAATTTATAATGGCGTGTCACTGAGCTGTGTAAAAGCTGTCAGACTCCTCTACCAAGGTTGCACGGCAATGATGAAAATGAGAAATCAACTATCTCAAGAGGTTGTGGTGACAAAGAGACTATGCCAGGGAAGCACCCCCTACACTCTTTAAGATCTACCTAGAGGAAGCACTGAAATCCTGGAAAAGGAAATACGGAGGAATGGGTATCACATATGAACGATGAGATTTTGTTCACTTTATTTTTTGCTGACGACCAAGTGTTATTAGCTGGAGATGAAGAAGATGCAAATTACATGTTCTCAAAGTTAAAAGAAGAACATGAAAAATGGGGTCTTGTCATAAACGTATCTAAAACAGAATATCTGAAAGTGGGAGAAAATGCTGTTAATGACTTACAGCTCGCTGCTGATACTGTTAAAGGATGTCATAATTTTTAAGTAGCTGGGAATGACACTGTTGTCCAATGGTAGAAGTATAGATGACATAAACAATAAAATTGCCCAGGGTAAGTGAGCCATAAAACAACTAAATGGTATTCTCTGGAACAAAAATATAATGCGCAGAACAAAACATACCATCTACCACACAATTATTGAAAGTATCACAACATATGGTGCAGAGTTCGGGAACTAACTCAGAGGCAGAAAGATCGCCTGCTGGCTGTCAAGATGGATTTCTGGAGATGGAGTTGTGGATATTTCTGGCTCGATCATGCTAGAAATGATAGGATCAGACAGGTTATGCATGTCAGAAGCACAATCCTAGACTACATAGAAAGGAAGTGTCTATTCTGGTATGGTCACTTACACAGTATGCCAGACACAAGATGGCCAAAAGGTGTATGACAAGACAATGGACTACACAACAAAGAAGAAAGTGTGGTACACCTGCTAGATGCTGGAAAGACGACGTCAATGAATCAATGGTGGCAAGAGGTCTTAAGCATGTGGTGGTGATGGAAGAGGAATGGTAGTGTTGTTGGAGGGAGAAGATTACAGTATTTTGAAACCAGGTGATAAAAAATGGTGTGAGCACATGCATGGTGCAGTTATTTTTAAGCAGAACAATTGGACATGATTGCCCAAGGCATATTGTGGAACCTAAACCTTATTTTCAGCAAGCAGGGTTACAATGGATTTTCTCCATTAAGTGATAACATGGTGGTAGTCATGAGCTGCTACAAGCATGGAATGCTTGGGGAGCACAATGAGTGAGTGGAGCTGAGAGGGAAGTAGATTATTGATTAAGAGAACAAAGTGTGGCATAATAGTGTCAACCTCCCATTTACCAGCCACTGTCATGGAAATTACCCAACTGAATGTGACACAGCCACAGTTGTACTAGGTTTACAAACTGCTAGAAGTACTCCTTAATCAGAATCTAACCTCTCTGATTATCACATTGAAATCAGACCTGGTCCATTCCCTGAACCAATTAATGGGCACTCAAGAAGGACAGATTTCAGGAAAGCAGTTGACACAGCTTTAGGGAAGTGCAATGGCAAATGACCATAAACTTGAGCATCATGATACCTAATGCAGCAGTGGCTCTAATTCTGTTATGCATAGCCTTCATCTATCTATATGATCCACCAACAGCATAGATTCCAGTAGACTGGATCCCTAGAGCACGAAAATGTGTGAATGTGGAATACTGTAGTGTGGGCATCGATCACAAATCTCTTTCTTGAGTTTAAGAGGATTTGAAGCCACAGAGCGAGCTATGAAGGCTTGCACAAACAATGATCAAAGGCACGATGTAGAAGTATAAAGGCATGATGTGATGTGTGTTCCAAAGGAACTAACAGACTGTTAAAAGGTTAGTAATAAGCCACCTCGTAGCATAAGAAGAAATCTAACAAGTAAAGTTTGTAAGTTATGTGCACACTTTGAACGTTGTGGGTTCAACTGCTAGACACCCATACAACAGGAACTTGATGTGATATGCTGTTATAGCTCAGTCTTATGTGAAGCCCAAGCAGCTGGGTCTTCTCGTGCAGGGTGGTAGTGTAGTTCCACTACCATTTCAGACTAAAATCAATGAGAATATGTGGAAGAGTGTTGCAGCAGTTGAGATAGCTGTCAGGCAAAGGCTGTTACCATTTTGGTTTTAACAACTGCATGGTGGAATTACTGAAAGATGGGCCAGACTTGCTCAGTGAAACCTGCCTGCACAGCAGTAACGCACAGTTGTCTTGCAGTGTGAGCAAGGAAATTTCTCTGCCACAGGTTTCAGTGGTGTTGCCTAGTGTGTGACTACCATCTGTGTACTGGCATAACACATGTTCTGCTGTTTTGTATAAATATCTGTAATTTGTGTAGCAGTTTCATTCGAAGGCCAGTAGTTTTCCTCGGGTGTAAGGGCTATGACAGGTGAGAGGACAACATGGAGCAGGCAGCAGCAATCATGAGTTTGAGTGTCCACCCTAGTGCCACTCCCTGCACAAAGTCCACCCTCTAGACTTAGTACCGAGTGGGGTAGTACAGTGGTCAGAACACTGGACTCACATTCAGATGGTTCTTCGAAAGGCTGTGACCACTTCCCTTCCCCGTCCTACCCTGATCTGAGCTTGTGCTCTGTCTCTAATGACCTCATTGTTGAAAGTATGTTAAATGCTAACCTCCTCCTCCTCCTCCTCCTCCTCCTCCTTCTCTGCACATAGTGCCACAGTGCAGTGACCTTCTGGGCTCACTCCAGCCACAACTGGACCCCTGCCCAGGGGACAGCACACCATATCCCTCACGTGGCAGTTGACTTACACCATCGCGGTGAGTGCATCTGAATGTGACAGTAGGGTACAACACCTTCACGTGCAGCTGACACGTGGTGTCTGCACCATGACTCATGCAACAGGGTCACATGCCCAGCACCGAGCACAGATGGGTATGTGTGCGTTGCAACCAAATGGCCAGGAGGCTGGCTGGTTGTCAGTAGCCCTCTTCCCATGGAATGGAGGTCATGGTCACTACCACACAATGATGCTGTGCTAATTTATGAGTGGGAGATAAAGGATTAATTTTGACAGCTGCTTCTTTCTGGTCCTTCAGTGGCCTGCTACCCCATTTCAGTCCTCCTCTTCCTGCCATCCTGAAATCACTACTATCTTGTTTGGTATATGTTGCTCTGTTGGAAGCATGTATTTTCAGTATAAATATAAGATAGGGGTAAATTGTACAAAATTGTTAAGCACTAGGTCAGCTACTATTAGTAATAGTACAGCGGCTCTAAAGGGTCAGTGTCACATTTGTTAGAGGAAAACACTCAACAGTAGTTATACCACAATAAATCGACGGTTTGATTACAACTTCTGTGGGCTGTGCAAGAGCCACAGTCAGATTTGAGTGAATTTAAATTTGCCAATAACAATGCCCCACTTTTCAGCACATCCTTCAGCAGCTAACATAATTACACCCTTTGCTGATAAAACAACAAAGGATGTAACATTTTTCATTAATGATGTATTGGCTGCAGCTGTAATGAGTAATTGGTTGGATGAGACTACTCTGCAGATGGGCAATTTATGCCTTATGGGTCAAGTCAAGACATATGTGATGTATCATGAAACGGTGGTAAAGGAATGTACATCTGAACAATTAGCAGAAAGTTTGTACCAAGTTTTTTTGAGAAAAGTTGAGTTGGTTGACACAGAAAGCAAACAAGACCATGGAGACTTTTTCAGACAGAATTCATAAAGAAAATGCACAAACACATGAATTGATAAGGAATTCAGAAGTGGATCAGGACATACACATGGAGACAGTAAACAGAGCTCTTGATGTGCTTTTACAAGATATTCCTGCAGAGATTTCACAGAGAGTACAAATAGAAAATCGAGACGATTTGGATACAGCACTATGTGCTGCCATGCATTTGCAGGAAGTAGATATTACTACATGAGTACACAATGTAAAACAAATTTTTGCTTTTGGAAGAATTGTTATCATTGTTATAAGAATGGGCATCTGAGGCATAGTGCAATCAACTGCAATGTTACAGATATGGGCATTTTGGCCACAAGGGAAATGAGTGTGGGAATAGAAAGTAGGGTAAGGGAAATAGCAATGGAAAATGTTAAACATAAATAGAAAATGTTCCCAGTGAATCACACTGTTGTAGATGCTGTTGCGGGGACAGAATGTTGTTCTACAGGTTTTGTAAATGGCTAACTGGTGCACATGTTCCTGTGATTAGTCTAGACCTCATAGGTAGCAGAAGACTAGGGGCTCCAAGGTATAAATTATGTGCAGTTGAAAATAATAATTTGGTATCATCAGGGGCAACATAGTTTGTTTTTAGGATGGGAAGTGCAGAGTTTCGTGAGCATATGGAGGAGTTGCCAAATGTGGGACAAGGGTATTCTATGATTCTTGACTTGACTTCCTGGATAGACATCATGCAAAAATTAATCTAGCACAGCACACTGTTGAACTTGGTGGGAACTTGTTTCCATTGAGCCCAACAGTTCCAAACGTTTCAATGTCACAAGGTATACTGATTACTAAGGTGTCGCCAACTGAGCTCCCTACATGTATTTATTTATTTATTTATTGTCCTCTGAATCAATACTGTACATGGCATGCACATGGTGATGCACAAACATACATTTGATGTTGGACATTATGATAATTTGCTGGCATGAAGTAATATGCCAAAAGTTTACACAAACATGAGCTTACATAGATATTTTCTGAGAAGTTATGGACACATAAATTTATGGACACACAAATTTATAGACACACAAATTTGTAGACACACAAATTTATGGACACACAAATTACATACTAAGTTACACATTTGTATTTTAGTGCTATATTCCTCTAATACATATACACAACAGTACCTGGTTGGACATTCTTTCTGCACTTAATTTGCTTAGTAGCAGATGATATAAATGCAAGATTTTTGCACATACTTGCATTAATGATTTACTCCTTACAAAATTCTTTGCTACAATTTGTTTCATGTTTCTTTTCACCCATGTGAAGCAAAAATTCACTTGCACTGTAGAAACAATGATAAAGTAGGAATGATTTTAATTTTTTATTAAATACAGTCAGGGACTTGCTGTTTTTTTTATTTCTGATGGCAGGCTATTGTATATTTTAATGCCTTTGCTGAAGGGAGATTTTTTAAAGGCAGAGGTGCGCATTTCTTTAACATGGAGCTCCATTTTCTGTCTAGTACCACAGTCATTGACATTTACATTTTAAATTAAATTTTGTAATATTACTTTTTACAAATTTGCCTAGTTCTAGTATATACAGCCTGCCAAGGGGTTGGATGAGCAACTTTTGGAAGAGAGGTCTGCAGCTATCAGTTGGCTTTGCCTCGTTCATTATTCTTATAGCTCTCTTTTGAGTGAGGAGGATGTTTGGGCTATGTGTAGTCTCCCCAGAATATAATACCATACTGCATTACACTGTGGAATTGTGCACAGTAGGCTGTGTGAACAGTTTCTGGGCTTGTGCAGTATGCAAGGATTTGTAGGACATAGTACACTTCGTTTAGCTTACTATTACTTTTATTAATGTGTGTTTGCCATTTTAGATTATCCTGAATCCATAGGCCTAGAAATCCTGTTTCTGTATTTGGGGATATTTGGGAACCGTGTAATTTCATATCAGGCATAATTTTATTTGATCTTAGGTGGACATTTAGGTAAGTGGTTTTCTTTGTGTTAACTATGAACTTGTTTTTCTCAAACCAATCACCAAGTTTGTCTGTATTTCCATTTATGGCCTCTTGGACTTCATGTTCATTTTTGCTTGTTATGAGGATACTGGTATCATCTGCGAAGAATGTACTGGTGCTGGCATTGATGTTTGACGGTAGGTCATTTATGTACACAAGGAAGAGCACTGGTCCAAGTATTGAGCCTTGGGGCACACCTTGTGTAATATTGCAATAGCCAGAGTAGTATGTTTCGGTATCTCCTTGGTTGTTATGTTTTATTGACACTTTTTGCTTCCTATTTGTCAGGTATGAGCTGAACCAGTTTAGTGGGGTGTGGGGTGCTTCTGATGCCATATGACTCCAGTTTGTTGAGAAGAATCTTGTGGTCTATGACATCAAATGCCTTGGACAGATCTAGGAAGATCCCAACTGCTTTTTGTTTTTTGCCTCAAGCATCTAGGGTGGAGTGTAAATACTCATATATGGCAGTTGTCGTGGATTTGTTTTTTCTGAATACGTGGGTTTGTTGAAGCATTGTAACAGTTTTTAACAATATTTTCATAGTAATTGTTGAAGATACCTGCAATTTCTTGTGGATTAGTAACTCTGGTGGTGTTGTAGATCAGGATAGTGTTTTCATGTTTACGTGGCTGTTGATTTGTTTCGTCCCTTATAATGTTCCACACTGTCTTGGTTTTGCTTGAGGATGATGCCATATAGTTGTCATTTGCTGTTTGCTTTGTCAGTACTATGACTTTTTTAAGGATTTTGACATAATGCTTGATGTATCTTTCTTCAGATGAGGTGGGGATGGTGTTGTTATTTTTTAGATACCTCAACAGATATCTCTTCCTTCTGCAGGAAATCTTTATACCAGTTGTTATCCATGGCTTCTTATTGGGTTCTTCTGATGTGGTGCATTTGAGTTTAAGAGGAAAGGCAATATAGAAATGATATAGAAATGTGTTTAGAAATGATTCCATTTTGTTGTCTGTATCGTCTGCTTCATACACTTTGTTCCATGTTTCTGCAGCTAAGGAATCATTGAAGATTTTCACGTTTCCATTGCTGTAGTTTCTTACTTTAGTTGTGTATTTGTTGTTGCAGTCCAAGGGGAGAACATTTGTAAGATATAGGACTTGGCCACAGTGATCACTATAGCCTGTGTCCAGAGGTTCGACTCTGTGGTAGGGACAGTTTACAAATAACTGGTCAAGTGTGGTTTTGGTGTTGTTTTTGCACCTTGTGGGGAATGTTACTGTGGGATTCAGACTGAATGAGTTAGTGGGATTCAGTAGGGATCCTTTCACATGCCCTGTAGACTGGAAATCAACATTGAAATCACCACATAAAATTAGTACCTTTTCGTTTTGTGAAGTTATTAAAGATAAAAGTTATTTAAGATAATATTAAAGATAAGAGTTATTAAAGATAATTGTGCATGACAAAAGTACCTGCTGGTACAGGGAAGTTGGGTTGGATATCCATAGATGCTCATGTGCCACTGAAGAGAATGTGTGATTGAGCCACTGCAGAATAATAATGCATTAGATGATATGCATTGTTCGATATGAAGGAGCATTGCACCCATAATGAAAGTTAATGGGAAACAGATGATTACAGCAAGCTTTGATAGCCTCAGGATAGATGAAGTAAATCTCCTAAAAGGATTAATTCTGGTTAGTTTGGAGATACTTGAGGATAAAGATATTAACAGCTCACAAGGTGACTGAAGCATCAAACAAACCATCAATGCGTCTACACTATGCGCCGAGATTCATCACTTGAAAGACAGTGAATGGGAAGCCATGGGAACTTTGCTGTTAGGATATTCAGGTTTATTCAGTTCAGGTGGTCCACTACCATCAACTCTTATCACAAAAAACTGCATACCAAGAAGAGAAAATCCACCAGTTGAAAGGACACCATAGACAATAGTGAAACACCTACAGCCACTAGTAGACAAAATTTATAGATCAGCAATTACATGAGGATATTTTCATGCAAAGTGATAGCCCATGGTGGGCAAATATTATTATTGTACCTAAAATGTCAGTTGACGATACTCGAAAATATCGATTGTGAGTGAATAAACTACAACAGATACAAAGCTGATCCCGAACATCACAGATACATTACATAACTTATGAAGATGTAAATATTTTTCAATAATTGATCTTAGAAGAGGTTATCACCAACTAGAAGTGTTTCCCAAAGGCAAAATAGCTTTCTCAACAACTTGTGGTCATTACCAATATTGAAAAATGCCATTTGAATTGAAATATAATCCATCTACATTCCAGTGCGTATTAGATGAGACACTCTGTGGATTAAAACCAAGGATCTGTATTGTATATCTTGACGACATACTCCTGTATTCAAGAACTACAGAGGATCACGTTAAACATTTGGATGAAGTATTTAGTAGATTGAGGGCAGCACAACATACTCTCAGTGTGGAGAAATGCCATCCTGCTCAGACACAAGGACATTATCTTGGGAACATTATGAGTGAAGATGGTATGAGGGTGGATCCTCAACTTTGCAATAAGTGATTTTCCAGTGGCACAAACTGCTAAGCAATTCTGATAGGAAAAGTGAACTAGAAGCATTGTTAACAACATATACCTTAGAATCAGCGATCAATTTCCCTACACGTATAGCTCAGGACAGTAGTACTCTAATAGATAATGTATTTGTACAGCAAGATGATGTAGAACAAACACATGCTTTCCCTGTGGTAAATGGATTACCATGATGCACAACTGATTAACTTACAAAACCTAACAGGGTGTACACTTCAGAAATCATTAAGTAAAAGTGTGAGGGTGCTCAACCCAGTATCTATAGATCACTTCAGGGAAAGTTTAGGAAATGTAAACTGGGAAGATGTATCTAATGAGCCAAATGCTAATGATAAACGCAGCATATTTCTTGATAAATTTATATCCCTTTTTGAACATTGTTTTCCAAAGAAAGTTGCTAAATGTAACACCACAAACTTTTCAAAGAAACCTTGGATTACTACAGGTATTAAAGTTTCTTCAGAAATAAAAAGAAAACTGTATGAGACAGCAAGAACTAGTAAAGATCCAGAGGTAGTTTTACACTATAAAAACTATTGTAACATACTGAGAAAAGTTGTAAGGAAATCAAGAAATATGTATTTTAGAGAAGAAATTAACAACTCCCACAAGAAAATCAAATCAACATGGAATGTTGTTAGAAGGAAGACAGGAAAAGTAACCACTGGGGTAGGTAGTATTACTGTTAAAGAGAATGAGACCATCTTAACCAACGGTACACAGGTAGCCAATGTATTTAACAAACACTTCTTAAGTGTAGGAGAAAAAATTGGTGAGAATAGTTCAAAAGAAAAAGCCAGGCAGTACATGGAAGAGTCAGTTTTGAAAAATTTTAGTCAGATTAAGTTTCATCTAACAACCTCTTGTGAAATAAGGAAAATTATTAAATCTTTGAAAAATAAATGTTCTGCTGGAATAGATGACATCTCTAACAAGTTATTAAAACAATGTGGAGCAATTACCGCTGATATTTGAGTCACATATGTAATGCACCACTGACTCAGGGTATTTTTCCAGACAGGTTAAAATATGCTGTTGTCAGGCCTCTCTACAAAAAGGGGGAAACCACAGATGTCAATAATTACTGGCCACTATCCTTGCTTACAGAATTTTCAAAAATCTTTGAGAAAGTAATGTACTGTTAGAGTGGTTAGCCATCTCAACAGTAATGGGATACTTAGTAAATCACAGTTCGGATTTCAGAAATGCTGTTCCACTGAGACAGCAATATACAATTTCACTGTCCACATAATAGAGTCTTTAAATAGTAAAATGTCACCAGTAGGAATATTCTGTGACTTATCCAAAGCATTTGATTGTGTGAACCATGACATTATGTTAGAGAAATTACAATTCTATGATATAAATGGAACAGCATATGAGTGGTTTAAGTCATATCTACAGAACAGGAAGCAAAAAGTCTCTTTATATGCTTCAAGTGATTCAAAGGAGTTTGCCACTTCATCTAACTGGGGTGAAATTACATTAGCTGTTCCACAACGGTCGATCATGGGTCCCCTCCTGTTCTTGATATATGTGAATGACCTCCCTTCTTATGTGAAACAAGATGCTGAACTGACACTGTTTGCTGGTGGTACAAGCATAATTATTAATCCAGTAAAAGTAAGTCCGATAGAAAATGATACAAATAAGGTCTTTGGAAAAGTTATTAATAGGTTTTCTGCGAATGGGCTTGTTCTGAACTTTGAAAAAACACAGAACATCCAACTTTCTGCTGCAAAAAATATAATTTCTTCAATAAACATAACACATCAAAAGAAGTCAGTAGCCAGGGTAAAGCATACAAAGTTTTTGGGTGTACATATAGATAAGAATATTAATTGGAAAATTCATATTTTGGATCTCCTAAAGTGACTATGTTCAGCAACTTTTGCAATCAGAATAATTGCCAATTCTGAGGATGTAGAAATTAGCAAGCTAACATACTTTGCAAACTTCCTTCTTTGATGTCATACGGAATAATATTCTGGGGCAACTCAAGGTATTCACTGCTCAAAAGAAAGTAGTTACAATAATGTGTGGGGTTCATAGGGTAAGATAGATACTGCCTACAGGAAAATTAAAGATACCTTTGGAGAAAAGAGAACCACTTGTATGAATATCAAGCGCTCAGATGGAAACCCAGTTCTAAGCAAAGAAGGGAAAGCAGAAAGGTGGAAGGAGTATACAGAGGGTCTATACAAGGGCGATGTACTTAAGGACAATATTACGGAAATGGAAGAGGATATAGATGAAGATGAAATGGGAGATATGATACTGCATGAAGAGTTTGACAGAGCACTGAAAGACCTGAGTCGAAACAAGGCCCCGGGAGTAGACAACATTCCATTAGAACTACTGACAGCCTTGGAAGAGCCAGTCATGACAAAACTCTACCCTCTGGTGAGCAAGATGTACGAGACAGGCAAAATACCCTCAGACTTCAAGAAGAATATAATTATTCCAATCCCAAAGAAAGTAGGTGTTGACAGATGTGAAAATTACCGAACTATCAGTTTAATAAGTCACAGCTGCAAAATACTAACACGAATTCTTTACAGATGAATGGAAAAACTAGTAGAACCCGACCTTGGGGAAGATCAGTTTGGATTCCGTAGAGGCAATACTGACCCTACAACTTATCTTAGAAGCTAGATTAAGGAAAGGCAAAGCTATGTTTCTAGCATTTGTAGACTTAGAGAAAGCTTTTGACAATTTTGACTGGAATACTCTCTTTCAAATTCTGAAGGTGGCAGGGGTAAAATTTAGGGAGCGAAAGGCTATTTACAATTTGTATGGAAACCAAGTGGCAGTTATAAGAGTTGAGGGGCATGAAAGGGAAGCAGTGGTTGGGAAGAGAGTGAGACAGGGTTGTAGCCTCTCCCTGATGTTATTCAATCTGTATATTGAGCAAGCAGTGAAGGAAACAAAAGAAAAATTCCGAGTAGGCATTAAAATCCATGGAGAAGAAATAAAAACTTTGAGGTTTGCCAATGGCATTGTAATTCTGTCTGAGACAGCAAAGGACTTGGAAGAGCAATTGAATGGAATGGATAGTGTCTTGAAGGGAGGATATAAGATGAACATCAACAAAAGCAACACGAGGATAATGGAATGTAGTCGAATTAAGTCAGGTGATGTTGAGGTTATTAGATAAGGAAATGTGACACTTCAAGTAGTAAAGGAGTTTTGCTATTTGGGGAGGAAAATAACTGATGATGGTCGAAGTAGATAGGATATAAAATGTAGACTGGCAATGGGAAGGAAAGCGTTTCTGAAGATGAGAAATTTGTTAACATCGAGTATTGATTTAAGAGTTAGGAAGTCGTTTCTGAAAGTATTTGTATGGAGTGTAGCCATGTATGGAAGTGAAACGTGGACGATAAATAGTTTGGACAAGAAGAGAATAGAAGCTTTCGAAATGTGGTGCTACAATAGAATGCTGAAGATTAGATGGGTAGATCACATAACTAATGAGGAGGTGTTGAATAGGATTGGGGAGAAGAGAAGTTTGTGGCACAACTTGACTAGAAGAAGGGATCGGTTGGTAGGACATGTTCTGAAGCATCAAAGGATCACCAATTTAGTATTGGAGGGCAGCATGGAGGGTAAAAATCGTAGAGGGAGACCAAGAGATGAATACACTAAGCAGATTCAGAAGGATGTAGGCTGCAGTAGGTACTGGGAGATGAAGAAGCTTGCACAGGATAGAGTAGCATGGAGAGCTGCATCAAACCAGTCTCAGGACTGAAGACCACAATAACAACAACAACAACAACAACACACTATCCTTTACTTAACCTATCTTTGGCTTAGAAAGATAGTAAAATATGCTGCTATAAAACTTTTTGATAAATTACCAGATGTCGGTTAGACCGCCAGTGAGCGAGCACTTCGATTTCCTGCTGCTAATAAGGCGAGTACACCGTTCGCTTGTTACACATTTTTGCGAGCTTCAAACAGGTACAACTTATTTTTTCAGTTATCTGGGTAGTTACTATTTTATTTTTGTAATTTCTTGCATGTTTGAGTGCCTACTAGACACAACCGTTTATTTTAATAACAGTGTAGTGTACAGTATCGCCGTTGCTATCGACCCTCGTATCGTACAGGCTTTTGTTTGTTTGGTTAGAACAGCTCAGTGTCGGTTAGACCGCCAGTGAGCGAGCACTTCGATTTCCTGCTGCTAATAAGGCGAGTACACCGTTCGCTTGTTACACATTTTTGCGAGCTTCAAACAGGTACAACTTATTTTTTCAGTTATCTGGGTAGTTACTATTTTATTTTTGTAATTTCTTGCGTGTTTGAGTGCCTACTAGACACAACCGTTTATTTTAATAACAGTGTAGTGTACAGTATCGCCGTTGCTATCGACCCTCGTATCGTACAGGCTTTTGTTTGTTTGGTTAGAACAGCTCAGTGTCGGTTAGACCGCCAGTGAGCGAGCACTTCTATTTCCTGCTGCTAATAAGGCGAGTACACCGTTCGCTTGTAGGGTAAACATAGCCATGTGTAGGGACTGTGGTTGTTGTGAGCGGACGCAAGGAGAATTGGCCACTCTTCGGGGGCAGGTGGAGGCTTTGTCTGTTAGGCTCATCGAGCTCGAGGCGCAGGCGTCGGCTCGTAGTGGCGTTGGGGCAACTGTGGTGAGACCTATGCCTACTTCGGTGGCCTTGGAATCACATGGAACCCCTGATGTCGCTGCGTCTTCCGGCAGTGAGCATCTTACCGGTCAGCCATCACTCCAGGGTGAATGGCGGACAGTGGTGGGCTCGCGCGTGCCTGGCCGAAAGGCGAAGGTGGGATCTGGCCGCGTGGCAGCTGCCTTACCCCTTTCCAACAGGTACGGGGTGCTTCCTAGTGGTGATGACATCGTTTCCGAGCCACCACAGGATGCCTCGCCTGTTGGGCCAGTGGCCGATTCTCCGGCAAGGTCCCGACAGTCACAGAGGGCGGGTCTATTAGTTATAGGGAGCTCCAACGTTAGGCGGGTTATGGAGCCCCTTAGGAAAATAGCGGGTAGGTCGGGGAAGAATGCCAGTGTGCACTCGGTGTGCTTGCCGGGGGGTCTCGTCCGTAATGTGGAGGAGGCCCTTCCGGCAGCTATTGAACGCACTGGGTGTGACCGGCTGCAGATAGTAGCACATGTCGGAACGAATGACGCCTGCCGCTTGGGTTCTGAGGCCATCCTTGGTTCCTTCCGGCGGCTGGCTGATTTGGTGAAGACAACCAGCATCGCACGCGGAGTGCAAGCTGAGCTTAATATCTGCAGCATAGTGCCCAGAGTCGATCGCGGTCCTCTGGTTTGGAGCCGTGTGGAGGGTCTAAACCAGAGGCTCAGACGACTCTGCGACTATAATGGTTGCAAATTCATCGACCTCCGTTATTGGGTGGAGAACTGTAGGGCCCCCCTAGACAGGTCAGGCGTGCACTACACACCGGAAGCAGCTACTAGGGTAGCAGAGTACGTGTGGCGTGCACACGGGGGTTTTTTAGGTTAGAGGGACCCCCCCTTGGGCGAAACGATAAAATACCTGACGGCTTACCAGAGAGGACATTATCATCGATGATAAAGAACGTCCGTCCTCAGAGACCAAAAACAGGAAAAGTCAACGTAATATTGGTAAACTGCAGGAGTATCCAGGGCAAGGTTCCTGAATTAGTATCTCTTATTGAAGGAAATAGTGCGCATATAGTATTAGGAACGGAAAGTTGGTTAAAACCGGAAGTGAACAGTAACGAAATCCTAGACACAGAATGGAATATATACCGCAAGGATAGGATAAACGCCAATGGTGGAGGAGTATTTATAGCAGTAAAGAATTCAATAATATCCAGTGAAGTTATTAGCGAATGCGAATGTGAAATAATCTGGGTTAAGTTAAGTATCAAAGGTGGGTCAGATATGATAGTCGGATGCTTCTATAGACCACCTGCATCAGCAACCGTAGTAGTTGAGCGCCTCAGAGAGAACCTGCAGAACGTCGTGAAGAAGTTTCGTGATCATACTATTGTAATAGGGGGAGACTTCAATCTACCAGGTATAGAATGGGATAGTCACACAATCAGAACTGGAGCCAGGGACAGAGACTCTTGTGACATTATCCTGACTGCCTTGTCCGAGAATTACTTCGAGCAGATAGTTAGAGAACCAACTCGTGAAGCTAACGTTTTAGACCTCATAGCAACAAATAGATCGGAACTTTTCGACTCCGTGAATGTAGAAGAGGGTATCAGTGATCATAAGTCAGTGGTTGCATCAATGACTACAAGTGTAATAAGAAATGCCAAGAAAGGAAGGAAAATATATTTGCTTAACAAGAGTGATAGGGCACAAATCGCAGAATATCTGAGTGACCACCATCAAACGTTCATTTCTGAGGAAGAGGATGTGGAACAAAAATGGAAAAAATTCAGAAACATCGTCCAGTACGCCTTAGATAAGTTCGTACCGACTAAGGTCCAAAGCGAGGGGAAAGATCCACCGTGGTATAACAATCATGTACGAAAGGTACTACGGAAACAAAGAAAGCTTCATCATAGGTTTAAGAGTAGTCGAATCATAGCTGATAAGGAAAAGCTGAACGAAGCGAAAAAGAGCGTAAAGAGAGCAATGAGAGAAGCATTCAACGAATTCGAACATAAAACATTGGCAAACAATCTAAACAAGAACCCTAAAAAGTTTTGGTCATATGTAAAATCGGTAAGCGGATCTAAATCCCCTATTCAGTCACTCGTTGACCACGATGGCACCGAAACAGAGGACGACCGAAGAAAGGCAGAAATACTGAATTCAGTGTTCCGAAACTGTTTCACTGCGGAAAATCGTAACACGGTCCCTGACTTCAGCCGTCGCACGGACGCCAAAATGGAAAATATTGAAATAAACGATATCGGAATTGAAAAACAACTGCTATCACTTAGTAGCGGAAAAGCATCCGGACCAGACGAGATACCCTTAAGATTCTACAGTGATTATGCTAAAGAACTTGCCCCCTTTTTATCAGCAATTTATCGTAGATCGCTGGAAGAACGTAAAGTACCTAGCGACTGGAAGAAAGCGCAGGTCGTTCCCATTTTCAAGAAGGGTCATAAATCAGATGCGAATAATTATAGGCCTATTTCGCTTACGTCAATCTGTTGTAGAATAATGGAACATGTTTTGTGTTCTCGTATTATGACGTTCTTAGATAATACAAATCTCCTTCATCATAACCAACATGGATTCCGCAAACAGAGATCATGTGAAACTCAGCTCGCCCTATTTGTCCAAGAAATTCACAGTGCCGTAGACACTGGCGAGCAGATTGATGCCGTATTCCTGGACTTCAGGAAGGCATTTGATACGGTTCCGCACTTACGTTTAGTGAAAAAAATACGAGCTTACGGAATATCGGACCAGGTTTGTGATTGGATTCAGGATTTCCTAGAAGAAAGAACACAACATGTCATTCTTAACGGTTCAAAATCTGCAGATGTAGAGGTAATTTCGGGAGTACCGCAGGGAAGCGTGATAGGACCTTTATTGTTTACAATATACATAAATGACTTAGTTGACAACATCGGTAGCTCCGTGAGGCTATTTGCAGATGACACGGTTGTCTACAAGAAAGTAGCAACATCAGAAGACTCGTACGTACTCCAGGAGGACCTGCAGAGGATTAATGCATGGTGCGACAGCTGGCAGCTTTCCCTAAACGTAGATAAATGTAATATAATGCGCATACATAGGGGCAGAAATCCATTCCAGTACGATTATGCCATAGGTGGTAAATCATTGGAAGCGGTAACGACCGTAAAATACTTAGGAGTTACTATCCGGAGCGATCTGAAGTGGAATGATCACATAAAACAAATAGTGGGAAAAGCAGGCGCCAGGTTGAGATTCATAGGAAGAATTCTAAGAAAATGTGACTCATCGACGAAAGAAGTAGCTTACAAAACGCTTGTTCGTCCGATTCTTGAGTATTGCTCATCAGTATGGGACCCTTACCAGGTTGGATTAATAGAAGAGATAGACATGATCCAGCGAAAAGCAGCGCGATTCGTCATGGGGACATTTAGTCAGCGCGAGAGCGTTACGGAGATGCTGAACAAGCTCCAGTGGCGGACACTTCAAGAAAGGCGTTACGCAATACGGAGAGGTTTATTATCGAAATTACGAGAGAGCACATTCCGGGAAGAGATGGGCAACATATTACTACCGCCCACATATATCTCGCGTAATGATCACAACGAAAAGATCCGAGAAATTAGAGCAAATACGGAGACTTACAAGCAGTCGTTCTTTCCACGCACAATTCGTGAATGGAACAGGGAAGGGGGGATCAGATAGTGGTACAATAAGTACCCTCCGCCACACACCGTAAGGTGGCTCGCGGAGTATAGATGTAGATGTAGATGTAGATGTAGATGAAATAAAATGTCTGACAGACAGCAGTAATAGTTTCAAAAACAAATCAAAATCATACCTGCTTGACAGCTCCTTCTATACCATAGATGAATTCTTGAATATGAGTAAATAAATCTGGATATATAATATATGCATTTTGTGCCATTCAAGGGAATGCGTATTTCTTGTGCTATTGACACGTTCCACATCTTAATGGTTTTCTGTGCTATTGATCAATGGAACACATAACTAACTAACAGCCATTTATGCTGTTATTATTGTAAGTTCGTGAAAGGATTCACTGAAACTGCATGGTCATTAACAAAGCTGCTACAAAAATGTGTTAGTTTCAAAGGGACAACACGGTATCAAGAAGCATTCAAAAAACTTATGCAGATATTAATATCAGATCCTGTATTAATATTCCCTGACTTTGAACAGGAATTCATACTTTTGTGTGATTCCTCCAACAATACTTTGGGTTGTATTTTAAGTCAGAATGTTGATGGAAAAGAACATCCAGATGATTGAATAAGGCTGAAACTAATTATTCAACAACTGAAAAAGAAATGTTTGCCTTTATTTTGGAATCTCCTATTTTCACTGCCATTTGTCTGGTATCGAAAGGCACAGAAGTTGAATATGCACCTGAGGGTATGGACCAGGATACCCACTAGGGGTGTCTGTGCTCTGGTGTACTTGGGTCACGAGTCTCCCGATGCAAGTACCATGTGAAGTACGTGGCCAATTGCGTTTCCCATGGTCATGTATTTATGCAGCCGCATGGCACTACCCTAGCAGTCTGGTACTCAACATAGTTCGCTTGTGCATCTCAACCATACTGTGTTCCAGTTCCATGTACATATTGTCGATGTTTGGAGTTTTCCTGCAGTGTTTTTGTCTCCCCGTGTCTACCCCCAGTTCTTGCTTGCTTGCCTCATATTGTGTCCTGGTTTGTCGTAGAGTCTGTCATCCACTGCTTGTTCATCTGCCCTGTCTGTTCATTGTAAGGGATACCTCTGGTGGCTCCCCCACCTGGTGACTTTGGGTCTCGATTCTCCATGGTGAACCACTCACCAGTCGCTCAGCTATGATTTTGGCAATGTGGTAAAAGGTTCAGTAGTATGGAGGCTAAGTTGGTTAAGTTGGTCTGTCTCCTGGAGGAACAGCAGCAGTTCATGCAGCAACAGCAATGCCAGTTAGATGTCTTACAGCAATCCTTGCAGTTGCTAATGGACAAAGTCAGGGCGCGGGACACCCTTCTGCATCAGCTCCCGGGCATCATGGTTTCTCGCTTCCCCACATGTGCCATCGTTCCTACCCATAACGACACCAAGGAAGACTGGCAAACATACTTCCATTCCCTGAAACAACATTTCACAGCATTTCAGGTCATGGATGACTCCCAACATCGGTCATTATTCTTGTCCTGGGCATCACCAGACATGTTCTTTCTGCTCTGTATGTTGGCACCGTTGTCAGACCCTGTGGCTCTCTCCTTTGATAAGATATGTGTGCTGCTGACTGACTACTGTTCCCAGTGGTACCATGTCATGGCATCTTGGTTTAACTTCCACCAGTAACATAAACAGCCTGGTCACTCATACCACTCTTGGCTCACAGACTTGCAGGGTCTCAGCCAAAATGTGATATCACTTGCACCAATCAGCATTGCAAGGCATCATATGCAGACTGATTGATTCATGATGTTGTCATCAACTATCACCTGACTCCAAAGTCCACACGGCTGCATTGAAACTCGATAAACCCACACTGGGAGACATTCTGTGCATAGCCCACTCCTTTGAAATCACACAAACAGTGAATGAGCATCTTATGGCAAGGCTAGAGGTGGCAGCAGTAGAGTCTTCCCTGCAGGCATCTCCCTCAAGCCGTCAGCATGGTACAGCCCACAGAGACCAATGTATATCAAGACTTCTCCTCGTCTGACGTCTCTCTGGCCTGGGAGTCACTAGTTTCCCCTCATCGGCAGTCACATGGGTCACTTCCATCTTGCCCACAGTGCATTCCAGGGCACTCTTGTGCAGACTGCCCCATCACTGGAAGATGCGTATGCTTTGTCAGAAAGATCTGTCTATCACAGCTGCCCAACCTGCTCCTGCCCCTCATCCATGGGGCATCAGGATACCATGCACATGCTGCTATCAATCGTCCCACTGAACATCTCATTGATTCCTCACGCTCCACATTTTTAACATGGATGTTCCTTTCCAGGTCGATATGTGGACCACCATCTCCTTGATCAGTATGGTGACATATACATGCCTGGGTTCCCCGGAGCTGTCTCTCACCTCTCGGTGATTAGTCACATACGGTCACAGTTCTATCCCCCTCCGAAAGCAGTTTTCAATCCAGGCTACCTACAAACATGTTCCCCGGCTCTTGACCCTACTGGTGGTTGACCATCTCTTGGCCTCAAACATTTTTGAACTCTGTGCTTTAACTATGTTTGACTTTTTGATTTCTGATGTTTAAGGACGTTTCCACTGTCATACCGTTCCAGAACCTCGAACATCTATGCTCGGTCCATCCCTCTCTGTTTCACTCTGACTTAGGGTGGGTTTTGGACTTCCAGGCACACATTGCTCTCTGTTCAGATGCTCAGCCACAGCCCCTTGGTTGTGGCGGCTGACACTTCGACCTATGGTACTGGGACACTCCTGGCTCACAGGACTGCAACTGCTGTGTTCAGATGCAGGCTGAGTTGGCATCCCTTCGCTCCCAGCTTCAGGCAGTGTTGGCTTCGGTCACACAGCTTGAGGCTGTTGCCAATGGGCATCACTGTGGGGGTCCGGATGGGGGTTTGTCGGGGACGGCCAGCTCATCCCACGCATCCCTTGATCGGACTACGACTGTGGTTGCCCGGGATACTGCCCGCATTGAGGCTGATCCCTCACCTGTGGTAGAGTGGGAGGTCGTTTCAAGGTGTGGCAGGGGGCGAAAGACATTCCGGAGGGCTGAACAGAAAGCCTCTCCAGTTTGACTGACGAACCCGTTTCAGGCTCTGTCTCAGGCTGATACTGATCTTCGGCCTGACACGGCTGCTTGTCCTGTTCCAGAGGTTGCCCCTCAGTCTGCAAGATCCGGGCAGTTGCAGAGGGTGGGCTTACTGGTAGTTGGGAGCTCCAACGTCAGGCGCGTAATGGGGCCCCTTAGGGAAATGGCAGCAAGAGAGGGGAAGAAAACCAATGCGCACTCCGTGTGCATACCGGGGGGAGTCATTCCAGATGTGGAATGGGTCCTTCCGGATGCCATGAAGGGTACAGGGTGCACCCATCTGCAGGTGGTCGCTCATGTCGGCACCAATGATGTGTGTCGCTATGGATCGGAGGAAATCCTCTCTGGCTTCCGGCGGCTATCTGATTTGGTGAAGACTGCCAGTCTCGCTAGCGGGATGAAAGCAGAGCTCACCATCTGCAGCATCGTCGACAGGACTGACTGCGGATCTTTGGTACCGAGCCGAGTTGAGGGTCTGAATCAGAGGCTGAGACGGTTCTGCGACCGTGTGGGCTGCAGATTCCTCGACTTGCGCCATAGGGTGGTGGGGTTTCGGGTTCCGCTGGATAGATCAGGAGTCCACTACACGCAACAAGCGACTACACGGGTAGCAGGGGTTGTGTGGCGTGGGCTGGGCGGTTTTTTAGGTTAGATGGCCTTGGGCAAGTAGAGAAAGGGCAACAGCCTCAACGGGTGCGGGGCAAAGTCAGGACATGCGGGGACCAAGCAGCAATCGGTATTGTAATTGTCAACTGTCGAAGCTGCGTTGGTAAAGTACCGGAATTTCAAGCGCTGATAGAAAGCACCGAAGCTGAAATCGTTATAGGTGCAGAAAGCTGGCTTAAGCCAGAGATAAATTCTGCTGAAATTTTTACAAAGGTACAGACGGTGTTTAGAAAGAATAGATTGCATGCAACCGGTGGTGGAGTGTTCGTCGCTGTTAGTAGTAGTTTATCCTGTAGTGAAGTAGAAGTGGATAGTTCCTGTGAATTATTATGGGTGGAGGTTACACTAAACAACCGAACTAGGTTAATAATTGGCTCCTTTTACCGACCTCCCGCCTCAGCAGCAGTAGTGGCAGAACAACTGAGAGAAAATTTGGAATACATTTCAGATAAATTTTCTCAGCATGTTATAGTCTTAGGTGGAGATTTCAATTTACCAGATATAGACTGGGACACTCAGATGTTTAGGACGGGTGGTAGGGACAGAGCATCGAGTGACATTATACTGATTGCACTATCCAAAAATTACCTCGAGCAATTAAACAGAGAACCGACTCGTGGAGATAACATCTTGGACCTACTGATAACAAACAGACCCGAACTTTTCGACTCTGTATGTACAGAACAGGGAATCAGTGATCATAAGGCCGTTGCAGCATCCCTGAATATGGAAGTTAATAGGAATATAAAAAAAGGGAGGAAGGTTTATCTGTTTAGCAAGAGTAATAGAAGGCAGATTTCAGACTACCTAACAGATCAAAACGAAAATTTCTGTTCCGACACTGACAATGTTGAGTGTTTATGGAAAAAGTTCAAGGCAATCGTAAAATGCGTTTTAGACAGGTACGTGCCGAGTAAAACTGTGAGGGACGGGAAAAACCCACCGTGGTACAACAACAAAGTTAGGAAACTACTGCGAAAGCAAAGAGAGCTCCACTCCAAGTTTAAACGCAGCCAAAACCTCTCAGACAAACAGAAGCTAAACGATGTCAAAGTTAGCGTAAGGAGGGCTATGCGTGAAGCGTTCATTGAATTCGAAAGTAAAATTCTATGTACCGACTTGACAGAAAATCCTAGGAAGTTCTGGTCTTACGTTAAATCAGTAAGTGGCTCGAAACAGCATATCCAGACACTACGGGATGATGATGGCATTGAAACAGAGGATGACACGAGTAAAGCTGAAATACTAAACACCTTTTTCCAAAGCTGTTTCACAGAGGAAGACCGCACTGCAGTTCCTTCTCTAAATCCTCGCACAAACGAAAAAATGGCTGACATCGAAATAAGTGTCCAAGGAATAGAAAAGCAACTGGAATCACTCAATAGAGGAAAGTCCACTGGACCTGACGGGATACCAATTCGATTCTACACAGAGTACGCGAAAGAAATTGCCCCCCTTCTAACAGCCGTGTACCGCAAGTCTCTAGAGGAACGGAGGGTTCCAAATGATTGGAAAAGAGCACAGATAGTCCCAGTCTTCAAGAAGGGTCGTCGAGCAGATGCGCAAAACTATAGACCTATATCTCTTACGTCGATCTCTTGTAGAATTTTAGAACATGTTTTTTGCTCACGTATCATGTCATTTCTGGAAACCCAGAATCTACTATGTAGGAATCAACATGGATTCCGGAAACAGCGATCGTGTGAGACCCAACTCGCCTTATTTGTTCATGAGACCCAGAAAATATTAGATACAGGCTCCCAGGTAGATGCTATTTTTCTTGACTTCCGGAAGGCGTTCGATACAGTTCTGCACTGTCGCCTGATAAACAAAGTAAGAGCCTACGGAATATCAGACCAGCTGTGTGGCTGGATTGAAGAGTTTTTAGCAAACAGAACACAGCATGTTGTTATCAATGGAGAGACGTCTACAGACGTTAAAGTAACCTCTGGCGTGCCACAGGGGAGTGTTATGGGACCATTGCTTTTCACAATATATATAAATGATTTAGTAGATAGTGTCGGAAGTTCCATGCGGCTTTTCGTGGATGATGCTGTAGTATACAGAGAAGTTGCAGCATTAGAAAATTGTAGCGAAATGCAGGAAGATCTGCAGCGGATAGGCACTTGGTGCAGGGAGTGGCAACTGACCCTTAACATAGACAAATGTAATGTATTGCGAATACATAGAAAGAAGGATCCTTTAATGTATGATTATATGATAGCGGAACAAACACTGGTAGCAGTTACTTCTGTAAAATATCTGGGAGTATGCGTGCGGAACGATTTGAAGTGGAATGATCATATAAAATTAATTGTTGGTAAGACGGGTACCAGGTTGAGATTCATTGGGAGAGTGCTTAGAAAATGTAGTCCATCAACAAAGGAGGTGGCTTACAAAACACTCGTATGACCTATACTTGAGTATTGCTCATCAGTGTGGGATCCGTACCAGATCGGTCTGACGGAGGAGATAGAGAAGATCCAAAGAAGAGCGGCGCGTTTCATCACAGGGTTATTTGGTAACCGTGATAGCGTTACGGAGATGTTTAATAAACTCAAGTGGCAGACTCTGCAAGAGAGGCGCTCTGCATCGCAGTGTAGCTTGCTCACCAGGTTTCGAGAGGATGCGTTTCTGGATGAGGTATCGAATATATTGCTTCCCCCTACTTATTCCTCCCGAGGAGATCACGAATGTAAAATTAGAGAGATTAGAGCACGCACGGAGGCTTTCAGACAGTCGTTCTTCCCACGAACCATACGCGACTGGAACAGGAAAGGGAGGTAATGACAGTGGCACGTAAAGTGCCCTCCGCCACACACCGTTGGGTGGCTTGCGGAGTATCGATGTAGATGTAGATGTAGATGTAGAATGAAAATGGCTCTGAACAGCCAATTGTGTATGCATACAAGATGCTATCCCCAGCACAGAGGAACTATTCTCAGATTGAGAAAGAGGATCTTGTAATTGTGTTTGCCATTCAAAATTTTCACATATACCTATTTAGGACGAAGTTCAGTGTCCTCACTGATCACAATCCTTTAGTTACACTATTCGGCTCACACACACACAACTCCTCAAGTGAACTGCTCAACTTCTCCAGCGTTGGGTGCTGTTCTTACACAATACTTATGTTGTCCAATATAAGCCCACCGCTCAACACTCCAATGCAGATGCCTTGTCATGTCTCCCCCCAGGCCCTGATCCTGAGTTTGACCAGCAGGAAGTTCCCTGCTTTCACATTGATATGACCCGCCAAGATACACTGGATGGATCTCCCATCACGCCTGCATAGGTTGCCTCTGCCACACGCCAGGACCCCGTTCAGTAGCAGGTTCTCTGCTATGTGACCCACGATTGGCCCACTTATCTGAAGTCAGTCCCTAGCAGCACCTCTCACATAGGCTCTTGATTATGGTGGGTGTCCTTCTGCTGGCCACAGAGGTTGACGTGCATCGGGTTCTACAGTTGCTACACTGGTGACGCTGGGGGATGTATCAAATGATGGCATTGGCTTGCCAGTATATGTTTTGGCCTGGCATCAATGGTGACATTGAACACTTGGTCCATAGGTGCACAGTGTGTGCGTGACAGCAAGTCAGCCCTTCACAATCAATTGACCCTGGCCCATGCCTTGCTTGCCACGGGACCACATCCATTTTGATTTTGCGAGCCTGTTCTTGGGATCGATGGGGTTACTCACTGTGGGCTCAAGTGTCACTACCATAACCGGCCTTGTATCCCTCCACGGAATCTCACATCACCCGACCTCCTGCCTCCTGCCGGTGTGCACGAGGCCCTCAAGTCAGCCCCAGTGCCGACAGCTGCCAGCTCCCTGCAGCCACGCCAGCACTCCTTCCCGCATCCACAAGGATCAGAGGCGCCGTGCAATGCCCTGCCCTCTGGTGACATTTTGATGGATTCCATGGCCTACCCTCCCACCCCACCACTGGCTATTGATGACACAGGGTCTCCTTCTGTTCTCTCCTTCCACCCAATATGGCACTGTCTGGGGCATTTCCGCCCCTACACAAAGGTTTTGGGGGAGGGGGGGAGGGAGAAGGGATCTAGTGTCAGAAGGCAGAGAAGCTGAATGCACACAAAAAAGTATGGACCTGGATACCCATTAGGGGTCTTTGCGCTCCAGTGTGCCTGTATCGCGAGCCTCACCACATGAGTGCCCCACTCTCTGTACCACACGAAGTCTGCGGATAATCACGTTTCCCACGGTCTCATATTTAGGCAGCCGCACGGTGCTACCCTGGCAGTCTGGTTCTCGCTGTAGTTCACGTTCCATTTCCATATACATACTGTCATTGTTTGAAGTGTTCCTGCATTGTTGTTGTCTTGCCGTGTCTGTACCCAGTGCTTGGTTGCTTGCCTCAAGTTGTGTCCTGTTCGGTCATAGGGTCTGTCGTCCACTACTTGTTCATCTGTCCTGTCCGTTCGTTGTTAGTGATACCTCCGACAGCTTCCCCATCTGGCGGCTTTGTGTCTCCATTTTCCACAATGCAACGCTCACTGGTCACTTAGCTATGTGGTCAGAAATTCAAAGTGATAATAGACCACATGTCTTCAAAATCATTATTAGGATCCACGAGCATTAAAATTAAGTGAGGTTGACTATGAAGTAATTCTTACGTCAAGAATCGAACATACGAATGGTGATATCCTAAGCGTGAAGATAGCAGTTTTAGAAGTAGTAGGAGGAAGCCAGGCAGATTAGATAAAAGCACAATCAGCTGACAGTAAGTATGAATTGTTCGAAACACAACCTCAGTTTAAAACACAGGAAGGCTTGATATGCAGATCTACAAAGTGTAGTTCGTGCAGCACTGGGAATGGAAGTATTAGGTCAAGTATGTGACCACACCTTATCACGTCATGGAGGGAAAGAAAAAACTAAAGAACACGTAGTTGACAGATTTCTGTGGAAAACATATCTCAGTGATGTAGAACAATATGTAAGAAACTGCATCCCATCTGCACTAAAAGCAAATTGTAGTTACCAGAAAATTCAGTTACAGTGACTACTGGATGTTTTAGCTTATATGAAATTAATTCACTGTTAAAAATATTTAGATGTGGTAACCATCCCAGATTAGAAGGTAAGTGGGATAGCACAGGTCATGGTAAATAATTGGTTACTGAAATCTGGCATGCCAGAAACCATTATTGCAGACCAGCAAACGTATTTAGTATCTGAACTACTAAAACAGTTAGGTCGCGTACTGAAAATTGAGAAGTTACCTACCAGCCCATTACATTCTCAAATGACTGGATGAATGGAACGAGTTCACTGTACTTTATCCAAAATGTTTAGCCATTATGCAAATACACAGTGTGCAGATTGGGATGTATATTTAAGCTTTGTCGTCAGTGCAAATAATTCAAAAGTTCATACTGGTACTGATTTATTCATCGTACAAGATAATATACTGGAGAAAAATGCCATCACCTATTCATGTAGTTCAACCTAAACTGCATTCAAGGGTCAACCAGGGAAAAATTTTGTGAAGAAATTGAAAGAAATTTGGCAAAGTGTAAGATGTCCTAATAAAAAAGCTTTAGAGGAGCAAGAATGTATTGGGCAACATATAAGAAAACTGCCACAATATAAAATAGGACAGTGGGGATTACTATTTAACCATATGTCCTGAAGGGCAAAACAAAAGTCTTTAATGAAATTCTGTGAACCTTACCATCTTATCAAAATTATTTTGCCAGTCAATGTAAAATTAGAGTTGCCAACTAGAGGATCTCAAGTTCACGTAAGTAAAGTCAAACTGCTTAGATGTGAGATTGATGCAGTGTTACAGATTCCTTCAACTGCTGCAGAAAAAGAAGAGTTAGCAAGGAAAAAGAAATGTCAGAGAAACGTACCTTTCACATGATGTTCTACGAAATTGCAATTATTTAATGTCAAATACAAATAGGTTATTTGCTAGTTAATTAGGTTAGACTTAATTTTCTTTACTTGTCATGTTTTGCATTTATGTACTTATATAAAAAGGGAGAGGATTCCTTTTCTCTCCAGAATTAAAACTCTTGTATGAGAAATTAAGCCCTCAGTTCAAAAAATTAACAGAAGTAGTACCACAAACACTAATACATGGAAAATGAGATGGTTAGTTGCAGGAGGGAAACTGTTGAAAACTGTTTTTGGAACAGCAGGTAAAGAAAATACCAAAAATTTAAACAGTACAATTGTGAAATGAATACAAATATAAACTCATGAATGTTATTAGTTTCTAGATGGAGAAATGCTCATGTCATTATGTCTGTAGCAGACTTAAAATATTGTATTAGAGAAAATGTTATTTGTCCAACAAGGGTGATACAAATGAAGAACCTGTCATGTGAAATGTAGGTGTTCTTAGAGAATATGGAAGCAGTAAAATGCAAGAAGAAATTTTAGCTCCTCGCCAATATTCCAGAAAATTGGAGGTCACTGGATTTACTCCATATTTACCCCTTCAACAGTAATTATCACTTGTTATAAAAATGGTAAAACCAACCAGGATAATGAAACAAGAATTACAGGGTAATGAACTGTTAAGCAATGGAACTATATGAGAAATAACAGGAAGATAATTTCAGCTTCCAGGTACCATCATGGGCACAACAATGATAAATGTGTCCAATCAATGCTGTATTGGCCAGAGGACCCCTCCATACATATTACCTATACAGAACCTAACTTTTATTAATGGAACCTTAAATTCCACTTTGTTACAAGCTGTAGACGGATTAGTCAGAAAAAGGACAAATCTAGGTCTCTCAATTAATGCAACATGTGATACAGTATCATGAGAAATGTAGACAAAATACAATAATTTTCAGTGCATTAATGACAAACATAATATCAGTTCCAATCTTCATTTGCACAACTTACTTGTGAGTAAAGCATAAGATACGTCATTCAAATGAGGCAACTATCTATCACATACCTGTGGAATGATTACGAACTATTAATAAGCAATGTAAGTGGGTGGCAAGTGTAAATAGTGTATGCAACCAGAACAAAAAGACGAAGTATAGACTAATTAGTAATACACGAAAGAAAGTGAAAATTTGGGATGAGTTTATTTTAAAGAGAAGAGATATGTTATGACACAGAATAGTAAAAATTATTAAAACTCATTCACATTGCCACAGGCAAACTCAAGTCTTGTCAGAGACAGAGACAGAAGCAGGAAGCGAGCTAGCATGTCACAAGTGGATTAGGTGATTGATACATTAGAACACTGTCTCCTGAGTGAGTATATGCATTCAGCTGATAGGAGATTGCAATAGAAAACAAAGGAAGCAAGACAAACTTATCTACATCTACGGTTATACTCGCAAACTGCCGTAAGGTCGTGGCAGAGGGTATATCCCATTCTACCAGTCATTAGGGTTATACCCCATTCCATTCACATCAGGAGCACAGGAAGAATGGTTGTTTCAGTGCCTCTGTACTTGCACTATTTATTCTAATCTTATCCTCACAATCTCCATGTGAGTGATACGTAGGGGCTGTAGTTTATTCTTCAAATCCTTGGGTAAACAACTAGCTGTCAAATGTGAATTTCTACAACTGTCAGATAGTAAAAAATTTATTATAATACACATGCAACAACAAATTATTGAACAACTTTAAAACATTGACAAAAATAATATTATAACAAAGAACTATAGACAGCAACAATGGTTTACTCAAAGTTGGCATATGTCCATCTCCTTCAGGATATGTACTGATGAAGGCAATAAAGCCGAAATAAGCTTATACACTACAATAAAATATCAAGTAGCATACTGTTTTCCAGTTCTCTGCATAATGACCTACTATGTCATAACATATGCTGCAGGCCCCACAGTAAGGAAACTTCATTAATAGACTTTCTTGGGATAGTTTACATCTATCTTCAGGAGTCTTCCAGTTCAGTTCCTTCAGTATCACTGTGATACTGCCCACCAGTCAAACAAACCTGCAACCATCCATGCTGCCCCTCTCTGTATACATTCAATATCCCTGTTAGTCCTATTTTGTATGGGTCCCATACACTTGAGCAATATTCTAGACCCCGTTGCATGAATGATTAGTAAGCAATCTCCTTTGTAGACTGATTGCACTTCCCCACAGTCTACCAACTGCTTTGCTCACACCTGAACCTATGCGATCATTCAATTTCATTCACTACAAAGTGTTACACCCAAGAATTTGTGTGAGTTGGCTGATTCCAACAATGACTTACTGATATTATAGTCATAGGATACTATGTTCTTTGTTCTGTGAAGTGCACAATTTTACATTTCTGAACATTTAAATCAAGTTACCAATCTTTGCACCAGTTTGAAATCTTATCAACATCTGACTGAATATTTATGCAGCTCCTTTCAGACAACTGCATCATCTGCAAAAGGTCTGAGGTTACTATTAATTTTGTCTGCAGGGTCTTTGATATACAACATGAACAGTGAAGGTCCCAATACACTTCCCTGGGGCACAACTGAAATTACTCCTACATCTGACAATGGTTCTCCATCCAAGATAACATGCTGCATTCTCCCTACCAAAAAGTCCTCAATCCAGCCACAAATTTCACTTGATATGCCACATGAGGGTAGGTGTGGTACAAGTCAATTGTTTTTTGGAAAACAAGAAAAACTGCATCTACCAGACTGCCCTGATCCAAATCTTACAGTATTTCATCTGAGACAAGTGTGAACTGGGTTTCACATGGCTGATGTTTTTGGAATCCATGGTTGCCGGTATTCAGGAGGTAATTCCGTTCAAGATACTTCATTATATTCATTAGCTCATAAGACACACTGCAAGAAAATCTCTTTCATAACAGCTCAAAGTGAGGAATATCCAACGCCATTAGCAACCTGTGAAGTGAATATACCTGAACAAGGGGAACATATGCAGTCATTATGAAATGATCTTGCATAATAGCCTCATTCTAGCTCTCTTTAAATACCCCAGTTCTCCAGCTCTCATGATGAACCTTTCATTGGGACTGATGGCTTCACAATAATAGCATTCAATTCTATGATTACAATGCTGTAGTGAATCTACGTCTTAGATGCTCCAGCACACATTATGATCTAGCAAAAGACGCACTCAAGATGATGGCCTTCATCTGATGAACTTCATACTGCTCAACAACTACCATTTACTGGTGGAGAAACTGACTGTCTTCCAGCAACACCAGATCGCAGAGTGCTACCAGCATGGACATCAATGTGGAAGACAGCAACAGGACCTCCTGGGATCCATATTCCTGTTCAACATTCAGGTACCTTTGGTGTTGAAATCTACGAAGGGTTAGGGAGGAGACTAGCCAGCCACACAACTCCCAACACCAGATACATTGCAGAGCGACCATCAAGGGTAAAATACTGAGTGGGACTGAGAATATTCCAGCAGCAAGTGTGCATACTTTGTTTTGGGCAATGGCCTAGCCTGCGGATGGTAACCTGCCGTGGTGCCAGGGTTGCTGACAACTTTCCCCACCTGTGCATAGACCTGACTCGATGGACAGCAGTAAGAATCCAACACAAGTGAGGTGTATGAGAGGTTGTGACATTCGCCTGCTTTATTTTTTCATTGATAGTCCTCGGTGTCAATGTTCTGCGTTGTTATACTGACTGAAAAAGAGGCGTGGAAGTTCAACACTGACTACTGTAAATGATGTAGCCAACAGTTGCACAGTTGCGTTTCACAGTTCTTTACTTTCACTGTTCACTACTCCCAAATATTACACAGTTAATATGGACAGTTCACTATTGGTTAACTTTTGATAAGCCCCATTAACAGATTTCAGGTAAATGTCAGCATATTTCAGCAATAGTTCACTGCTGAATATCTATGAGCAGTAAAAATCTAACCACACAGTTGTTGCAGAATAATATGGTATGTGTGGCACTTTTGAACAGACACAGTCGTTATTTAACACATGGCCTATTTGTGTTACACTTATTTCATGGTTAAGTTGATGCATTATTATTGACCTAATCAATACAGGTACCTCGTCTGAAAACTGGCTGTGAATTGACTGTCTTGGGACCATAAACTGGGCCTTTATATATCCTCACAATAATAGACACTGAAACTACACACTGTTGGATGTTTTCGTTACAGAAATTACAATTAAAACATAGCTCATTCAATTAACTGAATACCTCGAAAACGTCCTTCTTTTTAACAGTTTCTTCTATCGCAAAGGTTAGGCTGCATTTCTTGTTTAAATGATGAAATTAACAGATATAGTTATACAAACAATACTTTTAACAAAATTGGTAATTACTTTGGAATTAATTAAGGACTTTCTTTGCTAATACATTTTCAAATAGAGCCAAATAAATACTTTAATAATCCTAGTAGTTCTTCTTCCAAATGTTTATAATTAGTACAGAATTTATGTTTGTTTATAAGTCAACAATAGCATCTAAATCATGAACAATTACTGATTTCACTCTATAACAAAAGACATTAACTATTAATAATCAAAATAAATTGGGAAATTCATTACATACACAAAACTAAGCAAAAAATTAGATCTGGTGCTATATTCTTTAAGTCTGGGGGCCAATCTTTCTCTTTTATGAAAATGCAGATTATACTCATATATGTTAATGGTAATTAGTCAAAAATGATAAAATGGATTTAAGGAGGCAGATGGTAAAACAAGAGAGGAAGTAAAAATATCCCAGCTTGCTTCATCACAAGGTGTATGAGAAATGGAGAATCATATTGGTGGGTCAATAGAGAAGGTATCAACAAAGATTTGGGAGTGAGAAGAAGCAAATGGAAGTGATTATTTTGCTGCATGTGTACTGTTACACATTGTGTTCAAGCTCATTAAAAAACAGCATCAGCAAAGTGTCAGGAGCAAGAAGAAGCAAATGGAGGTGATCATCATGCTGTGCATGTACTGTTACACATTGTGTTCATTCTGGTGAAAAATATCATTGTTTGAACAGTGCTACATTTATCATTTTGGTATATACCACGACTAAAGAACTAGTGAATATACTTGTCATGTTGCTCATTTGCCAGAACTGTGTTTTGACTCATTAAGCACAAAACTTTGATGTGCAGACCAGTAAGCTATGTGCACACCGTAAAGATACTGTTTTTGATTATAGACGGCACAAACTGTTTAGTGCATACCACGGATTGTGGAATGAAACAGAAAACATGGTAACACATTTTCGTGTTGTATATCAATAAAGGTGGGAATTTAAGAAGATGGGACCTGGATAAACTGAAAGAACCAGAGGTTGTACAGAGTTTCACGGAGAGCATAAGAGAACAATTGACAGGAATGGAGGAAAGAAATACAGTAGAAGAAGAATGGGTAGCTTTGAAGAATGAAATACTGAAGGCAGCAGAGGATCAAGTAGGTAAAAAGACGAGGGCTATTAGAAATCCTTGGGTAACAGAAGAGATACTGAATTTAATTGATGAAAGGAGAAAATACAAAAATTCTGTAAATGAAGCAGGCAAAAAGGAATACAAACGTCTCAAAAATGAGATCGACAGGAAGTGCAAAATGGCTAAGCGGGGATGGATAGAGGACAAATGTAAGGATGTAGAGGCTTATCTCATGAGGGGTAAGATAGATACTGCTTACAGGAAAATTAAAGAGACCTTTGGAGAAAAGAGAACCACTTGTATGAATATCAAGAGCTCAGATGGAAACCCAGTTCTAAGCAAAGAAGGAAAAGCAGAAAGGTGGAAGAAGTATATAGAGGGTCTATACAGGGGCGATGTTCTTGAGGACAATATTATGGAAATGGAAGAGGAGGGAGATGAAGATGAAATCGGAGATACGATACTACGTGAGGAGTTTGACAGAGGACTGAAAGACCTAAGCCGAAACAAGGCCCCGGAGTAGACAACATTCCATTAGAACTACTGACAGCCTTGGGAGAGCCAGTCCTGACAAAACTCTACCACCTGGTGAGCAAGATGTATGAGACAGGCGAAATTCCCTCAGACTTCAAGAAGAATATAATTATTCCAATCCCAAAGAAAGCAGGTGTTGACAGATGTGAAAATTACTGAACTATCAGTTTAATAAGTCACAGCTGCAAAATACTAACGTGAATTCTTTACAGATGAATGGAAAAACTGGTAGAAGCCGACCTCGGGGAAGATCAGTTTGGATTCAGTAGAAATGTTGGAACACGTGAGGCAATACTGACCCTACGACTTATCTTAGAAGAAAGATTAAGGAAAGGCAAACCTATGTTTCTAGCATTTGTAGACTTAGAGAAAGCTTTTGACAATGTTGACTGGAATACCCTCTTTCAAATTCTGAAGGTGGCAGGGGTAAAATACAGGGAGCGAAAGGCTATTTACAATTTGTACAGAAACCAGATGGCAGTTATAAGAGTTGAGGGCCATGTAAGGGAAGCAGTGGTTGGGAAGGGAGTGAGACAGGGTTGTAGCCTCTCCCCGATGCTATTCAATCTGTATATTGAGCAAGCAGTAAAGGAAACAAAAGAAAAGTTCAGAGTAGGTATTAAAATCCATGGAGAAGAAATAAAAACTTTGAGGTTCGCCGATGACAATGTAATTCTGTCAGAGACAGCAAAGGACTTGGAAGAGCAGTTGAACAGAATGGATAGTGTCTTGAAAGGAGGATATAAGATGAACATAAACAAAATCAAAACGAGGATAATGGAATGTAGTCGAATTAAGTCGAGTGATGTTGAGGGTATTAGATTAGGTAATGAGACACTTCAAGTAGTAAAGGAATTTTGCTATTTGGGGAGCAAAATAACTGATGATGGTCGAAGTAGATAGGATATAAAATGTAGACTGGCAATGGGAAGGAAAGCGTTTCTGAAGATGAGAAATTTGTTAACATCGAGTATTGATTTAAGAGTTAGGAAGTCGTTTCTGAAAGTATTTGTATGGAGTGTAGCCATGTATGGAAGTGAACCGTGGACGATAAATAGTTTGGACAAGAAGAGAATAGAAGCTATCGAAATGTGGTGCTACAAAAGAATGCTGAAGATTAGATGGGTAGATTACATAACTAATGAGGAGGTATTGAATAGAATTGGGGAGAAGAGAAGTTTGTGGCACAACTTGACTATAAGAAGGGATCGGTTGGTAGGACATGTTCTGAGGCATCAAAGGATCACCAATTTAATATTGGAGGGCAGCGTGGAGGGTAAAAATCGTAGAGGGAGACCAAGAGATGAATACACTAAGCAGATTCAGAAGGATGTAGGCTGCAGTAGGTACTGGGAGATGAAGAAGCTTGCACAGGATAGAGTAGCATGGAGAACTGCATCAAACCAGTCTCAGGACTGAAGACCACAACAACAACAACATATCGATACAAAGAATAAAACTGTGAATGTATGGTGTGCTGATCGCAGCAAGATTGAAGTGATCTTGTAGACAATTGCACAGGCACTTACTTGTCTGTTTAAATAACAGATTAATTATTTACAGTACAACTGACTTGGTTTGCTTTCTTAGTGGAGACAGACATATTGTGAAAAGTGCCATGCAGCAATTGCGTACCATAAATTTGAAAATTGCAACTAAAGTGTGTAACAAACATTATGATGTCAGGATACATCACATGTTAATGAAAGAAGTATGTTTTATTTTTGTTGTTGTATGCAGATACATAGATTGGACTTAATTCTGCAAAAACCAACCATACCTGTTATATTTACAGTTGGCACTCAATATCAAGGGGATCATCTAGTAACACCGATTATGGATTACATGCTCAAGGATCATGGACTAATGATGCGAATGTCAGTGACTAGCTGGCAGGATTGGGTAAGTGGCAACTGTTTTGAAGCAATGTTGGCTAAGAGACACCACAAACTACATTGTTTGTTTCATACAGAAACAACAATAACTTCTCTTGGCCATTCATTTTATATTATTGTAAACTGCCATATTGTAATACTATTCAGTTTTACATTCAACAACATTCAGATCACTGGCTAACACTTGATTGCATTCATTTAATTAGTCCTTTCAGTATCATAATAACTTCACAAATCTATTAATTTCCAACACAGACATTTTTGCAAACAATAGCTACTAATACCTCATTAAGATTGAAAGTTTCAGTTTCTTTTCATTTGCTATTAATTTCCAATGTTTCATTATTTATGTAGTCTGTAAGTGTTTACCTATATTTGCATGTTTTGTTGTTCGGTATTTAACGTCATATGAGCTACTGCGCTCTGCCAATGAATTGCGCACTGAATTTTGCATGCTATGCATTAACTGCCATTGCATTAGTAGATAGAATCATGTCATGAGTTGTTCAGTTTGTTTAGGAGAATGATTTACCAGTGGTAATCTGTTTGATTTGGGGCTAATGGGTGACCATTCGTAATTCATAATGTTATAGCTTTTGAGTAATTATTTGTACGTGTGAATGTAATGCTGAGCCATAGTGAAGAAAAGTGGAATATTCCTGGTTCCAATTATTTAAAATTAACTTTAGGGGAGATGGATGGGAGTATTGTCCGTCCAAGTTGTTGAACACAGATGAGTCAAAAAAGGAGCTAGATCAAAAATACAAACAAAACTTGAAGGATCTTCAATGGGAGTCAGATGATGTTTGAGTTTAAGTAGGAGGTAAGTAAAGATTTTAATAAATTCAGATAATTTTCTTTTTTCTTTTTTTTTTCACTGAGTCTGCAAAATTATGATTAAACAGGATGAAAGGGTAGCTAGTTTCCAGACATGGTGAAGTGAACAAGCAGTAGGTAACGATACAAAGCCTACTATGGAATATGTAGAAAAAGAATTAGCCATTAAATTGGAACCAAGTGTCAAAAGGAAAGTAGATGAGATTGGAGGAGCAGAAAGTATGTTTGAATTGCATTTAGCAAAAATGGAAGATGGGCACAGAGAACTGATGAAAGAACTGAGTGGGAAATAAAAACTTTCAGCAAAATGATAGATGAGTCAAAAAAGGAGCTAGATCAAAAATACAAACAAAGCTTGAAGGATCTACAACAGGAAGTGGATTATGCCTGAGTTTAAGTGGGAGGTAAGTATAGATTTTGATAAATTTTACAAACAAAGATCAGGTAGTGATAGTGGGTAGAGCAGGGAATATTCTTGATAGGGACAGGGAATATGATGTGGGTAGTGACCTGGTAAAGATGACAACTCAATCTGGTGGCACTAATGTGCATTTCGTGCAACTGTTTCAGTGCCATGATCAGCCTCATCTTAATGCGGCTGTTAGGCACGTTAACATGGGGCTGGAGAGGGCCCTGATGGTAGAGGACATGGGTCACATTACAGTGGTGTCAGTTGGGTCCATCAGCAGATCAGGTTTCACTAGGCATGGCCTGCATCTCAATAGGTATGGGAAGGGGAGGCTGGCAAAGCTTACAGGTGACAGTGTAGTGGGTGGTGGGAGGATCACTCATTGAAAAATTCCTGTAGTGGTTGGTGTTAGAGCTGCACCTTTTTTAGATTGAAGTCAGCTGATGGGTATACCTGCTTAAAGTAAGTCCCGCTAACTAAGGGCTCACATTCAGATGATGTCATGTTTACAAGTAGAGAAGTAATAATCATATTTCATCAAAATATACAACGTATTAGAGATAAAGTTAGTGAACTGCTTACAGATGTTGACTCTGAAATTATTGGTATGTTGGAGCATCACTTAAATAATTTGACAATTCAGAGGCTTCCATTACCAGGATACAGATTAGCTGGCTGTTTTTCAAGGAGTTCCTTTCAGGGTTAGGGAATGGCTATGTATGTAACAAACAGCATTCAATTTGAGTCCATAGACCTATCACAGCACTGCACTGAATAGATATTTGAATGTTATTGAAACTAAACTTCTAGTTGTTGTTGTTTATAGGTCCCCCCAACTCTGACTTCAGGGCATTTGTGCTCAAGCTAGAGAGGGCTCTTGATTCACTTTGTAGGAAGTACCAGAGATTAATTATATGTGGCGACTTCAATATAAATTTTGTGTATGATGGTGCAAGAAAAAGGATGTCGGTAGATCTCCTAAACTCTATGATCAGAAGCAGACTGTGTTTTTTGCAACTAGGGTGCAGGGGAGCAGTAGCACAGCCATAGACAATATTTTTATTCATTCTTCATTACTAGATAGGCATTCTGTTAGTAAAAGTGTGAATGACCTTTCAGACCATGATGCACAAATTTTAACATTAAAATGCTTTTGTACTCAAACAGATGTATATGTAATTACAAACTACGTAGGAAAGTTAATCCAACAGCAATTGAGAGTTTTTTGAACCTTGTCAAGAAAAAAGAGTGGCAGGATGTTTATAGTGCGATAACATTGATGATAAATATAATGTTTCCCGTAACACATTTCTCATGCTCTTTGAGAGTTGCTTTCTATTAGATTGTTCTAAATGGAGTACTAGCAGTAATAGACAGCCTGAGTGGCTAACTAGTGGGATAATGGTATCATGTAGAACAATGAGGGAATTATATCAAACTGTTAGAAGTAGTCACAATCAAGCTACAGTTGCTCATTACAAACAGTATCGTAAGGTGCTTAAAAATGTTATTAGGAAGGCAAAGAGTACGTAGTATGCAAATAGAGTAGCTGATTCACAGGATAAACTTAAAACCATATGGTCAGTTGTGAAGGAAGTGTCTGGTCAGCAGCACAAGGTCGACAATATAGTCAGTTTGCAGTAAAAATATTTCTGTTACTGATAAATCAGATATATGTACAGTATTTAACAATCATTTTCTGAGCATTGCTGGTCAATTATATAAAAATTTAGCTTCTACAGGGAATCATATAACTCTCTTGGCTAAAGCCTTTCCAAGATTGATGTCTGAGGGGGTTGGATTGTTTGGGGGAGGAGACCAGACAACGAGGTCATCGGTCTCATCAGATTAGGGAAGGACGGGGAAGGAAGTCAGCCGTGCCCTTTCAAAGGAACCATCCCGGCATTTGCCTGGAGCGATTTAGGGAAATCACAGAAAACCTAAATCAGGATGGCCGGACACAGGATCGAACCGTCGTCCTCCCGAATGTGAGTCCAGTGTGATAGCCACCTCGTTCGGTTTGATGTCTGAAATACTCCTTTGTGATACAGATAAGGGGGAGATTAAGTCAATAATTAAATCACTGAATACTAACGACTCTCATGGTTATGATGGAGTGCCTAGCAGAATATTAAAGTACTGTGCTGCACATGTGAGCCCTGTATTTAGCCATATTTGTAATTTTTCCTTTAGGAATGGTCAGTTTCCTGAATGATTAAGGCACTCAGTAGTAAAGCCACTTTATAAAAAGGGAGAAAGGGATAAAGTAGACAATTTTACACCTATTTCTAAGCCGTCAGTGTTTGCTTAAGTTATTGAAAAGGTTGTGTATTTAAGGATAATTGAACATTTTAAATCACACAATTTGCTATCAAATGTACAGTTCGGCTTTAGAAGTCGCTTAACAATTGAAAATGCTATATTCTCTTTTCTCTGTAAGGTACTGGATGGGTTAAACAAAAGGTTTTGAACACTAGGCATTTTTTTTAAAATTGAACTAAGGTGTTTGATTGTGTTGATCACAAAATATTGGTCCAGAAGTTGGATCGTTACAGAATATGGGGAGTAGCTCACAACTGGTTCACCTCTTACTTTAGCAACAGACTGCAAAAGGTCATTATTCACAATGCTGAGAATGTCTGTGATGTAGGGTCTGAGTGGAATACGGTCAAGTGGGGGGCACCCCACAGATTAGTTTTGGCGCCACTTCTACATCTATAGCTACATCAATACTCCGCAAGCCACCTGACGGTGTGTAGTGGAAGGTACTTTGAGTACCTCTATCGGTTCTCCCTTCTATTCCAGGCTCGTTATTTATATAAATGATAAGCCCTCTAATATTATGGGTAATTCTAAAACATTTCTGTTTACTGATGACACTAGCTTGGTAGTAAAGGATGTTGTGTGCAACATTGGGTCGGTTTGAAATAGTGCAGTTCATGATCAAAGTTCATGGCTTGTACAAAATAAACTAACGCTAAATCACAGTAAGACTCAGTTTTTACAGTTTCTAACACACAATTCAACAAAAAATGACGTTTTAATTTCATGGAATGGGCATATAATTAGTCGAACTGAACAGTTAAAATTTCTAGGTGTTCAGAAAGATAGTAAACTGTCGTGGAAAGCCCGCGTTCAAGACCTTATTCAAAGACTTAATGCTGTCATTTTTACTATTTGAACAGTATCTGAAATGAGTGATCATTCAACATGAAAATTAGTCTACTTTGCTTATTTTCATTCGCTTATGTCATATGATATTATATTCTGGGGTAACTCTTCCCATTCTAAAAGGATAATTTTGGCTCAGGAATGGGCAGTTCAGGCAATAAGTGGTATAAGTCCATGAACCTCTTGTCAACCTCTGTTCACGAGTCTGGATATTTAGACAATGACCTCTCAGTATATATATATATATATATATATATATATATATATATATATATATATATATATATATATATATATATATATATATATATATATAAAAAAACAAAGATGAGGTGACTTACCAAACAAAAGCGCTGGCAGGTCGATAGACACACAAACAAACACAAACATACACACAAAATTCAAGCTTTCGCAACAAACTGTTGCCTCATCAGGAAAGAGGGAAGGAGAGGGGAAGACGAAAGGAAGTGGGTTTTAAGGGAGAGGGTAAGGAGTCATTCCAATCCCGAGAGTGGAAAGACTTACCTTAGGGGGAAAAAAGGACAGGTATACACTCGTACACACGCACATATCCATCCACACATACAGACACAAGCAGACATATTTGGTCTTTAAATATGTCTGCTTGTGTCTGTATGTGTGGATGGATATGTGCGTGTGTACGAGTGTATACCTGTCCTTTTTTCCCCCTAAGGTAAGTCTTTCCACTCCCGGGATTGGAATGACTCCTTACCCTCTCCCTTAAAACCCACTTCCTTTCGTCTTCCCCTCTCCTTCCCTCTTTCCTGATGAGGCAACAGTTTGTTGCGAAAGCTTGAATTTTTTGTGTATGTTTGTGTTTGTTTGTGTGTCTAGACCTGCCAGCGCTTTTGTTCGGTAAGTCACCTCATCTTTGTTTTTATATATAATTTTTCCCACGTGGAATGTTTCCTTCCATTATATATATATATATATATATATATATATATATATATATATATATATATACTGAGAGGTCATTGTCTAAATATCCAGACTCGTGAACAGAGGTTGACAAGAGGTTCATATATATATATATATATATATATATATATATATATATATATATATATATATACTGAGAGGTCATTGTCTAAATATCCAGACTCGTGAACAGAGGTTGACAAGAGGTTCATGGACTTACACCACTTATTGCCTGAACTGCCCATTCCTGAGCCAAAATTATCCTTTTAGAATGGGAAGAGTTACCCCAGAATATAATATCATATGACATAAGCGAATGAAAATAAGCAAAGTAGACTAATTTTCATGTTGAATGATCACTCATTTCAGATACTGTTCAAATAGTTATATATATATATATATATATATATATATATATATATATATATATATATATATATATATATATATAAAAACAAAGATGATGAGACTTACCAAACAAAAGCGCTGGCAGGTCGACGATAGACACACAAACAAACACAAACATATACACAAAATTCTAGCTTTCGCAACCAACGGTTGCTTCATCAGGAAAGAGGGAAGGAGAGGGAAATACGAAAGGATGTGGGTTTTAAGGGAGAGGGTAAGGAGTCATTCCAATCCCGGGAGCGGAAAGACTTACCTTAGGGGAAAAAAAGGACGGGTATACACTCGCACACACACACATATCCATCCGCACATACACAGACATAAGCAGACATTTGTAAAGGCAAAGAGTTTGGGGCCCAAACTCTTTGCCTTTACAAATGTCTGCTTGTGTCTGTGTATGTGCGGATGAATATGTGTGTGTGTGTGTGTGTGTGTGTGTGCGAGTGTATACCCGTCCTTTTTCCCCCTAAGGTAAGTCTTTCCACTCCCGGGATTGGAATGACTCCTTACCCTCTCCCTTAAAACCCACATCCTTTCGTCTTTCCCTCTCCTTCCCTCTTTCCTGGCGAAGCAACTGTTGGTTGTGAAAGCTAGAATTTTGTGTATATGTTTGTGTTTGTTTGTGTGTCTATCGACCTGCCAGTGCTTTTGTTTGGTAAGTCTCATCATCTTTGTTTTTAGATATATTTTTCCCACGTGGAATGTTTCCCTCTCTCTCTCTCTCTCTCTCTCTCTCTCTCTCTATATATATATATATATATATATATATATATATATATATATATATATATATATTCCTTACTGTCATTTCTTGTTAACAATATTAGCTTATTCCCTAGAATAAGCAGCTTTCATTCAGTTAATACTCAGCAGAAATCAAACCTGCATTTGGATAGGACTTCCTCAACTCTTGTGCAGAAAGGTGTGCAGTATACTGCTGCATCCATTTTCAAAATAAGCTACCACTCAAATTCAAAAATCTTAGCAGTAATCTACGTGCTTTCAAATCGAAACTGAAGAGTTTCCTAGAGGGTCACTCCTTCTATTCTGTCGAGGAGTTCCTTGAAAAATTAAGCTGATTCTTGTTCTATTATTGATTGTGTTTACTTAAACTTATGGAATGACTTTTTTTGGGTTCATCAACATTTTATTTTTATCTGTTATTACTTCTATGTAGCAATTACATGTATGACACATTCAATGAACTTGGAGATTTGTTCCTCAATTTGGTCCTATGGAATTTGACCTGTAAATAAATAAATAAATAAAATTATGTTCAAGAGACATTTAAAGAAACATAATTTCAGTTAAATGAAAAACAAAATAAATCTGAGATTTTTACAAAGGAAAAAGTAGAATGCTTGAATACAAATGTAGAGACCAAGCTGAAAAGTGTGAACAAAGAGAAATAGAAGTGAAGGATTACTGCGATCGAGTTTTACAGGAACATAGCCAAAAGAGGTTATAAAGGACCACTTCTGTGACTGAGAATACAGAAGGGAGTTTGGAGAGAACAGTACAAGGTAGAAGTGGTGCTGCTTCAGCTTTGGTAGTACATGTGAGAGATGGGAGTACTTTTAATAGCATACTTTTTTACCCTAAAGGGATGTACATCCATTCTCTTTTATACATCATATGAGAAATCAGTTTACTGTAAACTGGATAGAGAAAGATACGTTAAAGAGGGCCTTTGCTTGGTTAAAAGGAGTAAGTTTGGATCGAGAACCAGACGTGCCTGACAAACATGAAACTTTTGAGGAATTTGAGTCAGCTTTTCTGGGAGATTACTGGTTCTAAGAGAAACAAAGTGATATTATAGAAGATTTTAAGAGAGCTCTGTGTTATGATAGGAGAAACAGGGTAAGTATGCAAGAATACTGTGAAACATTTGTACAGTACTTGGGGTGACAGGAATACTGCAGAGATGCTAATATAGAAGTCACCTCCCAATAAAATATGTTAACTGATAGAGCGTAATAAAAATATTAAAGACTTTTTGAATAGAATGATGGATGTAGACAGATAGCAAACAAATTATTTGCTTCGTGAAAAGAGAGTCTCTGAGTGGTACCATGAGAACCAAGGTCAAACTAACACAGCAAACCAAGTAAATGTGAGAGGTAGAGGAGGACGAAGTCAAATCAGTTCCAGGGCTAAGAGTAGAGGTCCTGATAGCAGAGTAGAATTTCAGATGGGAAACGGCACCCCACAACAATGAGGGCCCATGCTGGGGCAGGTAAAACACTTGGGCCTACCAATGTTACAAGTTGCCATGATGAGACAAGAAGTTTAGTAATATATAATATGGATAATACTAATCATGGTGATAGAATACATGGAAGTGAGAATTTGGCAATTGAGGTGATTGCACCTGAAATTAATTGTAGAAGTAATGTAGAGCCAGTGGGTTCATGTATGTAAATGTTTTCCCAAATGTATATTGGAGTTAAAAAGTACGAAGAGGTGAAGGGAGGTGAGAGAGAGGAAGACGAAGTGATACAAATTGAAGTTGTTGACAATGAAGAAGAAGATAGTGATGAAAGTAGTTGTAAAGGAGAAGAAGAAGAAGAAGAAAGGATACAAGAGATGAATTTCTGTTACACTTTAGCTTTTTAGTATTTTTGTTTTTAGTCCTTTATGTAGGTTTTCATTTCTTGACTCATCACATATGAATCACATATGAAGTCCCTGTTGTTGTATACTTATTACTGTAGCAAAAAGTGTTATGGAAATCATTGTTGTTACTTTGTTTCATGACACAAGCACTCTTTCAACCTATTTTGTTTTACAAACCTATGCAATCAAGTGAAAATTATATACTTTTATGTTTATGTTTCCTAGCATTATTTTTCCATTTGCATGTTGTAAACAAATTAAGAGACATTGACTACTATTAAATTAACACTGATCATGCTATGAAACCTATTAAACATCCTCTGCCTTAACTGGCCACATAAACTCAAAAAAATTCAGATTCCACTTATACTTCAAAAAATTAAATTATACACTCCCTACACCTTCATTCATTTTTCCTTGTGGATCCCAAGCTTTACACTGAAAATTTATTGCACTCAATGCATTCACCTTGTCTGTGTCACTCTAACCTTATACAGTTTCAAATCCACTATGTTATTAAGTGTAAATTTCTTCTTTGACTTTTCATCTCTACAGGGGAAAGCCAGTTTTTCCTCTACAAAATTCAAAGATCTCTCTCCCTTCATAATATCATAAGGAATAAATCCTGTTACATCATGATTTACATACTTGTTACATCTTAAATATTCTCAACATCATCTCCCAATGAGTTGTGAATGCTGGTGCAGTATGTGTGGCACAACCATTCAATTTCCCTCATATTCCATCTTCACGATTTCCAGCTGGATAAGACGTTGCTGTCTATATTACTGTTACTCCATGTTGGGTGAGATCTGCCTCCCATCTTTTACATGCAAACTGTGACCCCTTATCGGAAAGTATGGTTTTTGGTTTGCCAAATTTCACAAAACTGTCCTTCTCTAATTTAGTTTGAATCACTTTGTCAGTTGATTTATGCAAAGGATAGAGGTTTATAAATTTAGATAATACTTCCAACACTACAGTGAAATAGGGAAAAGCTCCCTTCATGTTCTGCAAAGAACTGTAAAAATTGGCTGCCAATAATTCAATCAAATCATGTAGTTTAACACTTTGCATGGGAAGCCTACAAGTTTGATTAGTAACCTTGGTTCTCTGACACTTGTCACAGGTTTAAAATGGGCACTTACCCTCCTAACCATGTTGTCAAGAACTACACACTCTCTTAGTTTTTGTATATATTTCTTAGGAACTACATGTCCAAAACACAAATGTGTATAAACAATTATATCATCTATGTATTCACTCAGCCAATACACCTTCCAATCTTCTGAATTTTCATTACATCAACTGAACAAAACTATATCATGTATCTTGTAGTATTTCAACAGTTTATTGTTGTTATTTGGCTTATCTATTTCCCTTTTTATTGTCCTCCTTATCTCACCATCATTCTGATGCTTTCTCATGTATTTGCAAATTCCTCCTGTTTTCTTCTCTCCCTGAACTCCTTTTATATAAAATAGTTTTACATGATCCTATCTACATCTTGTCCTAACTTTTTTCTCCCAGTGGTTGTCTGGATAATTCACCTGCTACTTTGTTCTGTGTACTTTTGACATACTTGATTTCAAATTCAAATTTTTGCATAAACACTGTTTGCCTCTTCAACTGTGAATACATTAGTCTAAGTTTCTTGAAAAAATATAAGTGCTTGATGAGCAGTGTAAATGTTAGTTTTGATTCATCATGGACTATCTCTGAACTTTTTGTATCTCCAAATTATCACCAAAGCTTAATGATCAATCACTGTAATTTCTACTGTAGCTAGTCAGTGATCTGTTTGCAAAGACTGTTTTCCCATGGTCTTGCTTTTCATCATTCCAAAAATTTTGAAACAATTGTACTCCATTACTGTATACACTAGAGTCAGTTCCTAGACAGAAAGGTCGACTAAGGTGAGGATGGTATAACATTCTGACCTCATTCAAATCCTCCTTAAAATGATTAAAAGCTTTATGACACTCAGCTTTCCAAACAAAATAGCTACGTTAGGACTTAACAACCTGTTCAAACATGGGTTATTGAACACTTGACCAGAAACAAATTTTGTATAACAAAAAATTAGACAAACCCAGAAGACTTTAACTGTCTATGATTCCTCAGAGATCTATATTCCTTAATTGCTCTTATCTTTTCAGGGTCAACTCTAATGCTGGTGATGGATAAGATCCTACCTAAGAAAACATGGTAACACATTTTACTGTTGTGTATTGACACAAAGAACTTTTAACTACTAATGAATGGTGTGCTGACCACAGCAAGATTGAAGTGGTTGTGTCAACAATGGCACAGACACTTAATTCTCTGTTTAAACCAAAGATTAATGATTTACAATACAATCGACTTGATTCACTGTCATAGCATGGATGGATATACTGTGAAAAGTGCCACACCACAATTGCATTCCATAAATTTGAAAATTGCAGCTAAAGTGTATAACAACTATTATGATGTCAGGATACGACACACTTTAATGGAAAGAAGCATGTTTTATTCTTGTTGTTTTATGCAGATACACAGATTGGAGCTAATTCTGCAAGCACTGAGCATACCTGTTACATTCACAACTGGCACTTATGATCAAGGATATCAGCAAGACAACATCAATTACTGAATCACATCCTCAAGGATCATGGACTAATGACACGGACATTGACAACTCACTGGCAACATCGAGTAAGTGGAAACTGTTTTGAAGGAATACTGGCAAAGAGAAACCTTAATGTTCTTCATTCTAATCAATGATGTAAAAACTCTTCATATAGAAACAACAATAACTTTTCTTGGCCATTCATTTTGCATAATTGTAAATTGCATATTGTAATATTATTCAACAGTGTTGTGTAAAGGAAAATTGCCTCTCACCATATAGCGGAGATGCCAAGTCGCAAACAGGCACAACAAAAATACTCTCATAAATGTAGCTTTGGGCCAGAAAGACCTTCGTCAAAATTAGACATGACCACATACATACACACTCACACAAACACAACTCACACACACATGACTGCAGTCTAAGGCAGCTGAGGCCCCACTCATACTTGGGTGCCCGAAACTGCAGTCGTGTGTGTGAGTTGCATTTGCGTGTGTGTGTATGTGTGTATTCACGCCTAATTTTGATGAAGGCCTTACTGGCCAAAAGCTATATTTGTGACAGTCTTTTAGTTGCGCCTATCTGCAACTTGACATCTCCACTATATGGTGTGTGGCAACTTTCCTCTTCACAATACTGTTACTTTCCATCCTGGATTTTCCATTACAATATTATTCACCTTTACATTCAATAACATTCAGAACATCAGTTAAAGGTTGGTTTCTTTCATGTAATTATTTCTTTTCATAACTGTAATAACTTTACAAACCAGTAAATTTCTGACACAGTCATTTTTGCAAGCAATAGTTACGATTACTAATGAGAAAAGAGTTAAAGACTTTCAATTTCTTTTCATGTAGTTTGTATGTGTTTACCAATATTTGCATATTTTGTTGTTAAACATTTAATCTCATATGAATTATTGTGCTCAGCCAATGAATTTTGTACTCTACCTCATCAATCGCTCTTGCATTAGTAGGTAGAAACACATCATGAGTTGTTCAGGTTGTTTTCAAGAATATTTTGTCAGTGGTAATCTGTTCAATTTGGGGCCAATTGGTGATCGTTTGTAATGTTACAGTTTTGAGTAATTACTTGCATGTGTGAATGTAATGTACAGCCAAATTGAAGAAAAGTAGAGTGTTCCAGTTTCCAGTTAACTTAAAATTTCGGCCAAGGTAACTTTAGGGGAGAAGGATTGGAGCAGTGTCAGTCCAAGTAGTTGAACATGGTCATTTCTAGCCCAGTTGAGGTTCAAGGAGGTGCTTTTTGGATCATACAATTACATTTTGTGATACACACTGATCCACTGTCACCACATATGACATCCAAACTAATTAAGATATTCACACTGTGTTCGGCTTCACACTACTACACAAAATTTTTACATCATTGAATAAATCAAGACCCAGGAGGCTGGGGCATTGCAGTGTCAGTTTTGTCTAGTTTGGTCTGAATATGCCAGTCCAATACTAACCCTTTTTGAATCATTGTGATTTTGCTTGACTCACAACAATCTGTAACACACACAAACAAAAATTTTTTTGGTTGTCATGAAAGCCAAATGTGGTGTGAATATCTTAATTAGTTTAGATGCTGTAACACATTGAGGTTATAACATGCCTTTTTGAGGCACCCTGTATGTCCAGTGATAATTCCTCTAACAAGCTCCTGCTCAGAACTGAATGTTTCAAGTTTCTTGTTGCAGTATGATGCTACTTCTTGTTACCTACTTTGCTGAATGTATAAATGTTTCTACTTCTTCTAGTTTCACTTTATAGTTTAGTGACCATTGCTGCTCCTAAGACCTCATGGTAGCTGACACCAGTTTAAATGTGGCCCTCTGAAAGAGGTCAGATCCAATACATTTTCCTCATGCTGCACTTCTGCACTATCTGCTCTAGCTAGTTTTCAGATATGGGACTTAACATAGGTTCACAAGGTGTTTTTGTACTGACCACTTATAAAATTGTAATTATACCAGTTCATTGTTGGATGAAGGATGTCTCCACCAGTGATGACAGTTTGACTGGTGAACATACGCCTACAAACTGAGGTTTCGTCTACAATTTTTGGTTACATATGAGAGTCAGTCTGATAGTCAACAGAAATATTCAGTTATGTGTTTATGTTCACCCTTGAATTGAGTCCCATCCAATAATTTTGTATGCATCTTCAATTGTGTCTTGTTAGATTAGAGTTTCTTGTAGTATGCAATAAACACACCATCTCCATTTTTCATTAGTCTATCTTTTTCATATACACTTAGATTTACCCCAAAAACCTTGCTGCTATCAATTTTGGGTCTTAATCAGCTTTCTGTGTGTAGTATTATGTGAAATCCACTGTTTTTTATGAGTGCTTCAGACTCTGCTACTTTGTTGTGAATACTTTTGCAGTTGATCCCTATGATTTTAAAAAGCCTCATCTGTTGGCAAGGGTTGGAATGGGAGGATTTCTTTGGATCCCATACTAGTACTTTGGGGTCTGCTGTAGCAAACGTTACTGGAACTGTATGGAGAGTCACGTTATCTAGAAACTCCTTGAGTGGAAAACATACTATCAGTTACCTGGGTGTGCGTCTCTTAAGTTGTAGTACAGACCTGACCCATTTAGGGCATCCTACAGTTCCCAGACCTGTGGTGCACATCCAGGAATCCACAGTCACACATACCACGTAATCCTTAAAGCCTCTGGTTCAAGCCTTTCACTCACCTCTGGGACAGGGGGTCTTCATCAGTTAGGGGGGCAATGACAAATGTTGTAGATTGTGAGCTTCTTTAATATCCCATAAGAAGAATGCTCTTCTCAAATTTCTCTGCCAAAAACTGGAATGAACAAAGTGTGAATGCAGAGACCTTACAACAAATGTCACTTGTTTTAACACAATCCACAGTTTTTTGCACATTGTTCCCTCAATGGTTGCCAGAACAGCCTGTTCAACATGTTGAAAGAGGACTCCACAGCAAGGTCATCCATAGGACAGTTTGTGTGGTAGGAGGGCGAGGGGCAGATCTGGAGGTATGATATATTTTTAACATTCTGGAAGACAAATGGTGGCTTCTTGTAACAAGCCACACAAAGAAGCCAGTTCCAACATTGCTAGAAATCTGTCATTTTCTTGAAAGGAAAAATCTGACTGCACTACATTTCTTTCCTTTCCCTGGGAGTTGCAGAGGGAGGACAGGCTTGTTGTTGGCTATGGCCACCCTTATGGCAGGGATATACATTGATTGCATGAGGTGATCCTTCCCATCCCTTACTGCCATTTTCTTAAGAGTTACCATTATTTGCCATACACCTGAACAGCCAACAATTAACAAGCTGCTATCCATTTATATTTGCCTCCCCTCAACACAGGAAACAACAGAATTGCCAACAGGTGAGGTGTAACTTACTGATTCGATTCCTGTTTCAGAAGAAAACAACACCTCAGACTTGTTGGTTAGTGGTTGGCTGTAATAAGCTGAATTCTCACTTGTGCATATATTCCTACCACTGACATGTCCTCACAGATAGATATATCTTGCACTTCTTGTGGAGGAGATGGTATCCACCGGGGAGCAATTAAATGAGGTACCTTTGGTACCACTGTTATGACAAGAGAAAAACTGTACATGAAATTTACTGTTCCCTTGAAGGTACTTGGGCTTTTGAGTCATGATTGTTTTTTTAAATGTGGGTTATGCTCATTAACAGTTTAAAAATTGTGGAACATTATAATGAATGTAGAATGCACTTTACCACAGACATGTCACTCACAGTCAAGTGAACATGTGGCTAAAGGCATAATATATCTCATCGACGGGCCATATCCTCAAAATATAATAGAAACTGTGATTCCTCCGGTATGTTGGATACGTATCCTTTGACAGCCCACCCAACACACATAGTCCCAGCAACTTCCAATTTTGTGACAGCACTCTGACCAACTTAGCTACAGCAGTCAGAGCAACATCCAGCTACTAAATCATCCTGTGCCCAAGAACAGTATTTGCATTGTGCCTGGTGCAATGTTTTACATGTCAGTAAACAAATATTTTTAAACTGATGTTGCTGCTTCTCATTTAATTTCAGGATCTGTTAAACTGCAAGGTTTACAATTACCTTTACTTTCTGCAGCAACTAAATTTCAACACCAATATTGCTGTTATGACAAGAGAAAAACCTTTGATAAAATTTATTGATTACCTGAAGCTTGGAGCTTTGTTGTACCAAGTTACATTCACTAACAAAATTACATAACAAAATCAAAAATAGTTGAAATGTACAAAAATGGAGACAATATACATTGCTGCTGGAGAGGAAGGTAAATTTAAAATAATATAACACATACCGCAGGAACTGTACCCTGCAAATTCTGATTTACTATAGACTATCTTATCCACAGCATATGTTACTTCTAAAAATTATCAAAACTATACCATTAGTCATGTAGGTATACACTGAAAATTGGAGAAATGGAAAAAAAATACAATGGCCAAATTTGAATGAAGCAAAATAGATTGCTTACAAATGAATATGATCAGTCACAACAGCAATAATTTTTTTTTTTTTTTTTGTTTTTATATAAGGTTATTGGTTTCAGTCTGTTTCAGACCATTTCCAGGTACACAACATGATGGTATGTGGTGGTTATGAACAAAGCAGACGCTACACCTCAACTGCTTACATCATTCGTTGAGATGTAGTGCCCGCTCCATTCACAGCCACCATCTACCATGACGGTGTGGGTCTGAAGATGGTCTAAAACAGATCAAAAACGCTAACATTATATAAAAAAGGTTTATTGTGGTCATGAATTTTCATATTCAGTTTTAAATAATAAATGAGCTGCTGCACTTCAGAGAGACATGTTCTCAAACATTACTGATATAGATTACTACTTCTGCTATAGCATGAAACACATTTTTCATAGCACTCAATATTCAAAAATACACAATATGTCATTACACACATAAATTTTGATGTAATCAAAATAACAATTTTCTTTGAATTTTATATGAAGTTTTTAGATTTGTTTCTGAAGCAAATGTTTCTGATACAAGTGATTCTACTCAAACATGATGGAAATACAAGAAGTCAGCTTTTATTTGTACATAAACATACAAAATATAAGGAGTTTTCTCTTAGTAGGTTTCGTGACACCTTCTACATTATTGTGCCACGGATGAACATTGCCGTGTCAGTGTCTCCCTCTGAAAACAGTGAAAACCATAGGGCACAACAAAGCACATCTTCTGCAAGAAGTGGCTACCAAGTCTAATTAGTATGTCAAGAACAATTGGTTTAGTAAGTATTTTCCAACATACCTTCAGGATACTCACTGCCATATGTCCATACCCAAAATGCAAGTGTTTGCTCTGGGTCACCACCAACACTTACTAGATATTTTGCATTGTGGCTCAGTGCTACAACTCTACTTCCATATTCACCATGAGGATCAAAGAGTGTAAGAATAGGAACACTGTAAAAGCAAATAAGAGAACTAAGCATAACATTATAGCAACTGAAATGTGATTCACTTTGTACACACAAATCACAAAAGAAGTAGGTATTACAGCAGAATATGAATACCAAAAAACTATGCTTCTATATTTCTTGTCTAAAATATTAAAAACAAATTAAGATCACAAACATGACTATTTATTTAATTATTTACATTTCTTCTTGCACGTATTGATCACATGACTTTTGCAAATGTCATAGTTTACAAAGGTGTAGTAGCATATCGATTAGTGTATAATGTCGCAATACATGCAATATTTATCTAAAAAGGTTGATAGACAACATGTACAGCTTTGAATTCTTTTAGTGAATACCAGTATTTATTTACAAGAAAAGATTTTAATTTGTTTGAAATGGATCCCAGCATGTGCTCTTATGGATTCTGGCAATCTGTTGTACCAGATTGAACTACTATTATACGGACTGTGGTCTGTTATATCCTCCCCATTGTCATACACAATAAGAAGAGAGGTCCAATCAGCACAAGTCATCACATGGGAATTAGCAGCCTATATAAGATGGTTTATACACATAAGAAAAAAAATGGTCTCAGCATTGACTCCTGTAACACACCCTGCATTACTGTTTCAGTCATAGATTAATGTTGATTTTTCTCAACCCATTTTGATCATGTATTTTTTTTAATGTCTGCAGTTTTTAGGTACCAGTACACTGTCAGGAGTTCAAGAGATGAGTGTATGATACTGCATACTCCCAGTTTCTGCAAGGCAAGAGCGTGGTTGACCAGATCAAAAGCGTTTGTGAGATGTAAAAATATGACCACAGTATTCTTTCCTTCCTCTAGATAGCTACAGATTAGGTGCAAGAATACTGAGACAGCTGTTGTGATGTAGCGATTTTCTCAAAATACATGTTGGGTTTCTGTCAGCAGACTTTATTCTGTGGAAAAAGCACTAACCACGTGCAAGTCTTGCTTACTCGAAAATGTACTAGATGTAGGAATCAGTGGTATTGGTTTGCAGTTTATGTATTGGACAATCCTGTTGTTTCATGTGTTGAAAAATATGTTATATCCTCCTGTCACCATATCAATTGGCATAAGTCACTAAATGGTAATTAGGAGGTTCCTTTGAGGAGCATCGTCAGATGACTAAATAGAAAAGGATCAATCATTTTTTATGCACTGGTCTGCCAACCCTCCTCTTCAGTGCATTGGGAAACATACCCTCTCTGGTACAACAATTATTGAGATATGTAATTGGTTTAACGACAACATTGATACCTTTTTAATTAGTGATATGGAGTGAACATCCCAACCACTTGCTTTTTAGTTGTAGAATTATTATGCTTATCTTTTGTCCTTTTACTTCCTCGAATTCAAAGCCTTTGTCTGTCGTGTAGTTGTGTACTGGCTTGCTGAGTGTTTCTGTGACTATGTTCAAGAGATAAAATCCTGGTTAAGAATGTTACAAACAGTTTTTTCAACTTCTATCAGATGACCTTCATGCCTGATATTTATTGCTTCACCATCTGTGTTCATACACGTTTTACAACATTCGTTAATGAGGTTCCAGAAGGCATGACTTACATTCACTGACTCTGTTATTGATTCAAGGTGGACTTGGTTCCTAAAATTTAGGATTTCTGATTTGAAACTTGGTATTGGTAAATTTTCCTTTTAAAAATTTACAGCCCAACTGACTTGTACGGTATACAGAGGTCACAGATATTCTGTCTGAGCTTGACTAATGTAGCTAATAAGTTTTAACTTACTCTTTCTCCCCACTGATTGGGAATTTTTTTTTAATTGAATGACAGGAGTCAAAATGTCTAAAGAGAAGTGATAGAATTCATTCCATTTATTATCCGATCTTTCTAACTGGTCGATACTGCCACAATTCTCTCTAGCTAGTGTATCTTTGAACGTGATTATGTTCAAAGTGGTTGGGCTTCATTTCTGCCATATTATGTTTTTTAGTTTCTGGAGGATCCTCATTTGAGTAATCAATTTTCTGATAGTAATGATCAGAAAACTGAAATTCTAGGTCACTGAACTTCATCATATTTGCAAACTGCATAGTCTGTCCTAGTAGAGGTGAAATCTGTAATCCTGGTGTCACATTTGCAAGATTACATCAATTCAATAAGTCTGACAATTTTAAATTACTAATATTACAGGAATTTGCATCAATATTTAAATCAGCCAGTACTGTGATGTCATCAGCTCGAACTTCATCAATTGTCTTACTGGGGATGTTGAGGAAATGGTCCAACTCCACATTTAGCAGCACCCAACACTTTGTGTTCCACTGCTCTATTCATCTGTAACATATCACAATGCCAGACAATTCAAGTGATCCTATAGTGCAATACTGTTCAAGAAATAACAGGGTTTTCTTCCTCTTAAAAAAAAAAAAAAAAAAAAAAAAAAAAAAAAAATGTAGATTATGTTCATCCATGAAAGCTTGCAGCAAGTGCAGTTTATTTCTTAAATACACTCCTGGAAATGGAAAAAAGAACACATTGACACCGATGTGTCAGACCCACCATACTTGCTCCGGACACTGCGAGAGGGCTGTACAAGCAATGATCACACGCACGGCACAGCGGACACACCAGGAACCGCGGTGTTGGCCGTCGAATGGCGCTAGCTGCGCAGCATTTGTGCACCGCCGCCGTCAGTGTCAGCCAGTTTGCCGTGGCATACGGAGCTCCATCGCAGTCTTTAACACTGGTAGCATGCCGCGACAGCGTGGACGTGAACCGTATGTGCAGTTGACGGACTTTGAGCGAGGGCATATAGTGGGTATGCGGGAGGCCGGGTGGACGTACCGCCGAATTGCTCAACACGTGAGGCGTGAGGTCTCCACAGTACATCGATGTTGTCGCCAGTGGTCGGCGGAAGGTGCACGTGCCCGTCGACCTGGGACCGGACCGCAGAGACGCATGGTTGCACACCAAGACCGTAGGATCCTACGCAGTGTCGTAGGGAACCGCACCGCCACTTCCCAGCAAATTAGGGACACTGTTGCTCCTGGGGTATCGGCGAGGACCATTCGCAACCGTCTCCATGAAGCTGGGCTACGGTCCCGTACACCGTTAGGCCGTCTTCCGCTCACGCCCCAACATCGTGCAGCCCGTCTCCAGTGGTGTCGCGACAGGCGTGAATGGAGGGACGAATGGAGACGTGTCGTCTTCAGCGATGAGAGTCGCTTCTGCCTTGGTGCCAATGATGGTCGTATGAGTGTTTGGCGCCGTGCAGGTGAGCGCCACAATCAGGACTGCATACGACCGAGGCACACAGGGCCAACACCCGGCATCATGGTGTGGGGAGCGATATCCTACACTGGCCGTACACCACTGGTGATCGTCGAGGGGACACTGAATAGTGCACGGTACATCCAAACCGTCATCGAACCCATCGTTCTACCATTCCTAGACCGGCAAGGGAACTTGCTGTTCGAACAGGACAATGCACGTCCGCATGTATCCCGTGCCACCCAACGTGCTCTAGAAGGTGTAAGTCAACTACCCTGGCCAGCAAGATCTCCGGATCTGTCCCCCATTGAGCATGTTTGGGACTGGATGAAGTGTCGTCTCACGCGGTCTGCATGTCCAGCACGAACGCTGGTCCAACTGAGGCGCCAGGTGGAAATGGCATGGCAAGCCGTTCCACAGGACTACATCCAGCATCTCTACGATCGTCTCCACGGGAGAATAGCAGCCTGCATTGCTGCGAAAGGTGGATATACACTGTACTAGTGCCGACATTGTGCATGCTCTGTTGCCTGTGTTTATGTGCCTGTGGTTCTGTCAGTGTGATCATGTGATGTATCTGACCCCAGGAATGTGTCAATAAAGTTTCCCCTTCCTGGGACAATGAATTCACGGTGTTCTTATTTCAATTTCCAGGAGTGTATTATATCTTTAAATGCATAAGGTAGAATTGCTTTTTCTGTTCAGTTTTGCAGTGTTTGCTGTAGCAGAAAGATTTATTTTCATGGGAGAGATACAAAGTTTAAGTCTTGTTAACATTTACATTAAAATATTTGTACGGTGTAAGAGCAACTTTTTTCTGTACACAAGTTTTCAGTTCCATCCTGGACAATGGAGGTTCATTTCATAAGCATGGGAGAGGGAGAGATGTTTGTATTGTTTCTCTCTTGTGTAAATCACCATTAAACAAACTGAGGCAAGTTCCTCTGGTGTGTAGGGCATGTTACTACTTCTGCTGCTGGTGGTAATGATGTTTCAATTCCCGGTTCACTTGCAAACAAACTGTATTCATTTATTATCCCTTTGACTGTTGTGGATGAGTTAAATGGTCAAGATGTGTTTAAACATGGTCTCTGGGTTATCCTTAACCCTTGAGTGAGCATGCTGATATTCATAACAGGAGCAGGTGGGCAGCGTACATTGTAGACATGTAAAGAATAGCTACCTTTATGTTAACAAGGTAAATATGTATGAGCAAAATCACACTTAAATCTTAGTTTAATCACAGAATGATAAAATAAACTTATGTGGCTCTTCCCACTTTCCCTGTGGATATGTTGTAAATAGTCTTCACTGTTTTGCTGCTGGATCATGTTGTGCAAATTTCACAATATTTCCTCATAGCAACTGTCCAACAGCTTCAGGTGGTTCAACCTTGCTGGTGGCTAGGTACAACTGATGGTATCCACACATCAACACCCTGTTTCTAGAACACACATGCAAATAATGCAAAGGCATGCAAATCATGCATGCACAATGATTTCCAGATAGATGGTGCCATACTCAAATGCCCTCTGCCAAAAATCACAGATTGGCTCTTTTGCACGTGCACTGTACACTGTGTTTACTAACAGCACGGCCAGATGTTATCCACTAAAGACTGTATCAGACCAATATTGTGACAGGTCTGTTATCAAAAAATCTCAATTTTCAGATCGCAGCCAATGGTGGGTGTGCTCAGTTTGTAACGCCGGAAATGCATATCCTCTTATTTCCATCTATTGCACTGCAAATTTTTTTCCATATTTTGTTACCTGAAGATATAACATTTCTGTGTCTTTATATATTGTAATTGTTTTACTGTTTGTGTGTGTGTGTGTATATATATATATATATATATATATATATATATATATATATATATATATATATATATATATATATATATATATATATATATATATATATATATATATATATATATATATATATATTTATTTATTTATTTTTTTATACATTTATGTCAAAGTATAATTGATTTGTTTTGTAAATATTATTTGTATTTTTACGTTCTATGAAACGATTACATTGATAGGTCGTGCGGAGAACCAAAGTGTTTAGGATCTTTGGGAGCATGAACTCGGCCACGTGGAGCACGGGCAGAGCAGACAGAGTCTGGCTGGAGTAGTACGGTTGAGCAGGTGTGTTGTGTGATGCTCCCATGAGTTGCTGTGCTTTCGGGGTTTGGCAGCATGTAATTGCGCTCGACTTGCTATGATAGTTTCAGACATGGTGTCGCGGACGGGAAGCATTAGCTGGCGCACATCAAGAACCCATTTCGACTGGTGTCCGTGTCGAGAAGGAGGCGCGCCAACATCCAGCTTCTGCAACAGCAACAGCCGACAATGAGTGACTGTCGCCACCTCCTCGATCAACGGCTTCAAACCTTCAATCAACCAACAAGGAAGACTGGAAGCATGTAAAGTTTTAGAACTGTATGGCAGACCTTAGCTTTTAAAAATGTTGCATCACAAAAATACAGCAACTTAGCATGAACCTTTGTGGCTCATTGTCCCAATTGACTACCAGGTAGGGTCCCTTCATATTCTGGAATGAACCCGAGTGTCGTTGAAATTCATACGCCAGCATTAAAGTAATATCATTCCATCTCACTGCTTTAATTTCAAAGTTCAGTTAAAGTATTCATAGCTAGCTACAATATTTAGATTACACAAGCAGAAATTAAGAGTGCGAGTTTTATTACCATCTTTTAGCTACTGCAGCTAAGCTTGGTACGTACTAAATTTTACTATTGTTAATTGTTCAGAATAATTTAATTCAAGTTCAAAGTTAAATCTCTTATTTCTAAATTGCATAGATTCAAGTAGTTTTGAAATGATTGTTGAGGTAGCCCAAGACTAACCTTATTACTGAATTTCGTAGTGCTTCAGAAACAAATCTCACTATTAATTTCAGTCACTAAATTAACTTTCAATTTTCCGGTTTTATTAATTCTTTTGCTAAATTAATTCGGAGTGTAGTGAAATTTATTACTTTCGACAAACTTTCAGCTTTCACACAACACATGTCAACCTTCAGTTGCCACACTTTTAGTGCTAATTATATGTGCAATAACCTTTTTTTTCAGTTATTATAGTAGTTGTCCATAGGGCTGGTGACCGTAATTTTCCCCAAATCTCAAATATCTAATTAACGCCAACTAATTGTTAACATGACGACTGCACATTTACTTTCTTTATTAATTTTACCCTTTTCTCAAAATTAATTTCCACCAATTTCATTTACATTTTTCCTTTCATTTAGATGTAATCCTTTCCTCCCTCTTTACTGACAGATTAACTTCGGTGACGATTGCTTCTCCCAAATTTCCATTAGATACACGTGGTTTAATTTTTCACGGTCATTAAGGTCAATAAGTGAGGGGGAGGTTACACATGGAGACCTGGTGACAGGACAATCTTTGGACTTGAGGTTTGCTCTGGACACGAATTTTGCATTGTGCAAATCTCGTAACAAAGTACTGGTTACGAACAGGTCATTACGTCAGTGAGAATAAGTAGTGGGAGGAATCCTAATTAGATTTGAGATTTGGCATTTTTACTGAAAATTGGTAAAATGAGTGAAGGCAACAATTACCGGAATTTGGTAGACTTGGGTACGGAACAATCGGTCGAACAGTGGGAAACGCGCACCGCGGTACCCATTGTTCAGGGGCAGGCGGCTATCATGAAAGACGCGACCGCCAAAACGCAACAAAGAGCAGAAATGAAATTCCAAACTTTAGAAAATGTTTCGGAATCGGAAGTGATAATCAAATCTGAACCCCTTGATGGCGAATATGGAGGGACAATTAAAGATGCACCCGCTACGGAAGTAAAACCGCTGGTTTCCGGGAATTTAGCTGATTTATTGAATGTTTTGATTAACGAAATCAAGGCTCAGTCTAGCAAGATAGAAACTCAATCGGCAGAAATTAAAGCTCAGGCTGCCAAGTAAGTAGCTCAGTCTGCCAAGCAAGAAGCTCAGTCTGAAAAAATTGAACGGAAGCTAGACAATCAGAACAAAGCTATTAATGTTGTTAACAACAATGCTGGAGCTGTTAACACAAAAGTTGATAAAATCAAAGAAGATATTTTTGTGATTAATATGAAATCAGTAATCTTAAACAGGAAATGATAGGCGTTCAGGTGGAAATTGTGAGCATAAATACTCATTTTTATTCCGAAATTAGCAGAATCGAGAAAAGTGTAGGAGAAGCTGTTGCTCCGATCATCGAGAATAAGGTGACGGAACAAATTCAATTAGTGAAAAAAGAGGATCAAAAGAAGGTGGAAACTTTAAAGGCTTTAGTATCCAAAGTAGATACCAAAGTGAGGAAGCAGGCTAATACCTGCGAAGAGAAAAAGAGGGAAGTGGAAACGCTTGCAACAACCACTTGCCAAGTAATTACGAGAGTTTCGGAAATAGAAAAGAAACTTGACGAAAAATAGAGCTATGTGCCAATCTGTGCACATAGTTCGGAATTGTTGACGAAAGAGGAGCGGTTCGACCCCTTGAAAAAAGGCGGCATACATGCGACGGATTTCATTAAAAATTGTGAAAGAGTTTTACCCGGATCATGGACTAATGAGAGAAAACTTAATGCGGTTATTGACGTGTTGGCTGGTGATGCCAAGCGTTGGGGCTTAAACCTCAACATCACGAACCTGACTTTTGACGAGTTTAAAAATTTTTTTCTGGCTGTATACTGGTCAGAGCAAAAACAACAAAGTGTCTGGCGCGAATTAGTCGTATCGAGGCCTTTCGATGCGAATTTGCGTGGCTCGAAGAAGGAGTTTTGTGAGGGCTGGATCTGCAAGTTGGAATATTTGCATGATTGCCGCACGGAATCTGAAATAGTCTGGGAACTCTACAGGAAGCTTCCAGATGATACAAAACGCTACATAGGAAGCAATTACAGGACAATCAATGATTTTCTGGAAAAAGCTGAGGACGAGGACAATTGGCGCAATAATCGCGACAGTGGTAGAGGCCGTGGTAACAACAACGGGTACCACAGCAACCACAACAACGATAACTATGGGAATAATGCATACCGCAATCTTGGCAGCAATAACAATAGTGGTTCAGGTCATAACGATAATCGGTACAATGCAAATAACAACAGGAATGACGGAGACCAGTATCATACTAGCGTGATACGGGCTTCGCAGAATAGTAATAACGCCAGAGGGTGTGATCAGCTGCATCAGTAGCATCCGGGGAGCGTATCTGCTGGGACGAGACAGGGAAACCATTAGCCGCACCGGTGAGGGGCCGATCGGGTGTGGAGAAATTTTGGCGGCCCAATAACGGGAGAAAACCCAGGTGTCGTCGTTATGAAAATTCCATATGGAATAATCAACGGCGGGAGAGTGTGCCAGTGTTAAGAGAAAGGAGTGCACCCACAAGTAGTAGATCAGCTGTAGACACGGCAGTAGAAAATACATTCACTGTCAGTGATAACAATTTAAGTAGTGTTCCGGAAATCGATTATAAAGTGGCAGCTGTAACACCCACAGCGGAACTGGAGATTGAGTTTAAGAATGATTCGCAAGTGTTGAGAGAAGATCAGATGTCAGATAACACGTTCGTCATCGAGTGAGGGGATGCAGAGAGGGATGAGGTCAGGTTAAGGCAGTTCGGTCGCTTATATGGTGAACTAAGAGATTATAGGGGCCTGTATGGGAGAAGTGTTTATGGGGAGCGCGGGCAGGATTTGCCGCGTCTCATCCCGCAGGAAGATAGTGTTTGTGAAGTGATAGAAAGTTCTGGCCCTAACCGGCAGACTTTACCAGAAATAGTTGATGTTAATGGGGAGCATGAGCAACATTCATATGTTTTGTCCCGCAGGAGTTGGATGTTGAAGTAGTAACGCAAAGTTCTGGCCATAACTGGCAGACCTTACCGAAAGTTATAGTGATAGAAGTAGCCAACCCATCAGACGAAAACCTCCAGTTTAAACATTGTGAGAGTATTAAGGAGAAAGAATACGAAAATTTTAGTGATAGCCGGACATGATTGGTAGAAAAGCACGTAGATTACACCGCGTATGAGGTTAGAGCTGATGTTATACGGTCAGACGGTAGCAGTGTGGGTTGCACAAATCCAGAGGAAGTAATTGCAGATACTACTGGGCACATTCCTCCAGGTAGATTGGCAGATGAGATCAATCTGACCAAAGAGGAATCAACGAAGGTGACAATTAGTGATTTGATAGCAAAGCAACACTCACTAGTTGATGAGTTACAGGAAAAGGTTTCGGTATTGGAGGCGAAGCTACAGACTAAGCCTCGGGACAAATGTGTTGAAATTAAAACTGTATGTGAACAGAGGCTAAAAAAGCCACCAGATAAGCCGGATTTACGATCAAAGCCGGATGGTTTTTTCTGGAATGACCTGGATATAGACGAGGATTTATTGTGGGAAAATAAAGAAACAGTCAAGGATAAGTGTAGACAGATAGTAGTGTCTGTTAATATGCACGGCCTACAACTAAACGTGTTGATTGACACCGGTGCAGAATTGAGTGCTGTATCTGGAAAAATATTTCAGTTACTGAAAGACAGACCTGGCATCGTAGTTATGCCTGTAACAGTAGTGAAAATTATCGGTGCTACTGGGAAGGCCAGTAAACCGGTCACAAAACAGATTTTTGTTCACTTCGAGATATGTGGGACACGATTTGAACAAGAGTTTGTCATCATGCCAGACTTAACTATGGAAGTAATTATTGGGTTATATTGGCTATTAAAGTACCGTGCAGTGATTAATTGCGAAAGCAAAACTTTGACATGTACGTCACAAGATAAAACAATAGTAGTTAGTTTTGACGAGGGAGGAGACGGTGTGCATAGGCAATACCAGCCTGTACACATTGTTAACTGGCCGGATGCCATTGACGTACGTATGCATTTGAACTACTGTAACGTGAGGAATCTTGGCATTGACAATAGTGTAGAAAGTGAATTGGAAAGTATTGTAGATGGTGTGTCAAACGTAACACACGAACAAAGACGAGGCCTGTATGAAGTAATAATGAGGAATAAGAGTGTGTTTTCAGACAAACCGGGACTTGTGGAAGGATATAAATGCAAGTTGCATGTAAATACGCACGAACTATTCTTTGTGAGACCGTATGCTATACCGCTGTCCAAAAAGGAAGCAGTGCAACGGGAGACAGATAAGATGATCGAATGGGGAGTGATTGAAAGAAATACGAGTCCATACAATAATGGTTTGGTCATTGTAGCAAAACGGGATGGTAGTGTGCGTATAGAGTACTGCCATTTGGACTAATATATCTGTGTCCGTATTCATCAGGGCCCTAGATAAAGTGCTCGGCCCGATTTTGAGTTCAAGATTAACTGTATATGTTGACGACCTATTGTTGGCCAATGCCACTTGGCATGACCACTGCGACCTGTTAGATGAAGTTTTTAGAGCATTGCGTCATGGCGGAATGACTCTAAAGCTAAAGAAATGCGAATTTGTGAAGCAGGAACTGAAATTTTTAGGGCATGTAATTACCACTGCTGGTATTGCGAAAGACCCAGAGAAATTAGAGGCAATAAGGAATTGTCCTCCAGCCAAGTCTAGGAAACAGTTAAAAAGTTTTCTAGGGCTCACAGTATTTTACCATAAATTCGTAAAAGCACAGGTGTTTAATGATGAAAATTTGAATAACCTCTTACGCAAAAATGTTCCATTTGTGTGGACTGATGGGTGTCGGGCCACTTTCAAGAGATTAAAAGACGAGTTGTTAAGATCTAAAATACTATTTCATCCTGATTTATCGCTACCCTTCCATGTGGGGATGGATTCGTCAAATTATGGGGTGGGAGTAGAACTGTTCCAAGAATTTGGTGAAGGAGAGGATAAGGAACACTGGACGATAGCATTTGCGAGTCGAACTTTATCAAAAAGTGAGTGAAACTACACGATTTCTGAGAAAGAGTGTCTCGCTATCATGTGGGGATTCAAGAAGTTCAAGGTTTACCTATGGGACCATAAGGTGATTATTCATATGGACCATAAGGCGCTCACTTATCTGAAGGATTGTAAACTACTTCATGAAAGACTGACTAGGTGGTCGCTGTATTTACAGCAATTTAACTGACATCTGTTACATAAAAGAGACCGACAATTGCATAGTGGATGCGCTATCGCGGTTGCCCGAGTCTAATCAAGACGTATTGAAAGATGAGTCAGATGGAGTGGTCAAATTATACTATTTTAAAGAAGTTGAGGGACGTAAATTAATAATGAACATCTGTAAGAATCTACGTCACCATTAGAACGAGGACAGTTGTTTAAATACGGTGAAAACCCGATATGACGAAAGGAATCCAGAAGGAGAGAAATTTAGGAAGTATTACAAGATATACGATCATATCTTGTACATATGTAATGGTGAAGATAGTAATATTTGGTGGGTATGGTGGCCCACCAAATACATCACGGAAATAATAGACTACTACCATTTGGCGTATGGTCACTGTGGACCAAAGAAATGTACGGAAAAGCTGAGTGGAGTAGTGCATTGTAACAACACATTAAAACGTGTTACTGACAGAGTGAAAACTTGCGATTTATGTCAGAAGGTGGAGGTTACCAACTGTACGAGTCATGGTCCTATGCGAAGTATAAGGCCTAACGACACCTTTGAATTACTGTGTGTGGACTTGTACGGACCTTTGCCCAAGTCATCAGGAAACTTTGCCTACATTTTAGTAGTGCTAGAAGCTTTTTCCAAGTTCATCAAACTATACCCAATTAGGAAAGCTACAGCCAAAGCGGTCTATGGCAAGCTTGTGAACAATTAATTTGTTCATATTGGTAAGCCCAAGGCGATTCTACCAGACAATGGGGCACAATTTACTTCTAAGTTGTGGAATGAAGGCATGGCAAGTAATGGGGTCAAAGTGATCCATATTTCAGCTTACTGTCCGGCTGGAAATCCCGCTGAGAGGTATATGCGCAAGCTAAGCCGACTTTGCCGTACCTATTGCCATCACAACCATAGGGCATGGGGCAAATATGTAGCAGAATTTGAGAGAATTATGAACACCTTGAGACATGAGTCTACAGGATTTTCTCCAGAGGAAATCCTGTTAGATGACAGAAGTAAAAGTTTAGTGGAAGAGATAATCAAATTCCCTCCACGGATTGACATTAGTATTGGTGTGAAAAAAGATCATTTGCAAGAAATAATGAAGCTAAAAGCCGATGCTCGCATATGTCGTCATAATGCTAAAGCGCGTTTTGCTAAGTTTGCAAGCGGAGACTTAGTACTTGTAAAAGCTCATGAGAAATCGAGCAAGATAGACAATGATATCTCTAAATTTAAGTTTGTTTATAATGGACCATATAAAGTCATTTGTATACCACACACAAATGATTATTGCTTAGAGTATCCAAGCTCTGGAAAACTATTAGGTATACGGAACATTGTAGACTTGAGATTGTACCATCCTAGGATTGATTAATACCACAGAATGGGTAATTTATACAGTATGTAAATATAGAGTGTAATATTTAACAATTTGCTAGATTGCCATGCTTTGCCTGACCAAGAGGACATTAAAGAAGTTGTAATTAAAATGTAATTAATTTTGACTAAATCATTTAAGAGTAAATGATTATTAATCAATTGAAGAAACCAAGCTGCTAGTCTGAGTTTTCAGCTGAGTCACAGTAGATTAAGGAATGTAAATATGATTTTGTAACTAGCTGTAAGATTACATAAATATGTGATTTACTAGTCATTGCCGATGTACTTAGATGCTGTTTTAAGTTTCAGGCTAGTACATGCGTGTGATGATGGACAGTGTTGAGTTATCCACAGTGATAGTGTTAATGGACTCCCTGAGATTACTCGGGAGTGAGTTTTTCCGAAAGAATTCAGTGAAACGGATGTTCTGGAAATGCCATTACACAGGCGAGTGAGATCAAGCATGCCGCACAGGTGGGCACAACAGTACTGGCGAGGTGGAGCCTCTGTCGGCTCTTGTGCCAGTCGCCATTCTTTGTACTTGCGGGTACTGAAGGCGGAGTTGTTTTTCTTCCCGGACAGCTGAAAGAATTCTGCTGTCAATATTTATGTTTTTTTCGATCTGCTGTATATTATTTTCTTGTATACCGTTAAGTGTACTCTCATGACGAGAATATTAACTATGAAGAGGTTATATAAAATGTGGATTCTATGTAATTAATTATTAATTTGCATATTTTGATATACCTATTTTTTATGACCATGTACTCTGGTTAATTTTGTAAATAGAATTCCATTTATTGATACTGTTAGGAATATTGACGACTTTAGAATAGCTAAACCATTTTCTATGTTTTCTATGAATTTTAATATGTTGTCAACCTGTTTTCTTTTGTGTAAGATGACAGAGTGGAATAAGATTAGGAGTGTCTCCACTCAATTATTATGGTCTAAAAATTGGTTTATGGTTAATTCGCCTAATGCTAAATTTGCTTGATGTTTTGAGCATAAGCATTTCCTTTTTGGGACATTTTCTGAGTCTGTTTAGGTTACACGAACATCCTCAGACAATGTGGGGCACGCGTAGCGCCAGAAATGCATATGCTCCTATTTCCATCTATTGCACTGCAAATTTTTTTCCTTATTTTGTTACTTGAAAATATAACATTTCTGTGTCTTTATATATTGTAATTGTTTTACTATTTGTATATATATATTTATGCATTTATGTTGATGTACAATTGGTTGTTTTGTAAATATTATTTGTATTTTTACACTGGGTCTTGCCTAGGGAAAACTTTGCTATCAAACGATTACATTGATAGGTCGTGTGGAGAACCAAAGTGTTTAGGATCTTTGGGAGTGTGAACTCGGCCGCATGGAGCACGGGCAGAGCAGACAGAGTCTGGCTGGAGTAGTGTGGTTGAGCAGGTGTGTTGTGTGATGCTCCTGCGAGTTGCAACGCTTTCGGGGTTTGGCAGCATGTAATTGCGCTCGACTTGCTATGATAGTTTCTGACATGGTGTCGCGGACGAGAAGCATTAGCTGGCGCACATCAAGAGCCCGTTTCTCCTGGTGACCGTGTCGAGAAGGAGGCGCACCAACATCCAGCTTCTGCAACAGCAACAGCCGACAATGAGTGACTGTCGCCACCTCCTCGATCAACAGCTTCAAACCTTCAATCAACCAACAAGGAAGACTGGAAGCATGTAAAGTTTTAGAACTGTATGGCAGACCTTAGCTTTTAAAAATGTTGCATCACAAAAATACAGCAACTTAGCATGAACCTTTGTTGCTCCTTGTCCCAATTGATTATCAGGTAGGGTCCCTTCATATTCTGGAATGAGCCCGAGTGTCGTTGAAATTCATACGCCAGCATTAAAGTAATATCATTCCATTTCACTGCTTTAATTTCAAAGTTCAGTTAAAGTATTCATAGCTAGCTACAATATTTAGATTACACAAGCAGAAATTAAGAGTGCGAGTTTTATTACCATCTTTTAGCTACTGCAGCTAAGCTTGGTACGTACTAAATTTTACTATTGTTAATTGTTCAGAATAATTTAATTCAAGTTCAAAGTTAAATCTCTTATTTCTAAATTGTACAGATTCAAGTAGCTTTTGAAATGATTGATGAGGTAGCCCAAGACTAACCTTATTACTGAATTTCGTAGTGCTTCAGAAACAAATCTCACTATTAATTTCAGTCACTAAATTAACTTTCAATTTTCCGGTTTTATTAATTCTTTTGCTAAATTAAGTCAGAGTGTAGCGAAATTTATTACTTCTGACAAACTTTCAGTTTTCACACAACACATGTCAACCGTCAGTTGCCACGCTTTTAGTGCTAATTATATGTGCAATAACCTTTTTTTTCAGTTATTATAGTAGTTGTCCATAGGATTGGTGACTTAATTTTCCCCAAATCTCAAATATCTAATTAACACCAATTAATTGTTAACGTGACGATCGCACATTTACTTTCTTTATTAATTTTACCCTTTTCTCAAAATTAATTTCCACCAATTTCATTTGCATTTTTCCTTTCATTTAGATGTAACCCTTTGCTCCCTCTTTACCGACAGATTAACTTCAGTGATGATTGCTTGTCCCAAATTTCCATTGGGTACATGCGGTTTAATTTTTCACCGTCATTAAGGTCAATAAGTGAGGGGGAGGTTACAAGTTGAAATCCTGCATCCCTGCTGATGAGATTGTTGGCTATTCATTTATGTATTGCTTCCTTAATGATACAATCGCAGAAAGATGATGCCAGGGATAAAACTTCCGTCATTTTATACATGAAAAGATGGAAGTTAAATCCCCAGTATTGTGTGATTAAGGAAGCAATACAAAAAGGAAAATATTCCTGATATTCATGGTACACTTGTGAAATAGTGTATGGGAAAATCCCCACTTCATAGCTACCTTGGGAATGCTGTGTCCCATTGCTCATGTGCCAACTATAACACCATGTACAAACTCATTTAAATCTTGATAACCTCCCATAGTAGCAACAGTAATCAATTTAACAGCTGCACCAGACACTTGTTGTCTTATACAGGCATTGCCAACCGCTAGTGCCATATTCTGCCTGTTTACATATCTCTGTATTTGAATACACATGCCTATGCCAGTTTCCTTAGGGAGGGAGGGACAAATACAGGATTACATACCTCCTTCTATAACATTGGATCAATTTCGACCAAATTTGGTACATATGATGATGATGGTGATGAGTCCCATACAGAGCATAGGGGAACGACGCGGGAGACCCGCGCTGCCTTATCAGGCAAGGTGTTAGTGGAGGTGGTTTGCCATTGCCTTCCTCCGACCATAATGTAGATGAATGATGATGATGAAGATGACACAACAACACCCAGTCATCTCGAGGCAGGAAAAATCCCTGGCCCCGCCGGGAATCGAACCTCGGACCCCGTGCCCGGGAAGCGAGAATGCTACCACGAGACTATGAGCTGCGGACTTGGTACATATAGGACTCATTATCCAGGAAGAAGTACTGTGTGCATAAGAACCACTTAGCTCACATAAGGGTGGGGTAGGAATGAGAGGGTTGGTAACCCCTGACATCTAAGCTGCCCTGCATGCAGAGATATTGGGCATGTAGTATCAGAACATGCTCCAGTGACTATATGTGAGGATGGGCATGGCTGAGCAAAGTGGGCATAAGAAGAGGGTTAGTGAGAGGAGGAGATGTAGAGAGAGAGGGGAGGAGGTTATGGGCAGAAAGAGGGGGCGGTGGAGATGGTCCTAGAAAGAGGAGGGAGGAGATAGGTGGAGGTTGGAGGAGGAAGTGGAAATGGATAAAGTTTGGAAGGAGGAGATGAACAGATAGAGGGAGGAGTGGAAGATGGATAAGGAAACAGGTAAGAGTGGATAGACAGAGAGAGGAGGAAGAGGAAATGTACAGAGAGAGGGAGAGAACAACATGGACATAGGCAGGGGGAGGAGGTGGTACGTGCAATATATGCACCGTAGAGGTATGCATACAGAGCTTCTGGTGAAAAGCTAGGAGATAAATAAATCTACCCTTTTAGGATACAGTACACTTATTACACCCATTACCTTCTGGTATTCCACCCAATATCAACAAATTTTTTACAGAAGCATACCATCAGAATCTTGTGTAAATTAGGTAAGCAAACATATTACACAAGCCGCTTCAGGGACTTTACGGTTCTTACAATTCAATGCTTATACTTCCATTCTCTAATGAAGTTTGTGCTTACACATGATAGTTAATTTAGGATCAACACCCACAATACTGAAGTAAAAACAGTTTCCATATAGACTGTGCATTCTTGTCTGGTGTACAGAAAACACACACACAGACACCCACCCATACATGCACATGCAATGAAAGAGAGATGCTAAGGAAGTTCTGGTACAATGTAAATGATTTAGGAGTAAAGGAGACAACTCATTGAATAGCAGAAGAATTGAGTTGTGTCCCAGTGTATCTGCTGACCTGCAGTCCTAGCATAGTACACTCAGCTGGCACAATGTGTGTGTGTGTGTGTGTGTGTGTGTGTGTGTGTGTGTGTGTGTGTACATGCTTGCATATAATTCATTAAAAGATTCTTCTGAAAGCCAGCAAAGATTTCATTCTTTTTTTGTGGCTGATGATGATTCAACACGTCTCCTATTTGGTAAGCTGTCTCATTTTATCCTAAATTATTTACACACACAAACAAACAAAGAGAGAGAGAGAGAGTTTTATACTTAGCTAGGTAAAGTCTTTTTCTCTCTCTCTTTCTTAAACACACACATTTTTGTCAGCAGATATGATATGAGTTTGTATCTTAAGTTAATACTACGTACTACCTTCTGTACATCTCTGGGTAGGTCATCAAAGAGTTGTGTGATTATGAAAGCTATATTTGATATCCAACATGATCAACTGTTGACAACAGACTTCATAAAGAGAACAAACATACTGCCAGGGCTTTGTCAGTATACCCAGCTGTGTATCCCATTAACAAAGTCCTGACTTATCTTGTTCTTATTATTTTGACAGAAGCATAATCCTGAGTATACTCAGGCAACTTAAGAACAGACCTTTGAAAAAACAAAACTTTGCTTACATTCGTTTCAGCTCTAACAGTGAAATGTTTGGTTGATAGAAAGCATCCATAGCCTGGCTATTATGTTTTGGTTGAGGTGGTTGCCACCAGATACTGCCTGGATACTCAAAAACAAAACACGCACTTTAGGCCACTATCCTGTATTACGTTTAAGGCAGTGCTTCCAGAAATGGATGGCTATAGTGCTGCTGAGTTTGACACTGAATATAGTAGCTACGAAAGTGAAGAAGAATGTGATGTTACCTCATTAGAGACTAAAAGTGACAACAGTTTATCAGATGACTGACAGGTGCTCATCAGTGGTATGAGATAAATGTGTCCACTGTGCCCAAACCAGTTCCTCCAAGATTCACATTCACAGGAAACCACTGTCAAATACATGGTTCAACTTCATATAGGGACAGAAACCAAAAAACGATTGTAAGTTTCACGATATTTTAGACAAAGAGGAGTACCCAATTATAATTGAGGTATTAGTTATGAGCTTTGAAAAATTTTAACTCAACATTTACAGCTTTTAAAACTATATTTACATGTCTGTATTAATGTCATTCATCACAGTATGTTTTTGGTTCAAAATGGCTCTGAGCACTATGGGACTTAACATCTGAGGTCATCAGTCCCCTAGAACTTAGAACTACTTAAACTTAACTAACCTAAGGACATCACACACATCCATTCCCAAAGCAGGATTCAAACCTGTGACCATAGCGGTCGCGCGGTTCCAGACTGAAGCGCCTAGAACCGCTCGGCCACCCCAGCCGGCTATGTTTTTCATCAATAAAAAAACACAATTTTTTTTATTATAAATTATAGAGTGGAGCAATCAGTCGTCCTTTGTTAGATTTTATTATGCACATCCAGGTTTCAGCTAGTGGCTAGCCATTCTCAATGCACTATTTTCTATTCTCAATGCATGTAAGTCCCTGTTGTTCGGGTATCAGTCACATTTCTTTAAATACTACTCACACACACAAAGACACACACACACACACACACACACACACACACACACACACACACACACACACACACACACACACACACAAAGAGAGAGAGAGAGATATTTATTCAAAGAAATGTGACTGATGTCCAAACAACATGGACTTACATGTATCGAGAATAGAAAATAGTGCACTGATAATGGCTAGCCACTAGACGAAACCTGGATTTGCGTACTAAAATCTAAAAAAGAATGACTTTTTGCTGCACTCTATAATCTATAAGCCACATAACAGTTGCTGAGTGCACCCACTTTCTGAATGGAAGGTAACTTGATGACTATTTTTTTGGAATATAATTTGTAAAAAAAATCAGTATGTTAAGAGATTAAAGAGTGTACTATGAGAGGATGCTGAGTGGACACCACATATGATAATTATGCCATACTTATGAGCTGCAGATGCCTTTTTCCTAGAAAACCAAATCCACTTTTTGACATTTGATCTGCAAAATCTGGCAAACATGTAACACAAATTTGCAGAGCCTGGATGTTTAATAAGTTCTATAACATGTGACTTCCAGTTTAGGTTCATCTCACAGTAGCACTTCTATTTAATAATTTTGCGCTGCTACTGAATGCACTTCTTTTCATTCCACTGTATATTTACATTCTGCTTAATCTTACTTTTTGGGTTGTGGAGCTTTGATGTCACAGTTTTGCTTTCATTCACAATCAGTTTACTTTCATTAAATCACTTTCAGATGCAAAGCTCCTGTTAACATATTCCATAGTGTTTCAAGATTTTTTAACAATGATTAAGACACTTGTGTCATCTGTAAATGGAATAATATTTTGACAGTCTGTATAGACATCAAGTCATTTGCATATAAATAAAATATGCCCAAGTACAGATACTTCTGATGCATCATATGTATCATCACGGCTTAACAAAACATATCTGCATTACCTGGTTTTTGTCTGTGACATTGTACTGGTTGCAAACATTAGACAAAACCACCCATAAATAAATGAAAAACATAGTAGAATAGGATAAATGTACTGCTGAAAATCAGTTACAATGCAACAAATATAATAAAACTCAACACACAGGAAAGAAAATTGTATAAATAAACAATAGAGTTATAGAAATAATTGATAAGTATTTGTTTTTTGGGTGACTGCAGACACTGAGAAGATGGACGGGGAAAGAAATAAACAGAAGAGTAAAAAATGCATGGACTGTTTTTAGTAAAATAAGTAGGTAACTCCAAAGAGATATGAAAAAGGTCAACAATGCAACCTAATGCAAGATTTGAAGATAGCATTAAAATCATGGATGCACATAGTAAACGATCACAATGCATAGAATATCTAAGATGATCTCCTTATTAGCAGTTATTAGCATTTGAGGTTACATTATTATGAAGATGATATGAACATCAATGAATAAAAATCGACTAAGCAAGGTACCTCACTACCATTTCCATCTTCAGGATCTGCTATTATCTACAATACAATATTATCTGGATTTATGTATTTCTGAAGATACATATGTGACACTCAGCTCAAATTCTCTTCTTATCTTTGTCCTTGAGGATCTAAGGCTGCGAAACAATGCAACTATTGTTGTCACCAAATACTGGTAGATAAACCTGAGAAGAATGTAAAGGATCATAGACCATGGCTAATGATTCAGTCAGACTCATAACTCTAAAGCAATTTCAAATTCTTTCAGTTCACACATCCAAAAATTCTGAAACTGAATTTAATCTTTTGATTTCCTCTTTTGTATTACTGCACAGGAGTAGGTCAAGCCATCTGCAGTTCTAAACTCAATGTGAAAATGGTGAATCCACAGCCTACAAAATGAGCAAAATCAATCTGAAAAATCAAACAGTGTGTATGGTCAACATGAAAGCAACAATTAAGATGTGGTCTTATACATAAAATAATTGAGAAACTGGGAAAATCATTAAGTACTATGATGAAATTCGTATTCACTGCAGCACTATCACATACAATTGGTTTTTCTCTTGCAGTGCCTATATTTTCAATACATTTTCTAAGTTTCCAGCCAGGTATATTATTTTCTAATTCATTCAAGTCATGGAATTTGTTTTTGTCTCTAATGATGTCACTTATTGTTCCAATGCTTGTTATCTAAATTTGCTGTTGTTTGTAATCAGGGCACTATAGTATAAAATGGCCTTGTTTACTAACGGCACAACATGCACTCTTATTTTTTAGACGTTTCTTTATCTTACATGAATATTCATGGTATGGTCCACGTCCTGTCAGGTAGTGGATTTTATCTCTAGATAAATTTATGTAGCTTATGAGAATCTGCTCCTCAATGTTTGGAAAGATGCCACATACTCTGTGACATGCTTTCTTTTCCAGCCTGCAACCACAACTAGTATATCATCAGCGTAGGTTAAAACTCCTGACACTTGAGTGTTTTCATTCAAAGTTGTTAGCAATGGTTCAAGACTAAATAGGTTAATGAAGAGAGTAACACTTCTTTGGTGCTTTCAGTGATTTGTTATGAAAGTAATTCCCATTCTTTATCTGAGAGATATCAGCTGCTACTTCTACTTGGCAAATGGCAGAAAGACAACTGGGCTTTCACTTGGGGCGTACATACTTTCTCATGTCTTTCATGTTGATGATCATCATTTTCACTACTATCCTTTGGAAAAAGCTACTTTTAACAGGTATTAAGTGGGGTATCTCTACCCTCTAGTAATACTCCTATCATGTTTATACAGTGTAGATAGCACAGTTGGTGATTTTACTTTCTCTGTTACTATTGTATAGGGAATACCTGTGCTTGATTACACAAATGATTAGCAAGTCAGAGTAACTGAACAAGGTAAGTGAGAATAATGCCATCTACATTCTGTATATGCGGAAAGACTATGCAGCAGGTTATTCATTCAGAAATAACATTGGAATATTCGTTGTTCATCAGGAGGAGAAATGTATACCAGCCTGTTTTAGAATTCAACAGTAGTAAGATCATGGCCTACCAATACTGTGGTTTATTCTTAGGAGATACTGATGTTCATGTTAGTTGGGATCTCACAATTCTCATGAAAATATAAAATCAGTTTGTTCGCGATAGCCACATTTAACACCATATAGGATCTCAGCGGTCTCATGTAATTAGTGCCCAACAGAGCTGACATCTGGTTTGTTCTACCATGCAAGCTCATAAAGCACATACGCTTAGTCAGGAAATGGGCACATACGAAGACAGTGCAGTGACATTTGGGGCACCATGGGCTGTCAGCACAGCAACCATTGATGTGGTTTCCCCTGACACAGCAGCAATGGGAGACACTGACAGTGATGTGCCAATGGCAATTTTGGATATGGGTTTGCACCACATCATCTTTCCAGGTGAGTCTTGGTTCTGCATACAGCATCACGATAGATGTATCTATGTGTGGAGTTTCCAAAGAGAGATCACATTTGCCATTTTCATAAAGGTCCAGCACCTGGCATGAAGTTACTGGATGCTGTTGGGTTCACAGCATGATGAACTCCAGTAGACACAACCAGTAATTAGGACAGCAGGCACTGCATTTGATATGTAAAGACCAGGGGCTGTGCCCTATCTTTGAGGTGCCTGTGACATCTTTAAATAAGATAATGCAAGACAGCATGCTGCTTGTGCTGCCCTGAGCAGCCTTGATGCAGAGCATGTTTTACTGTTGCCCTGGTCAGCAAATTCTCCAGGTTTCTCACCCACTGAAAACCTCTGATCATGGGTCACAAAGAGACTTTGACAGGCACTTTTATTGATAAACTCTGGCAGTGGTATGCCCCTGTACAATTTTGCTTCTTACATTGGAGAGGACCCTGAGACTGTACTGTAAATGTGGAATGCAAGAATTTGTCATCCAAGAAAAATTTGACTCCATGCCCAGGTGGCAGCACTGTGTACTAAATTTCTTATACTGTTTACTCCCCAGCTCACCTACAAATGTTATCATGTATTCTTTCTATTACATTCTATACACATAATAAGCAAAATTCCATTATTTGCTATCCTTCATGGTGTTACATTTTAAAGAGCTGGCAACATTCGGCATTGAATTATAGATTAATACCTTGGAAGGAATAAAGTTACATTAGTGAAATCCACCATTTTGATAAAATCCACCATTCTTTCTCTAACACAACTCAGTAGTGTTTTTATCAACTGGATCACACTACGTTGTTATGTAACATTTTCAATTTCATGGGCTATCTAGAGAAAAAGTGGAAAACCTTTTTAATATGGACATCAGAAGTAAATCAGAACTTATATCTTTGAGTCTGAATATTATGAAAAAATATACATGGAAAGGCTAATAGGTGCTACTTTCCTCCAGCACCAAGGCACCTGAAGGAGTCTCTGTAAAATGTTCTGTTTTAACTTTATATAATGTTCTTATTGCTCACTTCTTTAGAATGTATATCCTTTTGGTCTTAGCTTCTTTCCCCAAAAGAATATGAGAGGAAGTATGTAAGTTATGTAAGCAATCATGCCTGTAAGTCCAAACAATGAAGCAGCTTTGTGAATACAAAATAGACAGAACTGAGCTTCTTAGATAAGTTAACCACGTGTAACTAACAACTCAGTTTTCTGTCAGTCTAGATGACATGAAAAACAACACAAATAGTACACAGTCTGGTTGGTGTCCAGGAAGCGAGAATACATAACAGCAAAACTCAAAGCACCTAAAGAAGACAGCTTTGTCAGTTACCAAAATATTGCGCACAAAATGGAAACAGCTTGGCAAATACCCAGAGGACCACAATTAATCAGTCATACTGAGAAAACTTGAGAGATGATGTCAGTTCTCCCTATGGGCAGTAGATGTTCTGCAATGTACACAAGCTAGATAAGTTCCATCAGAAAAAGGTCAACTACTCTGTATGGTGAACTTCCTAACAAGGCTTGGAGTCTAAGATGTCACTGGCCATTACACCCATCAGAGATGGGAGGTACTGAAATAATTTGCATTTCATAATATATCAGAGCAGACTCTGGAAAACAAAACTGCATCAAAATGCAAAATGTGTGTTGGCAATAAAACTCAGCTATAAATACTGTCATGAGACCAAGTCTGGTTGGAGTCCAAGCAGTGCGTACACATAACAATACCTTCTGAGGATTGTATATATTCTCACATTGATATATTATGATTCTTTGTGCATTTGGTTCTACACATATTAATCTACTTCTCAACAGTGTAGATATTACATTAATGGAACTATTGCTGGTTTAGAGTTCAGCACTGTCCAATGACAATGGTTAGAGTAGTAGTGATCATTGTTGCTTGGCATGAGCACGCAGCATGGTGGTCAAGTCAGCACTAGACAGACAATGGAGTTCAGATGATCGGCATGCCAGCATTGCTTGGACATATTTGCTAGTTTGCTTTAGCTGTTAACTACTTATGATGTGTTCTGATTGCTTTTACGGTTTCAGTATGAAATAATCAAAGTTGTATAGTAGCATGCTGAATATTGCTAAAACTGTGTGTACTGAAAAGTGTTTGAATGAATAATGAGCATGGTAACATACTGTATAGTGTATGATCCACTAACAATCACTGTTCTCAACCAAACCCCTCATTATCCACTTCCTGAAAGTATCTGTATGTGAAGTACATGTATTGTTAACTTCTTGGGGTGGAGAGGAAGAATCGTCATACAATAGTGTACCTAGCAGACACTTTATATATGAAGACTGGTGACAAAGATGCCACCTCCTGCAAAAATCTTCAGATCCAAAGCCTGATTTACAGTGCCGATGTATGGCGAGTGAATTTGCAATTTTTAGCAGTTCCTCAATTTTTCGCTTTGCAGTATCCATATTTGAATAACAACAGCTACCCAAACTGAGAATGATGATGCAATTAATGGGGAGGACAGCACTAATCAGGATGGTATTGCTATGAATCTCATTAATGAATCGGAATTAACTATCAGAAAATGAAAGTTTAAATTCCCCTATAGACAGTGAATCATGGGAAACAGAAGTAGACAACAACTGTGTTGAAAATGTACGAAGGATAATGCGATACTGAAATTTTTGCGAGAACTGAAGGTTGATAATCAAAAATAAGTGTAGATAGTAATAAAAAATTGGGCACAAATTTGAACAAAAAACTAGATGATGTTAAGCAAGAACTGAGTGCAGAATTGAAAAAAAAATCAATGAGAATAATCAAAAATTGATACAGATTTCAACAAAATGTTGGAGCAAAAGATAGCAGGTATCTGTAATGAGATATGGGGTCAGTTCAATAAATTTACAAAGAAAGAAATGTAGTGAATTGTTCAATATACAATATTCTGAATTCGTGCACGAGATGAAGATATATTATCAACAGATAGAATCAGATCCAAGGGAAAGAAGGGTGAAGTGGCCAAGTTGGGAAAAGTGGACATTGCTTATTTGATGTCTTCAAAAGTGCTGCTTCCTAGCTAGACACAGCCAAACTAGGTGTAATCAACACAATTAATGTTGTTAGTAATGCTGACAAAGGAAGCTTGCTCCATTATCTTTTTGTGAAAATGTATATGTCTTTCAATCATTTGATAAAAGGTAAGTCACTCATATTACTTTAGATGCTTCACTTTTATGTAGAGCAATAGGTTTTTGTGGTATTAAAGATCACGCAATGCCTTTTGGCTTACATATACAAGTCATTGTTGTTTCCTTCAATTGTATTGTTTTGTGAATGAACCACTGATACAAACATGGCATCCGATTGGGAAAACTGGGCATACAACACATCGGGAAAAGTGGCCACTTTTCTATACAGATGCCACTACTCTCAACAGTTCATTTTCTGTCTGTTTATCCCAAAAAGAATTAGCTAATTCCATACTTCATGCTTAGTATAACCAACTGAAATTAAACGTTCCACAAAACTAACGTCCGCTATTCTGCTCTTCTGCAAGGGTTTGCAAAAGCTTCAAGATGCCAAGAAAATCCATCTGGTAAACAGAGCAACAAACATGGGAACCTATTGCAATGCAAAAGGCTTTTTGAATAATAAAAATAGTAACATGCCTTTTTCATTAGCAGCAAAACAATTCAGTATTCCACATAATAAGCTAAAATGAAGAGTTCTACAGAAAAACAGAGAGACAGTTGACAGTAATAAGTTGTGGGCAGCTTAAGGGCAGTGGTCAGTGAAGAACAAGAGCATGAAATCCTTAACTACATTTTTGAAATGCAAAGTTAATTTTATGGAATTACCATGAATGACATGCGGTGATTAGCATTCCAGTTGGCAGAGTGTAACTAAATAGCACTAAATTGGCAGGAAAAGACTGGGAGGTATGCTTTACAGAATGGCATCCTAATATTAGCTTTAGGAAGCCAAAATCTATCTCTATGGCTAGAGCACAAGTGTTTAGCAAGGTGAACATAGAGAAGTTTTTTGATATCCTGAAAACATTACAAGATAAATGATTTCATCCTGTTCATCATATTTATAGTGTAGATGAAAAAAGTATTCTGACAGTTAAGTCCAACAACAGTATTTGCACTCAAAGGAAGATGACAAGTCGGAGCCACTACTTCAGCAGATAGAGATTGTCAACTATTGTAGAGTGCACATCTGCATGGGGAACTTTCATTACCCCATTTGTAATCTTCCCTAGGTGAAGAATCAAAGTTGAGCTTAAAAATGGAGCTCTGCCAGGAACCAAATTTGTGTGTCACCCTGGTGTTAGATGCTGAGTGAAAGTTTTTTGGATTGGTTTGAACATTTTTAAAATATTCAAAGCCAACTGCTCAAGATCCAGTTCTAGTAATCTTAGATGGTCACTCTACCTATACTAAGAACATAGGTATCATTGATAAGGCCAGAGAAAATCACACAACTGTTGTATGCTTGGCCCCACACTGTAGCCACAAGCCCCAACATTTGGACACAGCATTCATGTCACCTTAGAAACCTTCTACACACCAGCTTGTGAAAAATTTCTTTACTATAATCCAGGAAGAACTATTACACAGTTTCGAATAAGTGCACTCTTGAATGAAGCATTTCTTCAAGCAACTGTTCCAGTGACAGCTATCAATTGCTTTAGAAAGTGTGGACTTTTCCCCCCTGACCAAAGAGCTCTTTCATTATTGCCTACAATTCTGAATAAATTTCTAAAACATTAGATTTTTTAACAAAAATAATATCTCATAACTACATGAGGATCCGACTGTAGAATTACAAAAAGAAGTCAGGTCAGCTATCAGTGACACAAAATTTTTAATCAAACCTTTCCATAAGAAAATGCTTATCAACATGAACCCTCAGCCCCCAAAAACTTCATTCTCAATTCAAAATTCACAAACCTAACCATCCAATACATCTGATTTCTAATAGTATGAATAGCACGTACCATGATTTAGCCAAATTTCTTCATGAAACTCTGAAAAAATTGTTCATTTTCGAGAACAGTTATTCGATCCCCAATAGTCATGCCTTAATCCATAAAATAAAAGATTTAGAATGCAGCCCAGATACCAAGTTGTTTTCACTAGACATCAAAAATCTTTATACAAATGTTCCCGTACAAGAAATGCTCACAGTTGTGGAAAAAAATTCAAGGCATTTCAAAAAAAACTTTCAGACAAACAAATCATTGACTTTATGAATCTAATTACAATCATAGTCAAATACAACTATTTTGCGTCTAATGAAAAATTGTATCAGCAACCCGACAGTCTCGCTATGGGAAATCCGTTAGCTGCTATCCTTGCTGACATTTTTATTAACTCTCTGGAAGAAAAGTTCTTCAACAGTTTCTCAGCTACAGCACTAGGCATTCTCTCCTATTTCAAATATGTCAATGATATTCTAGTCATCTACAAAGGACCTGTTGATGGCATTGACCATATTTTCAAGATCTTCAATGAACTTCACAAGAAAATATCCTTCACCAGCAAACTCTAAAACGAGGCCCATCAATTGAATTTTCTTGATTTGATGCTTACAGTAGAAGAAAATAAAATCTCATTTCATGTTTTTCGTAAAGAAACATATTCTGATCAGATCGTACCTGCGTCTTCTATGCACCCACAACCTCATAAGAAAGCTTTCTTCCACTCTGCTATTCACAGAGATATTTCCATACTCTTGAAAGAAATATTCAAGGAAGAAATGCATATAATCAAAACGATAGCAGCTAATAACAAATATGAACATGCCATAGTGGATAACATCCTTAAAAAGAAAACTGTAAAATAGTTACTACACTCAGAACCTCTATCATTGAATCCAGCCTAAAGAAGAAGTTTTTTTCTATTCCTTTGTTGGGTCCCATCTCCTATCAGATCCAATGTCTTCTTCATAATAAGTACAACTGTCATGTTGCCTTTTCAACCAATAATAGTTTGAAAAAATTTTTTATTCATAATTTAAAATTGGCCCGTTCCCCTTTGAAAAACTCTGGTGTCTATCCAAGATTCTTTGCGACACCTGCTCTTCTTACTACATACGACAAACAGGACATGCCTTTTTTGCACACTGAGAAGAAAGGGCATAGATTAGATGTTCTCAAAGAATTAGAAATTTTTAAACATCTTTCTCAAAATTATGGTCTCATCCTTAATGAGCAGCTTCAATTACATAATAAAAGCTTCCTCAACAGTACAAGGCTGTTACTTGATATTTGATTTTGTGTTCCCTCATAAAGTTACCAAAATATTTTTTCTATCTAAGTCGATTCATAACTGTTTGTTCATTAAATGGTTTATATTGACTACATTTCATGTTATACGATTTTGCTATTGGCTGAGTTATTCAGCTCCCTTTATGATTCTGTAATGGCATTTTTCAGCCTTTGAACTGTACTTCTAAGCTTTTAAGTAGACAAATTGTTACCATGTCTGCTGCTGTCAGATAAAATATTACCTCTTACTTCATGTATTACACATTTTACCTGTCTATTTTTGAAATGTTAAGTAGCCAGTTTGTATTTACAGCTAGTAGAAGGCACTTTTGGTATAATGTTCACCTGCCCACAATTGCTAACATGGGTGCCTCAGTCTGATGCTACCACAGCTCGTCATGTGGTGCAGCCCTTAGAGGCCTGTCTGTATGTTTTCTATTTTAATATTTTGAGACTAAAGTGCTATCGCTTCATATTTATTTTATACGTGACATGCCAGTTTTAAATGTTTTATTTCTGATGAAGGCACTCTTAGAAGTGGCCGAGACCTAGGTCAAAAAGACTTCATTTTCATGACCGAGGGCTGCAGTTGTTTTAATTTTGCCTTGTAACAGTCGCTGACAATGCAGCCATGTTTAAAGCTTTAATAATCCAACAAGAAAAAGAAATGCTCATGCAAGAAAATCATGGTGCAAGCTGATGCTCAAATGTTATTGTTGATAACCTGTAAAGCCAAGGAGAGTTTTATCCACCAAGGACGTACATCCAGTTGGTTTTATGAAACAACCTAAGAGTTGCTTTTGTGCATGAGTCATAAAAAATTGATATTTGTGTACAAAATATGAGTGCAGGTGCTAGTACATGGGAAAACCTTGTGGATGGTCAATATACTACATTTGCAGACTGAATATATGTTTCTTCACTAGTATTTGTCATGGGAGAAACAATAAAGCAGCAAAGAAAAATTATTTTTAAAGCACAATTACAATCGCCATGAAGGATCAATGCATAACTTCGTTCAGATGCACTGGAAACAGAATAGTGACTTGGGTGACCTCATCAGCAACAATGATTTGATGACAATTTTGATAAACATTTACCATGAAAAGTAAGAAAACAGTAGCCTCACGAATATCTGATGGTTCTAATGAGCTATTGTGAGCCACTGATCCATTATGACCGTGAAAGAGCACACGGTGAAGTGGAAATTCACACTTCCAGTGACGTGAAACACAACAGTACAATAATTTTCCACACTACCATAGAATAAGCAGAATGACACTGGACTGAGATATAATGATGCATGAAATGATGATAACCAGCAGCATTATGCATGCAATGATGATTGTTTCTTGAATTATGAGAGGAGGCAAATAATTTTTATAGACAGAAGCAGCAGGTGGTACAAGATAGAACATTTCAGGTTCATTCACTTCTCTGAGGTATGGATGAGAGACATGGACGAAATGAGCGAATGCCACTAAACTATAGGTAGTTTTGGACAAGACCAGCTCCAGAACATGCAAACAGTTTATTGGGTTAGCTCTGATAATTCAAGTGGCTACATGTGATACTGAGAATATTAAGGCTTAACTACTGAAAGGTGTGCAAACTATAGATCATGTTTCATTTCTAGTAACTGAGCTCAGTGTAACTGGTCATGTAACTGCAGCAGTTTTAGATTCTGAAAAATGATGCTTCATCCATATGAACAGCTTCTTGAAGCAAAAAAGGGTACCAGTAGTCTGCATAAAAAGTATACATACAAGGTGTGATCAAACAGTAACAAGAATTTTTGTTTTTCTTAAAGAATCTTTATTTATTCATCAACTTTGTCCCTGTCAAAGTATTCCCTCCGATATAACACACTTATGCCAGCACTTTTCCCAATACTAAAAGCACTTCTGGAATTCACTTTTTGCTATAGCATGCAGCTCCTTCAGTGATTCTGATTTTATCTTATCAATAGTGGCAAAACAACATCTTTTGTGGTTCTCTTCAGCCTCAGGAATAGAAGCATTGAGGTGTGAGCAGGAGCATTACTGTGATGTAATTTCCATGAGTGGTTTTGCCACAACTCTGGTTGTTTTTTGTTTTCTTAGGATTGCTTCAAGCAAGTAGCACATAACTTCCAGGTGGTATTCCTTATTGACCATACAACCATAAGGCAGGAACTCATGATCCACTATCCCATTACAATTGAAGAAAGCAGTGAGAATAGCCTATACGTATGATATAACTTGAATTTCAGGCAGTTTCCACTGGGATTACTGAGCCTGGGTTTCAACATCACACCTGTATATCCATGTTTCTCACCTGTTACAGCCTTATTTAGACCTGCTGGGTCATTGTAAATTCTGAGTGATGTTTTTGTGTTTGTGGTCAAAATTCAATAATTTTTGAACAAACTTTGCTGCTATATGATGGCAATTCAGCAATTTGAAGATGCATTCTCTTTACTTCTACCACATTGTCAGCAATAATTTATTAATTGATGTGCTAGGGCATCTAGGATGGTTATCATCTTCAACATCTTCTCAGCCCTCTTTGAAACACTTATTGGAACAGGGTATGACTAGCAGTATATGGAATAAACTGTCCCCACTAATATCTGCACATACATATATTTCGACAAATATCATACGTGCACACAGTACAACGAATAAGAACAGACTGAATTAACACGGCGGCTCAGATGAGCGACCTAAGTCCCAAAGATGAATGTCGTGTATGGTGGATATGACCTATCAACGCCACTCAGCAACCCCTGCTTCCCCCCCCCCCCCCCCCCCCCCCCCCTCCTTCCATCCTTCCACAGTATGGAGTAGTATATGTGAGTCTTGAGGGAAGACGACGTGGACATCGACGCTGTTGGTGGTTGTACGAGAGGGTGGTAGACGCGCAACCAGGACCTCCACCCCGACCGGGGCAGGGTGCAGAGGTGGAGTGACAGGAAGCAGGTCCACCTTGAGCCAGTGAGGATGAACGATGCGGCAGCCAGCCTGAGAGCAGACGGGCTGAACGGCAGATGACAGGTTGTAGGTGGGGCAAGCCCGGATCCTAATCGAGCCATCTGGCGAGATGAAGGCGCGAATTGTCGTTGGGTCACACTCACGATGGATGGTAGTAAGGCTATGCACAACACTGACGTTTAACTGGTTGTTGGGTGGTGGGGCTGTGGTGTCTGTGAGTAGAATGAGAACTCAGTCATCAAGACTCATGACTGAAATGTTGTCCATGCAGTGTGGGGGTATGTTGCAGAGCAGGGTGACTATGGGAGAGGGTGTCTGTGTAGTTGATGAGGTAGCAGCAAAACCCACACATGGGGTGGAGGTTCACGTGCCTGAGAAACCCGCGAAAGGTGACGGGGAGGCGTTGGGTGAACAAAGCAGCATGGTGGCCCGAGGAGAAACATTGTCGGACTCCACGGCGGGAGGGAGACTGGCGGGAGAGTCATTAGGGGAATCAGACTTAGCCAGCAGAGGGTTGTCAGGGTCCACAAATGCTGGTTTGAGTCAGTGTAACGAAACAGTTTGCGGACTGTCTTTGATGATGATATCGAAAGTTGTATTGCCCCGATGGAGGACATTAAAGGGGCCAAGATAATGTGGCTGCAGCAGTTGCCAGACCGAATCATCTCTCAGCATTACATTGGAGCAAGTGTTGAGAGTGGCTGGCACGTCAGTGTCCAGTGGGTAGTGGCTGATAGGTGGGTGCAGGCATGAACGTTTGAAGTGGGTGTGCATACGACTTATGAAATCCGGGGAGGGGGGAAGTCTTCAGGGACTTGAGGCTGAATGTGTTCCCCTGGTAGGATGGGGTTCTCCCCAAAACCAAATTCTGAGATAGTTTCCTGTAAGTCGGGCTTGAAAGTTGAACAGAGGCTGAGCAGTACCCATGGATGTGCTTTGCACCAGAGGCAGTCGTGGCACCTGAACACCGTTTTAGAGCGCGCTGCCACTGTTCCACTAACCCGTTGTTTTGTGGGTGGGGAAGACTGGGGTGTGAATTTTCTTTATGCCACAGACATTACATAAAATGGTGAACAGGGAAGATTCAAACTGCTGACTGGTCGGACAACCAAACCTAGCAATATGTGAGGAGACAAAACCCTTGGCCACAGTCATGGCAGTGATGTTAGGTATGGGGACTGCCTCTACCCCATGGGACATGTGGTCAACTGTGGATAGAATGTATCTGTGGCCCTTCGACGGTGGAAGAGGACTGATAAGATCAATATGTACATGACGAAATCATCTTGGAGGGATGTCGAACTTGCCCTGTGGTGGGGTGGGGTGACGGCAGATTTTGTTGCATTGGCAGGGGCGCAGCTGCGTGCCCAGGTCTGACAGTCCCTTTTTATATTTTTCCAAACGAAAAGCTCGGAGACGAGCTGTGTAGTGGCGTGGATGCCAGGGTGACTGAGGTTATGTGGAAAATTGAAGGCCTGCCAGAGCAGGGGGATGGGCGTAAGGTACCGGTAGAAGAGTCGCACCACACTTCATCCACAATGCCGGGGAATTTAGCTTTGGTAAACACAAGGGATGTTTGAGGGTGCATGACGAGAGCTTGAGATTCCTCATCGGAGGCTTGTACGGCGGACCAGGTTGGAAAGGTCAATGATGCATGAAATAGTATTGATCCGCGAAAAAAAATCTGTGGTGATGTTGTCCATGCCTTTGATGTAGTGAATGTCAGTTGTGAATTGGGAGAATTGGGAGACTAGATCAAAGTGACGGAAACGCCGAGGGGGTGGGTCCTTGGAGCGGAATGTGGGGGGGGGGGGGGGGGGGGTCTGTGGGTGGTTTGTGATCCATAAGGATGAAGAACGAGCGACCCTCCATGTCGGAGTGGAAGTGTTTGACGTTTGACAGCCTCGAAGACCGCAAGGTGTTCTCTATCGAAAGTAGAGTATTTTTTCTGAGCTGTTGATAGCTTTTTAGAGAAGACATGAAGATGGGAAATTGTGTCTGCCTTGCGTTGCTGTAGTACTGCTCCCACTGCGACGTCACTGGTGTCAGTAGTGATGAACAACTTGGCCGAGGGGTCGGGGTGGGCGAGTATCATGGCGTGAGCTAAAGAAGTGTTTAATGCATTGAAAGCCTCCAGCATAGGTGCAGTCCAGTGAATGGGTTTGAGTCCTGAAGTCTGTTTACCTGACAGTGAGTCTGTCAAGGGGGCCTGCACGACAGCGGCAGAAGGCAGGTGACGATGGTAGTAAATTATTGTGCCCAGGAAATGTTGGGAGTTCTTTGTAAGTAGCCGGGGGCTGCAGTGAAGTGATGGTGTGCACGCGAGATTTGGGAGGCTGTATTCTGTCAGTGGAAACGGTGTAACCCAAGAAAGTGACTGAAGGCTGATGCAACTGGAATTTTTCTTTGTTGACCTTGACATCGTTTGAGTTCAAGGTCTGGAGGACCATCAATAAATGGTTTTCATGTCCCTCAGCTGACTTGCTGAAAATGAGTATGTCATCCAGATATGCGAAGCAAAACTCAAACAGTCGTAAGATGGAGTCAATGAAGTGCTGCCACGTTTACGCCACGTTTTTTAGGCCGAATGCCATGAAGTTGTATTGGAACAAACCAAGAGGCATGATAATAGCGGTTTAGGGATGTCATCTGGCGCTACAGGAATCTGGTGGTAGGCACGTTTACAGTCAATAACACTGAAGATTGTACTGCAAGATAACATATGAGTGAAGTCATTTATGTTAGGCACGGGGTAACTGTCCATGACAGTATGAGTGTTTAAATGTCTGTAGTCACCACACATTTCGAAAGAACCATCATGTTTGAGGATGAGGTGGATCGGTGAAGACCAGCTGATGTCTGATGGTTGCAGGATACCTGCCTCCAAACTTCATTAATTAGCTACTGGGCTGTGAGCAACTTAATAGGATTGAGGCGTCTAACCTTGTGCCTAATAGGAGGGCCGGCAGTGGTAACTGTCTTGTACGCCATTCCGTCAGTGATGGAAGAAACTGAGAACCGCACATGAGACTGATCAATGTCCTGACGCGAAGTTTTTGGACAGGTAGGATGCGACGAGGCGTGGGAAAAGGCAGCACGAAAGTCACATGTCTAGTATGTGAGCATGGCATGCACTTGTTTGGAGAGGGCAGCTGAATGCGCAGCACGGAATGAGTCGGAATGCATGGCAACTGTCTGGTGTAAACTTTGCACTTGGTACCCAGTGCAGATGAGAGCGGCGTTGGTGATGTGCGTCAAACAGCGACGGTCGCCGAGTCACGTGGCTGGCGTGCGAGAGAGGGGGAATGTTTATCAACCTGTGGGGTGACTGCCCACGCGTATCATGCACGTGACTGTTATTAGAAGCACTGTCTAACACATATGGCAGTGAACACGGCGAGTGTGTGGGGGGATGCGGAGCCTACCAGATGCAAATCGGAGTTGTGTCGCCAAGTCATATTCTGGCAGTAGGTTAGTGGCACAGGTCACAATGTCACCAGCATGGATGGAGCACTCGCATACTAACTCACATGTTGCAAGAGGAACAGAATGTGGAACATAAGTGCAGGAGCACAGTATCAGAGTGTTAGTGGGATGGTGTAGCATTGAGCCCTGAACTACATTCGGAGAGAGTTTGTAATGGCATAAAAAATCCATACCAAGATTTGGTTCATTGATGTCGGCATTGTACAAAGTCCACGGGAAACACAGTGAAGGAGACAGGTGCAACGTAATCTTGACAGAGCCTGAGGTTTGTAACATTGATGCGTTGACAGCTCGTAGAAGTGACTTCATCAGTGAAAAGATGGGGGGAGCCATTGATGATGTAGGTACTATAGACACGTCAGCACCAATGTCAACTAGGAAAATGAGCTGTGACGAAATGTCAGTCATGAAAAAATGACCCTCGGCCGGGCGGCCGAGTGGACGGAGTGCAATGTATGAGGGTGCCTGTGAGGTTCCCCATAGGACTCGGCGTATTTTAGGTCCTGCAGTTGGTATTTAGGTGCTGGCAAGGTAATCGGCACTTCTTGGCATTATCATTGAAAATCTTGTGGTACCAGCAGTAGGCTACAGATGAGCCAGATGCGGTGGTGGTGGTGACTGCGGCAGCGGAGGAGGCTTGTTCTCGTTGATTTGTTCCGGCATGTATACTGGCATGTATAGGAGAGTGAGCAGATACTGCCGGGCGATGTAGAAGGCATGGAGGTGGAGTGAGCCCTGCCTCTGCCAGCAGACAGCCGGTAAGCAGGAGCAGTTGTACCAAGCAGCGGTGAGTGGTGAGCTGGTTGGTGCTGTCGTAGCGATGAATACAGTTGGTCTGCGATTTGGAGATGAGAGCTGATTGACTCGAAGGAGTGCGGTAGCAGGTGGATCTGTAGGTCAGTAGGCAATTTGGCAGACCACACCACCCATAGTGATGTCGGCATGGTATGCTCACTCACAAGTAAATGAAGGTGGCACCAGAGTTGTGATGGAGTTCGGTCCCCCAGGTGTTCCTCATACAAGATCTTGAATATTAATTCTTGTGGTGATCAGGCGAGTCATTCCATGATCGTTTCCTTCACAAACTTGTGCTTCAGTACAGGCGGTGGTGAGAGGAGTAGATCGCAAATTAAGTCTGACTTATCATGGAGGTGTGTGATGAGACACAGGAATTTAGAGTTGTCATCAGACACGTGATGCAACTCGAAAAGATGCTCGACAAGCGCAAACCAAGATACAGGGTTGTCTTTGTATAAAGATGGCAGCTTCGGCAGAACACCTGGGGGAGGGGATGAAGGCAGCTTCGGTGTCCTTTGGAAAACCAGCTGGTCCATGGGAGGAGAGGCCATACAGTGGGCCGGCACAGTAGGCAACTCGGAAAGATGCTCGACAAGCGCAAACCAAGATACAGGGTTGTCTTCGTATAACGGTGGCAGCTTTGGCAGAACACCTGGGGGAGGGTATGAAGGCGGCTTCGGTGTCCCTTGGAAAACCAGCTGGTCCATGGCAGGACAGGACGTACAACAGGCCGGCACAGTATATGTGGGTGCGTTACTGGCAAGAACGTCCGTAGCAACAGTGGGTTGCATTGTCCTTGACATGTCGTGAAAACATGACACAGCTGGCACGGTTGGTACCCTAGGAATGTGTGCCAAATGTGTAGGGGTCCCGTAAACTGGACCATAGGTTAGAGGTACTGATTTTAATTTGCCCATCTCAGAAATAATACGGAAGGCTGGCATGGCAGACACATGCGGAGCTGTAGGAGAGATTAGCAGCTGAGAGGTCGGTCGGAACTCAAGCCTCCTGCCAGTGGGAGGGGGGGGGGGGGGGGGGGGGCAGGGGGGGGTGGTTCGGTAACTCATGTGACAAGAGTGTGAGTTCTTGGTGCACATTGAAAACACGCCCCGTGGGGTCGGACTATAAATTACTGGTGGAACTTGCGGAAGATCACAGCGGTGTGGTAAGATGTCCCTGGAAGGCGAAATTCTGAAAGATTTACTCCAACCCACATGGTCGAAAATTTGAGCAACAGGTCTGGGGATGAGCAAGGAGAATTTTACACATGAAAATGTCCATCATTAGTCTGCAAATGAGGCAAAACCGGAACAAGTCATGATTGATTGTGGCCGGGTGCATTTTGCACGAATGGAGGCAATGCACAAGGCACGACAGTAACTGTTGTTGCGGCACGTTGAGAGTCAAAGTACATGTGCGAATGTAGATTGCTTTGAACATTATATGATCAATTGGTAGGTACACGGTTCTGAATGTTATGCACTTCACAATTCACATGTTGGTGAGCACAGTCTGGCTACACAAAAGCTAAGTCCATTGTTCAAGTTAACGGTGTAGCACTCAACCGTTGTAGAACATTGAAGTTTGAGGTTACTGTGGTTGGAGATCATGAATCACTATGGAGTAATGGAGAGCCAGCCACTGGCAAATGATTGAAGGAGCCCGGCGGTCGTAGATGGGCTTCCAAATCTTCAAACAAAGAGTTGGGTGAGGTGGCCATGGCAGCATGCGCATAACCTGTTGGGGTCAACAGTATGGGAACAGGGTACGAACAGTGGTATACAGAATAAACTTTCCCCACTAATATTTGCACATATGTATATTTCGACAATTATCACACACATGCACACAGTACAAAGTATAAGAACAGACTGAATTAACATGGAGGCTTGGAAGAGTGACCTGAGTCCCAAAGATTAATGTTGTCTATGGTCGACATGACCTATCGATGCCGCACACTTATACCATTCTTAAACTATTGTCTTACTCATAGTAGGTTTGCCAAAAGCCACGGCCAACAGTTCAAATGCAGTGCTGCACTTTATTCCATTTTCAAGCAAAATTTAATGCAAATACTTAGATTCGACTTTTTACAAAGTAAAAATTCACTGAGCACTCAACTGTGAACAATAAAATAATACTGAAAACAGCTGAAAATGCAAACATACATTAAGAACATATGTAACTACAAGATAAAGAGATGAAAAATGGATGTATGAATCACACAAAATTAAAAAATTACTGTTACTTTTTGATCACACCTCAGAAAGTCACCACAACGAATCATAGAAATCATGATGTTACTGCACAAACACTCTTTAGGTGCAAGATTTTAGAAAGGTACTTTGACATCACAGTGTTGACTATGGCTTAAATTTTTGGTGATGATTGGCTGACAGAAAGAAAATGCAGGATTGGCTTTGTAAAAGGACATTTAAGTATTTGTGATAAGAATGAGGAATTGGAGGCTACTTTTCTCAAACTCGACGGAGATAAGGTATCAAGAAGATGACCATGATGGAATAGGAGCACCAGTATATATAATGAATAATGTGACCACAGTTAAAAAGGAAGAAATCTGTGAAATCAAGTCAACAATTCAGGAAAAAATCGATGATCTGACTGATTTTCCCACGTCCTACAGAGGAAAATTCCTAGCAGTTTTGTCTATGGACACTGAAGTATTTGCAAGTAAACCTGGACTGACGAAGGGATGTCAGTGTAAAATTAAGGTGCTACAACTTAAATCATTCAAAATGGAATCATATTTGGTACCACTAGCTAGAAGTGAAGCTGCATGGAAGGAAATCAAACATGATATGCCATTCACTTTAAACATTTAATCAGCAGTATGTTTTTGAGCTTTGGATGAAATTCATGGGGAGAAATTTTTGCAGAACATAATAACTGTGGTTCATGGTGTGGGTTCCTGTAGTCATGTCCTAGTTCATGAACCATGGGCAACATATGAGTGGCCAAGTAACTAGTCCCGACAGTCGGGATACCAGTTACTTTGGAATAAGGCAGGACATCTCGGACATATTCTGAGTCGTGGTCACCTTTGTGCTCACACGGCAAAGACTACCAAATTCACCGGTTAGTCCCTCAACCATTAGGGGTAATACCCAATGGGACTCGGGGCAAATAAGGCTAGCAACCTGCTTCCCTGGTACTTTAAATATGATGCTGGCAACAATCAGAGCAAAATGCCTCGGACCTTTGGAGGTGACGGAGTCCCACCTCTAACTGATAAACCAGGGACGCCTAAGATACGACTTGGCAAACAAATGGTAATGAGATGGGGAGCTATTAATATCAATGGGGGCTACTCTGGGAAGAAGGTAGAGCTGGCAGAGGCTGCAAGTAAGATGGGGCTGGACGTTTTAGCTGTTAGTGACATTCGGGTAAGGGGTGAGAAAGAAGAGGAAGTGGGAGAATACATGGTCTACCTGTCAGGCGTCAAAGCAGGAATAGCACAATGGGGTGTAGGGCTTTACATCAGGAAAGAAATGGAACCCAGCGTAGTTGCAATAAGGTATGTAAATGAACGACTGATGTGGATAGACTTGACAGTGTCTAACAAGAAAATTAGGATTCACATTGTGAAGGGACAGATTACGATAAGATGGATAGTTTTTATGAGGCACTCAGTGATGTAGTTGTTAGAGTAAAGGACAAGGACAGTGTTCTGCTCATGGGTGATTTTAACGCCAGGATTGGAAATCGAACAGAAGGGTATGAAAAGGTTATGGGTAAATTTGGAGAGGATATGGATGCCAACAGGAACGGGAAACAACTCTTGGATTTCTGTGCCAGTATGGGCTTAGTAATCACAAACTCCTTTTTTAAACATAAGAACATTCACCGGTATACTTGGGAAGGCAGGGGAACCAGATCTGTCATTGACTATATAATAACAGATCAGGAATTCAGGAAGGCTGTGAGGGACACACGTGTATTCAGGGGATTCTTTGATGACACTGATCATTATTTAATCTGCAGTGAAATTGGGATTGTGAGACCAAAAGTGCAGAAGGTCAGGTCCATATGTAGGAGGATAAGAGTGGAGAAACTTCAGGATAAGGAAACCAGGCACAAGTACATAACAGCGATCTCAGAAAGGTACCAGTTAGTTGAATGTAGTCAATTACAGTCATTGGAAAAGGAATGGACTAGGTACAGGGACACAGTACTAGAAGTGGCTAAAGAATATCTTGGAACAGTAGTGTGTAAAAGTAGGATGAAGCAAACAGCTTGGTGGAATGACACAGTCAAGGCAGCCTGTAAAAGGAAAAAGAAGGCATATCAAAAATGGCTACATACTAGAACTCAGGTAGAGAGAGAAAGTTATGTTGAAGAAAGAAACAAAGCCAAACAGATAACTGCAGCATCCAAGAAGAAATCTTGGGAAGACTTTGGAAACAGGTTGGAGACTATGGGTCAAGCTGCTGGAAAACAATTCTGGAGTGTAATTAGCAGTCTTCAAAAGGGAGGTAAGAAGGAAATGACAAGTATTTTGGACAGGTCAGGAAAACTGCTGGTGAATGCTGTGGATGCCTTGGGCAGATGGAGGGAATATTTTGAAGAGTTGCTCAATGTAGGTGAAAATACAATCAGTAATGTTTCAGATTTCGAGGTAGAATGGGATAGGAATGATGATGGAAATAGGATCACATATGAGGAAGTGGAGAAAATGGTCAATAGATTGCAGTGCAATAAAGCAGCTAGGGTGGATGAAATTAAGTCAGAACTCATCAAATACAGTGGAACGTCAGGTCTTAAATGGCTACACAGGATAATTGAAAAGGCCTGGGAGTCGGGACAGGTTCCATCAGACTAGACAAAAGCAGTAATCACACCAGTCTTTAAACACGGAAACAGAAAAGATTGTAACAACTACAGAGGTATCTCTTTAATCAGCGTTGTCGGTAAAATCTTCTCAGGTATTGTTGAAAGAAAAGTGCGAGTATTAGTTGAGGACCAATTGGGTGAAAATCAGTGTGGGTTTAGGCCTCTTAGAGGTTGTCAGGACCAGATCTTTAGCTTACAGCAAATAATGGAGAAGTGTTATGTTGTGACAGTGCCACGACATTCAAAAGTGCCGCTACGTTAGTACGCGAACACGGTGATAGAGGCGCTCCGCAGCTCATCCGAGCGCGGGAGCGCCACCTGGCTATGAACGGCGCCGGTTGCATGTCACGGCACGGCAGTCGAATGACAGATACGGAGTTAGTAACATGTAACCCGCTAGTGTTTCTACTTTTGTATATCCACGCAATTTATTAGTGATTAAAGGTTATAACACTTTTTGGCGACGAGGTCGGATATTTTTTTTCCTGCGTTGTGGAACTGTGTGTTCGTGTCGGGGCAGACATGGAACAGCTTATGTAAGCGCTTATTGAACAACAAACACAGCTGATGGCTGCTATTCAGGCGTTGTCGACGTCGCTTACTCATCGTCTGTCTTCCTCTTCTCCGCCTCTGTTCCCTCCTTATGACGAGGCCGCTGAAGACTGGGAGGATTATGAGAAGCGTTTGCGGCAACACTTCTTGGCTTTCGGCATTGTCGACGCTCCTATGTGTAAGTCGTTATTTCTCTCTTGGATTTCCCCACGGATCTATCAGCTGCTATCTCAATTAGCCCCTCTGCGGGAACCTGCCTCTCTGTCCTTCCAAGAAATGTGTGACTTATTGTCTAACTATTACCGAAAAAACACCCATGTCGTTGCCGCCCGCGTGGCGTTCTACCGGTGTCGTAAACAGCCCCATCAATCTTACCGGGCTTGGGCGGCGGAACTACACAGTCTGAGTCGGAAATGTCAGTTTGTTACGGACACTCATCATGAGTCTTACGCTGATTCAATGGTTAGGGACGCTATTTTATGGCTTGCTCCTGATAAAGAAGTTCGGCAACATGCCTTACAATTGCCAAACCCGTCGTTGTCGGAAGTTCTCAGCATCGCTCAATCGTTTGAAGTGTCTCACGCTGCTGGTGCGCAAATAGACGCGTGGTGTGATGTAGGTGCTGTACAAACCACTTTCGACGTGGACAATTTGCCTGTTTCACAGGGAAACGACGATGTGGCGGCGGTGCACTCGCGTCAACAACGTCGCGTTGGGCCGCCACGCTCGCAGCGAAAACAGCAACCATAGAAGCAGGTTCATTCCGCCCTTCCTTCTTGTCCACGTTGTTTCGTACAGCATGACAGAGCCGCGTGTCCAAAACGTTGGGCCACATGTAATTCATGTAGGAAAAAAGGCCACATTGCTTCTGTGTGTCAGTCCCCTAAAGTTCCTGTCGACAAGGACGAGGCATCGGACATGGATGTTAACTGTGTGCTTTCTCAAACGAATAAGTTGTTTGTTACTGTTCGTGTTCTGGATAAAGACATTCACATGCAAGTGGACACTGGCTCTGCAGTAACTCTCATTAATTCTCGCACGTATTTGGAGTTGGGCTCCCCTCCCTTGTCTCCAGTTACGCGAAATCTACGAACTTATAATAAGCAGAAAATTCCTATCGTTGGCCAGTTTGATGCTTCCACTGCCTACAAGTCTGTTGTTAGGCCCCTCACGTTTTATGTGGTGGATCATGTGGGCACTGAAAACCTGTTCGGTTATGATGCTTTCCAGTTGTTCGGGTTCTCCATTGATGATGATGTGCACCTCATATCTGAGGACATTCCTTATCAACAGTTGGATGGCTTGTGTTCTGAATTCTCGTCCGTGTTCTCTGCTGGTCTGGGTCGTGCCAAGGATTTTGAAGCCCACATTACTCTTAAACCTACGGCTCGCCCTAAGTTTTTCCGGGCATGCCCTATTCTGATGGCGTTGCGTGCACCTGTCAAAGCTGAGATAGACAGGTTAACAGCTTCAGGGATTCTCCTTCCTGTTACCTCCAGCGAATGGGCATAGCCCATCGTGGTGGTTTCTAAACCAAACGGGAGTCTGCGATTGTGTGGTGATTTTAAAGCCACTGTCAACGCTCAAAGCCTCATTGACACTTATCCTCTTCCCCATCCTGAGGAGTTATTTACCAAGCTTGCTGGGGGCCAGTTCTTTTCCAAACTTGACTTATCGGAGGCGTACCATCAGTTGCCGTTGGATGCATCTTCCAAGGAATTTCTCGTCATCAACACTCCTTGTGGGTTGTATCAGTACCAGCGGTTACCATTTGGCGTCGCTAGCGTGCCGGCCATTTTTCAGCGGTTTTTGGAACAGCTCACGGCTTCCGTTCCCGGCTGCATCAACTACCTGGATGACATTGTTGTCACGGGGGCCTCCACTGAGGAGCACCTTCGCAATTTGCGTTCACTGTTTCGGGTTCTGCATTCAGCTGGGTTGAAGTGCAATCTGGACAAGTCACAGTTCTTCCAACCCTCTGTTGCGTATCTTGGTTTCCACTTGTCCCGTGAGGGTATACATCCTCTACGACAGCACGTTGAGGCCATTACCGCTCTATCCCGGCCGTCTATGGTCAAAGAACTTCAGGCGTTTCTAGGCAAGGTTGCTTATTATCACAAATTCATTCCCTCCGCGGCGGCGGTGGCTCATCCTCTGCATCAGCTGTTACGCAGGCTTTTGTCCGCCTGAAGGCTCATTTGCAGTCGGCGCCTTGTCTTGCCACATTCCGTCCGGGTCAGCACTTGGTTCTGGTGACTGACGCGTCACAGTATGGCCTAGGGGCTGTTCTCGCCCATCGGTATGAGGATGGGTCGGAACGACCCATCGCCTACACTTCCAAGACCCTCAACGATGCCCAACGGCGTTACTCTCAAATCGAAAAGGAGGCGCTCGCTATCATTTATGCTCTAAAAAAGTTCAGCGTTTTTTTGTATGGTTCTAAGTTTCACCTCATCACCGACCACAAGCCGCCGGTCTCTCTGTTCAGCCCCTCGGCGTCGCTTCCGGATAAGGCAGCTCACCGCCTGCAACGTTGGGCCTTATACTTGTCTCGTTTTCACTATGAGATTCACTATCGCCCCACGGCCCAGCACGCCAACGCTGACACGTTGTCGCGTTTGCTGATGGGCCCCGACCCGGTTTTTGATCGAGATGAACTACTCTGTTTCCACATTGATGAGGAAGAACGTCGTGCGGTCGAGGGTTTTCCACTTACAGGTTCGCAGGTCGCGTCGGCTACTGCGCGGGACCCGGTCCTGCGTCAGGTGATTGGTTTTGTTCAGCGGGGTTGGCCGGACGGGACTAAGGGCCGGGCATCGGATCCCCTTCGGAACTACCATGTCTTACGCCTTTGTCTGTCTGTTCGTGAAGGTGTTGTTCTTCTGGCCACGGATGGCGCATCTCCACGGGTTGTGGTGCCCGCCTCTCTTCGCAAAGGTGTTCTCAAACTATTGCATGAGGGCCATTGGGGGATTTCTCGGACTAAGTCCCTGGCCCGCAGGCACGTCTATTGGCCCGGTATTGATTCGGACATCGCCCACATGGTCGCTGCGTGTGATCGGTGTGTTCAACAACTGGCTGCGCCTTGTACTCTGCCCTCTCCGTGGCCTGATCCGGCGCAGCCGTGGGAACGGGTGAACGCTGACTTTGCCGGCTCCTTCCTCGGCACTTATTGGCTACTGTTGATTGATGCCTTCTCGAAGTTTCCGTTTGTTGTTCGATGTCCATCGCCCACCACTGCGGCGACGACGCTGGCTTTGTCCAAAATCTTTGCGCTAGAAGGTCTTCCATCCACGATCGTCACGGACAATGGCCCTCAGTTCTCTTCGCAGGCCTTCCGTGATTTTTGTACTGGACGAGGGATTCATCATGTTACAGCACTGCCCTTCCATCCGCAATCGAATGGGGAGGTCGAGCGCCTTGTCCGCACTTTCAAAAGCCAAATGAAAAAATTCCTTAGTGATTTTTCCACAGATGACACTCTGTTGCAATTTCTGAGTTCTTATCGCTTCACGCCTCTGGGTGATTGCAGCCCTGCTGAACTCTTGCATGGCCGCCAACCGCGCACTCTACTGCACCCTGCTTCACCCTGTCAGGCCTTGTACTGTGTCCCCTAGTGCGGGAAAATACCCGGTGGGCGCCGACGTGTGGGCACGGGGGTATGGATCTCGCCCTAAATGGATTCCAGGGGTGGTCCAGGCTCTTCGCGGCCGCCGGCTTTGTGAAATACGTACGGACGACGGCATGGTTGTTCGCCATTACGACCAGATGCGCCCACGAGTTGTGGCCACGGCGGTACCACTGCCCCTTCTTTCGTCTCCACCAGCCCGAGAAGCCAGTCCTGTCGCTGCTGCCGATCTTCCGGGCGTGTTGCTGCCGCCGCCATCGCTACCGCTTCCGAGTACGCCGGAACCAGCCCCAGTTGCGACGCCGCCTTCTCCGGGACCCATCTCGCTGGAGCACACCCCCAGGTCCATGACACCTATGGATGCTGCTCCGGAGTTTTCACCCATCATCTCGTCCAGGAGGCACGTTCCACGCGCAAGCTTCCGTCCTGGACATTTTCGACCATACTCTCGTGTTTCTCCGCAGGATCTTCTCGGGGCCTCCCAAGAGGCCATGGATGTCTCCGCACTGTCCATGTCTCCAAGGAAGTGAGTGTTTTTTTTTTTTCAAGGGGGGAAAAGTGTTGTGACAGTGCCACGACATTCAAAATTGCCGCTACGTTAGTACGCGAACACGGCAATAGAGGCACTCCGCAGCTCGGCCGAGCGCGGGAGTGCCACCTGGCTATGAACGGCGCCGGCCGCATGTCACGGCACGGCAGTCGAATGACAGATACGGAGTTAGTAACATGTAACCCGCTAGTGTTTCTACTTTTGTATATCCACGCAATTTATTAGTGATTAAAGGTTATAACATGTTATGAATGGAACAGGGAATTGTATCTATGCTTTATAGATCTAGAAAAGGCATATGACCGGGTTCCTGGGAGGAAGTTATTGTCTGTTCTACGAGATTATGGAATAGGAGGCAAACTTTTGTAAGCAATTAAAGGTCTGTACATGGATAGTCAGGCAGCAGTTAGAGTTGACAGTAAATTGAGTTCATGGTTCAGAGTAGTTTCAGGGGTAAGACAAGGCTGCAACCTGTCTCCACGGTTTTTCATATTATTTATGGATCATATGTTGAAAACAATAGACTGTCTGGGTGAGATTAAGATATGTGAACACAAAATAAGCAGTCTTGCATATGCGGATGACTTAGTTGTGATGGCAGATTCGATTGAAAGTTTGCAAAGTAATATTTCGGAGCTAGATCAGAAATGTAAGGACTATGGTATGAAGATTAGCATCTCCAAAACGAAAGTAATGTCAGTGGGAAAGAAATATAAGCGGATTGAGTGCCAAATAGGAGGAACAAAGTTAGAACAGGTGGACGGTTTCAAGTACTTAGGATGCATATTCTCACAGGATGGCAACATAGTGAAAGAACTGGAAGCGAGGTGTAGCAAAGCTAATGCAGTGAGCGCTCAGCTATGATCTACTCTCTTCTGCAAGAAGGAAGTCAGTACCAAGACTAAGTTATCTGTGCACCGTTCAATCTTTCGACCAACTTTGTTGTATGGGAGTGAAAGCTGGGTGGATTCAGGTTACCTTATCAACAAGGTTGAAGTTACCGATATGAAAGTAGCTAGGATGATTGCAGGTACTAGTAGATGGGAACAATGGCAGGAGGGTATCCACAATGAGGAAATCAAAGAAAAACTGGGAACGAACTCTATAGATGTAGCAGTCAGGGCGAACAGGCTTAGATGGTGGGGTTATGTTACACGCATGGGAGAAGCAAGGTTACCCAAGAGACTCATGGGTTCAGCAGTAGAGGGTAGGAGGAGTCGGGGCAGACCAAGGAGAAGGTACCTGGATTCGGTTAAGAATGATTTTGAAGTAATAGGTTTAACATCAGAAGAGGCACCAATGTTAGCACTGAATAGGGGATCATGGAGGAATTTTATAAGGGGGCTATGCTCCAGACTGAACGCTGAAAGGCATAATCAGTCTTAAATGATGATGATGATGATGATGATGATGATGAATATTATATGTCAATGATGTTTTTATTGTGTCTACATTGTGGGAAGAGAGCAGACACACTAGATAAAGTTTTGAATACATTTACATTGGTTGGAATCACACTCAATCAGCAAAACTGGAATTTGTGAGGAAGAAGACACAATTCTTGGGACATGTCATCTCATCAGCAAGAATTGTTTCAGATCTAAAGAAATTAGAACCAGTTCAAAATCTTTGAAGAATTCAGTTTAGACACGAGGAAACAACCAACAGGAAGAATTTGAGGAGATCAAGAAGTGACTCTTAGAATATCAAGAAGCAACTCACAGAAGCTCCACTGCTGCATCAGCCAGAGCTTAATAAACCATTTTGCTTGGGACTGATGCCAGTGAATTTGGCCTTGTATCTCATTTATATCAAACTGTCGATGAAAATGGTCAAGAACAACATTGCAGGACCATGTTTGCAAGACATGTTTTGTCAGCATGGTATAGAAAATACATAATGATGGATCACAAAACTCTCAAATTTGTTTTGGGCTTTGACCAGTTCCACTATTTTCTGCTCAGATGACATACTATTGAACAAACAGATCATAAGGCATTATCCTTCCTTTTCCAACATAATTCAATATATAGTCTTCTAGGCAGATGGGCCCTCACTCTTCAAGAATTCAATTTTGAAATACCGTACATTGCTTGCAAGAAAAATGTGGTACCTAATGCTTAGTCACGAATTTCATAACATTTAAAAAATGTTTGCACCAAGACCCCATGTGTCAAAATGATGAAGACTAGTTTTATGTGAGGAGTGGATAGAGTGTCAAAAATCTGTAGGTTTATATACAACATTAAAGCAGAGGAGATATTATAAATAATCAAAACAATGTATCAAGCTCAAGCAGAGACTAAAATTTTGCACTGCTACTTCATTCCTGATAATGTCTTGGACCAAAGAATGGACTTAAACTCAAAATAATGGAAGCTTTGCATACCAGAACATAATATTCATGATTTGATTAAATATATTCACACTAGTTTCACACATTTTGATCCATAGAAATGCTTATTACTACCTTGGAAATACGTGATCTTTGATAACATGTCTCATAGAGTGTTAAACATTATAAAAGAATGTGATTGATGTCAATGTAATCCAATATAAAGGCTTAATGCACAATAAACTTCTACAAACAATATATGAAATTATTGGTTTACACCTCTATGGACCCCTTTCAAAGTCTCATGGAATTTACTCATGAATATTGATAGTGGTGGAATATATATTTTTTTAATCAGTATTTGTTCACTTCTTTCTGAAGAGAAAAGCTGGCTGCTAAATCATACTTAAAAAACTGAAGGAAGATTATTTTCCGAATACCTTTCAGATACCTTTCAGCTACAATATATCATGTCAGATAATGACCACAATTTCACTCTAAAGTAGAGAAACCATTCACTAAAGAGGAGAAGATCTGGCATATCGCTACATCTATGTTTTGCCCAGCGTCTAAACTGGCTGAATATATAATGCAAAAGCTAGGGAGATTCTTCTGAGCATACTGTGTAAAGAAACATAAGAATTGGATTAATAAGTTGTCTGAGTTTGAAGATATAATGAGTAGTTTGGCTCATGATAGTACTGGTCTGCCAACCTGTACCATTTCAGATGCCAAAAAACCTGACAACATTTCTGATGAGATTATTCATTTTTCCAATCATAAAATGAACTGACAACTGAAGAAAGACAACAAGCGGCCTTGGAGCACATGGAAAAGATGGCACTGGCAAGGAAACTAAAACACCACCATTTAGTCCAACTCACTGTGCATGGATTTGGATATGATGTTCTGATACAATCACGTTTATAGTCTTCAGCAGCAAAGGACAAAATTACGAAATTTTGGGATTATTACATGGGATACATGAGACCATTTAGAATTTGAAAATAATGCATCCAAATTCTTCTGAGTTGGAGAAATGTAATGTCAAAATATGTTTTGGACTTCATCATGTTGTGAACATTAAATTGCATCATCAGCGTATGGAAGAGAATGAAAAAGAATAGTACTTTTAAAGAATATCTTAAGAGTATGCTCATATTAGGAGGTGACAGGCTGTTTGAGCATATTTCCCAGTGATGTAGTACAAAGAACTGGTTGAGCTTGCTGCCTGTCACTACTTTGATGTATTATCAGTAACAATGAAGTAGTGTATAAACATATTTTGTGTGTACAAAGGAAGTCTCTTAGGATAGACAATGCATAGTAGACTTGACAATGGTATATTTAAAGATTGGCCTTGGTACAGTTTTAAAACCAGATTGCATGTGGCTTTTATTTGTGTGTTTTATGTTGTGGTGGTGTGAGTTTCATTTTGGCATGATACTGAAATATGTTTTCTCTCCTTGTGTTTGTGAGATGCCAGCATGCAGTGCTACATCGCTTAGGCATCATGAGTTCAGACAGCTGATTCATGGGATCAGTACTAAGTCGCTACACAACAGTTGATGTACCTTCTGCTGAGCAGTGTTCAAGTCATGAACCAGGTGGGATACCTGACTACTTGGCACCTATTTAGCTGCACAATTGTGTCCTCACATCAGGCAACATGGGAGCCATCTGTCTGTCAACATAGTTACATGGAGAGGGGCAACACGGCATATCTTCAATTTCATGCGACGTACTGCCAGTCAGGTTTTTTATAAAGCAGAGCACCCACCAACACAGTGATTGACTAGGAAAGAACCGCACATTACAGAATGTGGACACCAGGATATCTCAAATACTACCACGTTTATGCAATTGGATCTGCAAGCTGTTTGCCACAGACATAGTTCTGCTCACTTATATTTTTTATTTCTATCTCTGGATCATCTAATAATTATTAGCATTTGTGTATTTAACTTGAGATTTTGGTTATAATAGAGGGAAACATTCCACGTAGGAAATATATATCTAAAAACAAAGATGATGTGACTTACCAAATGAAAGTGCTGGCAGGTCGACAGACACACAAACAAACACAAACATACACACAAAATTCAAGCTTTCGCAACAAACTGTTGCCTCATCAGGAAAGAGGGAAGGAGAGGGAAAGACGAAAGGATGTGGGTTTTAAGGGAGAGGGTAAGGAGTCATTCCAATCCCGGGAGAGGAAAGACTTACCTTAGGGGGAGAAAAGGACGGGTATACACTCGCACACACACACACACACACATATCCATCCACACATATACAGACACAAGCAGACATATTTAAATATGTCTGCTTGTGTCTGTATATGTGTGGATGGATATGTGTGTGTGTGCGAGTGTATACCTGTCCTTTTTTCCCCCTAAGGTAAGTCTTCCCGCTCCCGGGATTGGAATGACTCCTTACCCTCCCCCTTAAAACCCACATCCTTTCATCTTTCCCTCTCCTTCCCTCTTTCCTGATGAGGCAACAGTTTGTTGCGAAAGCTTGAATTTTGTGTGTATGTTTCTGTTTGTTTGTGTGTCTGTCGACCTGCCAGCACTTTCATTTGGTAAGTCACATCATCTTTGTTTTTAGATACATAACTTGGGATTTTTATATACAGGGTGATTATAATTAAAGTTCCAGTATCAAAACTCTGTAAAAAAAAAAAAAAATTAAAAAAAACCACTGCTCACAATATCATCAAATTCGAATGGAATATTATATAAAAAAAAAAAAGGGTGTGTGTGCATGTGTGTGTGTGTGTGTGTGTGTGTGTGTGTGTGTGTGTGTGCTGGTAATGTTCTTTTACAAGAATGGTTACTGTGTGCCAGAAGCTCTGCAGAAGTTCTGGACACTCAAGGCTATGAAAAAAGGGACTGGTCTGATGTCAGCCAAGGGTCTGGAGAACACAGTTACAAAATTCGAAAAGACTGATTCTTTTGAAGTTGCAATGTGGCAGAGGTGGGAAAACAATTGATCTGACATCAGTACAAAATGTGGACACAGCATTGCAGGAGGGGTCGAGCTGTGGCATGCAAGGATCAGTGCATGTAGAATTGGTAGGACTTCAGATGTGCCTGTGAGCAGGATGCATAAAATTCTACAAAACATCCTGCATTGCTATCCGCACAAAATTACCCATGTTCAGGAGTTGCTTCATGATGACATGCCAGTCACACAATCATTCACTCTTAGAATTTCTTGCTCACATGGTAATGGACAATGAATAGCCATGGAACATTCTGTAAACACGTGTAGCTCATTCCCATTGTCAAGGATGTGTCAATACACAGAACTGCAGAATATGGGCAATGTACAATCTACTCCCACATCAACCAGTAATGCTCTATTCTACAAAGGTAACTGTGGGCAGTGGATCAATGGCATCATTCACTGTAGGGTCATATATGTGGTGAGGATCATTTTTATGCAAGACGACACTCCTCTGCAAATTGCACACCCAGTGAAGCAGCTGCTGCAATAGCATTTCGGTAATGCTAGTATTATCAGCCATCGAATACCTACAGCCTAGCCTAGGGGGTTATCTGGAAGATGCAGTGTTCAGTACTCTGATTACAAATGAACCTGAATTGAAGGCATGCATTGTGCAATGCATTCTGAACATGATCCCTGAGACATTCCAATCTGTTGTAGAACATCCTGTTTCTTGATCTCAACAGTAGACAGTATGCTGAACATGTCTTGTGCCAGTTTTATGACAACTAAAAACTGATTTCATTGTTGCTTTTTATGCAGTTTATGACCATGGAACACTTAAAAACTGATTTTTTTTCCATCTGATGTAACATGGCCTTTCATGGTGGATGGGCTTACTTAACTAACACTGCCACGACTGCTGAATGCCAAACTTAAGCAGTTGTACACATTCCACAGTACAGTTTATTTAATGGGAAACGCAGCAGCCATATTGTGATCCATCTGTCATTTGCAGCAGAACCCATTTACATTATGAAATTTACTGCACCATCTAGTGAGAAAATTTATTAATTTTTTTTTTAAATTTTGTTTCCATAATGTTTACCCCTTCTCTGACAATATTTCATTCACATCTGCTGTCATTCTGACCAGCAGTTCTTTTTTTACAGTTTTGAAACTGGAAATTTAATTACAATCACCCTGTATATTCTGTATACATTTATTTAATACTGTTATAACTTATATTCTGCTAGTATGCAAGAAGCTGTTATGTGTCTACCATAATAACACAAATGAGAAAAGTCACACAGCTTGGTGTACATTTTTTTAAAATCATAACTCAACTTGCTTAATGAATGATGGGCAAAGTAGAGCAGGATGTGCTGATTTCCTTTCATTTATCAAAAAATAATAATAGCAGTAATACTAATAATTAGTGAATATACACATTTCATTATTTTGCTAGCTACCATTCTAAAAAAACTGAAACCTGCAGTTGTTTTTTTGTGCTGGATCAGTAAAGCGATTGCACACTAAAATAAAATATACATCTACATCTACATCTACATGACTACTCTGCAATTCACATTTAAGTGCTTGGCAGGGGGTTCATCGAACTACAATCCTACTATATCTCTACCATTCCACTCCCGAACAGCGCGCGGGAAAAACGAACACCTAAACCTTTCTGTTCGAGCTCTGATTTCTCTTATTTTATTTTGATGATCATTCCTACCTGTTAATTAATACTGACATTCACATTTATTACTACTGTTCTTAATCACAGATACCTGTTACTAAAAATAATTGTATTTTTCATCCTTTTCCACCAACACTTCCTTGAACTTTGTATGAGAAATCTTTCAGGAATGTCATACATAATTATGTTTTAAATGTTTATTATCATCTTGTGACATCCATTAAGTAAATAGTTCAAGTGCCTGTTAATTCAACTATATGTATTATTTATATGTTTTGTCTTTCCTATTTACTGGGGCCCTTATGTATTGATTAATTTCTCATGGTCACTTTACATCACCATAAATTTCTGGGAAAAATTTGTTTGTATAGGTCAAAGGATGTGTGAGGATGCTATATCCTCCCACATCAAAATAATGTCATTCATTGTGAAATTTGGTCATAAACCTGCAAATCTCCTTCATCACAGAGTGTCTATTACATTAGTGCTGGTTTAGCCAAGTACAGCATTCCAGAGTAATTGCTGCTCACTGAGAATGCTTTCAACAGTAGTGATCATTGTTTCTTGGCCCCAAGCACCTAACAAGGTTGTCAGGTCAGTGGTAGATGGTCAGTGGAGATCAGGTGATGTGTGTGCCAGCATTACATTGATATATTTGCTAGTTTGCTTATGGTATAATTATTTGCTTTGGATTCAGAATGCTTTTAAAGCTTCAGTTTAAAATGATCAATGTTGCATGGTGGAATGCAGAATATTGCTGAAACTGAGAGTATTTGAAAATAGGACAACACAGACTGCCACTTACCATAAAGAAGACTTGTCAAGTTACTGACAGGCACAATTGAAAGACACTTACATATGCTTTCAGCCACAGCCATCTCCAGCCCAACATGCTGGAGTTGGCATATTTGTGTGCATTAGGTATATGCTTGCTTGTGTGCGAATAGTGTGTGTCTCTCTTTTACTGATGAAGGCTGTGGCCAAAAGCTTTATGTAAGTGTCTTTTAATTATACCTGTCTGGAACTTGGCGTGTCTTCTTTGCTGTAACTAGCAATCTGCCATTTCCTATCTGGAGTTTCCATTGTTTGAGTATTCAATAGTGTTTGAAATGAGAATGATTTTGGTAATAAAGCATACAGATTGTGATCCATTAACAATCGTTGTTCTCAGTCTTCTTAGTCCACCTTGTCATTGTTCACTGCCTCCAGCTACAAGTAAGTGAAAGAAATACATCATTAAGCAGACTTGCCTACTGGCCATGTTATAACCTGAAGAAGATGGCTGTGTCAATTATCAAAATATTATACACCAAATGGAAACAGTAACTCATCAGATTAGCCACAAGCACACCATTGATCAACCATGCAGAAAAAAAAGAAAAAGAAAGAAAAACATCAGTGATCACATCACTTCAGAAACTGAGGAGTAGATGGCTTCACAGAGTATACAAATTGGATAATCTCTACCAAAAGAAACATTAAAATCTCAGAATGCTGACCTCCCTAACAAGGCGTTGACATGTACTTGTTGTACCTACATTCACCAAAATCTAACATCACATCAACACTCTAGTGGCAAACATGATTGTGCATTGTGCAAGACTCACACTACTATGAGAGAGAATTGGTGACACCCGAAGAATGCTAGATGTCACTTCAACACAACTTCTTTAAATCCATCTTTACATGTTGTCTACATTCTCTGTAGATTTTTGGATATGGGATGGCAGCACAGTATGACCACAAGCAGAATGAAAGCAGTTGAAAATGTCAGCAAGGCAGAAAGCTAAATTCATTTGCTTACACAAAAAGCCAAGACAACAAGTAATTAGTCTCACTAACAGATATCAGGACAAAGATATAATGAAAATTCTTGAAAAAGGGCTAAATTTCATATCCACTCCATAAATGCTACCAACAGCACATTAAATCAACTCCATGGTGCATCATGCATTTTCTCTCTGACTGGAAGCAGCAGAAGAGGTTTGTGGCAAAACTTGTAAAGCAGTTACCATGGTGGCAGTCAACATTTTCAGGGAGGAACAAGGAGACTGAGGAATCTGAAAGAAGACAAGGAAACTGTAGGCAATGCTCTAGTCCTAATGTCACACGATGACTACAAGAAGATGGTTTTTGACCTTCTGAATGACATGCATATAGACAGGTAAATACTCATCATACAAATAAAACAGAGAGGAAGATGATGATTCTTCTCATTGAGTCAGGCTTCCATGCAACATAATTAAGGTTGAAACTTCCTGGCAGATTATAACTGTGTGCCCGACCGAGACTCGAACTCGGGACCTTTGCCTTTCGCAGGCAAGTACTCTACCATCTGAGCTACTGAAGCACGACTCACGCCCGGTACTCACAGCTTTACTTCTGCCAGTATCTTGTCTCCCACCTTCCAAACTTTACAGAAGCTCTCCTGCGAACCTTGCAGATCTAGCACTCCTGCAAGAAAGGATATTGCGGAGACATGGCTTACCCACAGCCTGGGGGATGTTTCCAGAATGAGATTTTCACTCTGCAGTGGAGTGTGTGCTGATATGAAACTTCCTGGCAGATTAAAACTGTGTGCCCGACCAAGACTCGAACTCGGGACCTTTGCCTTTCGCGGGCAAGTGCTCTAGAACACTTGCCCGCGAAAGGCAAAGGTTCCGAGTTTGAGTCTCGGTCGGGCACACAGTTTTAATCTGCCAGGAAGTTTCATATCAGCACACACTCTGCTGCAGAGTGAAAATCTCATTCTGATAACTAAGGTTATTAGAAAACAATCAATAGCGCCATCATGACCACATGTTTGTCCCATACACAATGAAGGAATTCCCCTAAGACCTATAACCAACAATATGCAAACACCTACACATCAACTGGAAAAAGATCTGAGATACATTCTCAGTGCATATGTGGAGAATAGCATACATCCCATTTTGCAACTGTGCTGACTTTGTACACCAATTCAGATAGCTGTGGCTCTGCAATATACATACTAAGGTTTTTTTCAATGTAGTCTCCCCAGTGCCCCACACTCTGATGTCTTGGAACTAATCATGGAAAAGTTTGGCAATTGTTTCACACAATATTTTAGATCTATTCTGACATAAACTTATTTCCTGTTTCACACAAAATATTATCAACATACTTCTGGCATGTTTATCGGTAGCCAATTATCACCTGTTGTTCTGAACCCTATATGTGGAAAACTTTGTGTATTTAACTACAACTAAGACAAAAAGTCTTATTTCTAATGTTAAAGATGGTCTGGGTCTCAGAAAGACAGGTGGTATTGCATTCCATGTAAATATGGAATATGAAGTGGAGCAGACTACCAGAAAAGTTGAGAAGAGATGCTAGGAATGTCAACACCCAAATAAAACAATCACATGAATCAGCTGTCTCAAAGCAATGCCTCAAATATATATAATGATGAAATGAAATACAAAGAGATCAGCTTCATTGTGCAAAGACAAAATTTCTGGGACAGCATAATTAAGGAACCAGGAAACATAATAAACAGAGATGGAGGCTTCAATTTAAAACTGCTTGGAGTCTGGCACTCAATTTACAAAGATATTGCTTGCCATCACATCCACCAGAGCTGGAAAATGCTGAGATTCTTAGTATTTCACAGAATACCAATGAGGGCTCTGAAAAAACAAAACAGCATCAAGGGGCATAGTGGGTGTCAGCGGCTGAACTCAGCTGTAAGTAGTGGTACAAGGCCAACTATAGTTCACAGTCTATTTGGAGTCCAGGCAGCGAGTACACATAGCAACAAAACTCGTGCCCCCTTGAAGAAGATGACTAAGTTGCTTGTCAAAATATTGTGCTCGAAATGGAAACAACAACTCAGCAGAACACCTGTAAGCACACCATTAATCATTAATACCAAGAAAACTTTCATGATCAAATAACTCCAGAGAGCAGAAATGTTCCACAGCACACATAAGTTGGATAACCTGTGCCAGAAGAGAGATTGACTTCTCAGAAGGTTGAACTTTGTGACAGGTGTCGAGATGAACAAACTGTACCTACATTCACTAAAATCAGCTATTATAATAACACATCAGTGGCAAGTGCAATTATGTGCCACAAAATTCTGGCACTAGTACAAGAGAGAATTCACGGCACCAGATGAATGCTAGAATTCATTTTAATACAGTTTCTCCAAATTCAGTTTTACATGTTAGCCATATTCCCTGTACATTTTTAGATACAGGTTGTTATCACAATATGACCACAAGCATAATCAATGTAATTGAAGATGTCTGCAAACCAGAAAGCAAAATTCTTTTGCTTGCACAAAAAGCCAAGACAAGCTGCAGGCTGATGTATTATCATTAATCTCAGTGACAATCATCTAGATGAGGATACAGTAAAGATCCCTGATAAAAACCTATGTTTCATGCCCATTCCAAAGATTCTACCAGTATCAGGTTACATCAGTTCTGTGGGGCATGTTGCAGCTTACCTCTCTCTGGAAGCAGCAGAAGAGGTTCACAGTAAAACCTGTGAAGAACTTACCAAGCCAGCAATGCTAAGATCCAACATCTCCTAGGAAGAATGTAAAGCATTGAGAAATCTGTTGTTTGGCAAGGAAACTGTAAATCTGCCAGCTATGAAGGGCAATGCTACAGTCCTAATGTCACATGCTGACTACCATAACAACAGTTTTGATCTATTGAATGGCACTGATTTCACACAGTTACATGTTGATTCTATGAATAAAATTGAGAGGAAGGTGATGACTCTTCTCAATGAGTCAGGCTTACCATGTAACATCATTAAGTATGTCAGAATGTGACCAATGGTGCCACCATGACCATATAGCCTTCCTAAGGTACACAATAAAGGGATTCCCCTAAGAACCATAGGCAATGCTATTTGCAAACCCACTTATCCATTGGAAAAATATCTGGAATGCTTCCTGGGAAAATATGTGGAGAAGTACAAACTCCACATTCACAACTGGACTGAGGTTGTACACCGGTCCACTCAGTTGCAACACCGCAATATAAATACTATAGTCAGTTTCACTATAGTAAGCCCCATTTTCTGATGCCTTGGAACTAATCAAAGAAAAGTTCAGCAATTTTTTCACAGAATATTTAAGCACATTCTAGTGTCAACTTATTTCCTGCTCAATGGAAAATATTAGGAACAAATTGATGGCATAGCGATGGCCGGTCCATTATTGCCTGTCATGATGAACCCATATACAGAATACATTGCAGCAAAGCTAATAGATTCTGCCAAGTTGAGATCAATGGGTTTGTTGCTGATGTTCCTAGCATGTTTTCTTGACTGCTCTGTTAGTCAGCCCCATGCAAGAAATGTCACATTTGCATAGAATGAGATACACCTGTCTTTTGAAGCCTTAGGTTATCTTTATAACATTATGAAGAGGATTTTTTTATCTTAGTTAGAGTCAAATACGCTGGATGCCACATTTTCATAGGAATTTACTGATCTTTCCATATACTGGATCATGATAAGGTAGTGAGTGATACTGGTAAGTGTGCAGCAAATTTGTGATGTGATCACATGGAGCATGAAAACTTGGAGAGTTCCTCGAATATTTAAACTCTATACTTTATAATATAAAATTCATGATCAAACATAAAAAAGTGCAACAGCTACCTTTCTTCAACATGCCAGATGTTAGTTAAGAAAAAAAAGGAAGGACCCCTTGGTCAGAGTATATTTAAAACTGATGCTCACTGACTTTTATCTCCATGCCTCAAGTTATTACTATCTCTCACAAAAAAAATTTGGTGCTAAAGACTCTGTTCAATAGATCCCAAACACTTTCATACATGGAGCAGCTCATAGATAAAATACAATGCCTACAAATAGTGTTCCAAAGAAATGGATATTCAGATCATTAAATGGAAAGGACCTTGTAGTCAAAATCAAGAACATCTAAGAAGGTATACTTATATGGATATGGTGTCTGTTCTTCCAGACATCTCCGAAAAAACAGACACCATTGATGACTTGCAGCTGTCTAGAACAAAATTAGAATTATATTAATACCTTCAGCTGCTAAAGGGCATTGATATATATCAAAGGGGACAGGTGAAAATGTGTGCCCTAACTGGGACTCGAACCCGGGGTCTCCTGCTTACATGGCAGACACTCTATCCACCAGAGCCACCGAGGGCACAGAGGATAGCACGACTGCAGGGACTATCTCATGCACGCCTCCCACGAGACCCACATTCTCACCTTGCATGTCCATACACTACATTCGTAGTGTCCCACCCCAACATACTCATTACTCGTGGAAGACATTTATAATTCTGGAAACACCACCCCTGACCTTCTTCTTCTGTGCGGATGCACACATATTCCCCGAACTGTTGTGGGACTTGGTAAGAATGTCTTCCATAAGTAATGAGTGTGTTGGGGTGAGACACTACGAATGTAGTGTGTGGACAAACAAGGTGAGAATGTGGATCTTTCGGGAGGCATGCGCGAGATAGACCCTGCAGTCGCGCTATCCTCTGTGCCTTCGGTGGCGCTGATGGATAGAGCGTCTGCCCTGTAAGCAAGAGATCCTGGGTTTGAGTCCCAGTCGGGGCACACTTTTTCACCTGTCCTCGTTGATATATGTCAATGCCCTTTAGCAGCAGAAGGTATTAATATAATTCTAATTTCATCTAAGAAGGTAGTTGGAAGTGAGACAGAGGAAGAGAAGAGGAGACAAGTATCACTCATCTACTTCATGATGATTCAGTAAATTCATATGAAAATGTGGCATCCAGTGTATTTCAATGTAACTAAGATAAAAAGTCTTCTTCATAATGTTATAAAGATAAACTGAGGATTAAAAAGATAGGTGTATCTCATTCTATGGAAATGTGGCATTTCTTGCAAGGGTCTGGCTAACAGAGCAGTCAAGAAGACATGCCAGGAACATCAGCAACAAACCCAACTAAAATTACCAAATAAACCCACTGTTGTTGAGCACTGCCTTGGATATAATCATGACAAGAAATACAATGAGACCAGCATCATAGTGCAAATGTCAAGTTTTATGGGACAGCTTAGTTTATTAAAATAGACAATGCCACAAAACCAATCTTTCTGGGTACTGGGCCAGTACAAGGTAGATAAGTGATACTTGGCTTCTATTTCCTTGTCTCAATCTCAACATCTTTCTGAGGTGTTCTTGATTTTAACTGCAGCACCTATTCAACAAGGATATAGGTTTCAGTTTAAACAAGGCTTGTGATTGGGGACTCAGTTTACTATGATCTCATTTGTCATTGCATCCTCCAGAGCAGGATAACACTGAGAGAATTTGTGTTTCACAGAACATCATTGCGGGCTCTGCCAACAAAGCAGCATCAGGCATAATGGACATCAGCTATTGAAATCAGTAATAATTTATGGAAAGAGACCAAAAATAGATCACAGTCTGGTTGGATCCCAGGCATCAAGTGCACATGACAGCAAAATTCACAAAAATCTAAGTAGATGGCTGCATCAGTCATTGAAATATTGTGTGTGAGGTGGAAACAACAACTTGTCAGAACATCTGAAGTACACTATTAATGCTTGTATAATCTGCAAACATGACTAATTCTGTCTCCTGATTGAAACAAAATGGCAAATCTTTCGCATAAAGGAAGAACAGTTGTAGACTAATTAACAAACCTTGTTGGACTCTTATTGTAATTTTTTCCCATCACATGAAGGAGCAACCCATACTGTATATATATAAAAAAAAAAAAAAAAAAAAAAAAAAAAAAAAAAAAAAAAAAAAAACTAGACATGTGCTGAGCTGTGTATTCTATAAAAACTTAATTTCTCTAATGGAAGTCTATGATTGGCTTCATTAAATGCGTTCAGAAGATCTAAACTGGTCTATTCTGTAATTTAAAGTTTTTATTATGTGCTCAGTATATTTATATATATATATATATACACACACACACCTGTCCTTTTTTCCCCCTAAGGTAAGTCTTTCCGCTCCCGGGATTGGAATGACTCCTTACCCTCTCCCTTAAAACCCACATCCTTTCGTCTTTCCCTCTCCTTCCCTCTTTCCTGACGAAGCAACCATTGGTTGCGAAAGCTAGAATTTTGTGTGTATGTATGTGTTCGTTTGTGTTTCTATCGACCTGCCAGCGCTTTCGTATGGTAAGTCACGTCATCTTTGGGGAAACATTCCACATAGGAAATATATATCTAAAAACAAAGATGATTTGACTTACCAAATGAAAGTGCTGGCAGGTCGACAGACACACAAACAACCACGAACATACACACAAAATTCAAGCTTTCGCAACAAACTGTTGCCTCATCAGGAAAGAGGGAAGGAGAGGGAAAGACGAAAGGAAGTGGGTTTTAAGGGAGAGGGTAAGGAGTCATTCCAATCCCGGGAGCGGAAAGACTTACCTTAGGGGGAAAAAAGGACGGGTATACACTCGCACGCACACACATATCCATCCACACTGTTGCCTCATCAGGAAAGAGGGAAGGAGAGGGAAAGACGAAAGGATGTGGGTTTTAAGGGAGAGGGTAAGGAGTCATTCTAATCCCGGGAACGGAAAGACTTACATTAGGGGGAAAAAAGGACGGGTATTCACTCGCACACACACACATATCCATCCACACATATACAGACACAAGCAGACATATTTAAAGACAAAGAGTTTGGGCAGAGATACCAGTCGAGGCGGAAGTGCAGAGGCAAAGATGTTGTTGAATGACAGGTATGAGTGGCGGCAACTTGAAATTAGCAGAGATTGAGGCCTGGTGGGTAATGGGAAGAGAGGATATATTGAAGAGCAAGTTCCCATCTGAGGAGTTCGGATAGGTTGGTGTTGGTGGGAAGTATCCAGATAACCCGGACGGTGTAACACTGTGCCAAGATGTGCTGGCCGTGCACCAAGGCATGTTTAGCCACAGGGTGATCCTCATTACCAACAAACACTGTCTGCCTGTGTCCATTCATGCGAATGGACAGTTTGTTGCTGGTCATTCCCACATAGAATGCATCACAGTGTAGGCAGGTCAGTTGGTAAATCACGTGGGTGCTTTCACACGTGGCTCTGCCTTTGATCGTGTACACCTTCCGGGTTACAGGACTGGAGTAGGTGGTGGTGGGAGGGTGCACGGGACAGGTTTTACACCGGGGGCAGTTACAAGGATAGGAGCCAGAGGGTAGGGAAGGTGGTTTGGGGATTTCATAGGGATGAACTAACAGGTTACGAAGGTTATGTGGACGGCGGAAAGACACTCTTGGTGGAGTGGGGAGGATTTCATGAAGGATGGATCTCATTTCAGGGCAGGATTTGAGGAAGTCATATCCCTGCTGGAGAGCCACATTCAGAGTCTGGTCCAGTCCCGGAAAGTATCCTGTCACAAGTGGGGCACTTTTGTGGTTCTTCTGTGGGAGGTTCTGGGTTTGCGGGGATGAGGAAGTGGCTCTGGTTATTTGCTTCTGTACCAGGTCGGGAGGGTAGTTACGGGATGCGAAAGCTGTTGTCAGGTTGTTGGTGTAATGGTTCAGGGATTCAGGACTGGAGCAGATTCGTTTGCCATGAAGACCTAGGCTGTAGGGAAGGGACCGTTTGATGTGGAATGGGTGGCAGCTGTCATAATGCAGGTACTGTCGCTTGTTGGTGGGTTTGATGTGGACGGACGTGTGAAGCTGGCCATTGGATAGATGGAGGTCAACATCAAGGAAAGTAGCGTGGGATTTGGAGTAGGACCAGGTGAACCTGATGGAACCAAAGGAGTTGAGGATGGAGAGGAAATTCTGGAGTTCTTCTTCACTGTGAGTCCAGATCATGAAGATGTCATCAATAAATCTGTACCAAACTTTGGGTTGGCAGGCCTGGGTAACCAAGAAGGCTTCCTCTAGGCGACCCATGAATAGGTTGGCGTACGAGGGGGCCATCCTGGTACCCATGGCTGTTCCCTTTAATTGTTGGTATGTCTGGCCTTCAAAAGTGAAGAAGTTGTGGGTCAGGATGAAGCTGGATAAGGTAATGAGGAAAGAGGTCTTAGGTAGGGTTGCAGGTGATCGGCGTGAAAGGAAGTGCTCCATTGCAGTGAGGCCCTGGACATGTGGAACATTTGTGTATAAGGACCACCACCACCTACTCCAGTCCTGTAACCCGGAAGGTGTACACGATCAAAGGCAGAGCCACGTGTGAAAACACCCACGTGATTTACCAACTGACCTGCCTACACTGTGATGCATTCTATGTGGGAATGACCAGCAACAAACTGTCCATTCACATGAATGGACACAGGCAGACAGTGTTTGTTGGTAATGAGGATCACCCTGTGGCTAAACATGCCTTGGTGCACGGCTAGCACATCTTGGCACAGTGTTACACTGTCCGGGTTATCTGGATACTTCCCACCAACACCAACCTATCCGGGCCGGCCGGAGTGGCTGAGCGGTTAAAGGCACTACAGTCTGGAACGGCACGACTGCTTCGGTTGCAGGTTCGAATCCTGCCTCGGGCATGTATGTGTGTGATGTCCTTAGGTTAGTTAGGTTTAAGTAGTTCTAAGTTCTAGGGGACTTATGACCACAGCAGTTGAGTCCCATAGTGCTCAGAGCCATTTTTGAACCAACCTATCCGAACTCCGGAAATGGGAACTTGCTCTTCAATATATCCTCTCTTCCCGTTACCCACCAGGCCTCAATCTCCGCTAATTTCAAGTTGCCGCCACTCATACCTGTCATTCAACAACATCTTTGCCTCTGCACTTCCGCCTCGACTGATATCTCTGCCCAAACTCTTTGTCTTTGAATATGTCTGCTTGTGTCTGTATATGTGTGGATGGATATGTGTGTGTGTGCGAGTGTATATCCGTCCTTTTTTCCCCTAGGGTAAGTCTTTCCGCTCCCGGGATTGGACTGACTCCTTACCCTCTCCCTTAAAACCCACATCCTTTCATCTTTCCGTCTCCTTCCCTCTTTCCTGATGAGGCAATAGTTTGTTGCGAAAGCTTGAATTTTGTGTGTATGTTTGTGTTTGTTTGTGTGTCTGTCGACCTGCCAGCACTTTCATTTGGTAAGTCAGATCATCTTTGTTTTTAGATATATTTTAGTTATCTAAACAGAACATTGTAAAATAGAGGCCAGTGCAGTTGATAAGACACTCATCTCATATTCGGGTGGATGGAGTTGACACTGTTTGGACATAGGATTTAGATTTGCATGGTTTTCCTAAATCATTTCAGGAAAACGCTGGAATGATTCCTTCAGCAAAGCCATGGCTCAGTGCTTCACCTACCCTTGCACAACTATATTTAGACGTTATATAACTGTCTCCATAGCTAAATGCTTTCAGTTAGAGAGCTGGTTGGCCTCTGTAATAAAAAAAACTGAGTGAAAGGATCAACAACAAACTTGAATGGATGTCATGTGATGTACGCAACAACCAAACACAACAATTAACAACAAACAAAATAGAAAAGAAAAAAAAACATGGTCAGTGTGTCTGACGGCCATGTGGAGGACTCAGGTTCCATTCCTGATACAACCAGAGATTTTTTCTTGATAGGGCAACTGGAACACGGTCCACTCAGTTTCGTGATGATAGCTGACGGGAATTATTTGAATTAGACACAGTGACTCCAAGGTCTGCAAAGGCAACAATGGCTGAAAGGGCAGTGTGCTCCATACCAAATGACATCACTGCTTTCAGATGACATGGCAGTCAGTCCTGACTGGCCCATCTGAGGCCAGAACGGCAGAGCATCCCAATACATTCTTTGTATATGTATATTTTGAGCAATATATTTTCTTTGTATCATGGTGACAAATCTTGTATTATTGTGAGGTGATTCCTGGATGCATAAAAAGAGAGTGGCTCTTTTTACATCCAAACTGTGGCTGACTAAGTATCTCATCACCACACAGGTGGGTGACAAACATTACATCCTCAAAAATCATAGAAAAATAATTTTAGAAAATAATGAATCAACCTCCTAATAGATATATTTACATATCTACTACCAAAATTCAACATACATAACCCATCACAATGTGAAAAACCTAGTAATGTTCAAACCTACAGCACTGCAAGAAAAACTGATCCTTATTACCTACTATTTAAGTGATCAGTTGCTCAGAAAGGAGTTCAACATGCATCAACAAAAATTTTTGATAATTTCCACAATAATATATAATATTTGACAGGTAGTAAATCAAGTTTTAAATATAATCTAAAATCATCTCTTCTTGACAACCCCTTCTATTCCACAGATGAATTTTTATGTAAAAACTGGCAGCATAAAAAATTCTCGTTTGTAAGTGCAGTTGCATGAGTATTACTGAAAAATGCGTACATTCAGTCTTCAAACTAATCATTTATACATACATATCTTGTAAACTGCCTCATTCCACATCAATTCATTAAAAAAATTGTTCAAATTATCTATGGAAAATGTAGCTAGCTAACTAACTACCTAATTAAGGGGTGACGATAGGTAGTAGTTATCTACATCTGTGAAATCAACCTTCTCATGGGGAGGCCTAACAATGACATATTTTACTCTGTATGGGAAAATGATGAGAATAAATGATACATTACAGAAGTGAACATTATAGAAGTGACTGAGAATATTGTATATTATGGGGCTACAACTTTTTGGTGTCTCATTGGAGATAGTATCCTCATCATAAGAAATTTTACTTTTTAGAATCATTAGGATCTTCTTTATTTCAGATGGGGGTGTCAGATTAATTTTTGTTTCACTAAGCTACATATCCTTTATACTGTTTCTTTGGTGTAATGTTTTGCTCTATCTTCAGTACTATTTTCATCACCTTTCTGATCTACTTTTAAGAAAGAATCATTACAGATATCCGCTACACATATTTTACAATGCTCTTATTCTCTTTAACAGAAATAATGTCATCTTTTATGGTCTTTTACCTGTCTCTCTTTTAACAATACTCCATACTGATTTTATCCTGTCAGTTTCCAAAATGCGCACAATCTAGGTTTCTTATAACACTTCTTAATATGTTACAGTACTGTGTATAATACGAAAGCATTTGTGGAGCATTACTTGCTCTGGAAATTCTGTATGTGGTTATTCTTCATCATGAAGATACTCTGCTACCTGTAGTATCAAGGTTTATTTAATGAATTCACAGCATTGCATTTAATTATGTTCTTGGGAAAACTACTTTTAAAAACTGATAAAAGCTTGTTAAAAACTTGTTGAATTTAGAGTCAGTATTACAATCATTGCAAATTTTGTCCCAGTCAACATTTTTTAAGTTCTTATAAAAATCCTCAATTGTTTTGTCATTTATCATCCATCAGCCTCATTGTTTTCTTTGAGCATTTTGCAACAGTTCATGGAGCTAACTTATCCATACTGTGTAAAAGAAAACTTTGAAGCAAAAAATCAATGTATTGTTTCGTATGTAACTGTGCAAATATGTAAAAAATGATCAGAAAACATAAATTGATTTTAATCTTTGGTCATTATGTCATATGTCAACATTTTTTTAGATGCTTGTATTTTAGAGTCTATTTCTGAAGAAATCAGTTATTTTACTGATGTGTGCATGTAATCATGCATTTTTCAAACTTGTAATTTTTCAAACTTCATGTGAACTTGTCCAGCACCATTACATAGACATAAATAATTAAAAAATGAAAATTTATTTATAAATAAATAAATCATAATCTGACAATTGATTTAGCACGGGACAGGCACGCATTTCTTAACTTCTGTTTTTTGTATTGATAGATTATCTATAAGCATACTACTATCTTGATCAAGCTGTACAGGGAAATTTATGAGTGATACAAAACTGCAGGTGGACCTGGTGGCTCTGCGGTAAAGTGCCATAACCCACCATCCAAAGGTGTTGAGTTCAATCCTCAGTCAAGCATATGATTTTTATCTGTCACTTATCACTTATTTCCCATAAGGCAATGTTTGTGGATGTGAATAATTCCAAGTTGCACCATGGCTTGGTATCAGTGTTAAGCTATGGGTCCACCTATTAATGGCTGGGTAAGTCAGTCCAAAGGTCATAGAGCATTGTTGTGGTCAAAACAATCTTCAGACTAATGACTGCTTTACTTTACTTACTAAATTGTAAATGGCTAACACCACCTGTGGGTAACTTTTGCTGACAGGTTCCTTAAAGATATTTACATTAAAATCACCACAAATTAGTGAACTTCTATTTCTGTCTAACTGACAGTACAATAAACCATCAAATGTTTTCATGAAATTTCCCAATTACCCAATGGTGACCTGCAATATGTACAATCACAAGCATTACATTTCCCAAGCACATGGTTATACAGGGTGGCCCAGGAAGGATTTTCAATATTCAGGGATGACAGGAATGTTCATTCATCACAAAAAAGTCCAGTAAACATAGGCTCTAAAATACATACCTTAACAGCTGAGCACTTCTCCATGTTTTATACTGTAAAACAAATCACTTCTGATGCTAGCTCTTTATTTTCAATATTTTGGATGTAACTAGTATGGACTAAAACAAGAAGAAATTGTCTAATAAACATGGGCTCTAAAATGCCTGCCTTGAGAGCTATGAATGCATGAATACTTGTTGCAGTAGAAGAGATGTGTTTCACAGCTGCAAAGATGAACAATTGTTTGCAACTATTAAGGACATGCAGTTTGCAGTCTGTGTTCACTAAACATTTTTTTCTCATTTTGGTTCATACTACACCACTTAAAACACAAAAAGCAAATAGCCTGCAGCAGAAGAGATTGTTTCACAGCAACAAAGATGATGTGCCCATAATGCCCATAGCTTTTGAGGTACAAATTTTAGAGCCCATGTTTACTGGAGTTTCTTGCTTCAAATGATTGTCATTGTCATATCCCTGAATACTGACCATTCCATCTGGGACACCCATTATTCTTGATCTATGCAGCACTTCCTTAGTTCCACATTTCTGAATTTGTATTGAAATTTCATGAATGTGACAACTCCTTTATCCATAATGTATCTAAATGAATATGCAGCTAATTTATAATCACTTACAATGCAATTTTCTATTCCTTGGTTATACAGTGTTCAGACAGACAAATGACATCAATTTAAGATCTTCCAAAAAATTAACAACTTGTTTACTTTATTTTTTAATACTGTAATACCCTGATGAAGCAAGTTGACTTCAACTTTCCTCTATTCTTGTAAGAAGAACTGGTGGTCTCTGTCAGTTTAATTTCTTCTAGGTACACAGCACACAAAACTAAGATTTTTGATTAAGTTATCCATGTGCCACCTTATTTATCGATCTGGATGCCTTGGTACTTCATGCAGTGTATTCTCGTTGATCTCTACTTCTGGTACCTCTAAGTCTATTTTATTTTTTATTTGTTCAGAATTACATAATATGAGTCTTTGTAAGATTAACAGTTAAACTATTTGCTGTGAACTAGTTGTAAGTCTGTTACATTATTCTCCTGCCTGCATCTGTTGTGGATGCCATTTTGTCCTTTATCAATATACTAATCCCATCAGCAAACATCACAGTGTTTGAAAAGTCCTCTACTGTCTGAGATAAATCATTTAGGTAACTCAAGAAGAGGAGCTGGCCAAATATTGAATCTTGTAGGGCACTGCATGTCATGTTTCCTTAATTCAAATTCAGTATTACTCCTGTCACATGATTTCTTAATATGAGCCTCTGTTTTTATTGTTAAGACATAAACCCATCTGGAATGAGACAGTGGTCACGTGTGTGTGTGTGTGTGTGTGTGTGTGTGTGTGTGTGTGTGTGTGTGTGTATGTTGTTTTATTTCCAATGAAGGTCTTGTTGGTCGAAAGCTCACTTTCTGACAGTCTGTTTGTTGTGCCTGTCTGCGACTCAGCATCTCCATGAGCAGCAACTATCCTTTTCATAATATTGTTACAGGGAATCTAATGATTTTTATTTAATATCATCTGTCTCACGGTTGCTGTCATCATTGAACTTAGAATTACTTGTCTCACAAGTCTATATGTTTCACACCAGATTTTACAAACTCTGCATTTAATTCTCAAGGACAATTTTGTAGCTAGCCAGTTGTCATGCTGCTTCCTCCTCCAACAGTGTCAATCAGCTGTGGTATGGAGGGTATGAGGTAAGAGCAAAACTTCCCAACCTTTGTCAGTTTGGCGAATTATCTATGTATAAATATGCAACCAGTCACTTGGAGGATTTTAGATACAATTTATCGCACCATTAACTAGTTTTCAAGCCAATGTATGCTTATCATCAGATGGAGGTGATATAGTTTTCCAGACCACTACTTCTCATTTAGATAGCTTCTTAACTGGTGTCACACAGCATAGTGCACACCATTAAATCCCACCCGCCAAGAAAAAAATCTTTTAGTGGTACTGAGAATCAACTGGATCCTCCACATGGCAATCAAGGACACTAATCACTTAGCTACCGGCTCTAATACTGCTCCAAACTGCCTTTGCTATGTTGTTAGAATTGTGCATTTTTGTGTATATTACATGGTCCTTATCTTTCAGTACTGTAGTACTTATCTTTCAGTACTGTAGTACTGCTCATAGAACCCTCTTAATTCTTGACTAGAACCACTTGTACTAAATAAAGCCCTCTCTCTCTCTCTCTCTCTCTCTCTGGCACATCAAATTTTGATTCCAAATATTAGCCACCCTTTTCATCATCTTCCACTCTAATTATAGCTTCTAAGTGTCAACACCAAAAATCTGATTTAGGGATAATCAACAAAATATGGATAGTAGTTTTACAAAAGCAGTATAAAAGTTGGAATCACAACACAAATGAAGAATACATGAAAAAATGTACTTTGCCCTTTTTTTTTTCCAAAAGTGAATAATGTATGCAACGAGATGTAGGACTTCATATTGTTTAACATTGTTAATTGACCAGTGTGATAATACTAAAACTTCATGTTCTATAACTCATTTCAGATTAGGTATGCAGGGAAAGAATGTGCTAATGATTCTCAATATAAGGAATAAATGTGCTTTGTTCAATGTTGTGTATTAGTTTTTAGATTCTTTGTGGGCTAGAAAACAATGTTAAAGCAAGAAACAGAGAATTGTCCCATATTGTGCATTGTTGGTACTAGTGAAAATCTTTTCTTTAGTTTGAGGCATTCAATTTAGTAATGCATGTATTGTAAGTGATTCACTTCAGATCTTATAGTTGATTATTTATACTGAATGACAAGTACTTTCATCTCAGCATGAAAGACAAAAGAGCTTCAGATTCTATTGGTGAGTAAAAGCTTGAATGCCTACAGTCATGAAGAAATTAAGGATCCAGTTGCATGAACCAGGAGAAGACTGCAACAGTAAGTTAAAGAGTCTTGAGAAGTAAGTGCTGAAGAAAGATCAAATACAAGAAAATTTAATGATATGGAAGACTGCATATGACAGGCCTCATTACAATATTTCCAGTTAACAAAAGGCGATCAAAGTTGAATGAAGATGAAGCACAGCTTCAAGAGTGTAATTTGAACTACAGAGTGATATTGAAATATGACAAGATTGTGTATGAAGTTCCTTATGCAGAAAAGCCTTCATGGCAGTACAAGAAATAACAAGGCAATAATTAATGACAGTTCACAAATTTACTAAGTTAAGCAAGTCTCCTCATGATGGAAGGGGTGAACATGGAAAATTAAGGCAGAAATGGGAAAGTCAGCTTATGATCACAATGATTCATTTAATGGTAGATCACAGCAATGATAAAATCAAGTAGTTGTATCTACCAGAGGAACATTCGGTAACAAAATGTATAAAATATTCCAGGAAATAAACCCAAATATTGATACGTCATATGAAATGTATAGAATAGTATTGAACACCAAATTCAATATACTTTTATCTCAACCAGATCATAAATAAACTGCTGAGATGAAAGTGCTGAGTGCATGGGTATCTGAAAATTTAGATGATGACATGAAGGAACAAGCCTTGAAAGAAATTAATAAGATCACCACTGCGTGCCTGGGACACAAAGTGAAACCTGAAAAATTTTATTTCAGAAATAGAAATGCTCATTTAAGAAGTGGAAAGTCTAATGAGGCAGAAGCAATCCGTATGGACTACAAAGAAATTTGTGCTTACCAAACAAAGTTCTAATGATCTCTATTACAAAAGGCAGTTACCCTTTCAATATTCATCAGCTTTCAAATGCCACTTAAGGATTCTACACTTACACTGAAGATATTAAAAGAAAAGGGGCCAAATCATTTTGTGGTGAAATTATTGGACAAGAAATTCAAGAATCTTGAAGGTTTTGTGAATTCTGTTCAGCCCAGAACAAGACTTACAATGTTCTAAGACAGTGAAAGTAACTTTGCCTATTAGAGGGCAATCTTTTATGGAGTATGATAAGGATATGACACTGATTAACCCAACACCAACAGATGTTACAATGGATTAAGTGCAGATCATGGTTGAAGTACAATGTAAACCTATGCCTCTCGATGTTGTGATGGTCAGTCAAGGTATGATACAAAACTGGGGGTCATTTCTGGAAAAGAAATATTTGAGGAAATGTCCAGAGGTAGTGATAAAAAAAATCCCCATTCTTCACAGTGACTTCAAGAGCAGCAATCTGGAGAATACCCATTTCCAGCTTGTGGAGTGAAAATACAAAAATATTATAAAACATTATTTTGGAATAATTTTATATAAGGCTAATAATAATGATAGTAACGAGTCTTTTTGGAAGTCTTCTGGCAATATCAAAAGAAAAGCATCAGGACCTCCACGTTTTGAGGCAGTATTATGGACAAGAAGCTAGCGTGTTTTACGCACACATTTTACTCCAGGCTGAGAAGCGCATGTTGGGACAAAGTGATATTGTATTTTACGCTAATTACCACTTTATCACATAAAGTTATAATAGCAAAGAGAAACTGTTTGAAACAATGGAAAATCCAGGATTGAAGTATAATGAAAAGGATAGATTGCTACTCACCATATAGTGGAGATGCTGAGTCACAGACAGGCACAACAAAAAGACTGCTGCACAAGAAGCATTTGGCCAAAAGGCCTTCTCCCACATTAGACAACATACACAGACAAATTTATGCAAATGCAACTCACATGACCATTGTCTTTGACAATGGTCTTGTCTGTAACAGGCAGTGGTTATGCGAGTGTGAATTGCATTTGCATGAATATGGGTGTGTTGTAATACAGAAGAAGGCTTTTGGCCAAAAGCTTCTTGTGTAGCAGACTTCTTTGTGTCTGATACATAATGTTTAACAAAAATGTGTTTTACTTTCAATCTCTTCTATTCTGCTCTATACAGGATTAATCAGATAAAACTCGCACCACAAATATCCCGGAAATGGAGAGTGCTACTGATGTACGGTTTTCACAGAATGGATTGGCAGTCAGCAGCTCATATTGTTAGCCAATCAACAGGTTGTAACAATACTTAGAAAGCACTTTTTTGTGCAAGCATACACTTTTCTAAATGTAACAATCCCCATCGACAAAAACAATCTAAAAGTAGATTAAATGTCAGTGATGTTTGTTGCTGGATTCTAGTGTGAGTCATTTACAGGATATCGTATTTTTAAAGGTTTCCACCCTGAGACCTGTTTGTGCCATTCATCCTGTGTACTTGCTAGGCATGATGTTGTTATTTTTGCTTAAAGTGTGCTTGTGTGTTGCTTGCTAGTCAGTTAGTGTGTGACAGTGCAAGTGGTAGGTCATGAGTGGATGATGGAGATTACCAATGCAGGAAAAGATGACATGCTCATTGTGAATGGATAATGTAGGAAGAATGCAGTTTATTTTTGTGCAGTGCATGCAGAAAGATATTCCAATAGATGTCATACATCTCACAAATTATTTTATCAACCATTTAGGTGAAAATGATAGTAATACCTACACAACATAACAAAGGGAAATACTGGATGACAGAAGAGAGGGAAATTAATACTCTTGCTCCTGGTGTAGTTGATCTGCGCATTAACTCCCATGCAGCTTCATAAGGAAGTGGAATGTATCATGCAAGTGTCCTACATATTCTCCACTGATATAGGTTCAATTCCTGTCACATCTTTCTCCATCAAGAGCTGCGTGTAAATGATTATGAGAGTCCTGTTAACTTCTGTACATGAGCCATAAGACAGGATACTCCAGATGTTTCATGTATACTATATAGTGATGAAGCCACATTTACCAATCACGGCCAAGTAAACTGCTGAAACAAGCTCTACTGGTCTGTTGACAATCCCCATCGACTTCATCACATAGAACATCAGCATCAATGGAGTGTAAATGTGTGGTGTGGGATAGTGAACCATCAGCTCATATACCCATTTTTCATAGACAGAACACTGAACGTGGACAAGTATCACAGACTCCTAACAGACCATCTTCTACAGATTCTAGAAGACGTTCCTCTGCAAACTAAAAAGAACATGAGGTACCAACATGATGGCTGTTCAACCTATAGCGCATGAAGTAATACAGCATATCTTCATGAATAGTTTCCAAATCTCTGGACTGGACACAGAAGACCTGGACTTTGGCTGATCCATTCTCCAGATATGATTCCTGTAGACATTTTTCTGAGGGGAAAGCTGAAAAATGCTGTCTGTAAGGACGTACCAACTACACCTAATGATATGCAGTGATGTATTACTGGAGCCCACTTGGACATATCCACTGAAATGGTAGCAAGTGTGCAGCAGATGTCTCATACCAGAGTGGAAGAATGTATTGCCACTGCCAGTGTTCATTTTGAACATAACCTGTGATGGTCAACTGCCTTGTTATTGGTCAGAATCTTCATAACTAGTGTGTGCACTTGTGCTGTTTATTAGTGTGTACTTCCACAGATACTGTACAAGTGTCAGTGTGTGAACTTTCCAAAATACAATATCTCGTAAATGATTCACACTAGAAACCTGCAACAAACACCACTGACATTCTAAATTACCCTACTTTTAGTTTATTTTTGTCACTATGCATTGTTCCATTTTTTTAAAAAAATAAGTTTGCACAAAAAATATGTTTTCTAAGTATTTTTACAACCTGTTGATCGACTAACAATAGAAGCCTCTGGCTACCAATCCATTCTGTGAAAATCACACATCAATAGCTCTTTCCATTTCCACAGCATTTGTGGTGCAAGGTGTTGATGGTTTACCCTGTATAGGTAGCACATTTTTCCCCTGTAGTACATGGCATTACTTTAAATATTACACAAATAAAACTACAGTTTAAGTATTTAAGGTATCAATTTATATTATATTTAATATATGTAACATATCCTTCCAAATGACTTTAGTATTCAGTAATTCTTTTCATTAGTGCCATGAAATTTGGTTTCAAACTTTAAAATTGCTCTACTGAACAATTTTGTAATGCGAACAAAGCACATTACTTTCCTGTGCTCTTGATTAGTTTTAACACTGAAACTATACCAGTTTCTTGTCATATATATGTCTTTATTCTATGTTAGTAGGTTTAAGAACAAAATTATACAAAATCTGAAGAAAATAAGACATTCTCTACACAATGGCTTTAACATAAATAATGACACAAGTGTCATTATGCCCACTTTCATTCATTCCTCTAGGTTATTGTAAAACCACTTATTCTCTTCTTTTACAAATGGAATCATTTTAGCTAAATCCTTTCTTTTTTCATCAGACAACCTAGGTTGACAGTGTAGTGGTTCCAGCTGCAGCTCTTGAAGAGCAGAAGCCCTCATGTTACTCTTCAAAATGTAATGTTCCTTGAACTCTTCAATTGCACTGAGAGCTAAACAAACTTCCAGCACCCACAGCTGTGTAGCAGTCAGTCTGATCCACTGTGCTTTTGAAATTTTCACACTGGTGAAATTCACATATTTTTCAGCAGCTAACTTAAAGCTGTAAAAAATGATGCTTAACAGCCACTGTAAATGGTGTTGTGTGCATCGCTTCAGTGATGAGGTGAACTAAATCTTTTGGAATTTCACACACAGCTAGCCTCTTCCATTTCTCAATGAGAGCAAAATCACAACCACAAGATATAAAAGAGTGTCCTTTCACCAAAAACTTGTGTTCTATTTCCATAAAGTAATCCTTTGCTGTTAGGTAGACCCACAGGAATGCCATAAGCTTATTTTTGTGCTGCCCCCAGCAGTTGTCATTCCATAGTATCAGTTTCTTTTTACAAGTAACTTTTGATGAAAAAAGTTTGTGCACACAGGAAACGATTTCATTCCCAACCCTGCCACATAGACCCTTATACCAGTGAAATGGGATTGGTTTGATTATCACCAACATGAATGCAAAAGATGTAATTTGACAGCTATCATAAACAGTTAATCTCACTGTGCCTTAATGGAGAAAGGGAAATCACTTTTTGTCAATCCACTGCAGATTTATGCACTTCCAAGTTAGACCCCTGTCTTTTGACTGTGGCAGCTTTGATGAAATCTGCAGCTTTCTTTGCTTTTTGGTGAAATACTTCCAGCTGCTATTTATTGTCTTTATTATTGGGATCACACCTCATTATGGCTTTAAGAAGATCACATGTACAACACACGTCACTTGACAAATGATGAAATTTTAATTTGAGGAACTTGTCTTCAAAGAACAGCATAGAAATGGTACATGATTGTAGTGTATTCTTGTAGCTTTTGAAATTCCTTGAATAAATGAAAAATAGTGAGGTCTTTACTTAAGAACTTTTTGTCAGCTGATTTCCCTACAAACAGTGAGTGGCTTTGAGTCTGGGTATAGCGTTAATATGTTCAACAACCAGCTTTTCATCTTCTTTTGTATATTTCTGGTGTTTTGTCTTATTCCCTAGCTTTACTTCACAGATAATCTTTTCTTTTGGTCAATCTGATAACCTCACAAAATGCTCCTTTACATTCTCTTATTACATCTCCCTCACCATCAGGCAATGTGTGGAATACTGTTACTTTCTTCATTGTATAACTGGTTGTTCAGCACCTTCCTCAGTATTCAACTGAGAAGTTTTGTTACTATCATTATTTATTTTTGATCTTCATCTCTTCACTTTGCAAACATGCACATAAGACATGGCATATGTATTTTGCTTCACAGTATCTTTTAGTGAATGGACCTCACTAAACAACATAAATTTCTGGTCATATGAAAGCCATCTGCATTTAAATTGACATTTACATGAAATCTGAAAGAGTGAAACCAAATATATATAATAATATTTTTAAATCACCATACTTGGGTCTTTGCAGGTTAGTAAATGATTCCATGCAGGTAGTTATCTATTGCAACAAGGCCCCGGGAGTAGATGACATTCCATCAGAACTACTGATAGCCTTGGGAAAGCCAACCATGTCAAAACTCTTCCATCTGGTGTGCAAGACCTATGAGAAAAGCAAAATACCCTCACACTTTAAGAAGAATAATTCCAGTTCCAAGGAAAGTAGGTAATAACGGTTGTGCATATAGCACAAATTCTTTACAAAAGAATGGAAAAACTGGTAGACACCAACCCCGGGGAAGATTAATTTGAATTCTAGAGAAATGTAGAAACATGCAAGGCAATACCGACCCTATGACTTCTCTTGGAAGATAGGTTAAGGAAAGGCAAACCTACATTTATAGACTTAGTGGAAGGTTGAGAAGGGAGTGAGACACGGTTGTAGCCCATCCCCAATGTTATTCAGTCTGAAAATTGAGGAAAGGAAACCAAAGAAAAATTTAGAATAGGAATTAAATTCCATGGAATAAATAAAAACATTGAAGTTTCCTGATGACATCGTAATTCTGTCAAAGACAGCAAATGACTTGGAATAGCATTTGAAAGGAATGGTCAGTGTCTTGAAAGGAGGATGTAAAATGAACATCAACAAAACCAAAACATGGATAATTGAATGTAGTCAAATTAAATAAGGTGGTGCTGTGGGGAACTGGATTAGGAAATGAGATTCTTGAAGTAGCAGATGAGTTTTGTTATGTGGGCAGCCAAATAACTAATGATGGCTGAAGTAGAGTGGACATAAAATGTAGACTGGCAATGGCAAGAAAAAGTTTTCTAAAGAAGAAAAATCTGTTAACATCGAATATACATTTATTTAAGTATCTGGAAGTTTTTTCTGAAACTATCTGTATCAACTGTAACCATGCATGGGAGTGAAACATGGATGATAAAACAGTTTAGGCAAAAAGAGAATAGAAGCTTCTGAAATGTGTGCTACAGAAGAATGCTGAATATTACAGGGTGTATACACGGACAAGAGGAAAAAATTCCCAGATTTTTCCTGGATTTGCCGGTTAAAAATACACTTTCTTCCAGGTGAAAACTCACTTTTTCTGCATTAAATGACAGAATATTTTCCATTGCAACTGCAAAACTTATCAATCCTTTGATTGGTTATGGTTATGGTTTAATACACAGGCGTAGAATTTCCCAGCACTTTAGAAAACAAAACTCAGGTAAAAAGACACGTTTTGGAAATATCTGTGATATGCAGCAGCATGTAAGCTGAGTATTTTCGTATTACGCAAGTATACACTGGAATTCCACCAAACACTGTATGTTCCTTTCTGAATCATTGAAATCGAGATTGCAATGCACTTTTGTAAGCCAGTCATAGCTCATGTCACGTGATCTCATCAGCCGATGACAGCTGATATTCAGAGCATAGGTCACGTGATGCACTCATCCACCAGCAACATCACTGTTAAGAAGCACGAAAACACAAACAGGGAAAGTAATAGTTTAAATTAATATACATAGCATTGCTACAAGAAAAGCAAAGCTTTCACATATAATATTGGTCTCAAAGTTTAATATGCTGCAAGAGAAGCTTAGCTTTCGCACATAATGTTGATCTTTTTTGCGCGTGTTACACTTTAAGACATATCACACAAATGTGCCAGTAAAATTTTTAATAATTACATAAATGTCTAAGCTTCAGGTTTCAAAATTCTTCGCAATGGCTCATCATCAAAGAGTTGATTTTTAAATGAGAGTCAAACGCTCTTTGATTTAAGAAATTCATCGTACATTCTCGCACATAGTTCAACTTACTCAAAAGGATATTTACTTTGAAAGTAATGCTTTTCAAACCACCATTTGCAATATTTTCCCATGACCTGTTATAAATAGGTTTGTTTCAGCAGTTGCCAGAGAGCACAGATAACAAGCGACACCGTGCTTTTGGAGCTACCATGACTTAGGAAGCCTGTATGTACGTACATGTAAAAAATTGAAAGATCATACATTATATCATTAAAGAAACAAGACATCAGAGGATACTCCAAGAGCATCGGAATTTTGTGAACCACACTAAAATGTGCACATTTAAAGTGCACATTCATATGTCCATATTCCCACTGAAGTAGACCTCGACCTGATATTAAGCTTTTCAATGTGGTTTTTGGGATATAAATTTTCTTGGAGCACCAGTACTGTATTATATCATGTTTGGTTCTTTATTACGGCATAATGCCATACATGCTAGAAGATGAAAACGTGCATCTGAAATGCAGCAAAACAGTTGAAACTAGCCAGTACTGTGGAATTAAACATTTCATTTCAAATACATTGACTGCCTCTGCAAACGTTCAAATGTGCGTCAATTCCTAAGGGACCAAACTGCTGAGGTCAGCGGTCCCTAGACTTACACACTACTTAAACCAACTTAATCAAAGAACAACACACACACCCATGCCCGAGGGAGGACTCGAACCTTCGGTCAGAGGGGCCGTGCAATCCGTGACATGGTGCCTCAAACCGCACGGCCACTCCGCGCGTTAACTGCCTCTGCAGAAAGGTTAAAGAAAGTCACTTTTCTTTAGTGAACAGACAAAAGTAACTTCATTGTTCTGCAAGACAATTAATGCGTGACTGTCAGAAAGTTGGAAATAAAATAAAATCTGAAACTAATAACATATTTTGGCCTTCCGTAATTATGTGAATGTACTTTAATTCACTTGATAGCTCCAGGCTACAGATATCTGTTTTGTTTTCAGTTGACGTGAGGGTAAACGAAGAGGAAACAGTAAAATCATTAAATGTACACACGGGTCATGTGGAGACTACCCACTATAACTCAGACTGCTCTATGCACCAGCCCCAGATCAATACTAAAAAAACATCGAATTTTCAAAAATATGTTCATCTTGTAGTGCACATCTTTCTGAAAAGTCTGAAACATAAAACATGTGTGTTTGAGGAAATGCAATACATGTTATTAGGTCTTAAGTGTGCCAAAGTGCGGTGCTACACCTCTTCATACAGCATTCTTCTATCGCATGTCACTGTATTTCACTCTGTGGAATTGAAACGTGTACATTTTGTAATGGATGCCATCAAACTATATTCAGGACAGTGGAAATTGAAATGTCCTGTGGTGCCCCTCCTGCTCCCCGTCAGCCGGTTTGACAGCCTGCACCATTTTTCTTTTTTTTTTTTTTTTTTTGAAGTCGATGAGATTATTTGCAATCGGGAGAACAAGAACTCTTCAGAAAATTTGCACTTTTTATGGCCTATTAGCTGATAACTTGCTGTTTTGTGTGACAAAATTAATTATAGGATACATAAAACCAACAAAACCAAGAGACAAGCAAGAAAGTATACATTTCTTCAATCCTTAGCTCCTAACATTTTTTCCCTCTAATCTTGCTACAGCTTTACATGGCATGCTTTCCTTTCTGCGAAGAATCTATTACCTCATCAAAGTTTGTCAAACATTCTGCTACATGAAAAATCGAAATGTCTAATACTGAAAAAGCTGCTAATACAAATAATAGCGAAGACTGGTGTGATTTCTCGATCTGATTATGTCTATTTTGTCACTGTCTGCTAGACAAAACAAAATAGGCCTTTCTAATATTGCAGCAATTTTGTAACACACACCAAATAAACGAGACTGTTTTGGCACAAATGGTCATTGTTACAACACGACAGAATATAATTCACGAAGTACCAATATTGAATGCCTATTAGGCCTACTACAAGCCAAAAGCTTTATCTTAGGAAATACTCATAGTTTCACATTTAATTCATACACACGAGTTTCTCAAGCAAGAGGTCAAAAAGTAGTATTACGGAAATTTTATATACATTTGGAATCATCTTATTCTTCCATAATTTGTGTGATGTCCCCGTTTCTTCTCCTTCCTCGTTCTAACAAACAATCATCACCAATTCTGTACCTATTCCTGCCATTGTCAAAATTTGTTCACCTGCCAGAATCACAGGTATAGTTACCCCACAATTATTCCCTGGTTAGGCGTTGTTACATGTTCGTACAACATGTTTTCCACGTTACTTCCAGAATAGAACTTAAGCGGCTGCTAGCTGGGGACCTGTCAAAATTTCATTTTCCTGGATACACCAAGCAGATAATACATAACCTTTCCTGTTAGTCATTTATTTCCATTCTGGTAGTCTGAATCTATGGATTTGACTAGTAATTATAACAACAGATTCAGATTCAGATTCTTTATTAGTCATTCAGCATTGTTACATGCAATAGACTTCGTCAGTCCACTTACCTATTAATTTTACAAAAAAAAAATTTACATATTTAAGTTGATATTGGGCATTGCTAAAAATTGTTCTAATGAATAGAATGGATTAGTTAACAAGAAGTTATGAACATTGTCTTTAAATAATTTGTCAGACTTGATTGACCCATTTTTAGACAATTTGTTATATATTTTAATTGCCATATACTTATGACTATTATTAGTTTTAGCTAATCTATTTTGTGGCAACAGCAGAGAAGTACACGTTCTTGTATAGTAGCCATGTCTTTCATTTGTTACACTTAAATTAGGTAGTTCAGCAAGTATGTAGTTAACACTGTCAAGAATATATAAATTAATTACTGTTAAAATTCTATATTTAGTGAATAACGGTTTACAATGTGTTCTATTATCTACCTTAGCCATTACTCTGATTGCTTTCTTCTGGATCACCATAATTTCATTTATTTTTCTGCTGTTTCCCCAGAGTATTAACCCATACCTTAAAACAGATTGAAAAAAGGCAAAGTACGCTGTCCTTACGTACTCAAATGTCACACAGCACATCAGTCTCTTCAACAAATATATAACTCTTGACAACCTAACCACTATGTGATCAACATGAGAGTTCCATGTTAGACTGTTGTCAAGTACAATACCTAAAAACTTTGCCTTTTGTTTTTCTATTTTTGTAGTCTTTGATAGACTGAACCACATATTCTGGGTCTTTTCCTCATTTAATAGCAGACCATTGGCATTAAACCATGATGTTGCATTTTCTTTTGCCAATTTCAAATCACTTACAAGGTTATCAAGTACATGGTTTACAGATAGAAAAGTTGTGTCATCTGCATACATATATGTCTTTACATCTATATTTCCTGGTAAGTCATTTATGTGTACAAGGAAAAGAAGTGGTCCCAATTTAGATCCCTGTGGCACTCCATGTTGAACCTCGAGTATGTTTGACAGATGACTTCCTGAACTCACCACCTGGTTCCTTTTATTGAGGTATGATTTGATGAGTTTTAAACTTTTATCACATATTCCATAGTACTTAAGTTTAGAGAGCAGAAGCGAGTGGTCAACACAGTCAAAAGCTTTGCTCAGATCACATAAGGTTACCTGTGCGTGCGCATGTTCCTCAAATGCTGCTAGAATGTCTCTGACTAAGAGCTCTATGGCATGTATAGCTGAGCTTCCTTTTCTGTAACCAAACTGTGATGCACTTAACATACCATTTAGTTATAGGTACTCATACATCTGCTTATATATTATGCCTTCAAAGACTTTTCCTAGTACTGGAATTAGTGAAATTGGTCTGTAGTTTGCAGGATCTGATTTGACACCCTTCTTAAAGACTGGAGTTACCTTGGATAGTTTGAGAGGATCAGGAAAAAACCCTTCTATGAGACACAGGTTTATAGAATATGTTAATGGTGCTGCAATGTAATGTATGATTTCTTTCAATAGATTGTTTGACATATTAAAAATATCTGTACCATATGAATTTTTCATTTCTTTGACTATTTCAAGAACTTCATGTTGACATACCTCTTTGAAGTGTTTCAATGATGATCCGGCCCTATTATGATTTAGGTTTGCTCTCTTCAGATAATCTATACATGTTACATTGGGTTTACTGATCAGCTTTTTGATATCATCAGCACAGCTTACAAAATATTTATTGAATGTATCTGCTGGTATTGGGACTGTCTTGTCGAAGTTTCTGACTTCACCTTTAACAGTATTAATTACTGACCAGGCTGTTTTGCATTGGTTTTTACTATTTTTTATGAAATTTGTGTTGTATCTTAGTTTCGCTAATTGCAACTCTTTCTTATACAGTTTCTTAGTGATTTTTTCAAGATCCTTAATTTCATTAGAATTGTTTACTTTGGCAAGGCGCTTCAACAGCAGTAGCTTATTTTTTAGATTCTGCAGTTCTTTGGTGTACCAAAATTTACCTTTTCTTGTTTTATGGTATTTCTTTTGAACAAGATGGGCTCTTAAAATACCTGTTAAGTAATTGTGGAATGTTTCATAAACTGTTTGTGCACTGGAATCACAGTTTTGAAATAATTTGTCCCAGTTTGTTATGCTCAACTGGTGGGTTAGTTTTATGAGATTGTGTTTAGTTAATATTAAGGTATTAGATTTTGTTAACTTTTGTCCAGCCTTGCTCTCATCCCCTTTTATAAAATGTCTTAACTTTACTGTTAACATGGAGTGGTCTGAGAAAACAAACTCCTTTACCTTGGTGGAGTACATATCACGAGCACAGTTGACAAAAGCATTATCCAAGCACGCTTGTAGTCTTGTTGGTTCTGAATTTACATGATGGAAGTTGTGCTGCCTTAGCATATTCAGTAACTTATTTACACTGGGTTTGTTACATGTTACATCAAAGCTTGAATTAAAGTCTCCCCCAATTACAGTTACATACTGTTTCCATTTTGTTATGTAGCAGAGTACACTGTGTAAATTATCTAAAAAAGTTTTATCATCTGAGTCAGGGGAATGGTAGATACATACTATGATAAGTTTCATTATATCACATATGATCCAAGTAATTTCAAAGTGTTTCTCTACACATGCCCAACTAAGATCTAGTTCTCTACACTCTATTTCATTTGAAACATAGATAACAGTACCACCATTACGGTACTGAGATCTGCAAAAACTGTTTCCATATTTATAACCTTCTGGTACATAGTATTGTATTTGTTCTGGTTTAAGCCAATGTTCTGATAGACATAAGAAAGAATACTTATTCTGTGGCAATGACTCATCCAGAATTTCAACTTTATTTTCAAGACCCTGAATGTTAAAAATAGGATGTTGTTGTGACTTATCTGTGAGTTAGCAGGCTGGTTTTTCACATTTTTATTTTCTTCTTGGCTTGAAACCATAAAAAATTATCACTGAGTGACACAGATGTATTTTTCCTTTGGCTCCTCCTTAAGCATTGCTGTGTTGCTGCTCTAGTCGTTGTTGGTTCTGTTACTGCTGCTGCTTCTGCTGATAATGATGGTGCTGCTGCTGTTTCACTTATTTCTGGTGTTTGTTATTCACAAACCCAATCAACCACATAATCAGACAGGGATTGGCATTCATCCATTCGGCTTTACTCTGCTCAGCTCATATAGCCCTGTCCCCTTTTGTCTGCAGAAAGTTTATTTCTAGACGAGACGAGAATTCTCCTGACAGAGACATCACATACACTATGCATGCATTCAAAAATCAACTTTGATTCATTCAGCAATCAATTTAAATTGTGTTAAAAAATGTTCAAAAACCAACAGCGATGAATTTCAAAATCATATGAATAATTGATAGACCAATAGGCGGCGGATGCTAGGCATTTTGTGAAACAAGTTATGAAGAATATGAATCAAGAAAATGAATCTGGTGCCCCTTCTCCTGGTAGCATCTAGCTGCTTGCTGTGACTGCTTGCACAGCCAACAGCCACATTCCTGTAGCCAGAAGTGGGAGAATGTACTACTCAAATGCGACTCAACTGCACGTGTGCATGAGCCCGCTCATAACTGCTAAAACGAATCTGATGTAAACAGTTGTGATTTCATTCTCATCGGAGGCAATTTGTTGTTATGAAGCATTGCGTAGTCTTCCTAAAGCCTTTGACACACTTTGCTGTTGGCAGACGCTTGCATGAGCACTGTGTGTCGTTGTTGTATATAGCACATTTCCTTTGCAATTTAAGCAATTTAAGTTATTTTCATTTTTTTCTCTTGTTTATGTTTTATTGTTGAAGTATTATTCTGCAGTAGTGGGATACAGTAATATCCTTTGTTAGAGTGTTAGTTCTTACCAGTCAAAATTACAAAAATTTAACAGAAAACTAAAACAATGAAAAATTCCCAGAATTCTAAAAACTTCCCGGGTTTTTCCCGGTTTTCTCCCAGATTAAAAAATTCCCAGGTTTTTCCCGGATATCCTGGTTGTCCCGGATCGTACACACCTGATATTAGATGGGTAAATCACATAAATAATGAGGACCAAATAGAAGTGGGGAGAGAAGAAATTTGTGGCACAACTTGATCAGAAGAAGGGATGGATTGATAGGACACATTGTGAGACATCCAGGGATTGCCAATTCAGTACAGAGAGAAGTGTGAGGACTAAAAAATCATGAGGGAGAGCAAGAGATGAATAACCTCATAATCAGAATGATGACTTTTCTTGATAGAAATTTGTTTCAATAATAAATTAAATGCATTAAAATACATTAATATCACTTATGTTGGTTCCAAGCTTTATGATAAATTTAGCTGAAAAAAAAAAACAATATTGCCTTTGTGAGTTCCTTTTCTCCACTGAGTAGTTTCTTCCTTTCACTTTGAGCACTTCCTTCACCTCTCTTCCTCCTTTTTGTCCCAGTTGTCGTTTTTATTTTGTAATATTGTGTATTACTTATAAATAACCTAAACAAACACTGTTTTTAGCCTTGTTTCACAAATTTTATTACTGTTGCTGCACAACCTAGGTTTTGGTCCATAAGACCATTTTCAAGTACATTACTGATACCAAAGACGATAATACATAGATAAAAATGATTATAAGCAAAGATAGTCATCTCAGTTTCCTCTTGTAACGATACTTGGCTTAATGTAAAATTACTTCAATGACAATTTTTGACAAATTGCATATGGAATTATACAATTCAGCAATTATACTATCATGACTAAACATACCTAGGAATACAGGTAGGCAACAGCCAAGAAATTTTTATCTACTAATGAATGAGGCCCAAAGTTTTACTTCCATCCTGAAGTCGTGATATCATCTAAAGGAGGTGAATAATTGAATTGGGTTTGCTTCTTTAATAATGTTGTTGTTGTGGTCTTCAATCCTGAGACTGGTTTGATGCAGCTCTCCAATCTTAATCTTCAGTCTTTAATAATAGGTGTGGGTCATGTACACATCTGTTTCTTTACTTCAAAAATCTCTAACTGGCTGAGTTTAGCCCCCTTTTCCTCTGGGTGTAAAATTTGAACATCTATTATGTATTGTGGTTAATGTTAAGGCAATTTTCCACAAAGGCTGAATGAGACTTCTTCAATCCACAGCTTCTATGATGTTCTTTAAGCCTGTGCAGATTGACTTCCCTGTCTGTCCAATGCAGCAAGACTGACACTTGTAATATTTTATAAATCCCACTTTTTGTGATGGCTGGTCATTTTTCTTTTGCACTGAACAAGGCAACTACCTATTGTCTGAGGGACACAGAAAACCTCAGAGAAACCCTTTGCCTTCAAAATGTTACTTAGTCTGTTGGATGTTTTCCCATTAAAAGGTGATCTGCACCACTTCTTTTCCAATTTGTCTTTGTTTTTCATTGGGGACAGTAGGGACCTGGCTTGCTTCTTCATCTTTTTGCCTAGAATTTTGTCAATGAAGTTGGGGTCAAATTAATTATTTGTGGCTATTGTTGTTATTGTATTAATTTCCTGGTTAAAGTCTTCTTGAGATGTAGGGATAGAAAGGAGATGATGGATCATATGGTAAAATGCTGCATATTTATAGATTGTCAGATGATGGGAGGAAGCTGGGATGAATGTGTCAGTGAAGGAGTCTTTTGGATAAATTTTAAATTTGTGGCTTCTGTCTCTTGTCTTTAAGTTAATGTCCAAGAAATTTATGCTGCCCCCCCTCCCCCTGCCCCCTCTCCCAACTCCATGCTGATCTTTACATTAGTGTGCCACTGGTTTATATTTTCACAAATTTGTGGAGTTGTCTGTTGGAACCTTTCCATACACAAATAATATCATCAACATATCTATACCAATACGCAATATGTTTTGCCAGTGGTTCCCTCTTAAGAAAATCAGTCTCCCACTTGCCCATGAACATTTCTAATAGTAGGGGGGATAAAGATGAGCCCATTGTCGGACCATCTGCTTGCTGATAACAGCCCCCTTGAATACAGAAATAATTGTGGTTCAAACAACATTAGACTGTAGTAACAATGCTCAATTGTTCTTCTGGATTAATGTTGTATGAATACAATGATTGTGACACCATATCTAGACAATCTTTCACTGGAATACTTATGAACAAGCTGAGCACATCAAAAATAACTTATTTTGCATTTTTTGGAACCTTAACATCCGTTAACTTGTTAAATAAATCCAAACTGTTCTTAATGCTATATTTCCCTTTGAAGTTCAGTTTCTTCTACAAGATGGTGTTGACCCTCCTGGCAACCTTGTGTACTGAAACTTGTATTGCAGATACCACTGGACAGGCTGGAATTTGGGTTTTTATTTATCTGTAATAATTACTTCAGCAATGCCCTATCTTTGCAAACAAACTACAGAGCTACTTCCATTGTCAGCAGTTCACACAATAGCATGCCAAGATATAAACAGAGAGTTGGCACATGACTCTTCATTGGAACATCAATGTTAGTGTTGGACACAAGCACCATTTTGTAACAGCTGTAAGCATTGTTTCCCACTGTTCTGGTGCTTGGGACAGAATATATGTTACTGGCCTTGGTACTTATTGCTGAATTTCATCAATAACTCAAATTTTCATTTTTTGGCACTTGAACCATTATTTATCAATGTGCCAATGTTCTTGACATTTTATAAAGGAAAACTGTGTTCAAAATGTAGTGAGAGTACTTTTAGGAAAAAATAAACTTTCTTGTCTATTGTGTGTCCTTGGTAAACTTCTTCCCATTTTCCATTCTATAAATACTCCCTGAAAAGGGTACCAGATATTCTGTTTTCTTCTCAATTAAACATGATTGATGAAGACACTTTAGAACAGCCATTTGCCCACCATGATCATAAATACTTGTGGGAAATGGGGTAGCAGCAGTGTGACATCAGAATAGTGACACAGCATAGAAATACAATTTCAACACTATTTATTGGTAAGCACAATAGACATAACTCCTGTAATTGTTATGAGCATACAGAGCATACTAACTCCCACTGTCTCAAAGGCTAGCAGTCCCCCTTTTACTGTGTTAGAGATGTTATGCTGCCACAAACTCTTTACTAAGGGACTCAGATTTATTTAATGGAAGACAGTTGCATTTAGAATATCGTAGATGGACAAATTCTGTCCCAGTATGTCCTACTATTGTTGGGAATGTTTCTGTGTGGATCTAACCAGATGTGGACATCAGAAAATTAAGTGCCCTCAATAAGAACTGTCCTAGATGCAATGAATTTTTAGTAATTATCAACAGCTACAATAAGAGCAAACTGCATTAACAATAGTGTAGTAATGTTTCAAATAAAAAAAACTCTATATCTTCTGCACATGTGCATAAGTGGAGGCAAGGCTAACTCAACAAAAAGAAAAATTGTTGTTTGGCACCTGGATGCTGTTTGTTTGCCATTAAATTACATTTACCTAAATATACAGACAGTACTCAAATGAAATATTTAAACTTACATACTATAAAACAGAAGATTTTTCCATGCACTTAGTTTTCCCAGAGTAATGGTGTTCCCAACTAGTTACACTTAGTGATATTGTTGCATTGTGCCATAACGATGAGTGTAAGTTAATGTAAGTCTACAGGTACTAAATTACAGCAATAAAAACTAAATACAAATATTGAGGAGGAAAATGATATTTAGACATAGGGTAATCAGAAATTATCAGTTTCTTTTCTAGAACCTCTAAAATGTTAACATGTTCATTACAACTCATTTTAAATAATGTTACCATTTCTCAGTTTCCCATATTATAACTGCACTGTCCTTTCCTGCATCAGCTGTTGCAATCCACCTGCCTTTTGCATCAATAGCAAATGAACTGATATGGTTTATCTGAAGTAAACATACATATTACTCATTAGAGATAATAATATAGTGCAAGTTAAAGCTTGTAGCCATATTATAAGTAATCATTACTTACATGTCCTTGGAGGAATCTCATCTCTTTGTTAATATAATCATATAATATACCAACATTTGAACTAACATAGAAGATGTATGACTGCACATTTGTAGTAAGGTTCAATACTGGTTTGTTCACACTGTATCCAAAACACCAATGCAGATTCTGGAACAAGAAAGCAAGCAAACTGAAACTTAAATATTTCCTTGTCCGAGAGCAGTAAGATAAATTACGGAGGTGATTTTGACTGACCACATGTATAACCATTGACCAAATACTTATAATGCATAAAATAATGTCTTCCACATTGGAACCATAAATATGGGATTTAATGACCATAGTGGGCAGTATACCATTTTCCATACAATAATAAAAACCCACAATGCAAACAGAATTAGTTAAAGAAGAATCAATGTTAAGTGAATGAAATACAGGCACCTTCTGACAGTTGTTAGCTAAGGAAACAAGGGATGCAGTATATGAGCAAAGCCATTCCAGTCCAGGCTACCAGATATAGTGGTCATATGGGCGTCAGGTGTGCTTGCCTGTGTGAGTGAGTGTGTGTGTGTATTTCCTTTTCATTGATTGGCGACTCCTTGGAGTGTTCTGTGCACCACGACCAGATAATGGATATACTTGGAAGGAGAAACAGCATTGGTCGTATTTTTTTGTTTTATTATCCGCAAAATTGATTTTCGGTCACTTAGTGACCATCCTCAGTGCTGTAATATACAATTTAAATTGGTAGGCACTGGTGTCAACAAGCTTAGAGCGATCACATAAACTAGCAGTAAGATAAATTATGGTAGTGATTTTGACTGACCACATGTATCACCAGTAACCAAATGCTTATAATGTTTATGTGATCGCTCTAAGCTTGTTGACACCAGTGCCTACCAATTTAAATTGTATACTACAGCACTGAGGATGGTCACTAAGTGACCGAAAATCGATTTTGCGGATAATAAAACAAAAAAATACGACCAATGCTGTTTCTCCTTCCAAGTATATTTCCTTTTCTGCTGAAGGCTGTAACAGAAAGCTACTGTGTAAATGTCTTTTCACTGTTCCTGTCAACAACTTGACATGTAATCTTTACAGTAAGTAGCAATCTATCTTTTCCTTATTTGTGATGAATTTCATGCTTACTACAGAAAATACAAGACATTGGTTAAAAAGTCACTGTATACAATATATACATACAACATTTTATGTACAATATATATACAATATATACAATCTGCTGGAAACAGGATATAATCTATGTGGGAAATAGTTAAAAAAACAGGCAGATATGTCACTACCAGAAGGGCCAATATGAAGCTATATCAAGATAAAAATAAAATAACAGACACAAGGAAAGTAGCAAATATCTTCTACAACAATTTTTAAATATATATGTGGGCAACTATTCAGTAAGGTTATCCCAAATAGCCAAAATGAACCATAATTAAGAACAACAGCTCTGATAACTGATTGTATCAGTACCCAACAAATAAAAAAGAACTTTTAACTCTTATAAAAACCTTAAGAATGAAACAGTCTTCAGATGTAGATTGTATGCATGATAAAATAATAAAAATGCATCAAATTTATAATACTGAGATCTGTCCATAGCATGACATGAGTATAGAAAGAGCTGCCTCGGAATTTCTGAGTGAAATTTACCAGAAAGTGGACAATGGTAAATATATTACCAGTTTATGCGTTGACTTACTGAAGACACTCAGTATCAAGATCATGAGCACTACTACAGAAATTATATCAACTAGGCATCACAAGCAAACATAATCACCAGGTCATATCATCCCTTTGTGGATGTAGACAAAAACTAGAAATACAACACATTACGTGCAAAAAAATTACAAACCGTTACTTAGATTACCATGGGATGAAATATGGTGTTCCCAAAGGATCAATATTGGGACCAGTGCTGTTCCTCATATGTTTAAATGATCTACAAACAAATGTACATTGTCAAAAGTCTTATTAGTTTGCTGAAGACACAAGATTTTTCATCAATACCAAAATGGAAAACTTAATACTTGAAAACATGATAAAGATAACAGACAGCTTAGCAGAAAGGCACACACACAATAAGTTAATCATAAATGAAGGAAAAACTTTGATAAGGTGAAGGAAAAGGCTTATTAGTTTGCTGAAGACACAAGATTTTTCATCAATACCAAAATGGAAAACTTAATACTTGAAAACATGATAAAGATAACAGACAGCTTAGCAGAAAGGCACACACACAGTAAGTTAATCATAAATGAAGGAAAAACTTTGATAAGGTGAAGGAAAAGGCCCCACAACCTATGAATAGCAAGTTGTCAAAAAAAGCTGTAAATATAACTGACTGAACAAAGTTTCTTGGGTTCTGTGTCCAGGATAATGTCAGGTGAGAAACCCATATTGGCAACCTCATCAAAAAATTGAGCATGTCCTGCTATGTGATGATGATCCTTGAAAGCCACTGCAGCAAATACTGCCTAAAATGAGTGTATTATGCAAATGTTCAGTCATTTCTGAAATATGCAGTCATTTTCTTGCAAGCCTCTCCAGACAGTATTAAGCGATGTAAAATGCAAAAAAGAATCATAAGTATCACAGAATGTACAACACACAGAAGATCTTGCAGGCTACTCTCCAAAAAACTGCAAAACCTTCCACTTCCATGCCTGCATGTGTATGAAACCATAGAATTTATAAAGCAGTATGCTGAAATCTTCTTCAAAAATGAAAATGTACACACACACAATATAAGGCAGAAAGTGGACATCCATATACTCTGAACAAGAACTAAGCTCCGCCAAAATGCAGTTCAGCACTTGGAAAAAAATATTTAAGAAATTACCAAAAAACATACAGTCAGAAAAAAGTTGTTGCAGAATTCAAAGCTGAAGTGGAGGTACATCTAATTGACCATTGCTGCCATGGTCTGAAAGAGTTCTTGGTAAATAGTAATGTATCAATAATAGTAATAATTTAGCCGTATTATTTATTAAAATTATGATAGCATTGTAAGCACAGATCAAAAACTAATAATAATGTACCAATAATCCATAAGTAATTAATGATGTTTTATAATGATAGAAACAGTATTGTGTTAAATAGTGTAAAACATCTTACTGTACATTCTATGCACCCACAGGATCTCATAGACAAATAAATAATCAGCAAATATTGTCAGTGACCAGTAAACCCACATGCTGTTCATTTCTTAGCCACTTACTGTTTTCATTAAAAAGATTATGTCAAAAAATAATGTGAATTAAAAAATTATCCACAAATGTTTTGCAGAGTAAATGATGGATTCAAAAACTATTCATTTAATACACTAATAACCAAAACTTCTGTAACTACCCTTTCAAATATACACTTCATTTTATTAAGATCATTATTTTCACTTCTGATTCCACATACATGCTACTGCAACTAACCGCAGCCACAATAAGAAAATTGGCTGAAATACTGTAACCAAATTTTTAGCATTTTTGAGCTTGTTACCTCATTCTTGTACCACTACATTAGTGTTAAATTACATATACAAAGTTGGTGAACAATTTATCAATGGTTCTTGGTAAAAAATACTGCTTCATGCATTTCAGGTCCTGTATTTTTGGATAACTGCCTTCTTTCACAATAATGCCGAAAGCTCCTTTTCCATTACTTTTTGTTTAATCATTTCTGTCAAAGCACCACCATCTACTGGAAACTTCCCTTATTTCATAATTTCATACATTAAATGATTTTATACACCTCATCTGTCATGACATCTCAAATTTCATTATTTCCATCATTCACTATCTTTATTTCTGATTCAGTCTTGCTCTACATTAATATTAAAAAAAAATGCAAACTGTTGTACAGTTTCCCCTTTGCTGTTAGTTACTATGCTATAAGCCATCTCACCTGGTCGAATATAATGACTACCCTACAAGTCTCTACTTCATGTTCCATAGAACCTTGTTATTTTCACTTGTTTCTCTTATAAAGTTTTCATTGTGTACTCTCAAATCCCCTTGAAGACATTTTCTGTTGTTAATTGCCCTCAGTTCCTCTTAACACATTTTTTACCGACTTGTTTAATTTGGAGAGTAAAATCGATTGGTGAAGGAATGAAAATATCCAGTGCAAGACAAAGACAGTGATACAGGTAACTTGCACACAACAAAAGTACTGGTTTTGTTCCCTATGTAAAAAATTACAAAAATATTTTTAAGATAGTTGCAAAGGACTTGGAAGAGCAGCTGAACGGAATGGACAGTGTCTTGAAAGGAGGATATAAGATGAACATCAACAAAAGCAAAACGAGGATAATGGAATGTAGTCAAATTAAATCGGGTGATGCTGAGGAGATTAGATTAGGAAATGAGACACTTAAAGTAGTAAAGGGGTTTTGCTATTTAGGGAGTAAAATAACTGATGATGGTCGAAGTAGAGAGGATATAAAATGTAGACTGGCAATGGCAACAGAAGTGTTTCTGAAGAAGAGAAATTTGTTAACATCGAGTATAGATTTAAGTGTCAGAAAGTCGTTTCTGAAAGTATTTGTATGGAGTGTAGCCATGTATGGAAGTGAAACATGGACGATAACCAGTTTGGACAAGAAGAGAATAGAAGCTTTCGAAATGTGGTGCTACAGAAGAATGCTGAAGATAAGGTGGGTAGATCACGTAACTAATGAGGAGGTACTGAATAGGATTGGGGAGAAGAGAAGTTTGTGGCACAACTTGACTAGAAGAAGGGATCGGTTGGTAGGACATGTTTTGAGGCATCAAGGGATCACAAATTTAGCATTGGAGGGCAGCGTGGAGGGCAAAAATCGTAGAGGTAGACCAAGAGATGAATACACTAAGCAGATTCAGAAGGATGTAGGTTGCAGTAGGTACTGGGAGATGAAGAAGCTTGCACAGGATAGAGTAGCATGGAGAGCTGCATCAAACCAGTCTCAGGACTGAAGACCACAACAACAAAAACAGTTGCAAAGGCCGCAAAAAACGAGCAAATAATAGATTTATTTTGGATAGTGAAAACAAATCAAAGGCACTATGGTCAGTGATATGAAAATGAAAACACAACAAAGAGTGCGTCTGTTATTACGCCAAAAAAAAAAGGAAAGAAATTTTCTGATATAAACATACACCCAGAAAATCACAGTAGTGGACTCCCAAAAACTATACATTATGAACATAGTGTAAATACATGTAGTTATGTACAGAGTTCGATGTGCAGCGAAGAATTAAACATCAAAATCAAAAGTATGTCACACAAGGAACCTAAAATGTTTGTTTTGGCAGATAGTCATGGCAGGGGTGTCGTAAATATACTAAGAAGCGTACAACCAGACACAGAAATAACCAGTATCATTAAGCCTGGAGCTGTAAGATCTTGTGAAAAAACAGTGACACCTGGCAGTAACTATGTTATAATTGGTGGCTCAAATGATGTGTATCATAATGAAAGCGAGCATGCAACAAGAGCTCTGAAGGAAGAAATACAAAAACTACCTCTTCTAAACTTTTATGTGGTCAGCCTCCCATTGAGACATGACTTAATACCAAAGTCATCTGTAAACACTGAGTTAGCAGCCACAAACAGAAAGTTTGAGAAGATCTGTAAAAGCTTCCCAAATGCTATCTTTATAGACATAAATAGTGATGTGAGGGAGTGTTTCACAAGACATGGTCTCCATAGAAACACTAGAGGAGATACTGAGGAAGATAAAAGGTGAAACTGCTGTGAAGAAAGCCACAATCCCACTTCCTGCAAAAACTGAATCAGTACAAAACAGGACACTGTCAAACTCAGACTTAATATCGACAGAGATAGCTAAACCACTGCAGTCAGTGGAAATCGCTGTGGGCCTATCTTTCCCAACAGGATCTGTGGGAGATACTGCTACAATTAATAGTGAAGTGAACACAGATGCAAAAGCAAATGGCAGTTTTACAGTCACAGATAAAATATTAAAAACAAAAACTTCAGCAGCTTCAGCAGAAACAAGATCACCACCTGAAAAAGCAGTAGCAGCAGGCAGCCCAAAAAATGTCCTTAAGGCCAAGAATAGCAGCAATGCAGGAAAAGGACTTTCTATGGTGTTATCACAGAACAAGGAGAGTGCCTTCCCAAAAGCAAACTGCAAAAACATCACCTACTAGGAACACAAAGCAGCCAAATCACCAGAAGGATTTTTTATTAATAAGAGGAAGCAAGCAACATGTAAGCTGAAGGCCACTGCATCAGTGTCCGAGTTACCTGCACTCACATCAAATGACAAGGACTCAAATATCGTACAAAAAACAGTGAACAAGGGAAATTGCAAGATAAACAGTCAATCATGAGTAAATACATCTGCTAATAAGTATACTAATGTGTTAAAACTCTTACACCACAATGTTCAATCTCTAGAAAATAAGTTATTTCAGTTTGAATTAGTAAATCTTGAACTAGAAATTGATATTCTATGTGTAACTGAACACTGGTTAAACAAAGACCAGATTATGTCAACTGTGATTCCGGGTTACAAGCTTGCCATTTATTATTGTAGAAACAATAGTAAATGTGGTGGAGCAGCTATTTTTGTAAAAGATCATTTAAAATTTACTGCAGTAGAAAATTATCAAAGCTTGTAAGAGACAAAGCCTTTGAGCTGTGTGTTGTTGATTTGACAGGTGTTAATATTTTGGTTGTAACATTATATAGGTCTGGGGACAAGGAAATTTTCATTAAAAATTTTGAAACGCTGCTAAATTTTATAAAGTATGAGAGAAAGAAAGTGGTTATTTGTGGAGATGTAAATGTAGGTTTTCTACAAGATTCAAATCATAGAAATGAAATGTTAAATATAGTCAATAGTTTTGGTTTTAAACACACAGTCAGTTCCCCAACTAGAATTACTTCCGATAGTAAAACTGCAGTTGACCAGGTTTTTATAAGACTATGCGACCTAAATTATAGCACTAATGTTATAAATATGGGTTACAGTGACCATGAAGCTCAGCTTCTGTCTATTGAACTGAAATCAGCCACTAAGTGTGGACTAAAAGCTAAAATAGTTGAACAAAGAGACTTCAGTGATGACAACATTAGAGTGTTTAATTTTATGCTGTCAAGGGAAACATGAGGCGATGTCTTTAGTAAAACTGAAGTAAACAGCATGTTCGACAGTTTCCACAATGTATACCTTCACTACTTTCATATAGCGTTTCCAATGAAAAAAAGGAGGATTAAGATAGTAAAAAATAAATGTTGTGTAACAAAAGGCATAACTTCCAGTAGAAAGAAAAAAATTCTTCACTGTATTATTAAGCACAGAAATACTACTCCAGAATTCAGAAATTATGTGAAAAAATAGAACCAAATATTCAGCAAGGTAATAAAAGAAGCCAAAAAACGAAAAAAAATGATGAGTACATCTCAAATGCAAACAACAAAATGAAAGCTGCATGGGTTATTAGAGCAGAAACTGGTACAGAACAGTCAACTTCACAAAATATCTCTCTTCAAATTGAAGATAACAGACACTCAGATCCAAAAGAGGTAGCTGAAAAGTTTAACATGTACTTTACTAATATAGCAAGGCAGTTAATCGAAAATCAGCATGACGATGGTCCTACATGCCTACCAAATTATTTAAATGCTAGTGTTAAGTCTATGTTCCTTCAAACAGTCTACTGACAATGCCGTTGATACTGGATGGTTGCATTGACGGGACGGTCATTTGACATCTGTGACCTGTTTTCCTGACACTGTTTACCCCACTTAGCAAAGTGTACCTGAGTTGGCACTATGTGGCCATGAGTGAATGGTGCCAGAGACGTGAATGTCCACTGAATTCTCATAAGCATCAACTGCTACCAGGTTAGGAGCTCACTCTGGTGCAAATGGATGGCTGCAGGAGTGCTTTGCCTATGAACTGCTGCCAAGGGATGAGTTTTGTTGCTAACTTGGAGCCTGAGGACAGCTAATCCTTATTGTTCTTCTAAGTCCACAGCTGTGGACTGAGAATGTGGGCTTCTTCAGTTGAATTGGTTGCCCAGACCGACATCGGCTACTGGCTGGCTTATAATGTGATGAAGACTTGCATGAACCCAGCATAGCATAGCCCTCTGCCAGAGTGCGCATAACTGCTAAGATCAGAGGGTATTTATATGAATTAACAGCGCAGTTGTTGTGTCAATACATTGCTTTCAGGCATGTACAATTCAACACTCTGAGTCTCAGTGGTTTGCAAATATTCTGCAGGCTGGTTTGTAATTACATGAGCTTTCTGAAATGTCACCATACTTATGTGGCTTGGACTAGGAACCCTGTGGTGTACAAATAGGCTAGATTGGGAAATAACATGTCAGCACCTCCACACCTGCCTGTGTGGCTCAAATAAGGCTGCAATGGAGCTGTGTCTCACACAATAACACAAAAAATTTGTGACAGCATTACAGTACAGTATATGTCAGCCCCATGATAAATTTTGATCTGATTTAATTCCTAAGACTTTCACACAGGTAGCTTACTGCAGGTCCTGCATTTTGTGGTGCATCTAAACATCATTTAACTTAACTTTTCATGTTTTAAAATGCATTAAATGAGTTTTTTGAATGTTCAATTTCAACCTATGTTCTTTTGCACCTGTGTTGAATAGTGGTTGCATATTTGAATATCTAGAAAACAGCATTCTTGAAAGGACTGATTAACTGTTGTGGGTAGGGGCTGCACATTTATTTTAAAGACTGCCTTTAAAAATTTTGTTGCTGTTCTGTCCCATCATGCTGATGTTTTACTTTTTGGTAAACAGTTTTGCATTTTTATGTTTTGTATTAGTTTGGCTGGATATACAGAAAGGTTCACTTGAAAATTCCAAAGTGCCATTACATACTTACAAAGCAACATTTGCCTTACATATGTAATTTTCTATGTTAATGTTTACATTGATAAACAATTTATTAAACTGTTCTGAAATTTGAGCAGGATTTATAATACTTTTGTCCTCTATCTCGATTTTGGAAATTTATAGCTGTAGTACCTGTTTCATTCATTCATTCATCCATTCATTCATTTATTTATTAGTCCATTTGATTCATTACATACTTAAACAGTACATTGAATATAGGACAAGTCAAAATTGCGAAAGGAGCACACACACACACACACACACACACACACACACACACACACACACACACGCCCACACACAGAGAGAGAGAGAGAGAGAGAGAGAGAGAGAGAGAGAGAGAGTGCATGACAAAACTAATTACAGATAACAATCATAAATTACAAGTGACAAATATAGAAATTTGAATTTAACCATTATTACATAATCATTGTTTACAAGGCTATTTTTTGTAATTTAAAAATTCTTTTACAGAATAAAAATATTTTCCCACTAGAAATGACTTAAGATTGTGTTTAAAAAAAAATTTATGTTGCTGCGATTTTAAATCACTGGGTAGGCTGTTATAAAGCTGAACTCTTATCAATGATACACATTTTTTGTACAGTGCTGTTCTACACTGTGACATGTGGATATTATTTGTGTTTCTTGTGTTGTGACTGTGTATATGCTTATTTTGTTGAAGATGTCCAGTTTAGTTTAAAAGATACTCATTTGCGAACAGGATACACTCATATATGTAAAGGCTCGGTAGGCTCATTATTTTCACCTGGATCAAATGTGGTCTACATGTTTCCAGTTTTCTTAGGATGCAGATAGCCCTGATTGCTCTTTTCTGCAACCTAAAGATCTTTATGCTGGTGGCTGAATTTCCCCAGAAGATTAGTCCATATCGAAGTAGTGCATGGAAGTATGCATAATACGCCTGAATAACTGTTGACTTGCTTGCACTTTTATTTGACACACGCAGAGCATAACAAGCTGTTGAAAGTTTTTTCTCAAGTTCTTTTATATGACAGTCCCATTTTAAATTATCTTGCACCCATAGGCCTAGAACCTTAGTGTCAGTAACCGAGTTCAGTAACGTATTTTCAAGGTATGCTACTGTAACAAAGTTTTGCACATGTGGAGAAGAGTGGAAATTCATAAAGACAGTTTTTTCTTTATTTATTTATTTTTTTTTTAAACCAGCTAGTAATTTGGGACATAACAGTATCTATTGCTACTTCCAATAAGATTTTGTCAGCAGCTGCTATTAATATGCTGGTGTCATCAGCAAATAAGATTAGTTTTCCCAATTTAATAAAGTCATTTATATCATCAGTATAAAGGAGGAACAGTAGAAGTCCTAGGACAGAATCTTGTTGTTTAATTTATTTATTAGAGGTTTTAATACATTATCAGATAACTTTTTAAAGACATAGTCTGGCACACCATCCAGTCCACATAAATATTTGTTTTTGAGTGACATTATTATTTGTTTCACCTCTGTTTCCATGACTGTAGACCATATGTCTGCAGAAGTCATATCTGGGGAACATTGCAGTACTTCAACACTGTTGCTCAAGACTTGTGGCACTCCTTATCAACTGGAATCTTTCCCAATAGCCTAAAAACAGCTAAAGTAACTCCACTGTTCAGAAAAGGGGGCTCTGAAAATGTAAATAATTATTGTCCAGTATCCCAACTAAGTGTTTTCTCCAAATTATTTGAGAAAATTTTCTACAATAGACTACTAAGCTACATTACAAAAAATCCATTACTCTCAGCAAATCAACATGGATTCAGTAAATCAAAGTCTACAACAACAGCAATGTATGAGTACATAGCAGAGGTTTCCTAGTCTCTTCTGTCCAGTACCACCACCTCCACAACCCACCTCTGCATCACCTCTACATCATAGCAACTCCACTAACCACTATCCTTTCTATCAAGAGTGCTAGTTCTGCAAGGTTTGTAGGAGAGCTTCTGTAATGTTTGGAAAGTAGGAGATGAGGTACTGGCAGAAGTAAAGCTGTGAGGACAGGGTGTGAGTCGTGCTTGGGTAGCTCAGATGGTAGAGCACTTGCCCACAAAAGGCAAAGGTCCTGAGTTTGAATCTCAGTCTGGCACACAGTTTAAATCTGGCAGGAAGTTTCATATCAGCGCACATTCCACTGCAGAGTGAAAATCTCATTCTGTCTAAAAACTATTTATCTAATAGTATATTTTTATTCATATTCATATTTTATTAATATTCATATTGATCCAATTCATAATTTTGATCTTGAACCATAAAAATTATCAATTGTAATTGTCAACTTAAGTGATCTAAAAATCAATTTACAGTAAAAACAATATTATTATGCTTCAGTTTTCATGCTTTCATTTATAATTTCTCTAATTTTATTATTGATGATGAAGTCAATACTGTACAATTACAGTAAGGTGCTATTTTTCTTATAGACAAAATTTGTAACCTTTGTTAGGGGTATATATCTTCCCATAAATAATTATTTTCAGAAAGCAGTATATAAATTAAATCTGGAAAACAATTTTGATTCAGACAGTTATGTTAATACTGACTTGGACCACAGCCTATTCTGGAAGGTACTGGAAACTGGATTCTTAATACTTATGAAGAGCCCGCATCTCGTGGTCGTGCGGTAGCGTTCTCGCTTCCCTCGCCCGGGTTCCCGGGTTCGATTCCCGGCGGGGTCAGGGATTTTCCCTGCCTCGTGATGGCTGGGTGTTGTGTGCTGTCCTTAGGTTAGTTAGGTTTAAGTAGTTCTAAGTTCTAGGGGACTTATGGCCATAGCAGTTGAGTCCCATAGTGCTCAGAGCCATTTGAACCATTTTTTTACTTATGAAGAATTTTGGTGAGAAGTGCACCAGAGTGGTTTTAGTACATTTAGTGACTTTGGTACATTTTACTCTAAGATCTATTTTGTTCTTTGTCTCGTGTAAAAATGTTGCACAGTGTATATTCTTAAGAAATGCTGTTCTAAAAGAGTATATCAAGACAGTAGAAATAAATGGAGATGGTGGTAAAAAGCTATACAATATTCCAGTGACTTATTTGAAAAACTGCGGACCAAGTACTTTTAAAGTTCATGTAGGAGCCATCCTAGACAATGAAACTGACTTGGCAAGTAAGTAATATTTATCTTCAAATATAATGTTTATTCCATTCAGGGATTATTTAAATTTCAACAACACTTGAATAGTAAATTCAACACAGTAAATTTTGCTTTGTTGTTTCTATGAACACTAGTGGGAAGCATGTTACATTACGCAGCACAGTCAACCTCCACACAGCATGGTCTCGCAACCACAGGATGCAGTTTTGTCAAACAGTGAGTGAGCAAACTATTGGTTTCTGTGGTTGTTTCCCTGCTTTATGTGTAGAGGGTATGGAGTCTCAGCAAGGGATGCACAAGGATTTGAGGGTTATGTTTGTACAGCGAGGAGAACCAACTGATCTTTCGCAATTCCATGGTAATACAAAGGAACATTCTTTACAGCTCATAAGATGTGGTCATTGTAATTTTCCAGACAACTGGCACCTTGTATGGAGTCAGTACCAATAGTTTGTGTTAATCATCATTGATATGGCCATATGGCTAGTCAGTGCATACAGCCAAAACAGATGACAATAAGGCATAAGATGTGAGTTTGTGTTCTGTCACAAGGCTTGCTGTGAGTGTATTTTGTGTTCCTTGGCGGGTATTGGAAATTAAGGTCCCACCATGGCAGAGTCTCAAATGCATGGTGTCACTAGTCAGGGGCAGTTCAGGCATTGGTTAATGAAATGGTGCAATTGTTGTTGTTGTGGTCTTCAATCCTGAGACTGGTTTGATGCAGCTCTCCATGCTACTCTATCCTGTGCACGCTTCTTCATCTCCCAGTACCTACTGCAACCTACATCCTTCTGAATCTGCTTAGTGTATTCATCTCTTGGTCTCCCCCTATGATTTTTACCCTCCACGCTGCCCTCCAATACTAAATTGGTGATCCCTTGATGCCTCAGAACATGTCCTACCAACCGATCCCTTCTTCTGGTCAAGTTGTGCCACAAACTTCTCTTCTCCCCAATCCTATTCAATACTTCCTCATTAGTTATGTGATCTACCCATCTAATCTTCAGCATTCTTCTGTAGCACCACATTTCAAAAGCTTCTATTCTTTTCTTGTCCAAACTATTTACCGTCCATGTTTCACTTCCATACATGGCTACACTCCATACAAATTCAGAAATAACTTCCTGACACTTAAATCTATACTCGATGTTAACAAATTTCTCTTCTTCAGAAACGCTTTCCTTGCCATTGCCAGTCTACATTTTATATCCTCTCTACTTCGACCATCATCAGTTATTTTGCTCCCCAAATAGCAAAACTCCTTTACTACTTTAAGTGTCTCATTTCCTAATCTAATACCCTCAGCATCACCCGACTTAACTCGACTACATTCCATTATCCTCATTTTGCTTTTGTTGATGTTCATCTTATATCCTCCCTTCAAGACACCATCCATTCCGTTCAACTGCTCTTCCAAGTCCTTTGCTGTCTCTGACAGAATTACAATGTCATCGGTGAACCTCAAAGTTTTTATTTCTTCTCCATAGATTTTAATACCTACTCCAAATTTTTCTTTTGTTTCCTTTACTGCTTGCTCAATATAGAGATTGAATAACATCGGGGAGAGGCTACAACCCTGTCTTACTCCCTTCCCAACCACTGCTTCCCTTTGATGTCCCTCAACTCTTATAACTGCCATCTGGTTTCTGTACAAGTTGTAAAGAGCCTTTTGCTCCCTGTATTTTACCCCTGCCACCTTTAGAATTTGAAAGAGAGTATTCCAGTCAACATTGTCAAAAGCTTTCTCTAAGGCTACAAATGCTAGAAACGTAGGTTTGACTTTCCTTAATCTTTCTTCTAAGATAAGTCGTAAGGTCAGTATTGCCTCACGTGTTCCAGTATTTCTACGGAATCCAAACTGATCTTCCCCGAGGTCGGCTTCTACTAGTTTTTCCATTCGTCTGTAAAGAATTCGTGTTAGTACTTTGCAGCTGTGGCTTATTAAACTGATTGTTCGGTAATTTTCACATCTGTCAACACCTGCTTTCTTTGGGATTGGAATTATTATATTCTTCTTGAAGTCTGAGGGTATTTCGCCTGTTTCATACATCTTGCTCACCAGATGGTAGAGTTTTGTCAGGATTGGCTCTCCCAAGGCCGTCAGTAGTTCCAATGGAATGTTGTCTACTCCGGGGGCCTTGTTTCGACTCAGGTCTTTCAGTGCTCTGTCAAACTCTTCACGCAGTATCGTATCTCCCATTTCATCTTCATCTACATCCTCTTCCATTTCCATAATATTGTCCTCAAGTGCATCGCCCTTGTATAGACCCTCTATATACTCCTTCCACCTTTCTGCTTTCCCTTCTTTGCTTAGAACTGGGTTTCCATCTGAGCTCTTGATGTTCATACATGGGTTCTCTTATCTCCAAAGGTCTCTTTAATTTTCCTGTAGGCAGTATCTATCTTACCCCTAGTGAGATAAGCCTCTACATCCTTACATTTGTCCTCTAGCCATCCCTGCTTAGCCATTTTGCACTTCCTGTCGATCTCATTTTTGAGACGTTTGTATTCCTTTTTGCCTGCTTCATTTACTGCATTTTTATATTTTCTCCTTTCATCAATTAAATTCAATATTTCTTCTGTTACCCAAGGTTTTCTACTAACCCTCTTCTTTTTACCTACTTGATCGTCTGCTGCCTTCACTACTTCATCCCTCAGAGCTACCCATTCTTCTTCTACTGTATTTCTTTCCCCCTTTCCTTTCAATTGTTCCCTTATGCTCTCCCTGAAACTCTGTACAACCTCTGGTTCTTTCAGTTTATCCAGGTCCCATCTCCTTAAATTCCCACCTTTTTGCAGTTTCTTCAGTTTTAATCTACAGGTCATAACCAATAGATTGTGGTCAGAGTCCACATCTGCCCCTGGAAATGTCTTACCATTTAAAACCTGGTTCCTAAATCTCTGTCTTACCATTATATAATCTATCTGATACCTTTTAGTATCTCCAGGGTTCTTCCATGTATACAACCTTCTATCATGATTCTTAAACCAAGTGTTAGCTATGATTAAGTTGTGCTCTGTGCAAAATTCTATCAGGCGGCTTCCTCTTTCATTTCTTAGCCCCAATCCATATTCACCTACTACGTTTCCTTCTCTCCCTTTTCCTACACTCGAATTCCAGTCACCCATGACTATTAAATTTTCGTCTCCCTTCACTATCTGAATAATTTCTTTTATTTCATCATACATTTCTTCAATTTCTTCGTCATCTGCAGAGCTAGTTGGCATATAAACTTGTACTACTGTAGTAGGTGTGGGCTTCGTATCTATTTTGGCCACAATAATGCGTTCACTATGCTGTTTGTAGTAGCTTACCCGCATTCCTATTTTCCTATTCATTATTAAACCTACTCCTGCATTACCCCTATTTGACTTTGTGTTTATAACCCTGTAGTCACCTGACCAGAAGTCTTGTTCCTCCTGCCACCGAACTTCACTAATTCCCACAATATCTAACTTTAACCTATCCATTTCCCTTTTTAAATTTTCTAACCTACCTGCCCGATTAAGGGATCTGACATTCCACGCTCCGATCCGTAGAACGCCAGTTTTCTTTCTCCTGATAATGACATCCTCTTGAGTAGTCCCCGCCCGGAGATCCGAATGGGGGACTATTTTACCTCCGGAATATTCTACCCAAGAGGATGCCATCATCATTTAATCATACAGTAAAGCTGCATGCCCTCGGGAAAAATTACGGCCGTAGTTTCCCCTTGCTTTCAGCCGTTCGCAGTACCAGCACAGCAAGGCCGTTTTGGTTATTGTTACAAGGCCAGATCAGTCAATCATCCAGACTGTTGCCCTTGCAACTACTGAAAAGGCTGCTGCCCCTCTTCAGGAACCACACGTTTGTCTGGCCTCTCAACAGATACCCCTCCGTTGTGGTTGAACCTACGGTACGGCTATCTGTATCGCTGAGGCACGCAAGCCTCCCCACCAACGGCAAGGTCCATGGTTCATGTATGGTGCAATTGAGAGCATGTAATACAGACTCATGAACAGGCTTCAACTGAGAAATCTGTATTAGAATCAACCACAGCCAGTTGGATCATCTCCTTCTCTGGATAGTCAACTGATGACATAGTGTCTTTCTTGGATAACATGCAGGGAACAGCTACTATGGAGTTGTCACAGCATCTTTTATTGCAGGTGACAGAGATACAGTTGGTTAGGGAAGCCAAAACATATCTCAGATGTGCAGAGGTTCCAAGAGGTGTACAGACATTTGGAGAATTGGAAAAGGCCTGCTACAATGGTACAAGAAATAGAACAGTGTGAGTTCTTTTTATGAGCAGTTGGTACTCTGTCAAAGAAGCATGATGAGATGGGAGAGAATTTTGTGGACTAAGTACAGAAAGTGAATGTGCTGGCACATGAATTAGGGGTGAGTGATAAGGCAAATAGAGCCATACTCCATGAAGTGAACACTGGGCACTGGATGCATTTTTAAGGGGTTTGCCACCTGATGTGTCAAGAAGGGTGAGAACTAGCACCCAAAAGGATTTATACTCTGTGGTCAGATTAGTCACAGTGTTTGAAGAAACTGATGTGGTAACAATAATGTTGAATCAGAGAGGAGTATTCTCCACTAACATGATGTCATATCAGTGGAGAATACTCGTCTCTTATCCAGCATCAGTTTCTTTGAACTCCATGGCTAATCTGACCACAGAGTATAAATCTTTCGGGGTACTAGTTCTCACTTTTCTTGACATATCAGATGGCAAGCCCCTTAAAAATGCACCCAGATGGGGAATGATGGGACATATGCAGAGGCAATGCCCCCAGCCTCAGTGTGGTAGATGTGGTGTGGTTGGACACCACTAATGTGATTACGGAAATGGCAAGGGGAAACAGGAAATGAATAAGCACTTGTTAAAAACAAAAGGGAACCCCAGGTCCACTGCATGGAATTCCTGATAAATTTCAGTGCAACTAACATGGATGCAGATCCATAATTACAGTACAGTACAGTACAGTAGGAATAGCGACGGTTAGAAAGCACAAGTTGTTACTGGATGCAGGGGTGGTCGCATCGGTAGCAAGTATGGACCTTATGGATCAGAAGTGATCAAATGCTCCATATTGTAATTTACATGAGTTAGAGATAGTGATGTGGAGTCTCTGGGTTCATTAATGGTAGATTTTCATGCTGGGGTGTGGCTTTTTAAGCAATGTGTAGAAGTCTTGTCCTGGGTTAGTGATGGTTACTATGTGACCTTGGGATTAGACTTTTGACAATGCAGCAAGCCAAACCTGACCTTAGGTGGGGTGTAGTTGAAATTAGAGTGGCAACATTCCTGCTAGTGAAGACAGTCAACTGGTAAGTACAGAAGCAAGGTGCATCTATCTTAAGTAGTGAACTAACTGAACCACAGTTAACTACTCTAAGTATTAATTCACAGGCTATTGTGCTGGAAGGCACCAGGAAATTGGTCTGAATAAATTTGGGAACAGAACAGCCCATTAACACATTGTGTTTTGTAGAACCATTGGCAGGATGTGATGTATTAGACACAACACTTTGCTTTGTAAGGAGCACTGTACCCATAACACATTTCACAAACCATATTACTGCCTTAGTACACAATAGATTCAAAAGAGTAAAATCTAACCCAGCCATTTGTCAAATGATTATGTAGTTTTGAGGACAGCACTTTGTTCAAATGCCAATCTTTACAAACCAGCACCACCCTGAAATAGTCAGTCCACAGTCTGAAAACTCGTTAGCAACACCCGTGTCAAAAAAATCTACACTTAGAAATCACATTACTAAAAGCTCTTTGTAAAAATTTTGCATGAAAATCTGCACTCAATAATCATTTGAGTCACACTAAATAGATAAGTTCTTATAACATAGCCTGACATTGGTTATTTACATGTGTAGCGACTACATATGATGTTTCCACAAGTAGAATCTGAATCTGTTCTAGGTAATCATTTACGTAAAACAATGCATTGTGTTCATAAAGTAAATATCACACTTTTTTCTTTCTTTTTATCCATCAGTCTTTGGACTGATTTGATATTGCCCACCACAAACTGCTCTCCTGTGGTAACCTCTTCATATCTGAGTAGGACTTGCAACTTAAATTCCCAAGTACCTGCTAGAAGTATTCCAGTCTCTGCCTTCCTCTGCAGTTTTTAGCCTCTACAGCTCCCTCTGGTAACACTGAAGTTCTTCCCCGATATCTTAACATGTGTCCTATCATCCTGTCCCTTTTTGTTGTCAGTATTTTCCACACATTCGTTTCCTCTCCAATTCTGCACAGAACCTCCTCATTCCTTATCAGTCCACCTAATTTTCAACATTATACTGAAGCACCACGTCTCAAATGCTTTGATTCTCTTCATTTCTGGTTTCCCACAGTCCATGTTTCCCTACCATACAGTGCTGAACGCCAAACATACATTCTCAGAAATTTCTTTCTAAAATTGAGGCCTATGTTTGATACTAGTAGACTTCTCTTGGTGAGGAATGCACTTTCTCTCAGTTCTAGTCTGCTTTTTATGTCCTCCTTGCCCTGTCTGTTCTGGTTTATTTTACTGCATAAGTAGCAGAATTCCTTAACTTCATCTACTGCTCGACCATCAATCCTGATGTTAAGTTTCTCACTTTTCTCATTTCTGGTACTTGTCGTCACATTCACCATTCTTCAATATACTCTTAACCCATATTCTGTACCCATTAGAAGATTTATTCCATTTAGCAAATCCTGCAATTCTTCACATTCACTGAGCATGGCAATGTCATCAGTAAATCCCATCATTGATACCATTTCACTCTGAATTTTAATACCACTCTTGAATCTTTATTTTATTTCTATCATTGCTTCTTCGATGTATAGATTGAACTTTAGGGTGAAAGACTACATCCCTGTTTTACACCATTTTTACTCCAAGCACTTCTTGCTCTTCCACTCTTATTATTCCTCTTGGTTCTTGTATATTACCTGTCTCTCCCTACAGCTTAACCCAGTTTTTCTGAGAATTCTGAACATCTTGCACCATTTGACAGTACTGAATGCTTTTTCAGGTCAACTAATCCTATGAATGTGTCTTGATTTTTCTTTAACCTTGCTTCCATTATCAACTGCTACATCATAGCTGGCTCTCTAGAGTCTTTACTTTTCCTTCTATTCTTCTGTATATTATTCTTGTCAGCAACTTGAACACATTAGATGTTAAGCTGATAGTGTGATAAGACTCACACTTGTCAGCTCTTGCAGTCTTCAAAATTGTGTGGATGATGTTTTTCCAAAAGTCTGTTGATATATTGCCAGTCTCACCCATTCTACACACTAACCCCAATGATTTTAGCAATTCTGATTGTATGTTATTATCCTTTCTGCCTCACTTGATCTGAAGTCGTCCAAAGCTCTTTTAAATTCTGATTCTGATACTAGATGTCCTGGCTCTTCTATATTGACTTCTGTTTCTTCTTCCATCACATCAGATGAAATTTACTGCACATATATACAAATACAAATACAGACATTTTATTCCACCATTGAGCATATTTACATGCAATTGGTGTCATCAGAGTTAACATAATAATAATAAGAATAATAATAATATAAATTTTGACATGACAAATGTTATTACCTACAATATAATAATCCAAAATTGATACAATACATATTTGTGCAAATTTCAATAACAACAAGAAGTTTCCTAATAGATCAATTACAAGATAAATGAACTACATAGTTCAGTGAATGATAAATAAAAAATCAAACAGATAATTAACAATAAGTACATGAAACGTAATAAAATAGTTGCACAGTGTGGCATATGTATAGTTTGCCGTTAATTTATAGTTCTTTCTCATAAGGAAAGTGGGTCATTTGTCACATACTCAAGGAAATCTTGAGCAGAGTAAATTACTCTACTTTTGATCCACCTTGAAAGACTAGTTTTAAATTTATTTACTGGCACTATGTAGGCATTTTCCGTTAATTTGTTGAAGTAGACAGAACCAAGATATCTGTAGCTGTTATGTGTCCCTGCAAGCCTAGCACATGGCATATTAATTGTATGTCCACTTCTTATGTTGTGATCATGAACTGTTCTCCTTAAGTCAAATTTATTCAGATTCTCTTTAATGAAAACAAGGCAGTTGTAAATATACAGGCCAGGCACTGTCATTATATTTAGTTTTTTAAAATAATCTCGACATGATTCATATGGGTTAAGTTCCGCAATGCACCTTACGGCTTTCTTTTGCCATTTAAATACTAATTTTGAGTCTACGGAATTGCCCCATAATAGTATTCCATAACTCGGGTACGAATGGAAGAATCCAAAATCTCTTTACTGACACTGCTCCCCATCTTGTAAAGCAGATATATGACGCATGCCAATTTGCCACATATCTTCCCTGTGTGGGTATCCCAGCTGAGCTTTTCATATATATGAAATCCTAGTAATTTTACTGTTTTGTTATCTTGACTGGGAGCATTCAGACTAAATACAATAGCTTCAGTTTTACTACCATTCTTCTGCAGTACATTTGCCTCAAACCAAGTAGTGCACTTCTCCATTGCCACTCCCATGCTGTGTTGCACATTTTCGAGATTGCTATCACATGTGATGAGTGTTTTGTCATCAGCATATAGCACTGCATCACATGATACAACTGCAGGTAATCATTTATATAAGTAATGAAAAGGAAAGGTCCAAGAACAGATTCTTGAGATACACCCTTTACAACTGGGAGACATTCTTGACATATGATTATGTACCTTAACTAACTGTTTTCTACTGTCCAAGTATCACTGCATTAGACATAGAGCATTCTCCCCCACTCTGTACTTGTAGAGTTTTTTTATGACAATATTGTGGGAGACCATATCAAAAGCTTTCCTGAGGTCCAACAGTGTTGCCCAGATAATATCTTTATTTTCAAAACAACTGTATATTTTTGCTACCGCACTCTCAACTGCTTTGACTGTTGAAAGGCTGGATCTGAAACCATACTGTGAGGAGGTGAGTATATTATTATGTTCAAAATATTGACTCATCTGTTTATACATGCAGTATTCTATATTTTTGATATTATGGGTATAAGTGATATTGTTCAATAGTTATCTGGTGATGCTGTATCTCCTTTATTATGTACTGGTTTAACTACAAACATTTTTAAACATTCTGAATAATTACCTTCATTTAAAATTTTGTTGATTATTTTAGTCAGTGGTGTTACAATTTGATTTCTGATATATTTAATAACATAATTTGAGAGACCATAGTAATCCTCTGGTCTAGAATTGCTGAGCTTAGCTCATTCATTGACCATCTTCTCAGTTACACAAGTCCAGTGATAGCTGTCTGTCTGCTTACTGTTCATTTCTGGCAGCAGTGCCTCTGCCTTACTCACGTTCTCCATTATGCTGTTATCTGATTGAGGGCTGACAAAATGTGCTTTTAGAATATCAGGTGGAATTGGTGTCTGGTATACTTTATCATCACACTTAGTTTCTATTTTAATAATTTCTAATGCAGCTTTGCATTTATTTGCTGAGTTCAGTGTATATGTATCATTTGCTTTGCACTTGGCTGCCTTGATTTCAGACCTGTAAATCTTTTCACTTTCATGTACATTTCCTTGTCAGCATTATTGTGCTTGGACCTATAATGATAAGAGTAGTATTATGATTCTTATTCTACTTAGATGTGGGGTGTTCCTGCTTTTTAGATTTTGTGGTTGGTGTAATGATTTTGCTTTGATATTTTCTTGCAGCATTTAGGATAACATGCTTCAAAATTTTCAGTTAACAGTTCTAGAAATTTGTTGGTAGATTCATTTGCACCTGCAGTGGTCATTATCTTATTCAATTTTATTAAATTCAATTTACTTATCAACTTGTTTAGCTTTGATTCGTTAATTGGTCTTATAATTTTTCTACTGTATGTGGAAGTTTCAGGTGCGTTACTGTTAAGAGTTTGTCTGAGCCATAGTCCCTCATGATCTGAGATACCTAGCTTTATTGTGTTGAATTCCATTTTGTTTAGATGAAAATCACAAATTATGTTATCTAGACATGCTTTCTGTCTTGTGGATTTGTCATTTACACAACTGTAAGGGATCTTTATGTATTTAGCAAGTGATCAACCTTTCTACTCTTAAACCTAATGTCTATATCGATATCACCAAATAGTATTCTGCAATTTTTGTATTTGAGTGGCAAGAGTATCAGTTTCTCCAGAAGCTCCACAAATAGGTCTTCATTGTGTTTCATGGGGGTGGTAAACTGAAGCTGTTATAATTTCCTGGTTTGGCAACATTATGGCTGCAACTTCAAATTTTGCTTATATGCACAGTCCACTTACATCTATAACTTCATAGATTAGGTTCACACTATTTTTAACATATACAGATCCACAACCACGTTTAATACTTTGTTCTACTGTAGCTGGTTGCCAATTCATATCCAAATGGTACACTTAATTTTAGTTCCTCATAGCTAAGACAGTATTCATTTATTGAAATCACAGTGCAGTGTAAGTTTTCCAGCCAATACTGAAGTTCATTAAGTTTGTTCTTAAGAGACTGCACATTAATATGGAAGAACATTATACTTGTACTTATCTTACTGTGGTTTTCCTGTAGCCCTTCAGCAAAAAATCATTGAGATAGGGTGGAACTGCTGCTTTCCTTTTCCTCAGTATACAACTATTTGATGGGTTTTCCAATGTTGACTGTTTCTTCAGATGGCATGGTGGTGAAGTTCTTGTCTTGTTAAGGGGATGAGTGGCTCCTATTACTTCTGCCAATGTTGATGTTGCATTTTCCGTTATTGGTGTTGATTCTTTTCTTGTCGCCCGTGTTTCTGATGATAATGATTCTGGGGATGCTGCTGCCACTGGTGACTGTGGCTCTGCTGTTGTTGCCAACGGTGGTTGTGGTTCTGCTGTTGACTGGGATGGTGATGATGTTGCTTGTTCCAATAGTGCTGTTAATGCTGCATCTACTTCTATTTTTCTTAGTTCAGTGTGGACAATCTCACTTTTGGAATATGATGGTCTATTTTTTCCATCTTTCTGGTTTTTTGATTCTATAGAAGATTTTTCTACTTCTGGCATGGTGGTTACTGCAGTTTATTTTTTCCTCTTTTGTTTACATGCAATCCTTGCCTTGTGAAATCTTGTCTTCTTAGGAATCTGTTTACATAAAGTACTGTGACATGATTGTATTGTTCACAGGTTTTTACAGTGTACTTGTTCAGCTGATATATGACATAATTTGTCTGTACCTTGTCTTGCTGGTATGGAATTGTACACAGTCCTTGTGAATTTTCCTGATTAACTCTTCTACAGCACTTCTGAAATTACAGGTCATCTTCCAGTTTCTGGTGTCATTTGATTCAGCACAGACTATTAGAGTGTCTTCTTTTCCTAGGTGTTTGATTCTCTAGTAACTTCATTACATAATACACCTGGTTTAACAAAGGATGTTACAGAGAGCATTTCTTGTGACAATTCATTTAACAGGCTTGCACAGTTTCTGCCATTTTCATCAGTCAACATAAGAACCTTAGTTTCTGGTATAGCTATATTAAATTGATTCCTGGTTCCTTTCCCTGCTAATTGCATTTCTGTTTGTGCAGTATTTACTTTTACTGGGACATGTGATGTAACACAATTATTGGAACATTCAGCAATGTCGCTGTTTTGTTTTTCTTTTTGTAAATTTTGTCCACATTTTCAGTCATCTGAACAAATCAATGTACTGTTTGTCGCAATCATACAGTTTAATTGTTCTTTTAGAGCCTTCAAACTATCAGTAAGATGTGCAATTGGAGCATCCAATCATAAAATTTCGTCTTTCATTCATTGCTGGGAAACTTTGTCCTGATTATTTCTTTGTACCATTTTATACACTGACCAATTTACATACTGTGCATCATGATGATAGCTGTTTACTTTTCTTCCCCATACTTTGCCAAAAAAAAAAAAATTATTCGAGTAAGCATACCTGGAATCTGGTACTGTTGTGTCTTCATTTCCATTTCATTTGTGCACTTTAAACATATAGTTCAAAATTGTACTACACATTTATTTGAAAGGTTTTCACTAGTACATGCAATTATTTATATTTACACTGTGTACAGTTTATAAAAATTCACTATCTTGATAACGTAACAAACTCTCTTGTAACAGCAAAACCTGTAGACTTGAATCTTCTCTTGTTTATTTTTGCAAATTTGAATATATTCACAGTATTATTTCATTACGCACTTGCTATCTTGGTTCGTTTAACTATGTTTAACTGTTCTCATAGAGGCATTTTTCCACCGACCGCTCTCTCCTCTGCACTTAACAGTGGAATTTGCAGTGCAATCTTAATGTTACAATTCTTGCTTTTAATTTCGCCAAAGACTGATTTGACTTCTGATAGTCATTTCGTTGTCAATTTCTTCACATTTTTTATGTAGACATTTCATCTTACCTACCTTGCGCTTCTCATTTATTTCATTCCCAAGCAACTTGTACTTCTATACTCCTGAATTTCCCTGAATATGTTTGTACTTGCTTCTTCCATCGATCAACTGAAGTATTTCTTGTGTTACCCTTGATACCTATATTTTTCTTTCAGCTTCTGTGACTGCCCTTTTTAGAGATGTCCATTCCTCTTTAACTGAACTGCATACAAGTTACTCCTTATCACAGTATCCAAAGCCTCAGATAACTTCAAGTGTATTTCTTCGTTCTTTACTTCTTCTGTATACCACTTCTTTGTGTATTGATTCTTTTCAATTAGTCTCTTAAAATTCAGCCTACTCTTCATCACCACTAAATTGTGATCTGAGTCTATTTCTGCTACTGGCTATGCCTTATGATCCAGTATCTGATTTTGGAATCTTTCTCTGCCTGGCCATGGCTTAAGCTAACTGGTTTCTTATCATATGTGTAACACCTCATGTCAAATCACTGGACAGAAATAACCAGTTGCTTCTTAATTTACGAATTGGTGCTGTGTAGTGTTTATTAAGTGTTGCTCCATTAATCTGACTGTGTGGAAAGTTTATCTAAGGCCACTGCTCTGTGGATTTAAATACCACTGTCTATTATGAGGGCTGAGCGTAAGTGCTACTCCATCATGGAAGCTATATTGTCCTATGAGTGACCTGAGGAGAGATGCGAGTTTCACATCCTGTGCAATCAGAGTAATGTACAACCTGTGCAATCAGAGTAATGTACAACCAGACTTGTCATTGCAACATTCAAAGTGGTAATAAATGTAGAAGAGACCACTTAAAAGCATAAGCTCTATAGTATACACCAAGCAAACAACCACTGACAACAATTTTCAGCTGTATCAATACTACAAAGATCTTTGAGACTGCCAGAGAGAGCCAGAAGAACAAACCAGATAGCGAAATATTCCAAGGTCTGATGCCATCATGAAGAATAAGAATCCAACCACAGCATACATCAGAATGCAGCAACTGAGCATTTCAATAAACCTCATAGCCTCCCTTGAAGTGCCAATGTAGTAGCACCTGTCTCCTACTTTCAACAGAGGCTCTCTTGCATAATTTGATGGACTAACAGCACTAAGAGAGAGTGGTTGAAGGTGACTTACAACATACAGATGGCTTCCAGACTGAATCATTGACTCTGCAGCAGAGTGTACATTGTAATAAACTTTCCAGCAAATTAAATGTCAATGAGTAATGGAAGCCCAGACTTGGACTTTCTCTCTATTGGGAATGATGTTGTGTACTAGACTTATGCTTACATCATATGGCTTGAATCAGTACAATTCTAACTTGTACTTCACATTCATCCTTTAACATTGGTGATATTTAAAGAACATGTTTTTTTTTGTGATTTACCTTTTGTACAGTGAATATTATTGACAGAAGAATATTGAGTCACCGACAGGCACAAAAAGACTGCTAAACAAATAGGTTTTTGGCCCAAAGGCCTTCTTCTGAAGTTGACAAAACACATACACACACACACACACACACACACAAATGTGTGCATGCAGACAAACACATACACTTTGTGGTCAATTGTATCCAGACACCCCCCAAAACATACGATTTTCAAATAAGGTGCATTGTGCTGCCACCTACTGATAGGTACTCCATATCAGCAACCTCAGTAGTCATTAGACATTGTGAGAGGGCAGAGTGGGGCACTCTGTGTAACTCACAGACTTCAAATGTGGTCAGGAAATTGGGTGTCATTTGTGTCATACGTCTGTATGCGAGATATCCATGCTCCTAAACATCATTAGGTTCACTGTTTCCAATATTATAGTGAAGTGGAAATGTGAAGGGACATGTACAGCACAAAAGCATACAGGCTGCCCTCATCAGTTGACTGACAGAGACCGCTGACAGTTGAAGAGGGTTGTAATATGTAATAGGCATTCATCTATCCAGACCATCACACAGGAATTCCAAACTGCATCAGGATCCACTGCAAGTACTATGATAGTTAGGCGGGAGGTGAGAATACTTGGATTTCACAGTCGAGCGACTGCTCATAAGCCACACATCACACCGGTAAATGGCAAACGATGCCTCACTTGGTGTAAGGATTGTAAACATTGGACGATTGAACAGTGGAAAAACCTTGTGTGGAATGACAAATCACGGAAAATTGGGAGGTGGTGGTGTTATGCTGTGGTCTTGTTATTCATGGAGGGGGCTTGGACCCCTTGTTTTTTTTGCATGGCACTATCACAGCACAGGCCTACATTGATGTTTTAAGCATCTTCTTGCTTCCCACTGTTGAAGAGAAATTTGGGGATGGCGATTGCATCTTTCAACACGGTCAAGCACCTGTTCATAATGCACGGCCTGCGGCAGTGTGGTTACACAACAACAACATCCCTGTAATGGCCTGGTCTGCACAAAGGCCTGACATGAATCCTATAGAACACCTTTGGGATGTTTTGGAATGCCAACTTCATGCCAGACCTGACCAATCGACATTGATACCTCTCCTCAGTGCAGCACTCCATGAAGAATTCGCTGGCATTCCCCAAGAAACCTTCCAGCACCTGATTGAGCGTATGCCTGTGAGAGTTGAAGCTGTCCTCAAGACTAAGGGTGCACCAACACCATATTGAATTCTAGCATTTCAAATAGTGGGCGCCACAAACTTGTAAGTCATTTTCAGCCAGGTGTCTGGATACTTTTGATCATACAGTATATGACCATTGTCTCTGGCCACTGGGGCCACACTGGTACAATTATTATAAATGCTTTCTCTGAAAACTAGATGGAACAGACAGTTGAAAGAACTTATTAGTCTGTAGGTAATGAGCCAACTTTATTTCCTTGAGAATGATATGAATGAAATTGGAAACAAAGGTTCTAATGTACGGTAGTTGTTGCACAAATATCAACAATGTACACATAAAGATCTGCAAAAGCAAAGAGAAAAATTGACGAGATCTTTAAACTCTATGAGTAGGACCCTGTAAATTACTTCATCAGCATAGAGGATGTTTGGAATAGGAAATAATGATCACAACATATTTAGTTCTTGTTAGAAAATGTAACTTAAATCAAGGCCAATAGTTGATCAAGCACAAAACAAACATGCACCCACTGCAACAGTTGAAAATTAGCATCAAACACAATCAATATTAACACATTTTTAAAGAAATATGAAATGCTGCACGATATAGTTTATGTACAGCACAAAGCACAGAGAGAAAGAGATATCATTTAAGTCTGCTTTGCCAGCCAAAAGGAAATTCATCAAATCTTCAATAACCATCACAGTAGTCATATTTTATAGGACCTCTTCTAAAGCATTAAGAAATTTTGGCAATGCGCTCACATTACCACTGGCAAAAGCATTAGCATCCAGGCATTCACGTTCACATGCAAACCAAACCCAATAAGTAAAGTTTCTGAAATTCACTTCCACATGTTTCTTCACAAAGTAGAAACAAGTACCACCCTCCAATTCAGTTGATGTACCTCTACAAATGTAGCAGATATAAACCACAGGTGCTAAAAATCAGAAATAAAATGCAAAACAATTAACAAGGCTCCAAAGTTGATGATATCCGTGGAAGTTTAAAGCTGAATTAATTTCACTTCAGATATTTAACAATGGATTTAAAGATCAGCAAATGACTCCCACAGATTGAAAATGACTAAAGGTTACACCAATATTTTAAAAAATAACATACACCACCATGTAATATGACCAATATGAATAAAGGACAATATACTGGAGCATATTCCTCCTTAATTACAGTAGTTTTAAAATTCATATTTTTGTATGAGAATAAAACTTACAAAAGGTAAACACATCTTTTTTGGTTCAGGAGGTAGTGATGTTAGTGTGGTATGTTGACTGTGAAAAGGGCTTCTTCTCTCATAAGATTCTCTAATGGATGAGGCAGTTGCAATGACCTGCAATGATGATTTATGAAGTTTGAGATCTTCAGCAGAATGTTCTTGTTTGTCTTCTGAAAGGTCCCATTCAGCATTCTCCATGTTTGCAATACAGGTGAGTTTCACTTGGAAGAATGTAAATCAGTTTGTCATATGGGAATATTATACTCCAGAATAACAATTTTTTTTTTTACATCTGCAAAAAAAGAAGAGCAAATGTAGAGTGGATAAGTAGTTAGGAAATTATAAGAATCTACTGTATGGCAAGATTGTAACTCTATATATGAATACTTGCAAATAATGGTAACAAGATCAAAGCAGCTGAAATAACTATTGACATAAACAGTTAAAAACTTTGCTTCACATGCTAATCAGTTTATTCTACTTTTACTCCCCAACGCACCTACTAAAATATGTTTCTACTGTAGAATATCATAATTATGAGCTTTCGTGACTTTTAATACAATCATACAAAGTATCTGTTTTGCTCGGTAATCTCATGCTTCATTAGAATTATTATATACATCAATACAGGAAGTACTTAAATAATAATAAAACAAATGTTTTATTACTTAAGTAAAATATTTTAAAATTATTATGTAGAGGAGGCATTCATTACCATTCCCAGAAAGACACACTGGAAAATGACTGATAAACATTTAAGCTTGGATAAGCAGATAAGCATTTAAGCTTCCAGGAGCAGCTGTGGGATGGGGAGGGAGAGGGATAGCAGGATAAAGGTGGGGGAAAATCCTGTGTTGCCAGTGGGAGCATGTGGGGACAGGAAGGGTAGCTAAGTGAAGAGTCAGGAGGCAGTGCCGGAGGGATGGGGAAAGCCAGAGCAGAAAGGAGAGAAGTGCAGAAGGGGTGTAGACTAGTAGGTGCATTGGTGGAATAGCAGATGTGCATAGTGATAGAGTGGATAAGGAAAGATGATACATAAATGGACAACAGGGCCTAGAAAAGGTTGACAAGAGGAAGGGGATTGGGGCACATTGACCAGAAACAAAGAATATAAGGATATATTGCGGGGGAGTCACCACCTGCACAATTCTGAGATGCTGGTGTTAGTAGGAAGAATCCAGGAGGCACAAGTTATGAATCTGTCATTCAAGTGAAGCATATTGTGTTGGACATCATATTCAGCAACTGGGAGAGCCAGCCATCTCGTAGCTACAGTTTGGTGGTTGCTACTTATGCAGACAGACAACTTATTAGCTATCACGGCCATGTAGGTAGCAGCACAGTGGTTGCAGTTTAATATGCAGATTACATCGATTCCTTCACAAACAGACCTCTCTTTGATTGGGTAGGAGATGTCTGTGACAAGAATGGAGTAGGTACAAGTGAGAGCATGTATGAGACAGGTCTTGCATTTAGGTCTGTCGCAGAGATATGAGCCATGAGGCAAGGGGCCTGGGAGCAAGGGTGAATCAGAAATGGACAAGTATGTTATTTAGGTTCGGTGGGCAGTGGAGCACCACAGTAGAATGGGTGGGGAGGATAGTGGGGAGGATATTCCTCATTTCAGGCTATATGGAGAGGTAGTCAAAATCCTACTGGGAAAGGAGATTCAGTCTCACCAGTCCTGGGTGATACTGAGTCACAAGATGAGTGCTTCTTTGTGACTGGACAGTGGGTACGAGGGAAGCAGTAAGGGACTGGGGAGACAAGGCATAGGAAATCTTTTTCTGGACAAGATTGGGAGGATATTTTCAGTCTGTGAATACCTTGAGAGCCTTGGCACACATGGAGACCGACTGCTCATCACTACAGATGTGATGACTTTGGGTGGTAAGGTTGTATGTAAAGGACTTCCTGGGGTGGAATGGGTGCCAGCTGTTGAAGTAGAGATATTGTTTGTGGTTGTTTGGCTTGTGAGGACAGAGGTACTGATGTAGCCATCCTTGAGATGGAGGTCAGCATCAGAGAATGTGTCTTGTTGGCTTCAGGAAGACAAGGTGAAGCAAATGAGGGAGAAGATTCCAAAGAAATGTCAGCAGTGTATCCTCACCCTCTGTCCTGATCACAAAGATGTCGTCAATTAATCTGAACCAGCTGCAACATTTGGGATTCTGGGTGATTAGGGATATTTGCTTTAGATGGCCCATGAATAGGTTGGCATAGGAGGGTGCCATGAGCGTTGGGGATGTTAGTGTAGAGGGAGGTGATATTGACAGTGATGAGCAGGGCACTAAGTGGTGTAGGAACAGGAACTGTGGAGAGTCTGTGGGGGAGGATATAGAAGTGTAGGTTGTGGGTAATAGGCTAATAGTGTTGGTCCATGAGAGCAGAGACCTCTCCCTGTTGGTGCACAGTAACTGGCAACAATGAGGTGTCCTGGGGGAGGGGGTGGGGGGTTATGAACTTTAGGAAGAAGCATGTAGAAGGTGGGAGTTCTGTGTGTGGTGGAGATGAGGACCGAGAGAGAGAGAGAGAGAGAGAGAGAGAGAGAGAGAGAGAGGGAGAGAGAGAGAGACTCAAGGGAGAGGTTCTGGGATGAGCCTAATGATTTGAAAAGGGACTGGAAATCCTGCTAGAGAGAGAGAGAGAGAGAGAGGGACTCAAGGGAGAGGATCTGGGATGAGCCTAATGATTTGAAAAGGGACTGGAAATCCTGCTGGATTTCAGGAATGCAATCACTGTGGAAAGGTTCTTAGATGGACGTATCAGACAAATGGGAGTGTCTCCCCACGAGGTAATCCCTGCGGTTCTTAACCACAGTGGTGGAGTCTGACTAAGACTTAGTCAGCAGGTAGGATTATAAGGACAGAATCAGTTTTTAGGTGGTGGGTTGCAATTCTTACTGCAGATGTAATGTTGGTTTCCAAGTTGAGGGATTTAAGGACTGATAGTGAGGAAAGACTCAAAGTTAGGAGATTCCTGAAAGTTAACAGGCTGTAATTAGGAGGCAGTGGCACTAATCCCAGATAGATGAATGTGTGAAATGAGTCCCGCAGTCTTCATTATTGGTTTCGCATTGAGTCTGATTTGTAGGGTTGGTAGGAAAAGGATATTGCTTAGGTCTGATGGGAAACAGAATACCACTGTAGGATGGATGGGGAGGACAGCAGGGAGGATATCCCTCATTCTAGGATGTGTCAAGAGGTAGTCAAAATCCTACTGGAATTTCTTCAGTTCTGGGTGTTACTGAGTCACGAGATGAGTGCTTCTTTGTGGCCAGACAGTGGGTATTGGGAAGGTAGTAGGTTACTGGAGAGGCAAGGTACAAGAGATTCGTTTTTGGACAGGATTTAAAGGGTATTTTTGCCTGTGAAGACCTGTGAGAACCTTGGCATATGTGGAGACCAACTGCTTATCACCAAAGATGTGATGACCTTGGTTGGCAAGATTGTACAGAACGGACTTTGGAATGGGTGGTAGCTGTTGAAGTGGAAGTATTGCTGGTGGTTGATTGGCTTGTGTGGATGGAGTTTATGACATATCCATCATTGAGATGGAGGTCAACATCAAGGAAGCTGGCTTGTTGAGTTGAGGAGGATAAGGTGAAATGAATGGGGGAGAAGGTATTGAGGTTCTGGAGGAATTTGGATAGGGTACCCTTGCTCTAGGTCCAGGTACAAAGATGTCTTCAGTGAATCTGAACCTGGTGTGGGTTTGAGATTCTGGGTGGTTAGGAGCAATTCCTCTAAATGGCCCATGAATAAGTTGGTCAAAGATGGTGTTCTACAGGTGCCCATTTGTTTGTAGGTGATGCCTTTGAAGGAGAGATAATTATGAATGAGGATTTTGTATGTCACCATGAGCAGGAAGCAGGTTGTAGGTTTGGAGTCAGTTGGGCTTTGGGAAAGGTAAGATCAATAACAGCAAGGCCATGAGCATTGGGGATGTTAGTGGAGAGGGAGGTGACATCAGCTGTGACGAGTAGCATGGTGGGTGGTAAAGGAACTGGGACTGTGAGGAGACTGTGGGGAAATGGATGGTGTCTTTTATATAGGACACACTAAAAGAATGAAACACAGGAATATGAGGGAAGAAGGTAAAATGTTAGGCAGTAGGGTCTATAGTGAAAGATGAAAATGAACTAAAATCAAGATGAAAATACATTCAGATCAAAGAGAAAAATAAATAAAAAGATGATAATGGCACGCAAGCCAGTGGATGAAGATGTGTAAAGAAAGGAGGGCAGAAGAGGGGTTCCAACCTTCAACGTGGCCTCATCATCATTCGAAAAAACCACAATTCATTGTCTAAAAGCTGATCCCAACACTATAATCATACCTGCCAACAAAGGCTCCACCTGGTGCATGGACTACAGTGGCTGTCAGATACATCCACCTACAAGCCCTGCCACAGTGGCCCCATTGCAGAAATCCAGCAGGATCTCTAGCCCCTCTTCAAATCCTTAAGTCCATACCTGAACCTCTCCCCCAAGTCTATTCCCTCCTCATCTGCATCACTCCCAGTACTCCTACCTTCTACATGCTTCCTAAAGTCCATAAATCCAACCACCCAGGACACCCTATTGTGGACAATTACTGTGCCCCCACAGGGGAATCTCTGCTCTCACAGATCAATACATTCAGCCTATCACCTGTAACCCACACTCCTATATAAAAGACACCATCCATTTCCCCACAGTCTCCTCACAGTCCCAGTTCCTTTACCACCCACCATGCCACTCATCACAGCTGATGTCACCTCCCTCTCCACTAACATCCCCAATGCTCATGGCCTTGCTGTTATTGATCTTACCTTTCCCAAAGCCCAACTGACTCCAAACCTACAACCTGCTTCCTGCTCATGGTGACCTACAAAATCCTCATTCATAATTATCTCTCCTTCAAAGGCATCACCTACAAACAAATGGGCACCTGTAGAACACCATCTTTGACCAACTTATTCATGGGCCATTTAGAGGAATTGCTCCTAACCACCCAGAATCTCAAACCCACACCAGGTTCAGATTCACTGAAGACATCTTCGTACCTGGACCTAGAGCAAGGGTACCCTATCCAAATTCCTCCAGAACCTCAATACCTTCTCCCCCATTCATTTCACCTTATCCTCCTCAACTCAACAAGCCAGCTTCCTTGATGTTGACCTCCATCTCAATGATGGATATGTCATAAACTCCATCCACACAAGCCAATCAACCACCAACAATACTTCCACTTCAACAGCTACCACCCATTCCAAAGTCTGTTCTGTACAATCTTACCAACCAAGGTCATCACATCTTTGGTGATAAGCAGTTGGTCTCCACATATGCCAAGGGTCTCTCAGGTCTTCACAGGCAAAAATACCCTCTAAATCCTGTCCAAAAACGAATCTCTTGTACCTTGCCTCTCCAGTAACCTACTACCTTCCCAATACCCACTGTCTGGCCACAAAGAAGCACTCATCTCGTGACTCAGTAACACCCAGAACTGAAGAAATTCCAGTAGGATTTTGACTACCTCTTGACACATCCTGGAATGGGGGATATCCTCCCTGCTGTCCTCCCCATCCATCCTACAGTGGTATTCTGTTTCCCATCAGGCCTAAGCAATATCCTTTTCTCACCAACCCTACAAATGAGACTCAATCCGAAACCAATAATGAAGACTGCGGGACTCATTTCACACATTCATCTATCTGGGATTAGTGCCACTGCCTCCTAATTACAGCCTGTTAACTTTCAGGAATCTCCTAACTTTGAGTCTGTCCTCACTATCAGTCCTTAAATCCCTCAACATGGAAACCAACATTACATCTGCAGTAAGAATTGCAACCCACCACCTAAAAACTGATTCTGTCCTTATAATCCCCCCTGCTGACTTAGTCAGACTCCACCACTGTGGTTAAGAACCACAGGGATTACCTCGTGGGGAGACACTCCATTTGTCTGATACATCCATCTAAGAACCTTTCCACAGTGATTGCATTCCTGAAATCCAGCAGGATTTCCAGTCCCTTTTCAAATCATTAGGCTCATCCCAGAACCTCTCCCTTGAGTCCCTCTCTCTCTCTCTCTCTAGCAGGATTTCCAGTCCCTTTTCAAATCATTAGGCTCATCCCAGAACCTCTCCCTTGAGTCTCTCTCTCTCTCTCTCTCTCTCTCTCTCTCTCTCGGTCCTCATCTCCACCACACACAGAACTCCCACCTTCTACATGCTTCTTCCTAAAGTTCATAACCCCCCACCCCCTCCCCCAGGACACCTCATTGTTGCCAGTTACTGTGCACCAACAGGGAGAGGTCTCTGCTCTCATGGACCAACACTATTAGCCTATTACCCACAACCTACACTTCTATATCCTCCCCCACAGACTCTCCACAGTTCCTGTTCCTGCACCACTTAGTGCCCTGCTCATCACTGTCAATATCACCTCCCTCTACACTAACATCCCCAACGCTCATGGCACCCTCCTATGCCAACCTATTCATGGGCCATCTAAAGCAAATATCCCTAATCACCCAGAATCCCAAATGTTGCAGCTGGTTCAGATTAATTGACGACATCTTTGTGATCAGGACAGAGGGTGAGGATACACTGCTGACATTTCTTTGGAATCTTCTCCCTCATTTGCTTCACCTTGTCTTCCTGAAGCCAACAAGACACATTCTCTGATGCTGACCTCCATCTCAAGGATGGCTACATCAGTACCTCTGTCCTCACAAGCCAAACAACCACAAACAATATCTCTACTTCAACAGCTGGCACCCATTCCACCCCAGGAAGTCCTTTACATACAACCTTACCACCCAAAGTCATCACATCTGTAGTGATGAGCAGTCGGTCTCCATGTGTGCCAAGGCTCTCAAGGTATTCACAGACTGAAAATATCCTCCCAATCTTGTCCAGAAAAAGATTTCCTATGCCTTGTCTCCCCAGTCCCTTACTGCTTCCCTCGTACCCACTGTCCAGTCACAAAGAAGCACTCATCTTGTGACTCAGTATCACCCAGGACTGGTGAGACTGAATCTCCTTTCCCAGTAGGATTTTGACTACCTCTCCATATAGCCTGAAATGAGGAATATCCTCCCCACTATCCTCCCCACCCATTCTACTGTGGTGCTCCACTGCCCACCGAACCTAAATAACATACTTGTCCATTTCTGATCCACCCTTGCTCCCAGGCCCCTTGCCTCATGGCTCATATCTCTGCGACAGACCTAAATGCAAGACCTGTCTCATACATGCTCTCACTTGTACCTACTCCATTCTTGTCACAGACATCTCCTACCCAATCAAAGAGAGGTCTGTTTGTGAAGGAATCGATGTAATCTGCATATTAAACTGCAACCACTGTGCTGCTACCTACATGGCCGTGATAGCTAATAAGTTGTCTGTCTGCATAAGTAGCAACCACCAAACTGTAGCTACGAGATGGCTGGCTCTCCCAGTTGCTGAATATGATGTCCAACACAATATGCTTCACTTGAATGACAGATTCATAACTTGTGCCTCCTGGATTCTTCCTACTAACACCAGCATCTCAGAATTGTGCAGGTGGTGACTCCCCCTCAATATATCCTTATATTCTTTGTTTCTGGTCAATGTGCCCCAACCCCCTTCCTCTTGTCAACCTTTTCTAGGCCCTGTTGTCCATTTATGTATCATCTTTCCTTATCCACTCTATCACTATGCACATCTGCTATTCCACCAATGCACCTACTAGTCTATACCCCTTCTGCACTTCTCTCCTTTCTGCTCTGGCTTTCCCCATCCCTCCGGCACTGCCTCCTGACTCTTCACTTAGCTGCCCTTTTGTCCCCACATGCTCCCACTGGCAACACAGCATTTCCCCCAACCTTTAACCTTGTAAACATTCTTTCTTTCTGGTAAATACCACCCCCTTTTCCTCCTGTTGACCTACGCTAGGCTCAGTCATCCATTCACCTATACCCTTTCCTGATCCACTCCAGCACTATGCACACCTCCTGTCCCACCAATGCACCTACTAGGCTTTTGCCCTTCTATACTCTCTCTTTTCCACTCTGGCTTTCTCCATCCGTCAGGCACAGCCTTCTGACTCTGCACCTAATAGCCCATCCTGTCCCTGCACGCTCCCACAGGCAGCTTAGCACCTTCCCCTACCCCTACCCTACCATCCCTTCCCTTCTCCTCACCACACCTCTTTGCTAGCCCCATCATCCACTCATAGCATAATGCTGACAGTGACAGATGAAGTTGCAGTCAGCAGTTGAACCCCAGCATCCAGAGACAGCGCCCATGTGTGTGAGAGTTTCACTTGTATTAACATGTGTGTTTTCTATTTCAGGAGAAGTACCTTTTTGTCTGAAAGTTTAAATGTCTAATCACTCTTTTCCATTGTGTCTTCTGTGGCTCAGTGCCCTTTTATGTGGTGAGTAGCAATCCTATCATTTACATATTGTTATTCCATCCTGGACTTTCCATTATTTGATTTTAAAATTATTGATTTTCCAAAATATACAACTGAATAAAATTCTTTACATTGTAGCCAACTTTCTAACACCTTTCTCATTTCTTTAATGTGTACAACTTGAAAAATTTTACACTTAGGTACTTATTGTTAACATGGATCAGTAAAAGTCTTGAAGAGGGAATTCCAGACAGTGTCTGTTTCTGTGCTGTGTAGGTGCACATCTCATCTCATGTTAAATTTCTCTATATTTTCTCTGACGTACGTTAAATAATTATGTACACATAATGTAGGTGGCATTATTGTATTAAGGGATTTAAAATGGTTTTTGAAGGTTTATCTACATGTTAATACCAGTACTGTAACTGCTTTCTCCTGCAGTGTGAAAATATACTCAGTTCCTGGGCAATTTTCCCATAGCAAACTTTCACATTGCTGATGGGAGTGGAAAAAACTGAAATACATTAGAATAATATTCCATCATCTTTCAGGTGTGTATCCAAGACATAATTAATTCTTCTTCTGACATTCAAACTGATAACTGTGCAGCCATCTCTGTTGGTGACTGAATTAAATCCACCTGACATAAATATACTGAGGAGCAAATGTATGTGCATAAGAGGTATGTCAATCAGCTCAAGAGTATCTGTCACAGATAAAACTTCATACATCTAAGTACAAAACACAGCAAGAACCAAGTCAGCAAATCCACAGTGCTTATGAATTATGTGTCTCATTATAAAAATGCACACATATGTTGGAATGCCAGACATCATAGACTCATCAATCGTGTGGCAATTGCCTTACCTCTGTTGCATGTGCAATTATTCCATTTGTGTCAAATGGTTTTAAATCAGTCGCCAACTCACCTTGGTGCCTGTAGCATTACCATCTGAAATATTGGAAAATGAAATGGTGTCCTGGATGCATGCCTGAAAGATGGAATAATCTGTCTGCTGGAAAACTTCAAGAGATGCAACAGAGTAATAGCTGTTTGCTCATATTGTTCTTAATTTATACAATTTTAAAAAATTACAAGTTTGCTGCAAAGACAATATGTTTGTTTTTCCAAAGAGGGGTTTTGATCAGTCATCAGTCCCAGTAATTTCACTATTTCGTAGTCACTTTTGATGATCAACAGTTCCTATACAACATGTTACGTTTTTGATAGGCTAAAGCAGAAATGTGCAACTGAACTCGGGCTCGTTTACTACCTATTTTTCACGTGGCTCATCTGTAAAGGGGGTTGGTAGTAAACGGTTGCATTTGCACCCCTATTATTGAGTCTGATATTGGCTGGCTTTTGAAGAGCAGTGAATTGAACTATACACGTTCAGATTGAAACTTATTTATTCAAAAGAAACACTTTAATGTTGTGGCCATGCATTTGTAAGTTCACAAATAATAATCGGTGCAATTCATACACTGGCTGTCTCACACCCACACACTTTCACTTTGTTCCTTCGCATACCCTGGCGTCCATGCTCGCACTCGCGGCACTTTGCTGCTCCCAACTCGCCACCACAATGGCCAACGACCAAAGACCCCGATTTTCCCGCTCATATCCACAGTCCTGAGTCGGGTCACATGACACCACAGTAGTCAAAATAATTGCTAAACATGGCCACAATTCGTTTACAATATTTTATAATATATAAATACTTAAATCTAAATACATTATATAATTTTACAAATTATCACCACACTCGTATAATTCGTTGCAATTAAAAGAAAACCAAAACACTATGCAACAGAACTACAACGCCCATCAAAACACACAACAAGTATTTTCCGGTCTATTTTGCCCAGCATATTATCTCTGCTGCTGTGCTTTAAAATTTAAATTACTTGAAAGAGTTCCATATTATCCCCTGTTACCTTACATACCTCCACTTCATGGAGACATTACCTTAGTAGTGGCAACATGAAGTAGCACCAAATGGAGTGAACCCATATTACTTTATATATTAAACATTTTAATTAGAACTATAATGGCACCAAAACATGTAGAACAGTGTTATAGTGGTGAGTTAATCAGTGTAAGTACTGTGATCAGAAAACATACATACATAATCCAACAATGTATCCAACTCAAATATACAATTAGATAGTCTCCTACTGAGTCTGATTGGGCAGGCAAAATAAATGCCCATGTTAGTCCATACATAGGTTGCACACTCACTGCACATTAACACTTCCACTTTTTATACAGTTGTTTCTGTAAGTTGAACGAAGTTGTTGTAAGCAGATCCTTGTGTTCACAGGTTTATGCATTGGAATACAGTCTTTCCAAACTTGTCAGCCAGCAGCACTGTGCTTCCTCTCGTTAGCCAAGCCATCCTATCAAAATTTAACCAAAACCTCATGAATATTGCCAAGACATTGTCACGAACCGGCTCTACTGTGCAGGAAAAGTTAACTCCATAAGGACACCGTTATGGTGTGGCTAATGGCTGTAAAGTAATTTAGTAGAGCTGGCCATGATGTCTCCTTTGTCGATGCTGCTGTGTCTGCGTTGTCCTTGTGGCTTCTTGTTGTCTAGGCGATGATTCCTTGGCTGCTTTGGGTCCAAGAAAAAGGTGCGGGTTTTTTAATTATTACTGGACTATCGAAAAATGACGCAGTATTCCACGGTTTCTTTGTATCAAACACATTTATTGCAAGAACTATATGCACAACTACACTCAACCGCGGTCAACACACAAGTGGCCGAAAGCCCGTAGTAGACCAAAGATCACGGTCATAAGCTACAAAGAACATACAATTCCAATATCGATTGTTGATCGCAACACCTAACTTAGTATTATCTTAAGCAAAAGCTTTTATAACACGACTTTAGTGAATAATAAAATAAAGTGACGTCTATTAGTGTATCATAAAATAAAATGATGTCTATTCGTCAGTTCCATTACAATAGCCCCTCAAGAATTTTGTAAGTATGAACATGCGAACAAAATTCTGACAACAGAATAATGGAACTGCCAAGAATATGTTTTTAAATAAATTAAAATTTTTAATAGGACTGTTTCCTTTGAGTTATGCTAACACTGAAATTGTTATACTTAGTAAAGGAAAACATACAATTTTTTAACCTTAGGGTAAATGAAATACGAAAGAAGATTCACAATTTTCACTTAGAAGAGTCCATAATGTTTTAGCACTTCACATGAGACCATTGAAAAACTGTAACTTTTAACTGCAGGCTCGTTTTATTTTCTTTAAGTGCCCACTTTTCACACTACTCACAGTCTGTCCCACATTGACCATCTGCACATAGGTGACGTCCGTTAAAAGGTCTGATTCCTGCTTGTCCTGCAGTGCGTCTGTTTTCAAAGCTTAGCTGTTTGTATTGCTTTGTTGTCTATAATGCCATGTTATCTAAAAATCACATACAGAGATTACCTTTTGGTTACATAATGTTTATATGTAAGTACATGGTTAGGATACATAGTTAACCTTCTGGTAATGTTTATCTAGTGGGAGAAGTTTACAGTATCTGTCTGAGTAATACTACACAGATATGAGCTGGTCAAAAAAGATTCTTTAAATACTAATAAATTCTATAAACATGTAATACAAATGCATTAACATATTGGGTGTAAAATATCTAATCACAGAGACATTACTCCAAGGATAAAAAAGTTCAATTGTTTGTTCCGAGGGTTCATATTCACAGTAAAAGCGCAAAGGTAGAATCATGGATGAAAGTTTTGGAATGGTATGTATATATCAAAATTAAAAAATATTACTGCCTTTGCATTTGCAGTGGTTGAGAGAGAAATATACAGTAATTCATATGGTTTACTGAAAATGATTATCTCCTTGTAGAGTTGGACATTTCAAGCACTTAAGTGTGTAGTAATTAGGACTCTGCCTTTAAGAGTAACAAATTTAAAAAACTGAATTGTTGCAAGACAGATTTAGTGCAGATTAGTGGCTTGCATTTTAAATGACATCTCAACAAGTGTGGTGTGAGAGTTACACAAACTAAAAGTACACAAATTATTAAACTTCAATCAAATTGCATAAACATACAGAAATATCAAAAACTAACATGGCTAGCATATTACACAGAAAATTCATTGCAAACACTTCATACAGTGAATACATATTAGACAAATAATAAACATTTTCAAGGGCAAAAAACTGTGTCAAACTCAGACAATTTTTTTATATACAAAATTTCTAGTAAAAAACTTTTGTTTGCTTCACCTTTTAACTTTCTCAGACTAGTCTTATCCCTTTTGTTTATACAATTTCAACGAAACAATATTCCTCAGCCCGAGAACTTTCCTGGATTTAGGATACACCAACCGGTATGCATTTGGGTGTGGATGTTCTACAATCTCGAATGGACCCATGTATATATCAAAGAATTTCTTTATTTCAGGAGTTAGAATTTTTGATTTCTCATGTGATTTTACTAAAACATAATCTCCTACTTTAAACTTGGATGCTTTGATCTTACCATCATGTTGTCTTTTTCTAATTTCCCCCTGTTTTATCATTGTTTCTTTGACTATGGCCTCACGTTCATGCATAGTCATCATTGTGCATGGTGGAAATTCTACGAGTTCAGTGATAATGTTGTCTGGTTTTAGATGAAACATAATTTCATAAGGTGAAAAACCTGTGGAAGTGTGCTGCAAGCTGTTCATAACATCTTCAAAGTCTCGTACATGGTCGTACCATGTAGGATGTTTATGACTGCAATATGTACGACATAAGCGACCAATCTCGCGCATATACCTCTCAGCTGGGTTTGACAATGGATTATATACAAATATTTGAACATGTTTGATTCCCGATTTATCAACAAAGGCTTTCCAAACTTTTGACAAAAACTGAGAACCATTATCTGACAAGATTGCTTTTGGTTTCCCAACATTTAAGAAATAGTGTTTTTCAGCCTTTGTAACTATCTCTTTCCCTGTGGCTTTTCTGACAGGATACAACTTGATCAGTTTAGAAAATACATCCACCATGACAAAAATGTAGCAGTGGCCACTCCTACTCCTTGGAAGTGGACCATAGAAATCAACAGCGACTAAGTCTAGAGGTTGTGCAGGAATAATGTTATGCATTTCACCTTGACATTTTCTGTTACTTACTTTGACTCGTTGGCACTTATCACAAGTTGACAATTCTTTTCTGACTTTCTTGGCCATATTGTAGAAGTATATGTTTTCTTGTAATTTCTGCATACACTTCTGTATGCCACAATGACCATAGCTCTCATGAGTATATCTAATTAACCTCTCAGCTTCCCCCTCAGGCCAGCATAGTTTCCAGTTATCAGAGTCTTCGTCAGTTCTCCTAAACAGGGTACCTATAAACACCTTATAGTACTTATCTAATTTTTCATAGTTCTTTTTCCCTAAACAGCTCTTTACTAATTTCCAATTTGCATCACGGCTCTGGTTCCTCCTGATTTTATCACACAATGATCTAACAACTTTTTCATCTGTGACCCCTTTAATATACCTCATTTTAAACTGTTTTTCTTCATTCTGATCAAAAATTTCTGTTTCCCCTCCTGCTGGTAGCCTTGATAGAGCATCCGCAACTATGTTGTCACTGCCTTTGATATACTTAATTTCAAAGTTGAATTGTTGTAAATACAATGCCCATCTTGTAAGCCTATCATGATAGAGCTTGCATTCCTGTATATAGCTTAAGGCTTTATGATCAGAGTACACTATTACCTTATGTCCAAGTAAATAGGTCCTGAATTTTGAAAATGACCACTGTATGGCTAATAGCTCTTTTTCTGTTACTGTATAGTTCTTTTCACGCTTTAGTAACATTCTGCTTGCAAATGCAATTGTAGCATGAACTGTCTCCCCATTGACTTCTTTTACTTGAAATAATTCAGCACCTAACCCATAATCACTGCTGTCAGTATGTAAACAGAAAGGCAAATTGAAATCTGGTCTATGTAACAGGTTCTGGTTATTCAGTTCCTTTTTTATTATGTCGAAAGCCTCTTGACAATCTTTACTCCATATCCAAACAGTGTCCTTCTTTAACAAGTTACTGAGACAGGGTGTGTTTAAGCTTTGTTTACTTACAAATTTTCTGTAGAAGCCACATAGCCCATAAAATGATTTCAGTTGTTTTCTGTTACGGGGTATAGGAAACTCTGCAATAGCTTTAATTTTGTCTGGATCAGCCAAAATTCCCTTTTCTGATATGACATGTCCCAAAAATTTTAACTCAGGTACTGCAAATTTGCACTTTTCTAGTTTTAGTGTCATTCCCCCTCTTCTAAGTTTCTCACATGCCTGTCTTAAAAGTCCAACATGCTCATTCCAATCTTGTCCAGTTACTAAAATGTCATCTACATAAATCAATAATTTGGATACAAGTTCCTGCCCAAGCACATGGTCTAAAGCTCTAATGAATTCTGCTACTGATGAGTTCAAGCCAAATGGGACTACACAATACTGATAGCAACGGCCATTGTAAAGAAAAGCAGTGTATTTCCTAGATTTGGGTGCCAGTGGTACTTGGTGAAAGCCTGAGGTTAAGTCTAGACTTGACATTAATTTTATGTCCTTGAACTTGTGCAACAGCTCATCAATGTTTTCAGGGTGGTCTGTTTCTCTGTATAAGATCTTGTTTAAAGGCCTTGAGTCAAGAACTATTCTCACTCCCCCATCCCTTTTTGACACAACTACCAGTGGGTTATTATAAGCACTGATACTCCTTTCAATAATGCCACACACTTCCATCTTATGTAATTCTTTCTCAACTGCTGTACGTTTTGCTATGGGCACACCATATGGTTTTATGAAAAATGGGTCATGTGGTCTTACTAGCAAAGTACATTCGTAACCCCTAACTTTCCCTGGAATATTGCTAAAGACATCACTGTATTCCCATAACAAAGACTCTAGTTCCTGTTTTTGCTCATCATTTAGACCGCTAGCTTCTGAAATCTTAGTGTTTACCAGAGTGTTGAAATCTACTTCACTTAAATCTAGCTCCGTTATGTGTTTGTCAACATATCTTTTCTCCTTTACAAGATTTATAGTGTTAAATTTATCATTACACAAATCTGTATTTGATCTGACAAATTTGGTGGAGATACACCCCCCATTTGGTGTTGTTATGATAAGTTTTTGTCCTCCCCAGTCAAATCTTGCATCTACACTCCGAATCCATGACATCCCGAGAAAACAGTCCTCACCGAGGCCTGGTATAATTAGGCATCCATGTGTAAATGTGACTCCCTCAATTGTAAAAGATAACAAAGTTTGTCTTTTCACAGTTTTACTATGTTTTCCTGTAGCCCCTCTTATTTTCACCCCAATGACTGGTATTTCAATGTAATCTTTCTCGCACTTCAGCATTTTGCTTAGAATTTCAGATATTCCTGACACCTGACTCCCTGTGTCTATAAGGCACTTGCCTTCCCAGGTACCAACTTCTGCTCTAATGAACGGACTACCTATGTCACCACCTTTTTCAGGCTGAACGTATTCATACAATAAATCATTTTGAATTTCACTGAAACAATGACTTTCTGACTTACAAGTACCTATATTACTGTCACCTTTATTATCTACGGTCATAACATTAACACACACATCATTAGCACTGTCTCTTGCATTTATAATTTCCTCAATCCAAATATTTTCACCCATATAACATTGTTCACCACTAAGGTATTTATCCTTCAGTTGCTCAACAATAATATGTTTAGTGTTTTTCCACCAATCAGGATATAAAATTTGAGACATATTAAGAATCATTTTTCTAAAATTGCTATCATTTTTAATTGCATCACTATTTAGCCACATATTATAAAGAAATAATTCACCTTTGTTCATTGTACGTGGTAGCCTACTTGCACAGTCAGTTTCACTGTTCAGGGAATCTTTATCAACTGCCCAGGTTCCTTCATAAGATGTTGGATTACAGAGCCTATTGGTTGTGACACTGGCATTAACACCACTTAAACTGTTAATAACACTTTTGGGTACATCTACAACATGCATATCAGTATCTCCCACAACACCTAATGCCTCCATTTCCTCTTTCAAGCAAACAAAATATTTTTCACCATCATCATGTATCATTAAATCTTCATTTCCCCACATACTACAATCATCAACCTCTCTCTCCCGAAAACTTAAAACGTTGCTTTCACACCCAGGTGTTTTTAATTCTTTGCCCGTTAAATCAGTGTCGACAATTTGCTCACTTGGTTCCCTCATCAGTGCATCAATTCCTAGATTATTTAAATCGTTAATCTGCAGGTCCTCTGACAAACTACAAGCTTCTGCCCATTCATAAAATTCAACTAAGTTAAATATCTTCTCTGGCTCTTTATTACAATCAATGTGTTCATTCTTAACAGGTACTGTGTTTAGAGGGTAGTACACATTCCTAAGATAACTACTCATTACTTGAGACGTATCTCTTGGTGCAATGTAGTCACTGTTATTGGTCCTTCTATTATCTATGCTTTTCGCCCCTACCTTGTGGACCGACAATGGAGCGTACACTAGTTTTTTGCTTCAGGACTTCCCATAGCATTTTGACCCCTGGTGTCACTATGTTCACGCCAATTCCTGTTTTCAGAATCCCTGTAATTACTTCTGTTCCAATTGTTCCCAGATTGTCCTCTCGAATGGAAATTATAGTTTTCCCTTGCATGGAAATTGTTATTAATATTGTGACTATTTTGTTCCCTATGATGAACACTATCGTTGTTGGGCCTACTGTTTTCCCTCCTGTTAAAATTAGTGTTTCCCCAACTATGATCACCACCTCTTTGTGCGTGATTGAAATAGTTTTTTGGTTTCCCCACTTTGTCTATAATCCTGTCAAGCTTGTCCACATAGTTAAGAAATTGTTCAATGTTGTCATCTGGTCCATACACTAGGTCCCATTGCACATCTGTTGGCAACCTTCTCTTCAAAGCATCTATCTGTGTGAGCTCATCGAAGGGTTTACTCAAATGTACAAGTTTCTTCAGTTGATTCTTACAAAACTGTTTCATAGTCCCCTGTGTTTCTCTATAATTTGGCCCATTTAGGAACTCGCTCTTTAACCTGGCTTGTTCAGTTTCAGACCAGAACCGTTTTAAGAACTCAATTTCAAATTCTGCAAAAGACATGTCCATAGAAAAATTTTGATTGGCCCATGACAAAGATTCTCCCTCCAAAAATTTTTTAACAAACTTAATTTTGAAACTTTCACTCATTTTGGGCAAAAAGTTGTCTCTACAACTCTGCAGAAAGTCAACAGGATGCAAACTACACTCATTAGAAAAGTTTTTAACTGGAATATTGGATAATAAGGTACATGTGTTCATAGAAAAATTTTTGTTAGCTACATCATTGCAAAATATTTCAAACTTTTGGTTTAGCTCTGATACTGTACTTTTTAATTCACTAACATCTGTCTTAGTTTCAATCTCGTGGAGTTTTACTGTGTTACTGACTGTTTCCACTTTATCATTCACAACATTTAGTTTAGAGTCTACTCTACTTTCAAGATCTACTGCCATAGATTTTATATTTACACAAACTGTATCTATTTGATTATTAACATTAACAAAACATTTTGCATTTTCCTCTCTGTCTGTGACCAGTTCATTTTTTACAGACTGAATTTTGTTACTCAGACTAGAATTTACTTCTCCCACTTTAGATTCTACCACTAAAACCTTTGTTTCTGCCTTGGTAAGTTTCTTGTCTATCTTTAAAATATCGTTGCGAAGTTTATTACCCCAAACTAAGACATTATCAAATTTTTTGTTCATAGTTCCCTCTAGACGCGACACTTTCTGATTTATAACCCGAAAATTGTCCGCGACCGACTGAATCATGCTTCGCAATTGTTCTTCATTAGCTTGTAAGTGGGCTGCAACAGTCTGATTCATGCTTTGCAATTGTTCTTCATTAGCTTGTAAGCGGGCTGCAACAGTCTGATTCATGCTTTGCAATTGTTCTTCATTAGCTTGTAAGCGGGCTGCAACAGTCTGATTAAAAACTAACGATTGATTCATCATTTGTAACAGTAATTTAATGTCCGACGTCTCACGTTATGAGGAATTAAGGCTCTGATCCGTTTCATTGACTGACTCGTCTTCCGTTTTTATCGGTATGTCTACGTTCCCAAAGACTAACAAATTTTCACACTCCTGTTCAGATTCCGCACCACTTTTCTCTTTCGCAATGGTCATCTTCGTGAAATTTCACACACATAAAATAATAAAAGGAAGAAAAAAAACAGCACTAAACAAATGTACTTATCTTTTCAGTCTTGGTCCTCACGCGTGTGGTCAGTCCACTTTACTGCTTCATACCACGTGGTCATTAGACTTCTGCACAACAGATTTCGTCAATCCAGTACATATAAATGTCTAGATCCCGGCAACGAGCCCCCAGTTGTCACGAACCGTCTCTACTGTGCAGGAAAAGTTAACTCCATAAGGACACCGTTACGGTGTGGCTAATGGCTGTAAAGTAATTTAGTAGAGCTGGCCATGATGTCTCCTTTGTTGATGCTGCTGTGTCTGCGTTGTCCTTGTGGCTTCTTGTTGTCTAGGCGATGATTCCTTGGCTGCTTTGGGTCCAAGAAAAAGGTGCGGGTTTTTTAATTATTACTGGACTATCGAAAAATGACGCAGTATTCCACGGTTTCTTTGTATCAAACACATTTATTGCAAGAACTATATGCACAACTACACTCAACCGCGGCCAACACACAAGTGGCCGAAAGCCCGTAGTAGACCAAAGATCACGGTCATAAGCTACAAAGAACATACAATTCCAATATCGATTGTTGATCGCAACACCTAACTTAGTATTATCTTAAGCAAAAGCTTTTATAACACGACTTTAGTGAATAATAAAATAAAGTGACGTCTATTAGTGTATCATAAAATAAAATGACGTCTATTCGTCAGTTCCATTACAACATGCAGACCCACACTTCCCAGGAATCAGGCTATCCAAATCCTCCCCAGAACATCCTGTTTTCACTGATCAGTTCTTATTGAGGTTTGTAAAAATGACGAACATGCACAAAAATCAAACACAAACATGGCATAGTTAAATATATTCTATTTCACCCTTCAAATGTTCCCAGATCAGGAGCTCCGACACTTCTACCCCCCGCACCAAGAGAATTTATTCCCAGATGCAGATTCTTATTTTTTCTTTTTAAGCATCCATACAGCTATATCACTGTACATACATACAGTCATTTTTTTTTTAATTCCTATATAAATTTTCACATAATATTTGGCAATATCTTGAAACCCATTCTTTTATGACATTTCCATGGCTACCTAGATTCAATCATAAATGGCAAACAAACTCACCAAGGTCATAAACTTTTACTAGCATTCACTTAGCCATTAGTGTTCTTTCCCTCACTTTCCTCATGAACATCTTATAATAAGCAAGTTAATTATTTCCCATATGCCTCTACAATTTGCATATTTAGTGATTGCCCTACACGACTGTCCCAGCAACAATCCTACCCCCACGCACCAGTGTGCCACAGATACATTAGAAATTTTAATAAAATCTCAACTATTTTTCTTTAACAAACTATTTGCAGATTCCTCCCTCCTATATTCTCCACACATTTATACAGAAGTAAACTATATGTACAGCAGGTTTCAGTTCCCGTATGACTCAACAAGGCTTCTATCCTTTGTAAATGAGTAATTGTCTCACCTCCTTTTAATTCCCCTTTAAATTTTATTCTTCGTCTATTTCCACCAGCATCAAATTCTACCACTCTGTCCTTTAAAAAAATGCTAGTCATACTTGTACAAGAAGTCCATATCCAAAATTACATTCAATGCCAAACCCTTCACCACAAAGCAACTAATATCAAAACAATACTCATTACTATTAAATTCCAGTAATACTTCCCTGCTGATGGGCTTGCTACATGTCCTAGTTGCTGTCTTAATTTTGACTCCTGTAACTGGTAATTCTATTAATCCTAAACCTTTAATTTGCTGCCAGAAAGATTCAGAGATTGCAGATAAACTTGAGCCAGAGTCTAATAATGCTATATCTGCAACTCCTCCCACACTGATATCAATTATTGGCTGTATCACCTCTATTTCTACTCTGTTCAGCCCTGATTCCTGTAATAAATCTCTTTCAACTTCACTCCTGCTTTCCTCTTGCATAATGCAAATATCTTTAGGTCTTTCTCCAAAACATACATCAGTATCCCCTTCAAACAGATCCTTAATAGCAAACTCAACATTCTCTTCTTCACTTAATTCTTCCAATTTTCTGGCAATTTTAAATTTTATTTTACCCCATTCTTCAGGCATCAAAGCTTTATGTAATTTTGCATAGGACACCCAATCACTCAAATCATAATAAGCCTCCTCCTTTCCTAACCATCCACAATTAACATCTTTGAGGCTTGCATCATCAGTTAAGAAAACATAGGTTTCAATTTTACCTTCTGGGCAACCTGCAGCAACATTCTCCATATCATTACACCTTTCCATATCCACACTGAAGTCATTATCACTACCACAGTTAACACCTGCACCCACAAGCACAATAACCTTATCAGTAGGTAATTTACCAGCATTTTCCACATTGTCAAATACACCACTCATATTAGCCTTTACATCACACTGAATAACCCTCTCCTCACCTTTTCCACAATTCTCCATACTATTTCCAACAGACATCTCTACCCATTCATCACACCCATTATTACTGTGAACATTGCCCCTTAATTCCTTATCCACTTCTGTTCCCCCTTTTGATGAAAGTACCTCTGTCTCTGATCTTTCAATGAATTTTGCTGCACACAAACCAATATTGTCCTCCTCTGCTTGTAATTTCTCTTCCCTTTTAAACATGTCATCAATGTAAGACTCACACTGTTCATTGCTGATATTAGCCTTGTTCCCTTTTTTCCTCTTATACCTTTTATCTGTATTTCTATAATTATTAAAACCCCCCCACAGATTTTCATTTCCTAAGACAGCATCCATATGACATATCCCAATTTCCCTATTTTCCTTGCTGACTTTATTACTCATCCCATCATGTCCTTGTCTGGCCCTGTTCACATAATTACCATCCCCCCTGCGGACCTTAAGTGAGGCATCAATTAGTTTTTTGATTGCCTACCCTGTCCATTTGCATCCGGCATTCCTACTCTCATACCTTCTCTATCACTCCTCATCTGATCAAAATTGTCTCTTCTCCCTCCAAAATTTCTGTTATACCTTTGTGGCTTGCTTCTCCAATCTCTATCCTGATTATTCTGATCACTTCTATCTTCTCTCCATCTGTTATGGTTATTACTGTATTCATAAGTAATACTGTTTCCCCTTTCATGATACCTTCCACTCTCCCTATGTTCCATGTATTTAGGTCTGTAACACAATGCCCTGTCCATATTATCCACAAAATTAAGAAATTCTTCCACTGAATCTGTTGCACTGTGAATCAAATCCCATTGCAAATGCTCTGGTAATCTTCTCTTTAGTGTAGATATTTCTGTCAATACACCCAGTGGCCTATCTAGATGATTTAATGTATTCAGTTCTCTAACACAGAACTCTCTCATACTTTCCTTTCCTCTCTTGTAACTGGATCCATTCAAAAAATCGTTTTGCAATCTTAATTGTTTTGCTTGGCCCCAGTATTTGTTCAAGAACAGGTTTTCGAAGGTTCTAAAATCACAAAATTTATCATCATTTTGATTTGCCCATGTTTGAGCTCCCCCTTCCAACTGCCTCTTAACATATTTAATTTTTGCCTGCTCACTCATCCCTGTCACAAAGTTATCCTTACACACAGCTAGAAAGTCAACTGCATGGTATTTATTCTCCCCATTAAAAGGTTTTGACTGAAATCTATGCCCCAGAGGATATCCCAACAATAAATTTCCATTCCCTGCTGCCACAGTATTAACTGTTTCCCTCAAGACATTTATTTCCCCTTCTAATTCCTTCTTATTGTCAGTAATTCCCTTATGGCAATCCAGCACTCCTGTCTTAATGGATTCAATGTCTGCCTCTGTTTGTCTTTGAAATAATGTGCATTTCTGTTCCTGTACCTGAATCTGCCCCACAAGATTACTTTGCACAGTGTCCACCTTGGCTACTAGGCCTCTTTCAACCTCATCAACTCTCTCGATAATTCCCTCAACAATTTTAACTGTGTTTTCAACTTTATCTGTAATTTGAGTGAATTTGAGATCTAGCTGATCAAATTTTTCACTCACTGTCTTTATTTTATCACTAAGCCTTAATTCCTTATCCCCTATTTTCGAATCCATTTCTTCAACTATTGCAGTTTTTATATTCCCTATTTTCGAGTCTATTTCTCCTAATTTACTAGTAAGTTTTACAAAAAATGTGCTGAGGTCACTTCCTGGTATCCAGCCTATTTCTTTTGGCATGCTAGGGCTACTACAGGTACTCCTAACATCCAATGATTCGCCTTCACTTTGAGATTCACGCGTCTCATCGGCCATGGTTAATGAAAGGACACAATTTTGCAATGTAGCTGCTGGCTGTACTTATCTTTTATATCCTCGTGTGACGCGACGTCTGCAGTGAGCTCCGCAGCACAGCTATGCAATGAATCGTAATCGGCGGCGTGGACACACAGCAAACTCAACCAGGAGCGAGAACACGTTGCGTAGGCCCCTGGCAGCATGTAATCGTGTTGGTCGGTGGCACGGACGACGGCGTTGATCGTCGGCAGCACGTGGATACAGCTTCGACTGCTTTACCCGTAGTAACACATGGACGTGGCACGGACGACGGTTTCTTCTCGCGGCAGCACGTATTGTGGCACGGACGACTGTTTTACCCACGGCAACACGTGGACACGGCAAGCACGGCGGTTTTACCCGCGGCAACACGTGGACACGGCAAGCACAGCGGTTTTATCCGCGGCAACACGTGGTCGACTCATCAGACTGTGTAACTGACTGCTTCACAATCGTGGTGGCCTTATATCGGCGTAACCACGGGGCAGCGAGTATCTTGTCCAGCACAAACACTCCGGTACTGCTAATGCACCGATTTAGCTCAGAGCCCCCACACTGACTGTTCAAAAGCCTAACATCAGACGGACATTCGATTCCGAAATACTATGGAATATGGAAGAAAGTCCTATCCCAGACGAGCCCCCAATTGCAACTGAACTCGGGCTCGTTTACTACCTATTTTTCACGTGGCTCATCTGTAAAGGGGGTTGGTAGTAAACGGTTGCATTTGCGCCCCTATTATTGAGTCTGATATTGGCTGGCTTTTGAAGAGCAGTGAATTGAACTATACACGTTCAGATTGAAACTTATTTATTCAAAAGAAACACTTTAACGTTGTGGCCATGCATTTGTAAGTTCACAAATAATAATCGGTGCAATTCGTACACTGTTTGTCTCACACCCACACACTTTCACTTTGTTCCTTCGCATACCCTGGTGTCCATGCTTGCACTCGCGGCACTTTGCCACTCCCAAATCGCCACCACAACGGCCAACGACCAAAGACCCCGATTTTCCCGCTCATATCCACAGTCCTGAGTCGGGTCACATGACACCACAGTAGTCAAAATAATCGCTAAACATGGCCACAATTCGTTTACAATATTTTATAATATATAAATACTTAAATCTAAATACATTATATAATTTTACAAATTATCACCATACTCGTATAATTCGTTGCAATTAAAAGAAAACCAAAACACTATGCAACAGAACTACAACGCCCATCAAAACACACAACAAGTATTTTCCGGTCTATTTTGCCCAGCATATTATCTCTGCTGCTGTGCTTTAAAATTTAAATTACTTGAAAGAGTTCCATATTATTCCCTGTTACCTTACAAATGGTTGGCCTACCACCAACGACTAGTCCCTTGCATTATTTCCTTGTTGTTCTCTGGGATATCTTACAAATTACTTCTTGTTGTTATCAGTGTTACATCATCATTAGCATAAAGTATACTACTGTATGTTATACAAGGGTAAATCAGTTATTAGCCTCAAAGTAGTTATAAAATTTTATTATAATCAAATAGGAAACTTCCAAGAACATCATTTTTCAACATATTCTCCTTGTGTTTCAACAAACTTGATCCATCATTGTACAAGCTTCCTGATGTCCTCCCTCATAAAAAAAGGTTCTCGGCTGAGCTGCAAGCCAGGAATGCACCACTTCTTTCACTGATTTATCCAAGGCAAATTGATGGCCACTTAATGCCTGTTTGAGTGGACCAAACAAGTGATAGTCAGAAGGGGCAACACTGGGACAATATGGAGGATGATCCAGTGCTTCAAATTTGAGTTTCTGGAGCGTTTCAGCAGTGTGAGCAGCTGTATGCAGAGTTTCATTGTCGTGCAACAACACAACACCTTTTGACAGCAATCCTTGGTTTTTGCTTCAAATTGCAGGCTTCAGCCTGGCTTACTGTAATGTACACCGTTTATTGTTGTGCCCCTTTCCCCATAATGTTCCAGTACTGGACTTTGTGCATCCCAAAAAACCGTAAGCATCAGTTTTCCTGTGGACGGTTGGGTCCTGAACTTTTTCTTGGTTGGCAAACTTGGATGTTTCCATTCCATACTCTGCCATTACTGTCTGGCTCATAATGATGAATCCATGTTTCGTCACCAGTAATGGTCCTGTCTACGAAGTTGTCCCATTCATTACCATAATGATCCAAATGTTTTATTGCAGATGTCCAAGTGCGTTTGTTTATGCAACTGTGTGAGTTGTTTTGGTACCCATCTTGCACAAACTTCACAAAACCCAAGTCTGTTGAGGAATATTTTGTAGGCAGAACCATGACTAATTTGCAGACGATGTGCCATTTTGTCAATAGTTAATCATCTGTCTAAGAGAATCATTTCACATGAACCCTCAATGGTTTCTTCATTTGTGGCGGTGAATGGTCGTCCGGCTCCTTCATCATGCGTAACACTTGTGTGACCATTTCAGAATTTTTCAATCCATTTGAAGACACTCCGTTGTGGCAAAACACGGTTCCCGTACTGTACCGAAAGTCTTCGATGAATTTCGGCCCCTGATACACCTTATGACCATAAAAAATGGATCACTGAAAGTTGCTCTTCTTTGGTGCAAATAAACAGCAGAGCAGCCACGGTTAACAGCAAGGCAGTGATAACAAAACTAACCTAGCAGCCTGAAAATTGCAAAGATATAACAACAAATAAACAAAGCATGCGTCATCAACATAAAATGACAGTACTACCAAAATACAAAAAAATTTAACTTAATTGTGGATAATAATTGACTTACCCTCATACAATTCAAAAAGTCATTAACATGCTCAATAAATGGGAAAGGTCCAAGAACAGACTTTGAGGAACGTTTCTTTACATACTGCTTAATTTTGATTTCCGCCTATTTTGGTGTAGTAGATGCAGTCAGTTGCTAGATAAAACTCAATAATTTGAATGATTTATCTTAAATGTCATAAAAGGCTAATTTCCTAATTGTTGTACCATGTGGCACAGACTCAAAAGCTTTGCTTAACTCTATCATATCCTTCATAAATGTTATTTATCAAGATTTAAGTAGCTTTTACTGCTGATACATGAGACTTAAAACCATTCATGAATGCCATTTATCAAGATTTCAGTTGCTTTTATTGCTGAGACTTAAAACCAAACTGTTGTTTATCTAAGCTTCTGTTACTTTTGAAATAGCAACATATTGGTAGTAAAATAATGTAAGGGAAAGTTCTGGTTGAGAATAACGAATTACTCACGAATAAAGGAGGTGACTCACCTAAAGGCAGAAGCACTACATGCACAAAAGGTTACAGAACTTTACTTCGCAAGCTTTTGGAACTGAATTCCTTTCTCAAGCTGTAGGAGAAACAAGCACGCACACACACACACACACACACACACACACACACACACACACAAATTTGAGTGGAATGAGCACAATACAGGGAGACAGGCATGTGTATGTGTGCGTGTGTGTGTGTGTGTGTGACTTGTACAGCCTGAGAAAGGAATCCCATTCCAAAAGCCAGCAAAGTAAACCTCTGTACCTTTTGTGTGTGTATCTGACAAAAACACAGCACTTCTGCCTTTAGGTGAGTTGTCTCCTTTAATCCTAAATAATTCAGTATACTGATAGTATTTATTTGTGTATACAGTTTCCTGTTGATCTGGATATGAGTAGTACAGTGACAATAGGACCATAATTACTTAGAATTTTATGAGAACTAAGTCCACAAATTTAGTGTAATAATTGTGTGAAGTCATTCCACATGTGGCTGTTAAAAAGGCTTATTGTGATTTTAATTCTGATGTTTAATCAAGCACTGTAGGATATTAAAACCCCCTCTATAACATTAAGTTGTGACATGCTGGAACATAGTTCCCAGAATCTGAAAACAAGTATGTGTGGAGGTATAAGTTCACCTGCTGTTCCACACTTCATATGAGCACAAAGTCATGTAGCTCTAGAACAGTAACAGCAATCATCTAGCTCAAAAGAAAAAAAATTATATCCATAATACACACTAAAATGAAACTGTTAGCTAGCCATTGTGGTAGATGGATTACCATATCCAACCACAAAATTGGCTAGATGGTCATTTCTTCTTGGTGTATATTGTGGATGTAGTGTTTAGTTTTATGCTAGCTGATTGCTGTCATTGTGCTAGATGGATTGTTCATGCTCGCATGGTGTGTGGAAGATTGGGTAAACTTAATACTTCCACATACATATTTGGTAGCAAGACTGCTGTGAATTATGTTCCAGCATGTCACAAGTTAATGTTGTAGAGGGAGGTTTAGCATCCCACAATACTTGGCAATAACTAAATACCAAAACTATTATCACAGAAGATTCTTTTAACAACCATATGCAAAATGACATCCTTCAATATTTCTTAGGAGTTCTTTTCACTATTTTCATACACCATCAGTGTAATGCTAGTCATAGCTCATTTTGGAAAGATTCTTTCATCTAGGATTTCATTTGGCAGTACATTCTGATTTCATCTACAACACACATTATAATAAAATTATTGAACCCATAACAGTCTTTTATTTTGGAATCGCTAATCAGTAGTCTGTTTATAGATTTATAAATTTCACTTTAACTGATTTGTGCCTAAGATTTCACTCTTCTTGTCTGCCCTGAATAAGCAATCATAGCATCTGCACGCAAGATGCAATTATTGACTAGTGTAGTGGGACTAGCACAATTCACAAAACATTCATTTAACATTACAGGAATGGAAATCTATTTAGAAATACCATAGACAGTATCAAAGCCACAATATGTAACATTCTTTAAACTAGGATTAAAGTAACAAAGTTATCCTATACACTCAGTTTGGGCTGACACATGGTATACATCCACTTGTCACTGTGTTGGACTGCATCATCACAGTCTCATATGTTCACCAATTTGGGAGATCAAGTAACACCACTTCCAACAAGAAAATATTTTTTAAAGTGTCACTTTGGATGATTTTAATATGGTGGCGTTATCTGCTATGCCTCAGCAACCATATCCATATCACTTTCTTAGTCATTTTGAACTGAATGTTTGAGAGAATGTATTTCTAGAGTGCTTCTCCTGTGATTTTTTTTAATACATACAAAGTATGAAATATGAGACAGTTTTATTATGAATCACAGTCAATAAATTTGTGGCACATTTGTGATGTCAAGTTAATCTGAGGACTGACATTTGGGCATCAAGCATTGGCTCAAACATATGCTTTTCCGTCTACTACTGTTCTTCTTGTTCTGGCTACTACTACCACCCACATATTCTGTGCAGATATGCCTTAATTTGTGTAGTTCAAATAAAGGAAGACTTACAGAATGTGATCTATAAGCTGATACCCCATATCAATTATTAATGATACCCATGGCAACTACTAGCTCATGGCCGACAAGACAGTACTATAATAAGAACTTTTTCATATTATGTGAGATACTGACAGTGTCATCTGGGATAAGACTGACACTTTTTTATGTTTTTGTAGAATATCTCTTGCATATTCAATTTCTATTCATGATGATTTCTATTACTGTGCATTATTTCTATACAAACACCCCTAGTGCACTGTGTGTCTTATATTTTTCAATAATTGGTAGAAAAAAAAGTAATTGAAATGAGTCTATGTTACCACATGCTGTGGAGTTACACTGACCCCTCAAATTTGTTTTATTATAAACAAGTGCAAAATGGTCCTGAGACAAGTGTTGGTGTAGTGCAGTATGAGTATGACCCCTGTAAAGAGATCTCAATGACCCCCTTTAAAACTCTATGACTTTTAAAATGTTGATAAGCTAGACATCAGTGAAACACACATTTCTATGATTATAATTATCAATCTTTTATTTAAGCAAACTACAATTTATTGACAAAAAAATTAAATTTTTTTACTAAAATGCTCTGTGGAAATTTATACAGAATTCTATAACCATCAGCTTGTAGCTCTGCCGAAGGCACCTTGCCAGTCACATAACAGAATGGGGCAGAGAATATATCATTTTATTCTGGAACAAATTTAGCTTTCATTGAATCAGTGGAGTGAAATCCCATTACTTCAACTACCTTTTCTTTTGTTGCAACTTTTGGATAATAAAAAACATAGTGAAATGTTTGCTTCCCTGTTTTACCCCCAATTACTTTGACCATGACATAGTCATCTGGAAAAAGATCTTGCCACTCGTACTTAGTGAGCATCAAATCTTCGTCAACGGGATCATCTGAAGGATCAAAATCATTTCATCAGTTTCCAGAGTCTCTGGCAATTTCATTACATCAGGCTCATCTTCTGACAAAGAATTATCAAAATTTTGGAAGAGATTTTTCTTGGCCTTTGAGAGTTCTTCTTTAGCTGCGAATGATTTGGAACAACTAGACTGATGATTGTTTGTATCACTTGTGCCTGCAGACAATTTGAATTTTTTATATAGTGCAGACACATTGTCATTTGATGACTTTTTGAATGATTTTGGGCTAATGTTCAATGCATGAACAGCTAAGACATCTTTACCAGGGCTCATGTCAATTTTCTTTCATTTTGTGTTTGAAAGGGCTATTGGTTTTTTTCACATAGAGACTTTAAACAAAAAACCAGAGATTCAGCTACAGGTTCCTTTTTCTCTTCCATATCCTGTTCACCTGGGAGTTTAGTGAGTATAGATTCCTTTTAATTAACAAGATCACTTCTTTCAATGTTTCCTTATCCACATCTAGATACCATCTTGCACCTGAAGACCTTTGATAAGTTTTAGGCATTGCAGATCAGCTCAGTTTTTAATTTAGTTATGGCTATACTTCATCTATTCAAGCTGACAGCTTATTCTTTCACTTCACTGTCTAATTAAAGTTGTAGCTTATTGTGACCATTCTTTACAGTTAAAACAAAACATGAATCTCAATCTAAAACTTCTGCAATAAACAGAACACTTGTAACAACAAAGACTGTCCAGGATTAACTATGAATTTACATTCATTGTTGCCGCAGTCTTAATTTGTAAACAATGATTATAAACTACACTTTTATTCTACACCATTTTTCAGCAAACACATATGGATTAATGGAAATTTAGGGGGTCACTGTTAGCCCAGAGAGGAAAAAAATAGGTCAATGTTACACTTTTTTAAAGAAATGTGAATTTTTAACTGTTCAAATTGTTTGTACTGTTAACAAGGTCAGAGAACTTCATTAAGATGTGTGAATTTGAACATACAACAACCTGATGATGATAGGATTAATCATTTCTTCTGGGCCAAGAAAGTTTTTCCGAACTGAATTTATAAGCAGATATACAGTGCTTGCTTAAAAAATTTTTTTGAACTATAATTTTTTTTAAATTCAAATCAACAAAATCCATTATATTACAAGATAATTTTTATTTTCAAATATATATATAAGTTTAGACAGAAATGGAAAGAAAATGGGTCAATGTTTCCCCCAGGAGATCAGAATCATCTTCGTTGATGGTACCACAAAGCCTCCAGTGCAAGAAAAGATGCATTATAAAGAGGAACAACTGCAGTTTGCAATTGATGCCATTTGTAAGACTGAGCAAGGTGGCACAGTGGTTACCTCACTGGGCTCAGAATCAGGACAACAGTTCGAACCTGCATTCGGCCATCCTGATTTAGGTTTTCCATAATTTCCCTAAATATTTTCAGGCAAGTGCCAGGATGGTATCTTTGAAAGAGCAATGGGAGAGTGCGGAACCTCGGTGTAATTTTCAGACTTTGGTCTCTAGTCAACTCCGTAATACAAGTTTGACATTTTTTTCTTATTCTATTTGTATATGATGTTACTCATTTTATGCACTGTAGTCATTTTCTGACATTAAAAAGATCACCCTAGAAAAGTAAGTCTTTTCCATATGTGAAAAAATGTTCCAACATACAACATGGTCACACACATGGGAGCAAATACTCTATTGTAATTTGAAAGTGTTGCAATCAAGATAATCTTGTCAGTATTTTATTTAATCATCTGTCTGTTACATTATTATTCTGCTAGACATCAATAATTTTAAGTGGAATCTATTTAATAAGAAGTTTTATCAAAAACCAGTTACGCATTAAGTGGGCCTACATTTTGAAATAGAAGCTATTGGCAACTAACACAAATTTCCATTTTCAGGACAGAGACAATTATTTAGACATTAAAGAAACTTGGTTCATTTGCAAATATCACCCGTTTCATGGTAAAATACCTTTAGTTTCAAGGTACAAGGCGGTGCATGACTGACAAAGTATGGCTTAACCCTCCGCATGTTATAGAATCAGTTTTAAAAAAACAGAGAATTTTGCTCATGATAAAATTCTTTAACTGAAGAATTAATAGTATCTTCCAAATTGCTTTAATATATTAAAGAGAGCTTAAATATGTGAAACCCATCCTTAAATAACTGTACATGACAAACTCCGTACTGAGACTGGTTTTTCATGGAGAAAGGTGATAGGAGCGACATCATTAATGACTGACATGTTTCATTGCTGACGTCATTTTTCCAAAATTAATGAGAAGGTGATGTATTTTAGAATAATATCTCACTTAAGCACAATAATATCAAATCACACTTCGGGTTTCAGAAGAGTTGCTCTACTGAGAACCCCATTTACATGTTCACCAACCAGATTTTACAAGCATTAAATACTAAAATAGCGCCGGCTCGTATTTCCCAGTGACCTATCTAGGGCATCTGACTGTGTGAATCACAACATTCTGCTATATGAATTAAATTTTTATGGGCTTGATAATGTCATACCTAACCAAAAGAATGCAGAAAATTGTACTTAGTAATTCAACCAACGTAGGCATGGCCATTATTCTGACTGGGGAGAAATCACATATGTGGTTCCCCAAGGCTCAATCATAGGTCCACTACTGTTCTTCAGATATTGAAATGATCATCTGTGTAATATATAACAACCAGAATTGGTTATTTTTTGCAGATGACAGAGGTATTATGATCAATCAAAGCATACACACAGAAACAGAAGAAATAGTAAACTATATGCTCAAAAATATCTGGTTTTCTGAGAATTTTAAAAAGACGACATATTGATTCCTGCACATTTAGGGGTATTACACCAATGATAGGTGTAACACATGGTGAGGAAATAATAACTATGGTGGAAACTTCAAAATTCTTAGGCATTCTTATATATGAGTATTTAAACTGGAAAAAGCACATTTTGGAAATCTGAAAATGAATTAGTTCAGTCAGATTTGCACTTAGATTCACTGCAAATCTTGGGGAGAGACAAAGCAGTAAGCTGAGATATTTTGCATATTTCATTCAGTACCGTCATATGGATTTATGTTCTGGGATAACACATTTTTAAGAAAAAAATTCTTCATTGCTCAAAAACATGCTGTAAGAGTAATATGTGGAGTATACCCATGATTATCTTGTAGACTTCTGTTTCATGAGTTGGACATTCTGACTACTGCTTCACAACATATGTGAAACCCAACTCAAACTTTCCTCACATGAAATAATGGAAGCTTCGAATCATAGTATTTCCTGATTTCCCAAATGCATTTGACTCAGTACCACACCTATGCTTATTGTCAAAAGTACAATCATATGAGGTATCAAGTGAAATTCGTGACTGGATTGAGGCCTTTTTGGTAGAAAGGACACAGCATGTTAACTTGGATGGAGAGTCATCATTGGATGTAGAAATAACTTCAGATGTGCACCAGAGAAGTGTGTTGGGACCCTATAATACTGACAGAAAACTCAGACTTTTTGCAGATGATGCAGTTATCATGAAGTACTGTCTGAAGGAAGCTGCTTAAATATTCAGTCAGATCTTGATAAGATTTCAGAGTGGTGCAGATATTGGTAATTTACTTTAAATGTTCAGTAATGTAAAATTTTGCACTTCACAGAACAAGAAAATGTAATGTCCTATGACTATAATATCAATGAGTCACTGCTGAAATCGGCCACCTCACACAAATACCTTGGACCAACAGGGAATATTGAACGTATAGAAAGACCAGCATGAATGGTCACAGGTTTGTTTGATCCATGAATCAGTGTTGCAGAGATACTGAAAGAAGTGAACTGGAAGACTCTTTAAGATAGACATTAGCTGTTCCGAGAATGTCTATTACCAAAGTTTCAAGAACCAGCTTTAAATGATGACTCTAGGAATATACTCCAAACTTCTATGTATCACTCACATATGGATCATGAGGATAAGATTATAATAATTACTGCATGCACAAAGGCATTCACACAATCATTCATCCCGCACTCCATATGTGAATCGAATGGGAAGAAACCCTAATAAATGGTACAATGGGATGTATCATTTGCTGTGCACCTTATGGTGGTTTTGAGAGTACAGATGCATATATTTATTTGCTCATGAAGCTTGTTGCAAATGCAGTTCAAAAGTAACAATGATGTTCATAATTACAGTACCAGAAGCAAAAATGACATGCATCACTCCACATTACGGTTGTCTTTAGCTAAGAAAGGAATGTGTAATGCTGCAACAAAAATTTTGTTAATACTTACCTGTGATATAAAACGTTTGAAAGGTAACAATGTAAAATTTGAAAACAAACTTAAAAAGCTTCTCCTTGACAACTCCTCCTACTCTGTAGAATTTCTACCAGGCTCCTATTGTAGTGTGTAAACTATGGTGGGTAGAATTACTATCTCACATATTTTACAAAGAAAAAAAAGGAAAACCTTATAAATGTTCAGCATGCAGCCATATTTAAAAATTGTGATATGTATGTAGAATGACTCATTCCAGATTATTATAATTTATGATACAAATGATATGTAGAACACGAAACTAACTAACTATTATAAGTCCAAACTAAGTTGACGCTCAGCATGGTGGCAAGTGAAAGTGACCATAAAGGCATTTTCCATTTACAGTTGCTCCTATCAGCCACTACACCTGGCATCACCTAAGTTTTTGTGTATGTTGACTAACTGGTAAAATGTTGTTTCAGGATCCCACCCAAATACTGGAGTGAGAGTGGCATATTAAATGCTGATATACTAAAGCAATAGAGTGTAGGGAACTGGTTGAGTTACTGGAACCATTTCCTTTGAATTCACATCAAATTTATTTCATATGTAATTTCCTTACAGAAAAATAATTATCATTTTCACTGATGGTACTTTTAATGGTCATGCATCACATATTACTTTACATACTAGGAAATTTTCCACAGGAATGGCATTAACAGTACTAGTATTACTTCTAATTCTAAGCTACTTATTGAACCCACTAATATTGGTGTCTTTATATGCTATAGGGTAATTGATATGACAAAACATCCCATTGGAAAGTGAATCACGTAAATCAATAAGCCTAGAAATAAATAAATTGTTCATCCTCACTACATGGAACATTAACTGGATGCATAACATCTTCAACAACACCTACTGGAATGAGGGAAATTCGTCATGTTCCATGTTGTACATTACTCATGTTGTACATTACTCGAAAATCTTATCCACAAATTAAGATCTCCCAAAACTAGCCGGGTTGGCACGAAACAACAAAAAATTGTATGAAAAAAACTTCGTTACATGTATATTATGTAAGATCTACTTCTGATGTACGTAAAGAAAGATGAATAATTTCATATTTTCTAGTCTGTAAGGTTGTCAATACAGACAACCGTGACAACTCAAAAGTAGATTAAACTGGCGCCCAACACCGAAATAATGAACAAGAAGACACATAAGTGTCAGAGTTAAACCAAAATGATGTAGAGTCCCAGTAAAATGGAACTAATCTCGCAAATGCAAATTTACGTATGATACGTTTAAATGAAAAGAAAATTAAATATTTTTCCTTGGAAAATTCACGTAATGTCAACTACTGGTAGTCTGTTTGTGTGGTACCGCTACTGAAGAAACTTGTGGCTGTTGATATCAGTATTAAGGATTGTAGGCCCACTAGCTATACTTTCTGTGACGGTACAGCATGTTTAAAATAATTTGCATCTCGTGTACAGACGTGTTCCCCTGGGTTAACAAAAACTGTAAGTAATGTAAAAAGATTATGGCTTCACAGTCTTACAAAACGTGGCATTGACCAACATTTATTATCGCAATACGAAAACACTGAAACGTCCTGCTCTGAACGAAATTCGTAGTTCGCACAAAATTTATGCCAAGTGAAGATTACGTAGTTCGCACAAAATTTATGCCAAGTGAAAATTCCACATTAACTGTAATGTTTAGTAGAGCCATTCAAACTTACGTAATCGTTGTTAAAAACACTAGCGCTGAAAAGACACATTGCAGTGATCCTTGTCATTTACCCTGATTCGGCGAATACAAAAATACGCAGCTGCACTGTATTGCGGCTTCAGGTGCTGTGTTAAAACAGCTGCGTTAGGGCAGCATTAACTCCTTACCCTTTCTTAACGACAAAAAGAACGCAATACACGTTGTCGTACTCTGTTTAACTTTGTGCGGTACATGAAACCACCATCAAACATTGGCACCACATCTAGTTGAACGACCACTGACACTTCAATTTTCCATGGGTTTCTATGACAACAGGCTAACGCGAGCCAAGGAAGCAGTCTTGGATTTATTTTCGGATATTATTAGGCTTCAGAAAGTTTTCATGTTAAATATCATGAACAAAACAAAAACAAAAAAAAAGCACTCGATATACGATTTGAGCACTATACCGTACAGAGAACAACTAGGACGGAGATCACATTATTTTTGCGGGATTACACAAGAATTTATCCTTGGGTGATTGTTACGGCATCATTTGTTGTGTCAGTTTACATATTTAGTCATACATACTAATGGATATGCATTACCATAAAAGACTTGTGAGAAAGGTCTAAAATTCACTCTTCACGACCAGTGCCGACATAAAAGAAAACGAACGGAAAACGATTAAAATATGATACCACTGCATTACAGTGAAAAGATGACTCTTCAAACGCAACCATGAGCCCTAGACGTAAGCGGATCCTGGAAGGCCAATAATACTGCACATTAATATTGTCCAATATTATCCACGTTCTTGGCTCAAAAATGGTTCAAATGGCTCTGAGCACTATGGGACTCAACTGCTGTGGTCATAAGTCCCCTAGAACTTAGAACTACTTAAACCTAACTAACCTAAGGACATCACACACATCCATGCCCGAGGCAGGATTCGAACCTGCGACTGTAGCGGTCGTGCGGTTCCAGACTGTAGCACCTTTAACCGCTCGGCCACTTCGGCCGGCTATCCACGTTCTCTCTGCACTGCTCAATAAAATTATGGCTTTAGCAATTGTGTGATCGTTGTTTTGTTGTTGTTGTTTTACAAATATTGAGTGAATAACTGTCAGTTCTCAAGGGATATAATGTTTCTTGTGTCACATGTAAGATTTAGCTCTTGAGTAGGATTACCACATCTAGTTGAGACATCGTCGGGATACTCTGTGTGGGGGGTGTAAAAATGAAATTTAAAAAAATTATTTACTGTAATTACTTTTTATTTAGAACTTGTTGCGGTAGAAATAGTTGGTACATCATATTTTTCGGAATATTTAATCTTTTTCAGAAAATCTTTCTTCTCTTTTACGTTTTTATAAAACTCCATGCAAGCCAGCTTGTAGTTAAACTGGCACTGTTGGATTGATTCCACAGTCCCTGGCAGCAGTCGATTTCTTTCATCAGTGCACTTGGTCTACATCAGCGAAAATACTCTTTTCACAGTGGCGCTGTGTGCGGGAATAAAAAACAAACACTCGTTTAATTTTAGCAATTGGCGTTTGCGTTTAGGATTTTCGGTTTCCTTAAGAAAGTAAATCCACCTTCCTTACAGAGAGTGTTTAGACTTCCGGTCTTCCGAGTCACGCTTAGTTTCTGAAAAGTTCTTCACGTATACATATTGCTGAAAACAACTGCCGCCAGAAATCAGGAAACTTTAGCGACAACCCCGGACATTTGCACAAACCCCGGCCATTTACCCCCATCTCCACACCAACGAAGAGCGCATCAATATGATCTTTGGTAGTCCTCGTCGCTGACGTGATTTTGTTCATCGTTTTTTGTTTCACCGCGGTTGTTCATACTAGCAGTGTTGTGCTGTTAGTACTTCTTAGCAGTTTGTGTAATACTGTCAAAATGAAACACAGATATGCACTCTCAATAAAGTTATCATACACAAGGTACCTAATCTTGACTGTTGTGGCCAACTGCTGTCAAAACTGATACCTAACAGATATTAAAGTACGATAAGATGTGTTGGAATGACACTGACGAAATTATGTACATATGTTTAAGAATAGGCAGCTCTAAAGCTCTCAAACACAGAAGAAGAACTCAAAGTAATCTCGTGTCTGCTATAAGCAAGCAGTCATAAGAGTTCAGAAGTAAAAATTCACCCATTACACAGGCAAATATTAATGAAGAATGTCACTGTATACCCAGCTAGCACTCAAGCTTATTTCAAGGTGGATATTGAGTTTAGGTTCAGTTGAAAATTCAAGATTGAAAAATCAACCTGTTACACAGCTTATTTCAAGGTGGATATCGAGTTTAGGTTCAGTTGAAAATTCAAGATTGAAAAATCAACCTGTTACACAGTTTACATCAAGCTGTAAACATTTAGCTTGAATTAAAATAATTTTCCCAAGCTTGAAATAAACTGTAATTTCTCTGGGAGGCTGTACAGCAGATGCGCGCGCAGCATAGCTTCCATAGACGTCCACAGGAAGCGCCACAAGCGTTTATAAGCCTTGCAGCTGCACTGACTCTGCTAGGTTTACGGCCATTTTATTTTTGTGACGTGCATTAATGATTGTTGACTGTTGTGAAGTTTGTTTTATACTGGAAAATAGTTCGGAAAGTGTGTGGCGTCCCCTGCCTTACTGCTACACCGGGTCTGAAGAAGATATATAGTGTATTACAGGTACGCTGGTGCATTTTTTCTCATATTACAAATGTTAAATATTATTACGTAACGTAAAGAAATATCATATTCTTTTACGTAGAAAAATTGAACCTGGATGAAAGTGAAATGGATTACCAGCTAAGAAAACATATTACAAGTTGTTCAGCAAAAAGGTCGTTTTAAACTAGCTCTCTAGTACGTGGCACTAATAAATTAAAACTTAATGTTATTTTACCTTTTTAAAATCTCACCTTTATATATACATCGCCCTATTACATTTGTTTACTTGTAAATACTTGCGTGTGTCACACCATGAATGAATAATCGTGAAGTGTGAAAAGTTTCTTTGCTAATACAAATAGTAATGACATGGTGAACAGGAAAAGTGCATCAAGAACCAGTCATTACATAGGTGTCAGTATTTTTTATTTACGTAGCTTTAACTGGTCTTCAATTGCTCTTAATTTTGTTGTTCCCTAGGTGAAATAATACTGCAAGGCCTACTGGTACTTCTTACTTTTTTTGTTATTTGTAATGTGGCTGAAATCTAATAAAAGGCAATATTAAAATATGACAAGGAGAACATTTTTTGTTCTTCTACATTTCAGTTCCACTGAACTGGTAATTTCTTAAATTCATTTCGATTTCATCTTTTATTTCATTTTGATTCAGTTTTACTCACCAAAATATAATTGTGGATAGAATAAACCGTCTACATTTTTGTAAACGGTAGTTTCCTTATAAGCTTACAGTATGAGGTTTATATGATTTCAAGTAATTGTTTCTTTACAATTCAGATTAAATGGCTCTGAAACTGTTAGAAATAGTGAAGTGTGGCTTCTTCATGAAGTCATCGCAAAATTACCCAAATGTCATCTTTACTTTCAAAATTTCAAACAAAAAGTTATTTCAAATTACTTTAAAAACCCTTTGGAATGAAGTCACCAGAAGCAGCTGCTTACTCAGTGACTACTACATCAGTGAGTTTGAAGTTATTTTGCTAATCTGGGGCATAAATTATATTTAGGTTGATCAGTTTCAACTTTTTACATTTTTTATGTTTAAGTATGGCTAACATTTTCTTTTACCTGTTACAGGATCATTGTACCAGCGGAAGTTAGTGATATTTGATCCTGCTCTGGTCTGTGTGCTTGGGCCAGAGGGGCTTCAGAATAATTAAAATTTAAAATAAAACAATTTTAAACACTTTGAAAATAAAAATTTTTAAACGTACATGTCTTGATAATTTTTTTTCACACCATTTCCATTCTGATATTTATTTAATTAATTAGATTTAATAAATTCAGATTAATAATTATATAACTTAAAACAAGCTGTAAATACCAGGCTGTTTTCCACGTGTGTAGATACAGCTGGAGCCAAACTTGATAAGTAAAGCTTGAAATATAGCTTGAACTCTGCCAACTTTGATGTTTGTTTCAAGCTTGAATCCAACTAACAGGCTTGAATATTCCAGCTTTGATCAAGCTTATATACTTGAACTTTACATCTGGAAACAAGTTTGAAACCAGCTTACTGTGCTATCTGGGTACATATCTGACTGCTTGCATTACGCATTTCTACATTATCCCACTCTTATATTCTTTAGTCTTAATGAGGTAATCAGAAACAAACCAAGACATCAACTTTGCCTTGTTTATACACAACATTGACTTTAGACAATCAGGATAATGGACAGCATCCTTGGCAATACTACCAATTAATATTTCCCAACAGAATTGTTACACTACGCGATGTGATGGAAATTTGCGCTCACTGCAGTTAACAAATATCAGATTTTTTGATATAGTGCAGATGTAAGCTCATGAAATAAAAAAGACAGTGTGGATACCATTTTTCTTTCTCTTTCTTATTGATGATTTTTCAACTCGCATATTCAGTGAACATATTTCTAATTCTTTTCACAATGGTACCGGAAATACTGTATTTCGTACTAACTACTGATTTTCTCCCTTGTTATGACTGGCATATCTGTGATACGAACAACTTTGATGTTGGAACATGCGGCAGATCATGGGCGGAGCTTAGGATATGGATTGGTGTCGAGGGGGGTGATTGTGCGGGACTTGTGCACCATCTGGGGCTGTTGCTAACGTTACATCTGAAATCTCTACAGCAATTTTAGCCAGGTATAGAATATTGTTTTCATTCATCACCCAACCTGGCGTTTCAGATAGCGTCATCAAATCAAATACTTAATACTTATTAAGAGAAATAGCCAATTTCTCTAAGTAATGAAACGCTATGGCATAGAAAGACATTGTCTCTTCCTCAAATTTCGAAATGAAATTATTTGTTTCTTTGTTAGGGTCCTCATTCTTTAATTTGTTCAAATTCATCTTGGTTTGCATGCCAATAAAATTGGCAGTCTCCCTTACATTCAGACGTCTTTGAGTGTCGATTAATATATTTCTTATTTCAGTTATCGAAACATTATTCCTTACTTGTACTCTTACTTTATACTTCAGTTCTTGAGTCAAGCTCATAACAGTATTTTGTGAAATTGGAACAAAACTGAGTCATGTCCGGATGTCAGGACAAAAAAGTGCATAACGACGACGGTTCCAATACACCGGGACACTTGGCAATTCCATTCTTGAGGCATGATATGGCTCAAAACTGACAAACTGATTTATATCAAAAAGAGAAATTTTAGTGTCTTGCACCCACTCCTCGTAAAATTTCTATGAATATTCAAATCCCCCCCACCCCATAAACCATAGACCTTGCTGTTGGTGGGGAGGCTTGCGTGCCTCAACGATATAGATAGCCGTACCGTAGGTTCATCCACAATGGAGGAGTATCTGCTGAGAGGCCAGACAAATGTGTGGTTCCTGAAGAGGGACAGCAGCCTTTTCAGTAATTGCAGGGGCAACAGTCTGGATGATTGAGTGATCTGGCCTTGTAACATCAAGCATAACAGCCTTGCTGTGCTGGTACTGCAAACTGCTGAAAGCAAGGGGAAACTACAGCCGTAATTTTTCCCGAGAGCATGTAGCTTTACTGTATGGTTCAATGATGATGACGTCCTCTTAGCTAAAATATTCTGGAGGTAAAATAGTCCCCCTTCAGATCTCCAGGCGGGGACTGCTCAGGAGGATGTTGTTATCAGGAGAAACAAAACTGGCGTTCTACAGATCAGTGTGTGGAATGTCAGATCGCTCAATCTGGCAAGGTAGGTTAGAGAATTTAAAAAGGGAAATGGATAGCTTAAAGTTCGATATAGCGGGAATTAGTGAAGTTCAGTGGCAGTAGGAACAAGACTTCTGGTCAGGTGAATATAGAGTTATAAACACAAACTCAAATAAGGGTAATGCAAGAGTAGGCTTAATAATTAACAAAAAATAGGAATGCGGTTAAGCTGCTACAAACAGCATAGGGAACTTATTATTGTAGCCAAGATAAACATGAAGCTCACACCTACCACAGTAGTATAAGTTTATATGCCACCTAGCTCCACAGATGATGAAGAGATTGGAAAAATGTATGATGCAGTAAAAGAAATTTTTCAGATAGTTAAGGGAGATGAAAATTTAATTGTCGTGGGGGACGGGAATTCGATAGTAAGAAAAGGAAAAGTAGCAGGTGAATATGGACTGGGAGTAAGGAATGAAAGAGGAAGCCACCTGGTAGAATTTTGCTCGGAGCTAACACTTGGTTTAAGAATCGTTAAAGAAGGTTTTATATGTGGAAGAAGTCTGGAGACACTGGAAGGTGAAGAAATTGATGAAATGTATGATGAGATAAAAGAAATTATTCAGGTAGTGAATGGAGACGAAAATTTAATAGTCATGGGTGACTGGAATTCGAGAGTAGGAAATGGAAGAGAAGGAAACATAGTAGGTGAATATGGATTGGGGCTAAGAAATGAAAGAGGAAGCCGTCTGGCAAAATTTGCACAGAGCAAAACTTAACCATAGCTAACACTTGGTTCAAGAATCATGAAATAAGGTTGTATACGTGGAAGAACCCTAGAGATACTAAAGTATATCAGATAGATTATATAATGGTAAGACAGAGATTTAGGAACCAGGTTTTAAATTGTAAGACATTTCCAGGGGCAGATGTGGACTCCGACCACAATCTATTGGTTATGAACTGTAGATTAAAACTGAAGAAACTGTTAAAAGGTGAGAATTTAAGGAGATGGTACCTGGATAAGCTGACTAAACCAGAGGTTGTACCTGAAACTCTGTACAGGTAGAGCATAAGGGAACAATTGACAGGAATGGGGGAAATAAATACAGTAGAGGAAAAATGCGTAGCTTTGAGGAATGAAATAGTGAAGGCAGCAGAGGATCAAGTAGGTAAAAAGACGAGGGCTAGGAGAAAAGCCTTGGGTAACAGAAGAGATACTGAATTTAATTGATGAAAGGAGAAAATACAAAAATGCAGTAAGTGAAGCAGGCAAAAAGGAATACAAACGTCTCAAAAATGAGATCGACAGGAAGTGCAAAATGGCTAAGCAGGGATGGCTAGAGGACAAATGTAAGGATGTAGAGGCTTATCTCGTGAGAGGTAAGATAGATACTACCTACAGGAAAATTAAAGACACCTTTGGAGAAAAGAGAGCCACTTGTATGAATATCAAGAGCTCAGATGGAAACCCAGATCTAAGCAAAGAAGGCGAAGCAGAAAGGTGGAAGGAGTATATAGAGCGTCTATATAGGGGCGATGTTCTTGAGGACAATATTATGGAAATGGAAGAGGAGGTAGATGAACATGAAATGGGAGATTTGATACTGCGTGAAGAGTTTGACAGAGCACTGAAAGTCGAAGCAAGGCCTCGGGAGTAGACAATATTCGATTAAAACTACTGACAGCCTTGGGAGAGCCAGTCCTGAGAAAACTCTACCATCTGGTGAACAAAGAAGAATATAATAATTCCAATCCCAAAGAAAGCAGGTGTTGACAGATATGAAAATTACCGAACAATCAGTTTAATAAGTCACAGCTGCAAAATACTAACGCGAATTTTTACAGACGAATAGAAAAACTGGTAGAAGCCGACCTCGGGGAAGATCAGTTTGGATTCCATAGAAATGTTGGAACACGTGAGGCAATACTGACCCTACGACTTATCTTAGAAGCTAGATTAAGGAAAGGCAAACCTACGCTTCTAGCATTTGTAGACTTAGAGAAAGCATTTGACAATGTTGACTGGAATACTCTCTTTCAAATTCTGAAGGTGGCAGGGGTAAAATACAGGGAGCGAAAGGCTATTTACAGTTTGTTCAGAAATCAGATGGCAGTTATAAGAGTCAAGGGACATGAAAGGGAAGCAGTGGTTGGGAAGGGAGTTAGACAGGGTTGTAGCCTCTCCCCGATGCTATTCAATCTGTATATTGAGCAAGCAGTAAAGGAAACAAAAGAATAGTTTGGAGTAGGTATTAAAATCCACCTGCTTGACACAAAGAACGACTGTCTCCAGTCCTCAACTTTGTGAAGTCCACAGCTATGGATTACTAGACTCATCAGGCTTCTGGCGACCGAAGAACAAAAATCATCATCAAAGACCATTCCTCCGAAATTACAGAAACAGAGGTCAGGGATGAATTACTCCATCTCACGGTCCTGGCCCCGTTGGTCCACCAATACAACAAGAGGGACCCTGAGACCTGGAAGTTATGCCTATATCCAACTATGTTGCCTTTCTTATTAGGAGAGGGTATGTCGAATGCATTTACCAAATCAGGTGTCTACTGTGTACCAAGGTGCATACTGAGTCATATGAAGGCCACAACGGTCCCTCCATCTGCCACAACAGCAATTTCTGTTCACTGCCTTTTTAATGTGTCAAATGTGCCAGCTTACTTGCATCAGTAGACTGAAAACTTCCAGCCTCAGAAAAACCCACATGCTCCCACTGTCTGGGCACCACCTGTGACCCCCACCATCTAGCTTCCTGTAAGGGTTGACCTCTATACCAAAAAGTCGTAAGTCCTCCTGCCCTCCAAGGAGGAAACCAACGACGAACCAGCCACTCCCACCATCCCAGGACTTAGCCCTCACCAACTGGAAAACAGAACAATTAAAGGACAAGATGTCTGCCTTTCTCCTCCAATATAAATCAGAATATGCTATTGTCTGAGCTCTACAGCACTCCGCAGTGAAGACCAACTATCCCATCAGCACTGCGAATAGCTTAACTTATGATGCCCTCCATATGGTTGAAACTCTGGCTGATGCATTTGAGGCTCAGAACCAGTTGCTCGTCCAGGACCTTATTTCTGATTACCTCAAGGATGAACACGATATACTGACAGCTGTTACCACTTTCAGACAAAGGCCATCTCTTACTGCCCCTCACCTTATGTCTCTGGTGAAAGTCCAGTAGATCCTCTGGCAAAAGCATGGGCAGTTGGCTCCATGTTTGGCTGGCATCTTAAATGAGCAACTCTGTCAGCTCCCATGAAAACCACTGGTCTCATTAACAGCATCCTGAACTACTGTCTCACAACCGACCTTCCCCCCCCCCCCCCCCCACCATCCCCAGCTCCCCATAGTGGAAGCAGGCAAAACTGATTGCCATCCCCAAGCCCTATGGTCCCTACTAACAACAGGTCCATTAGCCTTGTGAATACCATGGGAAAGGTCCTAGAATCTTTAATTCCCCAGCCTCTGGCGGCATCTGGGCTGATCTGTCCAGAAGAGTTCGGATTTCCTTCCCACCCATTGGCCAAACTCTAAGGGTAAGTAGGCTGTTTACGTTTTTTATGTTGGTAACGCCACGTAGCACTCTGTATGAAAATCACTGACTGTGCTGTGTGCTATCTGTGGCTGGTTGGCATTGTTGGAATATTCGCTATTGTAGGGTTGGGCAGTTGGATGCGAACAGCGAATAGCGTTGTGCAGTTGGAGGTGAGCCGCTAGCAGTGGTGGATGTAGGGAGAGAGATGGCAGAATTTTGAGAGCAGACGATCTGGACGTGTGTCCATCAGAAAGAGTAAATTTGTAATATTGGATATCATGAACTCATATATATATATATATATATGTGTGTGTGTGTGTGTGTGTGTGTGTTGACTTTTGAACATTGTTAAGGTTGTTCTCTATCAGAATCTTTCATTTCCTAACTATGCCTATCAGTAGTTAGTGCCTTCAGTAGTTAGAATTTTTTATTTAGCTAGCAGTATTGGCGCTCGCTGTATTGCAGTAGTTCGAGTAACGAAGATTTTTGTGAGGTAAGTGATTTATGAAAGGTATAGGTTATTGTTAGTCAGGGCCATTCTTTTGTAGGGATTATTGAAAGTCAGACCGCGTTGCGCTAAAAATATTGTGTGTCAGTTTAGTGTTGATCAGAATACTTAAAGAGAGAAATGTCTGAGTACGTTCAGTTTTGCTCAGCTGTTTGAAACTCAAATAATGTACCGGTAGAGGTTTTCCAGCACTGTCATTTATAAAGTTTTATCTAAAGGGACGTTACATATGTTGACCCTTAGCCGAGGATACGTCACTGAAATCTTCTGATTTTTTTTGTAGTTTGTGTAATTAGTGTAGCTATTGTTTGTAGCTAGCGCGTAATTGTAGAGAGAATTTCCTTTGTAGTTGTAGTTTTTCATTTTCGTACAGTAGAACAGTTGTGGCATGCATGTAGATTTGCACCAAGTATTTCGCAGCTGCTCTTGCAATTAACTATATATTATTTTCAGTGCTATGCTAATGTGTTTTCTTGTTTTTGCTCTTCAGGTTGTGCTTTTCTTGTTATCGTGTGAAATATTGTGACAATTATGGCGTGTGAAAACGTAATACTAGGCTCCAAAGTAAATTGAGAAATAACAGTGAAGACGAAAGCAGTGTGTTAGCGCCACTGTGTAATGAATTAACTAATGTTCATCATAGTAATTTGGTAATTGTGCATAGGGAAATGGACCAGGCGGCAAATAATGGTGTAGACAGTGAAACAATTAGTGAACAGGGAAGCATTATCGATCGATCGGTCGGCAACAGCTCGCCTCAGGAATCTGAAATGACAGGACACAATCTTGCAAATACTGTAGATTCAGGTTTTGCGTCCTCACCGTTTTCTCAAATAAGTCAAGACACATTTTCTGCTTTTCAAAATGCGATTATTGTCGGTTCAATAGCGAATAGCACTGAGGAATATGTTTCAGACACCAGCGTATTGTTATTACAATTAATGAAACAAATGGGACAAAGGCTTCCAAAGTTAGACACAGCGCTTGAACAAAATCAGAAACAAATGGGACAAGAGCTTCAAAAGTTAGACACAGTGGAACAAAGTCAGAGACAAACAAAGCAACAGCTTCAAAAGTTAGACTCAATGGAACAAATTCTTGAACAAACGCGAGAAGATTTAACTGCAGAGTTACTTAAAATTGAAAATAAATGTCAAAAAGTCTGTAATGACGTAAAAACACAAATTTATGAGCATTTTCAACCTATTTTTTCGCGGCATGAAAATGCATTACAGAATCACGAAGCAGCCATAAAAGAACTGCAAACTGTTGTTCATGAAAATCGCGACACCTTGCAAGCTAAAATTGAATCAGTTGCTTCTACCGATTCGGTTACGCAACTTGCTAAAACAAGGGGAAAACTTAAAGGACACGTAGATACGCTTTCAACACAAATGGACACACTGAAACTTGGCTCATAAAAACACACTGAGGACAATAGTTCATTATCGGAGAAAGTAGCCAACTTTCGGATCAGTTCACTAACTTATCTACAAAGGTAGATGATGATCTTAATGACACAAGACCTGTAGCCTTCACTGACACAGAAGAGTATGAACAAATTAAGAAATTTAAACAAAATCAAATTAATACGTAACACAATAGAGAAATCCGGGAAGTACAAGATTAGTTGGCACAAGTAATACAAGAATTACATATTTCAGAGGACACTCGCGCACCAACACAGGAAGAGGGACATAGAAATATGGAACAGCCACAAAATAATAACACGGGGCACTTCGGAAATGATGAAAGAAATTGGCATGAAACACGGAATTTTGAGATGGAACCGCCGAAACGACGTAACAATGACCGATATGCTACTCGTCGACATGATGATTTTGACTATAAGCTGCTTATTACCACATGTAAAATCAAAATATTTAAGAATTCCGGCAACGACATTCATCCACAAGTATGGCTTCATCAATTCTCTCATTGTTTTCCTCCAAACTGGTCATTGGAGCACAGATTAGAATTTATGTGTGGCTACTTAGAGAATGAACCAGCTGTAAGAATGCGATCGGTTATTCACGAAAGTCACAGTGAAGGAGAACTTTATCATGCCTTTCTCTCAGCATATTGGTCTCAACCTACTCAAGATCGACTAAAACGTAGCATCATAATGATGAAACATTTCGAACAATCTGAATTTTCCAGTCCTGTCAAATATTTTGAAGACATGTTGCATAAGAATCAGTATCTGTCAAACCCATACAGCCCCTCTGAACTTATTCGCATTTGCTTAATCAAATTGCCTGAACATTTACGACATATTATTTTGGCAGGACGTTCCAAAGACGACATCGAAGCTTTTCAGGGACTGTTACAAGAATTGGAAATTGACACTGACAATCTTACAACGCAAATCGTGACCAAAACAGACACCACCCGTATGACAACCGTTGCAAAGTAATAATAATTACAGGGAAAGATCACCTCGCCACGGTAATGACTATAACAGAGACAATCAGAGAAACAGATAATATGGGAACCAACATAATTATTATCAAGGGAGACAGAATAACTTCAGACGCAATGGTCTACCGCGGAGTTACGATTCCGGTAGAAATTCTCCACCACGTGACCGACAAGAAAGAAACTATGGAAACTACCGACATGACGACAGAAGATATAATCATAACGACAGACCTGAATTTCATTATAACTGGCGGGATTCAAATAGGGCAGGGCCCTCTCGGCAAGGTGAATTAATAGAAGTTAGGTCTCCTAATCCCAATAATGACGCGCACCAACAAAGAGACAGTAGCCAATGACTCACACCGCTGGCAGCCACAAAAGATACTTATGAAGCTGACTACGTAGCTGCCGTGGCTATTAATTACGTAAAAATGGGCGACATTAGGGACATCTTACTCCAGGAACACGACGTGAAACAGAACAACATTGCATATCCCGTAATTCACATTACAGTAAATGATGTAAAATTTACGGCAGTACATCTACATCTACATTTATACTCCGCAAGCCACCCAACGGTGTGTGGCGGAGGGCACTTTACGTGCCACTGTCATTACCTCCCTTTCATGTTCCAGTCGCGTATGGTTCGCGGGAAGAACGACTGTCTGAAAGCCTCCGTGCGCGCTCTAATCTCTCTAATTTTACATTCGTGATCTCCTCGGGAGGTATAAGTAGGGGGAAGCAATATATTCGATACCTCATCCAGAAACGCACCCTCTCGAAACCTGGCGAGCAAGCTACACCGCGATGCAGAGCGCCTCCCTTGCAGAGTCTGCCACTTGAGTTTGTTAAACATCTCCGTAACGCTATCACGGTTACCAAATAACCCTGTGACGAAACGCGCCGCTCTTCTTTGGATCTTCTCTATCTCCTCCGTCAACCCGATCTGGTACGGATCCCACACTGATGAGCAATACTCAAGTATAGGTCGAACGAGTGTTTTGTAAGCCACCTCCTTTGTTGATGGACTACATTTTCTAAGGACTCTCCCAATGAATCTCAACCTGGTACCCGCCTTACCAACAATTAATTTTATATGATCATTCCACTTCAAATCGTTCCGCACGCATACTCCCAGATATTTTACAGAAGTAACTGCTACCAGTGTTTGTTCCGCTATCATATAATCATACAATAAAGGATCCTTCTTTCTATGTATTCACAATACATTACATTTGTCTATGTTAAGGGTCAGTTTCCACTCCCTGCACCAAGTGCCTATCCGCTGCAGATCTTCCTGCATTTCGCTACAATTTTCTAATGCTGCAACTTCTCTGTATACTACAGCATCATCCGCGAAAAGCCGCATGGAACTTCCGACACTATCTACTAGGTCATTTATATATATTGTGAAAAGCAATGGTCCCATAACACTCCCCTGTGGCACGCCAGAGGTTACTTTAACGTCTGTAGACGTCTCTCCATTGATAACAACATGCTGTGTTCTGTTTGCTAAAAACTCTTCAATCCAGCCACACAGCTGGTCTGATATTCCATAGGCTCTTACTTTGTTTATCAGGCGAGAGTGCGGAACTGTATCGTACGCCTTCCGGAAGTCAAGAAAAATAGCATCTACCTGGGAGCCTGTATCTAATATTTTCTGGGTCTCAAGAACAAATATAGCGAGTTGGGTCTCACACGATCGCTGTTTCCGGAATCCATGTTGATTCCTACAGAGTAGATTCTGGGTTTCCAAAAACGACATGATACTCGAGCAAAAAACATGTTCTAAAAATCTGCAACAGATCGACGTCAGAGATATACACTCCTGGAAATGGAAAAAAGAACACATTGACACCGGTGTGTCAGACCCACCATACTTGCTCCGGACACTGCGAGAGGGCTGTACAAGCAATGATCACATGCACGGCACAGCGGACACACCAGGAACCGCGGTGTTGGTCGTCGAATGGCGCTAGCTGCGCAACATTTGTGCACCGCCGCCGTCAGTGTCAGCCAGTTTGCCGTGGCATACGGAGCTCCATCGCAGTCTTTAACACTGGTAGCATGCCGCGACAGCGTGGACGTGAACCGTATGTGCAGTTGACGGACTTTGAGCGAGGGCGTATAGTGGGCATGCGGGAGGCCGGGTGGACGTACCGCCGAATTGCTCAACACGTGGGGCGTGAGGTCTCCACAGTACATCTATGTTGTCGCCAGTGGTCGGCGGAAGGTGCACGTGCCCGTCGACCTGGGACCGGACCGCAGCGACGCACGGATGCACGCCAAGACCGTAGGATCCTACGCAGTGCCGTAGGGGACCGCACCGCCACTTCCCAGCAAATTAGGGACACTGTTGCTCCTGGGGTATCGCGAGGACCATTCGCAACCGTCTCCATGAAGCTGGGCTACGGTCCCGCACACCGTTAGGCCGTCTTCCGCTCACGCCCCAACATCGTGCAGCCCGGCTCCAATGGTGTCGCAACAGGCGTGAATGAAGGGACGAATGGAGACGTGTCGTCTTCAGCGATGAGAGTCGCTTCTGCCTTGATGCCAATGATGGTCGTATGCGTGTTTGGCGCCGTGCAGGTGAGCGCCACAATCAGGACTGCATACGACCGAGGCACACAGGGCCAACACCCGGCATCATGGTGTGGGGAGCGATCTCCTACACTGGCCGTACACCACTGGTGATCGTCGAGGGGACACTGAATAGTGCACGGTACATCCAAACCGTCATCGAACCCATCGTTCTACCATTCCTAGACCGGCAAGGGAACTTGCTGTTCCAACAGGACAATGCACGTCCGCATGTATTCCGTGCCACCCAACGTGCTCTAGAAGGTGTAAGTCAACTACCCTGGCCAGCAAGATCTCCGGATCTGTCCCCCATTGAGCATGTTTGGGACTGGATGAAGCGTCGTCTCACGCGGTCTGCACGTCCAGCACGAACGCTGGTCCAACTGAGGCGCCAGGTGGAAATGGCATGGCAAGCCGTTCCACAGGACTACATCCAGCATCTCTACGATCGTCTCCATGGGAGAATAGCAGCCTGCATTGCTGCGAAAGGTGGATATACACTGTACTCGTGCCGACATTGTGCATGCTCTGTTGCCTGTGTCTATGTGCCTGTGGTTCTGTCAGTGTGATCATGTGATGTATCTGACCCCAGGAATGTGTCAATAAAGTTTCCCCTTCCTGGGACAATGAATTCACGGTGTTCTTATTTCAATTTCCAGGAGTGTAGGTCTATAGTTTTGCGCATCTGCTCGACGACCCTTCTTGAAGACTGGGACTACCTGTGCTCTTTTCCAATCATTTGGAACCTTCCGTTCCTCTAGAGACTTGCGGTACACGGCTCTTAGAAGGGGGGCAAGTTCTTTCGCGTACTCTGTGTAGAATCGAATTGGTATCCCGTCAGGTCCAGTGGACTTTCCTCTGTTGAGTGATTCCAGTTGCTTTTCTATTCCTTGGACACTTATTTCGATGTCAGCCATTTTTTCGTTTGTGCAAGGATTTAGAGAAGGAACTGCAGTGCGGTTTTCCTCTGTGAAACAGCTTTGGAAAAAGGGTGTTTAGTATTTCAGCTTTACGCGTGTCATCCTCTGTTTCAATGCCATCATCATCCCGGAGTGTCTGGATATGCTGTTTCGAGCCACTTACTGATTTAACGTAAGACCAGAACTTCCTAGGATTTTCTGTCAAGTCGGTACATAGAATTTTACTTTCGAATTCACTGAACGCTTCACGCATAGCCCTCCTTACGCTAACTCTGACATCGTTTAGCTTGTTTGTCTGAGAGGTTATGGCTGCGTTTAAACTTGGAGTGAAGCTCTCTTTGCTTTCGCAGTAGTTTCCTAACTTTGTTGTTGTACCACTGTGGGTTTTTCCCGTCCCTCACAGTTTTACTCGGCACGTACCTGTCTAAAACGCATTTTACGATTGCCTTGAACTTTTTCCATAAACACTCAACATTGTCAGTGTCGGAGCAGAAATTTTCATTTTGATCTGTTAGGTAGTCTGAAATCTGCCTTCTATTACTCTTGCTAAACAGATAAACCTTCCTCCCTTTTTTTATATTCCTATTAACTTCCATATTCAGGGATGCTGCAACGGCCTTATGATCACTGATTCCCTGTTCTGCACATACAGAGTCGAAAAGTTCGGGTATGTTTGTTATCAGTAGGTCCAAGATGTTATCTCCACGAGTCGGTTCTCTGTTTAATTGCTCGAGGTAATTTTCGGATAGTGCACTCAGTATAATGTCACTCGACACTCTGTCCCTACCACCCGTCCTAAACATCTGAGTGTCCCAGTCTATATCTGGTAAATTGAAATCTCCACCTAAGACTATAACATGCTGAGAAAATTTATGTGAAATGTATTCCAAATTTTCTCTCAGTTGTTCTGCCACTAATGCTGCTGCGTCGGGAGGTCGGTAAAAGGAGCCAATTATCAACCTAGCTCGGTTGTTGAGCGTAACCTCCACCCATAATAATTCACAGGAACTATCCACTTCTACTTCACTACAGGATAAACTACTACTAACAGCGACGAACACTCCACCACCGGTTGCATGCAATCTATCCTTTCTAAACACCGTCTGCACCTTTGTAAAAAATTCGGCAGAATTTATCTCTGGCTTCAGCCAGCTTTCTGTACCTATAACGATTTCAGCTTCGGTGCTTTCTATCAGCGCTTGAAGTTCCGGTACTTGACTCTGGCAGTCCCATTTCAGTAATTAGTGAAACAGCCTTTAGCAAAGGCAACAAATCGAACGATTGCCCCACACTTCCGTTACGTAAGATTAAATTACAAGGTGCAAACTTTGGAAAAAGTGTAGATGTACGCCAACAAACTAACTTAGGAGTCTTTTGTGAAAGCCATAGTTTCTCTATGAACTTCCTTATCGTTCCATTATTGTCAACAGAAATTATATTGGGAGTAGACTCTTTGAATGAATACAAAGCAATCTTAAACTTTCACGATGCTGAAATAAGTTTAGAGAAAGAAGGTTTTATAGGGACAGTGTTAGAACAGAAATACAATCTATGCTTGATGAGGGCATTATTGAGCCTGCAGTAAGCTCATACAACAATCCATTACATGTTGTTGAGAAAAAAACTGGATCGATCAGGCTTGTCTTAGATTCGAGACAAATCAATACTATCATCATTCATGAAACAGACAGGCCGCAAACGTTGGAAGAACTTCTTCGCAATTTTAATGGTGTAAAAGTGTTGTCTTCCATTGATCTCAGATCCAACTTTTATCAGATCGAACTTCGTCCAGAATGTAGAAAATACACAGCTTTTCTTTGTTTCGGCGTTCATTATCGATTTCGGAAACTTCCTTTTGGTTTGAACATTGCTTCGGTAGCATTCATTCGCGATAAATTCCATATAAAATGAGTTCTTAAAACGTCACATCTCCTTATATGTGGACGATATTCTAATAGCAGAAGCCTCATGGAAACAACATAAACGCATCCTCAACAGTGTGTTACGTATTTTTGCAGAATCTGGAATTACAGTTAACTTCGAAAAGTCCGAATTCGGTAGGACCAAGGTGAAGTTTTTGGGACACATTATTTCTTCTGAAGGCATTCAACCGGATCCCGAAAAGTTAGAAGCAATCAGAGCCATTTCAGTTCCATCCAGAAAAAAACAAGTCCGCAGTTTTCTAGGCCTCGTAAATTTTTACCGTCGTTTTCTGCATATGCAAATTCTAGTTACACCAAAACTTTGTTCTCTCACTGGAAAAAATACTATTTGAAACTGGGACGAACAGGCACAGCCGGAATTCAATTATTTGAAAGAATCGCTACTTAACACGCCAATACTAGCTCATCCAGATCTGTCACAAGATTTCTACCTTAGCACGGATTCTTCTAAAGTCGGTCTTGGTGCCCATTTATTTCAAGAAGCCATAAAAAAGGACACTACTGTTCAGAAAACCATTGCTTTTGCTAGCCGAGTGCTAACAAAATCTGAAAAAAAATATTCCGTTACTGAATTAGAAGCTTTAGCTATCGTTTGTGCATTTAACAAATTCCGTTTCTTTCTTTCTGGTAAGCACGTAAAAGTATACAGTGATCATCGTGCATTACAGTTTCTTATGACTTCAAAATTAAATCATGACAGGTTAAAACGTTGGGCATTGTTTCTGCAAGAATTCCACTTCACAATAGTCTACATTCCCAGCAAGGAGAACATTGTTGCCGACGTACTATCACATGCACCGGCTGGGCTTGAGAAAAGTAACACAGAAGGCAACCTCGAAAAAAATTTCAGTATTCCTTACATTCAGAAAGTCGCCTTTGAAAACTTCATCACTACTTCTTTAAAGGACATTGCTCTTGAACAAGATAAGGATCCAATTTGGAAAGACAACAAAAGTAAATGGCATGTAAGGATAACCATGCAGATTCGGCATTATTATCTGGTTAGAAACACTCTTCAAACGCTGCACTGTTGATGACAGGCTATGGGTACTTTGCATTCCTGACGATTTTGTTAACAAGCTCATTTTGTACATTCATTTCAGCTACGCACATTTTGGTCCACGATAATGTTATCATATTCTTCGGACGACTTGTTATTTTAACAATACGGAAAAGAGAATTCGAAGAGTCTTGTCTATTTGTAAAGTTTGTCAAAGGGCTAAACCATTTACTATCTCACATCGTGCTCCGTTGTTTCCTATCATTCCTTCTAAATTAAAAGAACTTGCTGCTGTTGATCTCTTGGGACCCCTTGTCAGAAGATCGAATGGATTTTCGTATGTTCTAGTCGCTGTTGAACTTACATCAAAATGTGTTTCTTTCACTCCATTACGTAAAGCCACTGGACGGTCTGTATCCAACGCCTTTGTTAAAAATTTCTTACATGAAGTTGGCCACGTTGCTAAAGTCATTTCAGATAACGGACCGCAATTCAGATCTGCTGTTGGGTCACGCATGCTTCGGAATCATAAAATCAAACTTGTCTTTATTTCATTGTACTCACCACGTTGTAACCCGTCTGAACGGATTATGAAGGAAATAAATAAGCTTTGCAGATTTTATTGTCACAGAAAGCATCAGTATTGGGACAGATATTTACAGTTATTTCAAAATGTGCTCAATGAAATGCCTGATGACTCCACTGCTTTACCACCTATTCCTGTACTGAGGAATGAAGAACCACCAAACAGAATCAGAGAACTTGTACCTTTTCCAAATACACATAAACTTCGACACAAAGACATAATTGATTTGGCTATGAAAAATATAAATTCTGCTGCAGACAAAAGGAAAAAGAGCTGCACGGTAAAGCAAATGCAAAGAAACTATATATTGGTCAGAAAGTTCTTATTAAAGCTCATTCATTGGCACATAAGAAGAAACACTTGAGTCACAAATTCTTTCTGATTTACAATGGACCTTACAGAATCCGACGTATACCACATGATAATTGCATTGAAGTTGAAATTCTGCGTACTAGGAAGAGTAAAGGATTGCACCAGATTTCACATGTAAAACCGTTTATTGAAAAGTAATCTGCTTTTTAACTTAGTCTTTGCCATAAAATTTTTCACTTCACATTACTAGTACGCTTTGTCACACTTAGAAACTGTTAACATGCAACTATGTTTTAAAGTTAACTATCCAGTCAAGAACCTAGGGAACTTATTTAGACAGTAATTACGAATGCATTTTTGTAGTGAACAGACGACACGGTGCTATTGTGTGTACATTCTTCCTTGTTCGTTGCACGATTACGTAATGGCTATTAGGCTTAGATACTTAGAACATGTATCGGTACTGATAATGACATTTTAATGCAACATTTTGTTTTACTTGATAATACATCCTGGATTTAAAGTACTTTCTGAGAGATACCAGATGACAGAGTCGTTAGTTTATTTGACAGTTACATGATTATATCACAACGCTACTAATGCGTGACACAATTTATGTTGATGAAGGTTTCTCGGGTCTCCAGCCAGGTGGTAGCGTTGATATCTCGCGACGCTTCGGGAATTGTCATACTACCCATCTTCTGGCGAAGTGTCGAGGTTCGTGGAGAGCGGGCTATTTATATGCACAGTCACCCCCCTCCACTAGACCTCGGGTGGTTGCGGTGGACCAGCGGCGTGTGCGCGGTGGTGGGGATGGCGGTCGCCCCCGCTGGCCGCGTTCGGTTCTCGGTGTAAGCATTCTGTCTGGGTCCGCAGCGGAGGTCGTTGAGGGGAGCGCTCCCGACGGATTGCCGCTAACGCAGGGTTCCATGCTGTGCCGAGTTGGTGTCCCTCATCTCTGTTGACCAGATTGTTGTGAATCCTTATTTTGTGATGCATCACTCCAGTGTTAAGATCTGACATAGGTATTAGACATTTCCTACCTTTACTGTAATATTCTTTCTGCTTGAGCTTTACCATGTTTATTGCATTTGCTGCTGCTGTTTGCCAGACATAGTTCAACTGAATTTTACATTGTATTAAGCCAGTTTTACGACTGATTTATTTTTCTTGTTGCTGTGCATTGGCTAATATTAGTTGTAATGTTGCATTTGCTTTGCTAATTTTGGTATACTGGTGCTTGCTTTGCCAATTTGCGATTTTTTGTCATTGCTGTTTGTGTTAATTGTTTTGTGCTGCTGCATTGCCTCGTCCCTTAGTTTATGTATCTGAGCTCAGTACATTTAAGTTAGCTTAAAATGGGGGGGGGGGGGGAGATGGGATACTACATAAGAAACTAACTATGGAGAGTAGGGAAAGAATGCATTGAGAAGTTATATGAAAACGATTGGGGCCAAAATGAGTAGTTTAAAATGAAGAATAATTATTTTGAAAAAGGATATGAACAAAACAGTAGGGTTTAGGGACAACAGGTATAGATAGAACTTTTTCGGAATAATGATGAACTAAGTGAGATCTCCAAGAAAAAAAGAAAGTTTTGTTTGCAAATCAAATACTACAAATACTGCAGTAAAACAAACCCTGTCCTTTCCTTTTGTGTAATCCCATTATGTGTTTGCATACACTTGTGTATTTTTGTTCTTCCTGTCTTTATGTGTAAGAGTTATATTGTAGAATTTTTCTAACAATTTGTTATTTACTTTGTAAAGATGTTTAGACGTTATTTATTCTGTTTTGTTTTAATTCTCGTGTGTGAAATTGATGTTTCGAAAGTTATTCTGATCTTTTATGTATTTACTTATGTTATAATTCCTGTAACACTAATGTATATGTTTATTTCTATTCTTTTGTAAAGCTCGTATTACTACAAATGTTATCTGTACTATTATGTTCTTTAATGATATATTTTGTACTTTGTAATTGTATTCTTATGTTGTAAATTTATAATTGTATAGACACCAGTTCTTCAAATTATGTGTCATTTCACTGCACACGTTTTTGTTGGTCATAGTATATGCAATATATGCGAGAAGTTAAAAAAAGGGGTCTGTTAGCATTTGCATGTGTACTGATAATTCAGTAAGGGACTGGTTAACAGCACTGCTGGTTCTAAGGACATTTCGAAAAGTTTGTGAGTGCACAAGTGGTGGTATATATGGTCATCTCTACAAGAACTACAGTGGGTCTGCACCTTTGGTGCCCCACCAATACCATTATCTCTACAAGGATTAAAGTGGGTCTGCACCTTTGATGGCCCACCAATACCATTATCTCTACAAGGGCTACAGTGGGTCTGCTCCTTTGGTGGCCCACCAATACCATAATCTCTACCAGGATTACAGTGGGTGTGCTCTATGATGACCTACCTACCAATATTCTTCAAAAATTCGACTGACTCTACTGTGGATTTGCTCTGTTGTGTCCCATTACCTGTCTGCATGTCAAGAGTCAGCATCGTCTTTCCGTTGGAAGGACAACACTGCTTCCTCAAGGCTGTATGGAAATCCATTACTTCCATGTGCATTTTCTTTTACTGATCAGACTTTGTGCAATGTAATTACTACTGTGATGAATGATCAGGACTGTCTTTATGAGAACAATTTTTGTTTTTGGCCAACAGTGTATCAATAAGTGTGTGCATTTGATAACTTTGCTATTGTAATTACGAAAATTTTTTTTTCAAATTTGTATTGGGCACTGCCCAAAACAATTTGTAAATTTTTTTATGGGGAGCATGGGGGCTATGTAAATAGCCTGTTTAGGTTTTTATTTTGGTAACACCACGTAGCGCTCTGTATGAAAATCACTGACTGTGCTGTGTGCAATCTTTGGCTGGTTGGCATTGTTGGAATATTGCCTATTGTAGTGTTGGGCAGTTGGATGCGAACAGTGCGTAGTGTTGTGCAGTTGGAGTTGAGCCATCAGCAAAGGTGAATGTGGGGAGAGAGATGGCAGAATTTTGAGAGCGGACGATTTGGACGTGTGTCCATCACAAAGAGTAAATTTGTAATACTGAATATATATATATATATTGACTTTTGAACATTATTAAGTTAAATACATTGTTTGTTCTCTATTCAAATCTTTCATTTGCTAACTATGCCTATCAGTAGTCAGTGCCTTCAGTAATTAGAATCTTTTATTTAGCTGGCAGTATTGGCACTTGCTGTATTGCAGTGGTTCGAGTAACGAAGATTTTTGTGAGGTAAGTGATTCATGAAAGGTATAGGTTATTGTTAGTCAGGGCCATTCTTTTGTAGGGATTATTGAAAGTCAGATTGCGTTGCGCTATAAATATTGTGTGTCAGTTTAGTGTTTATCAGAATAAGTTAAGAGAGAAATGTCTGAGTACGTTCAGTTTTGCTCAGCTGTTTGAAAATCAAATAAGGTAGAGCTTTTCCAGCACTGTCATTTAAAAAGTTTTTTCTAAGGGGACGTTATGTAAGTTCTTAGAATCACGGAACATGCCAGCAAGGGCTTTAACTCCATCATGTTGATGCCAGCAGTTTTCCTGGACTGCAAAATGCGTCTAACAAGATCTAGAAGACCAAACTTGCATACAGAATGCTGACACAGACGACCATCCCAGACATCTACGTCAAGATCCTGGATAATTTCCTCAAAGGTAGCACCTTCTTGGTTACTCAGCAAGGCAAACACTCAAGCTTATGTTGCATGTTGATGGGTAGCCCTCAAGGCTCTGTGTTATCTACCATTCTCTTTAAAATTTATGTTAATGACATTCCAGTCATCCTACAGTGCCACCTGGTGCAATACGACGAGGATATGGCGCTCTATACGACCAGCTGCAACACAGCCCAGCTCAATGCTCGTCCGCAGAAACAGGTGGACGCAACATTCACCTAGAGTTGTCAAATAAGATTGGCCTCAATGCTGCCAAACTACTGCAGTCTACTTCATCAAACGGCGCTCAATTCTCCCCCACAACATCACTATTGCAGGCGTCCAGGTCCCATGGTCCTAAGAAATCAAATGTCTAAGTATCCAGATGGATAAATAACTGCTCTCCCATCGACATGCAGAATACGTCACCCAAAAAGGACAGAAGCTGATAAAAGCGTTGTACCCACCGTTCAATAGCAGGGAACTGAACTTAGAAACCAAGCTGCTACTGTACTGGATAATTGTCCACCCTTCCCTCATCTATGGCTCCTCTGCATGGACCACTATTAGTGCCTTCCGAATGCAGACCCTCCAGCTCCTGCAGAACAAGGTGCTTTGGTGGATCCTGCATGCCCCTCCCCTCACGAGGGTTTTTATCCTGCATGAGGAAATAAACGTGGTAACTCTGAAGACGTCCATTCGGGAGAAGGCAAGGCGTCTCTATGACTAAGTGGATACCCTGTGCGACGCTGTCACTGGCTTACCACATTGGCACCATGATTCCCTGGCACTGGCATCGCCACCCTGTTCCTCTCTCCATCCTCGAGGAATCCGATTCAGATCATGTCTAATGATAGCCCTGTTACGGCTACTAATAAAGTGTCAGTCTTGATACGACCTCTTGATATGAGTCGACAATCACCTATGTAGTTATGTTACCTGCTGCCTGCTACCTTGAACTTCCATCGCCAGAGGTGGTATGAGACTTCAAGGCCCACCACCACACCTCCAATGTGCACTCCAATGATGTCATTGGAATGACGGCATTGTAACAAGAAAATGACAGCAGTCTCCAACGGCGGTCACTTACCTGAAGATGGCTGGACGATGTAGCCGAAATATTGTGGCAAGAAGTCAAGATGATTCGGCTGCAATTCCGAAACCTCTTAAAACTTTCAGTACATCGGGAAAACGTCCAGAATCACATGGCTTTTTAGTTTTTCCGTATCAGCTTGGAACTTTCCAGATATAGCAACTGTTTGGAAATACTGAGAATTTGCAATTGCCAAAACAGACAATTTGTAAAAATGGCGATTTTTACCTACGTCCATCAGTGCGTTTAATTTTTCGCATTTTTTATTGTAGAAAAACTCTGAGAGTGTTGCTGTGGTATTGTAGGAGAAAATGCAAGGTCCATTGTCACAAAATCTGCCTGTGCAAGCTTCTTCATCTCCCAGTATCTACTGAAACCTACATCCTTCTGAATCTGTTCAGTGTATTCATCTCTTGGTCTCCCTCTACGATTTTTACGCTCCACGCTGCCCTCCAATACTAAATTGGTGATCCCTTGATGCCTCAGAACATGTCCTACCAACCGATCCCTTCTTCTAGTCAAGTTGTGCCACAAACTCCTCTTCTCCCCAATCCTATTCAATACCTCCTCATTAGTTATATGACCTACCCATCTAATCTTCAGCATTCTTCTGTAGCACCACATTTCGAAAGCTTCTATTCTTTTCTTGTCTAAACTAGTTATCGTCCATGTTTCACTTCCATAGATGGCTACGCTCCATACAAATACTTTCAGAAACGACTTCCTGACACTTAAATCTATACTCGATGTTAATAAATTTCTCTTCTTCAGAAACGTTTTCCTTGCCATTGCCAGTCTACATTTGATATCCTCTCTACTTCGACCATCATCAGTTATTTTGCTCCCCAAATAGCAAAACTCCTTTACTACTTTAAGTTTCTCATTTCCTAATCTAATTCCCTCAGCATCACCCGACTTAATTCGACTACATTCCATTATCCTCGTTTTGTTTTTGTTGATGTTCATCTTATATCCTCCTTTCAAGACACTGTCCATTCCGTTCAGCTGCTCTTCCAAGTCCTTTGCTGTCTCTGGCAGAATTACAATGTCTTTTTATGTGCACATGATTCGTTATTATTTACGTCATTCAATCGCAACAATGTGAAAACGCTTCAGCTCTTCATTCTCATGTAAAAGACAACTATCACAACTGCACTATATACTAATATATTTCGTAATAAGAAATATGAAGCCGCTCTTGATTCGCAGTTTAAAATAAAAATATTTATATAAAATGCATGTTTGACCATTAGCTGCTTTTACTTTAAACCCAAGTATCAATCACTTTCAGTCATGGACCATCTTCACAGACAAGGATTAAAATGTTTAACCCTTATCCGTTAAGATGGTCCGTGACTGAAACCGGGTGATATTTGAGTTTAAAAGTGACTGAAACCGGTTGATATTTGAATAAAAATAAAAGCAGCTAATGGTCAAACATGCATTATCTACATTACTTGATGGCTGTTGACAGTCACCTTCCAAAAATGTTTAAAAAAATATTTGTTCTTTAGATGGTTGCAGTTGTACAGGGATTGCATTTGTCCCAGCATCAGACTTTATGGGGATCCATTTCAAGCTGTAACATGACAACGAGCTCTGTTGATGACTGTTAGTTGTCGTAATAATAGTGCGATTGCAATTACAATTAAGATTGAAGGAACTTAAGTAAAATATACTAAAAGAACTTTCTTACCCTTCCTTACAAACTCACCTCAGCTATATCACTGTTATATTTCGTCATAGAATCTAAATGTAGTGTTGACAGTAGCACAGTATTAAGATTATTTATCGATGAGTAATCGCAGCAATCGTTGTCAAAAAGGAAATAAGAGATGAAAATAACTGTACGAAAAATTTCAAGAAAAAAGGGCTGAAAGGATTTGATACTGCGCACTGAGTGACAGGAGTGGTAGGGGAGGGGGGGGGGCACGACTGGTTTCTACTCCACATCAGAATAAAGGTGTACTTCGAATCAAAATATTAAATAATTATGAGACGCCCTCCTCCGAAGTAGAACTGGTCATATATGTGTGAGTTGTTCTTGTGTGAATTTGTGTGTTTTCGGAGGAAGGCCTTTTGACCGAAAGCTTAGATGTGTAACGGTCTTCATTGTGCCTGTCTGCTACCCATCGTCTCCAGCACGTGGTCAGCAGCAATCTATCCTTTTCTGTGGTTCCATTCTGGGCTTTCCATTGTTTAAATACGTATGAAAGGACTAAATACCTCCTACAATAAAGCAGGACTATTGTTCACGTTACTCTCAGTGCATCTTTTGTCTCCATATTTTCGTAGACGGATACAATGACAGAGAAGTTAAATCTAGTTTGGCCATGGAAGCAACAGTAAGACGATATTTTGTTCACTGGTGCGCCACTATCAAATAACCGCCATCGCAAGAAGGCATACGATAGTGGTCGCGTATTTAATATTTATAGGTGTCCTCCCCCTTCTTGCGGAATCTGGAAAACAGAATTTTTATTCATTACACTTCTATAAATGAGTAGATGACAATCAGTTCTCTGGGATATAATTTTTTCGTCATCTATAAAATTTGGTAATTGTGACATGACATACCGAAACTGACCAATTATTTCTATAAAAAATAGCAATTTCAGAGAGTTGCCACCCCGTTCCTCCTTCAGGTTTAATTTGAGTTAACTTCCTTATTCGATATATGTTCGTTATCGGAAGCAGTGCTTTGCGTTTCATTGTGAAAACTGCTTTGAATGTTACTTGGACTGATGGTGTCCATCAGGAAGATCATCTAAGAAAAGAAAAGGTACATTTTAGGCGCGCATTTGTCAGATTATCGTCCTTACATAGTTATTTTCTTTCTTTGCCAACTTTTCATCATTTTAGCAACTGCAAAAAAATGATAGTAGACCTACCATGGTAATGTCTGTTCTTATGTTGTTAAAACAATCTACGATTTTTACTGGTATCTCGAAACCGGTTCGTCATTCGAAACTTTCGATTATTCGCGGTAACTGTCCAATGTTAGAGTTGAGAGAATCCTTCACGACACGTGTGCGATATGGAAAGTTTTACATACTAAGAATATGTATGGTATGGAACGCATAGCGCCAAATTTCTGGGACAGGTGAAACTTTCCTGATTGTGTGTCGGTTGCATCGGCGGCAAACATATCAGAGTGAGATGCCCGAAGGATCTGGAAGTGTGTAGGGCAGAAAGCTTAACGTTGCAACCTTTTTCAGACTTTCGCCTCTAGGCAGTTCGGCAATAGAATTTTAATATATTTTCTTATTTCATTTTGGAATGATAATATTCACTTTATGTGCGCTGCAGTCTTTTTCTGAAACTACAAAAACATTCTGGAAAAGTAAGATTTACCCAAATGTGGAAATATATTGGAAAGTACAACATGGTCACGTACCTATGAACAAATATTCTATCGCAATTTAAAAGCGTTGCAATCGATAAAATCTTGTCATAATTGTACTTAGTCGTCTAGCGGTTGCTTTATTACTCTACTACACACCAACAACAAGTAAGAGAAATCAAGTCAAGAAGATGTACCATAAGAAAACCAGTTGTAAATTAAATAAGAACATTTTGGAACAGCAACTATTGGAAACTACCACAAATTTCCATTTCCAGGACAGAAAAAGATTAAGACATGAAAGAAACTCAGGTCATTTGAAGATGTCATGTGGTCCATGGTTGAAGACCTCCCCCCGTTTCAAGGTACAGGATGAAGCACGACTGACGAAGTATGGCATAACCATTCAACAGTTATGTACCTAGTTATAAAAATATACTGAATTTCACTAATCATAAAACTCTGTACTAACTACAGAATTAACAGCATCCTCCAAACATACAGCACTTAAATATGTAAAACTCCTAATGATTACATACGCTCCATGTATAGGTACATAAGGAAAAGCCCCAACAAGCTATGACAAAAATTTAAAACCAATGATAATAATTATTAGCGCGGCCGCTGCAAGCGTCGATAAAGACAAATGTAAATAATTATGACAGCTGTGTAAACACAGCATAAAATGTAAACAGCATGTCCGCTGTATTTTCCGACGAAAGTCTATTAAGGCACCGTCAATTTCCAACATTTACGAGTGAAGGTAAGAAGATGAATCCTGTTGTATATATTAATGCTTTTCGACATGTGTTTCCTAGAAACTGGACGGAAGCACAAAAGATCAGGTTTGTTGTTGGGTACACGCAAGGCGATATACTTTTGTCGGCGACCGAGGTAGCTGAGCGCTGTACAACATATTTACAATTTAACGGGCATTTCTTGACAAATACTGGTCAGAAGCCGTACAGGAGAGACTTAGGCGAGAGGTTTTTAACCCCGCCCCTTTTAATAGCAAATATGGTAGTTTGCAAAGATATTTTGAGAAGTATCTCAACAAAACACGTTATTGGACGAATCCTATTTCGCATGTGGATGTTTTAAAAATTTTAAAATGTCGTTTCTTATCACACATTCGTGAAAAATTAATTACTACACCTGCGCACGACACAGAATATTTTCCATTCAATTTAGATTCAATCGACGTAATATATGAAGAAAAAGTAGTAACAAATAGGGTGTCAGACAGCCAGACAAAACAACAACATAACTTGAATGGTCAATAAAAGCCAGGCATGAACACACAGCAAAGCTGGTACGCGCAATCGCGAGGATAAATTAACCGTGGTAATGGATACGGGAATGGAAATGGTAGGAACAAGAGATTTAAACAAAACTTTCAGTATAACAGGAGCGATTACCATCCTCAAGCTAATTTCAGTCCCTCTTCTCAACAGTATGCACCGTGTGTAAATGAAAGTCAGCCGCATCGGTGGCCGGTGCGCTGCACAACAATAACATACAGACCGAACGAGGTGGCGCAGTGGTTAGACACTGGACTCGCATTCGGGAGGACGATGGTTCAATCTCGCGTCCGGCCATCCTGATTTAGGTTTTCCGTGATTTCCCTAAATCACACCAGGCAAATGGCGGGATGGTTCCTCTCAAAGGGCACGGCCAACTTCCTTCCCCATTCTTCCCTAATCCGATGAGACCGATGACCTCGCTGTCTGGTCTCCTTCCCCAAACAACCCAACCCAATAACATACAACACGCCGTACCGCAGTCAACCTTTGCACAGCAAAATCACAATACGGCAACATTTCACAACAGCCATATGAACACACGACAAAGCATGTTGCGAACTGGAAATGATATACACTGGAGAAACAATCACACAGTTCAACTGACAGAAGTTGTCCCGTGTACCGAAGTACACTACTGGCCATTAAAATTGTTATACCACGAAGATGACGTGCTACAGACGCGAAATTTAACCGACAGGAAGAAGATTCTGTGATATGCAAACGATTAGCTTTTCAGAGCATTCACACAAGGTTGGCGCCGGTGGCGACACCTACAACGTGCTGACATGAGCAAAGTTTCCAACCGATTTCTCATACACAAACACCAGTTGACCGACGTTGCCTGGTGAAACGTTGTTGTGGTGCCTCGTGTAAGGAGGAGAAATGCGTACCATCACGTTTCCGACTTTGATAAAGGTCGGATTGTAGCCTATAGCGATTGCGGTTTATCGTATCGCGACATTGCTGCTCGCGTTGGTCGAGATCCAATGACTCTTAGCAGAATATGGAATCGGTGGGTTCAGGAGGGTAATACGGAACGCCGTGCTGGATCCCAACGGTCTCGTATCACTAGCAATCTAGATGACAGGCATCTTATCCGCATGGCCGTAACGGATCGTGCAGCCGCGTCTCGATCCGTGAGTCAACAGATGGGGACGTTTGCAAGACAACAGCCATCTACACGAACAATTCGACGACGTTTGCAGCAGCATGGACTATCAGCTCGGTGACCATGGCTGCGGTTACCCTTGACGCTACATCACGGATAGGAGCGCCTGCGATGGTGTACTCAACAACGAAACTGGGTGCACGTATGGCAAAACGTCATTTTTTCGGATGAATCAAGGTTCTCTTTACAGCAACATGATGGTCTCATCCGTGTTTGGCGACATCGTGGTGAGCGCACATTGGAAGCGTGTATTCGTCATCGCCATACTGGCGTATCACCCGGTGTGGTGGTATGGGGTGCCATTGGCTACACGTCTCGCCACCTCTTGTTCGCGTTGACGGCACTTTGAACAGTGGACGTTACATTTCAGATGTGTTACGACCCGTGGCTCTACCCTTCATTCGATCCTTGTGAAACCCTACATTTCAGCAGGATAACGCACGACCGCATGTTGCAGGTCCTGTATGGGCCTTTCTGGATACAGAAAATGTTCGACTGCTACCCTGGCCAGCACTTTCTCCAGATCTCTCACCAATTGAAAACGTCTGGTCAATGGTGGCCGAGCAGCTGGCTCGTCACAATACGCCAGTCACCAACTACTCTTGATGAACTGTGGTATCATGTTGAAGCTGCATGGGCATTTGTACCTGTATACGCCATCCAAACTCTGTTTGACTCAATGCCCAGGCGTATCAAGGCCGTTATTATTGCCAGAAGTGGCTGTTCTGGGTACTGATTTCTCAGGATCTATGCACCCAAATTGGGTGAAAATGTAATCACATGTCAGTTGTAGTATAATATTTTTGTGCAATGAATACCCGTTTATCATCTGCATTTCTTCTTGGTGTAGTAATTTTAATGGCTAGTAGTGTATATTATAATGTAGATGCCTCATTCAAGTCGCCATTGCAGAGAGAGAGAGAGAGAGAGAGAGAGAGAGAGAGAGAGAGAGAGAGAGGAGGTATAATACTGAGGGAAATTTACTGATAAGGCAGAATTTTAGGTACTTGTGTATTTTTGAAGTTGGAAGCGCCAGAATGTATTGTTTTGATGATGTTACTAATGATGTTACTGATAAGAGAGAATTTTAGGTGCTTACACATTTTTTTGGTAAATAATGTAGGTGTATGAATGGGTGTACATAATATTGGTAATTAATTGGTAAGTAATACAGGTTTGTATGAGTATGTGTGTAAGTGTACACACTTAATTTTGACAATTAATCGAATCCTTTTGAACACGACACCAGTTAGGTGAAGTTTACATAATTTTCTTTAATGTGGAAATACTGCAGCATAATTGAGTACTTTTGAAAATGATGCAAAAAAATTCGGGTACTTTTGAATACGGTGGGCTACAAACACTTTCCAATTTCGTTTTAGGTAAGAGATACTGCTCTGTCATTGGACGTTTCGTTTTATCAAACGCAATTTTTTTCCAAATTATCCTGTCATCGCCATCTTCGTTTTCTTTTACTGTATGATTCTTTTGTTTCATTTTAATGAATGATATAAAGCTTTTTTTTTAAATAGTTATTTGACACGGTCTAATTTGGAGATAAGCGATCTGCTGTGTTAAAGCTGTGGATTCAGGAAAACCTTTATAAAGCAACATCATAAGTATAATTTGCAGTGATTACTAGTTTTGGCTTGTCCACAGGCCATCTTATATCTGAGATCTTGGACATTAAGAGTTTTTCTGAATCTACAGTTTTTTTTTAATATTCTCAGCACCGCAGGGCTGTTTCATTTTTAATCGACGCAAAATATTTTAAAAAATCTCCCAACACAGTCATCTTGCATTTTTTTAATGCTGTGATTTGATGTTTTGTTTTTAATGAAAGCTAAAAGTTTAAAAAATCTCACACGAGAGACATCATTTTTTTTTGATTTTCCGCCATTGCCATTATGGAGTTTTAAAATCTCAGCCAGTGCGATGTCAGTGAAAAAGGGGCGTGGCTTTTGATCTCATGATGATTATGTCATAGATAAGGTAAGAATGGCTTGCTACGTCATGGGTAGGACACTGACATGCTCAACTGACATCACAAATATAAAGAAAGTGATCCAGAAACACAGTTGTACTGCTGATGTAGAAATACCAATGGATGCTTGAAGCATGGAGGAAGGCAGCCTAGAGCCCTACAACTAACAACCTTTTAATCATTTATAAAATAACTATCGAACTCGGTAATGCTTCGCAATTACTAAACATGTATGGTAACTAGATACATGTCCTAGTCTGGGACATTCCTGGAAATTGTGTCAGGACGCAAATTTCGGCTCTTCACATCGAATTCACTTATTTCATGGTATGGAACTCTAAATTATGATAAATCATATGTGGAGCTTGTTTCCAAAAGGTACCAAATCCAAAAAATCAAAAAATGATTTGGAGATGGCAGCCTCTTCTTGTTAGCCTGCTGGATCTAACAAGGAAATATTTTCTTGCAAAAAGTACCAAATCTCCTATACGGAGATCATCAAGTCCAGCATCTTAGATCAAAATATACCAAATCCCTTTGAACTTTCATAGCAAAATGTACCAAATCCTCTTGCACTGACTGATGCAAATACACTCCTGGAAATTGAAATAAGAACACCGTGAATTCATTGTCCCAGGAAGGGGAAACTTTATTGACACATTCCTGGGGTCAGATATATCACATGATCACACTGACAGACCCACAGGCACATAGACACAGGCAACCGAGCATGCACAATGTCGGCACTAGTACAGTGTATATCCACCTTTCGCAGCAATGCAGGCTGCTATTCTCCCATGGAGACGATCGTAGAGATGCTGGATGTAGTCCTGTGGAACGGCTTGCCATGCCATTTCCACCTGGCGCCTCAGTTGGACCAGCGTTCGTGCTGGACGTGCAGACCGCGTGAGACGACGCTTCATCCAGTCCCAAACATGCTCAATGGGGGACAGATCCGGAGATCTTGCTGGCCAGGGTAGTTGACTTACACCTTCTAGAGCACGTTGGGTGGCACGGAATACATGCGGACGTGCATTGTCCTGTTGGAACAGCAAGTTCCCTTGCCGGTCTAGGAATGGTAGAACGATGGGTTCGATGACGGTTTGGATGTACCGTGCACTATTCAGTGTCCCCTCGACGATCACCAGTGGTGTACGGCCAGTGTAGGAGATCGCTCCCCACACCATGATGCCGGGTGTTGGCCCTGTGTGCCTCGGTCGTATGCAGTCCTGATTGTGGCGCTCACCTGCACGGCGCCAAACACGAATACGACCATCATTGGCACCAAGGCAGAAGCGACTCTCATCGCTGAAGACGACACGTCTCCATTCGTCCCTCCACTCACGCCTGTCGCGACACCACTGGAGGCGGGCTGCACGATGTTGGGGCGTGAGCGGAAGACGGCCTAACGGTGTGCGGGACCGTAGCCCAGCTTCATGGAGACGGTTGCGAATGGTCCTCACTGATACCCCAGGAGCAACAGTGTCCCTAATTTGCTGGGAAGTGGCGGTGCGGTCCCCTACAGCACTGCGTAGGATCCTACGGTCTTGGCGTGCATCCGTGCGTCGCTGCGGTCCGGTCCCAGGTCGACGGGCACGTGCACCTTCCGCCGACCACTGGCGACAACATCGATGTACTGTGGAGACCTCACGCCCCACGTGTTGAGCAATTCGGCGGTACGTCCACCCGGCCTCCCGCATGCCCACTATACGCCCTCGCTCAAAGTCCGTCAACTGCACATACGGTTCACGTCCACGCTGTCGCGGCATACTACCAGTGTTAAAGACTGCGATGGAGCTCCGTATGCCACGGCAAACTGGCTGACACTGACGGCGGCGGTGCACAAATGCTGCGCAGCTAGCGCCATTCGACGGCCAACACCGCGGTTCCTGGTGTGTCCGCTGTGCCGTGCGTGTGATCATTGCTTGTACAGCCCTCTCGCAGTGTCCGGAGCAAGTATGGTGGGTCTGACACACCGGTGTCAATGTGTTCTTTTTTCCATTTCCAGGAGTGTAACATTAATTGTTTCCGGAATGAGATTTTCACTCTGCAGCGGAGTGTGCGCTGATATGAAACGTCCTGGCAGATTAAATCTGTGTGCCCGACCGCGACTCGAACTCGGGACCTTTGCGTTTCACGGGCAAGTGCTCTACTGTATGAGCTACCCAAGCACGACTCACGCCCCATCCTCACAGCTTTACTTCTGCCAGTATCTCGTCTCCTACCTTCCAAACTTTACAGAAGCTCTCCTGCGAACCTTTAGGTTCTGGAAACATCCTCCAGGTTGTGGCTAAGCCATATCTCCACAGTATCCTTTCTTCCAGGAGTGCTAGTTCTGCAAGGTTCGCAGGAGAGCTTCTGTAAAGTTTGGAAAGTAGGAGACGAGATACTGGCAGAAGTATAGCTGTGAGGACGGGGCGTGAGTCGTGCTCGGGTCCGCAGCTCGTGGTCGCGCGGTAGCGTTCTCGCTTCCCGCGCCCGAGTTCCCGGGTTCGATTCCCGGCGGGGTGAGGGATTTTCTCTGCCTCGTGATGACTGGGTGTTGTGTGCTGTCCTTAGGTTAGTTAGGTTTAAGTAGTTCTAAGTTCTAGGGGACTGATGACCATAGATGTTAAGTCTCATAGTGCTTAGAGCCTGTTCAAAAAGCCGTCACGGTAGCTCAGCGTGTTCAGTCAGAGGGTTACGTGCCCTCTGTAATAAAAAACTGAGTTAATCGATCATCAACGAACTTCAACGGATGTCTTACGACGTCCGCCCCGAGCAGACGGAACGAACAAAAGCGAACAAAGTAAGATTAAAAAATAAAAGTGCACTTGCCCGCGATAGGCAAAGGTCCAGAGTTCGAGTCTCGGTCGGGCAAACAGTTTTAATCTGCCGGGAAGTTTCAATACTAATTGTGTTCAGTTGTTTTGTGAGAATTATGCATCTCAAAGCAGAAATTATTGTATTTTATTTCTGTTCTATGTGATTGCATGACAATATGGATTTCAGATTCAGTGGTTCTTCCCTAAGCATGGTCGTTCATACATGCCTGAGGATAGGTCTTTCGGGTCTGAAAAAAAAGTAAAAATAAAAAAATAAAAAACTAAAAAAATTCGGAAACTTGAAACTGTAATGCTCCCAGAGGAAAACAACAATGTATTTGAGATAGTAGGAACACTTCACTCCCTGAATTCAGATTTTTTCTGGGTCAGTTGGTAAGAACTCAGTCAAATATCAGTTCCAAATAAAAAAAATCTTCAAAATCAGTGAAGTTAAACGTCTCACTATCCATCATACATTAGCATTGGTTGGACTGCATGCTGCATATGCAATGACACCAGTGTGCAAACACAAAATGTTCTGAAGTGGGGTGAGATTTGAACACATTTTGCCTCAGAGTAAAGATTTAACAAATAGTAGTCCTGTACAACAGACAAGGAAAAATGACTTGGTAGATCCACTTTCTATTGGCTATAATATGCCCAATATACAAGGAGGGAAGCAAAATGGAATATGGTACCTACAGAGGAATCAAATTGTTGAATGTAATGTATAAGGTACTGTCCATCATTATCCTCAGAAAATTGCACCCATTCATAGAGAACAACATAGAGGAGTACGAAGCTGCCTTTCGACCAAACTGATCGACAATAGATAACATATTCACACTAAGACAATTGTTTGAAAAACACTGGGAATATGATAAAGATATCTAAAGCGTGTTCGTCGATTTGCAACGTGCGTACGATAGCATCCACAGGAACAGCCTATACAATGCAATGTGTGACTTCAGAATCCCTGAGAAGCTAGTGAGAATGGTGCAAGCTTGTATGGAAGGGTCGAATTCAGCAGTACGTTTCGAAGGAGCCACATCAGAAACATTCGAGACTGAGACAGGCCTCAGACAAGGGGATGCTCTCTCATGTGTTCTGTTCAATGTCATCTTAGAGAAAGTAATAAAAGGGTGTAGGCAACAGGAGTAGACTGGAGTACAGTTGGACGGTAACTTCAATTGTCTCGCATATGCAGATGACATAGTACTACTAAGTGAATCAAAAGAGGAGTTGAAAGGAATGTACCAGAAAATGGACAATTATGCACAGAATCGAGACAAAACAGAATTCATGCAAAAAAATGGTTCAAATGGCTCTGAGCACTATGGGACTTAACATCTATGGTCATCAGTCCCCTAGAACTTAGAACTACTTAAACCTAACTAACCTAAGGACAGCACATAACACCCAGCCATCACGAGGCAGAGAAAATCCCTGACCCCGCCGGGAATCGAACCCGGGAACCCGGGCGTGGGAAGCGAGAACGCTACCGCACGACCACGAGATGCGGGCTGATTCATGCAATTAGGAAGAAGACACGCGCAGGAAGGATTTCTTGAGATAGATGGCAAGAGGTTCAAGACAGTACACCAGTGCAATTACTTGGAATCTTGGTTTACCACGGACAACAACGTAAAAATGGACAGCAAGGAGAGAATAGCAGTGGGAATGAAATGCACACTTTCCCTCAGAGAGACGCTCAGCTCTGAATCGATCTCAGTGAACACTAAGATGAAAATCTACAACACAGTTATATGCCCAGAAGTAATGTACGGTTCAGAAACATGGAGCATGACTAAGCGGGAAAAGGAAAAACTATTAATATTTGAAAGAAGAGTAATGAGGAAGATATGGGGACCAGTTTTAGATAAAGGAGAATGAGAGGGAGGAAATAACGAGGAAATCTACCTTCTGATGAAACAACCAACTATCCTACAGAATATAAAGAGCAAAAAAATACAATGGGTGGGCCTTGTAGCCCGTATGCCAGATGGAAGACCAATGCAATGCTGGATGGACGACCTGGCGAAGGACCTAGTAGCCCTGGGGACTGAAGACACCAGGAGGAACCGGGCACAAAACAGGAAGGAATGGAGGCAGTTTGTGGAAGCAGCGTGTGGTTTGCAGGGCCTGTGATCCCTGTATTTCTACCTATCTATCTATTTGTATCCATTTTCTGCAGTGGGCTATGAATTGAACCAAAGCCCTTTTTACAAACATGTTGTAGAGGATAATGACGTATGAATAGTTAATGAAGATGGAGACAGTAGTAAAATAGATCTTCATTATGATGAGTGATACTTTGAGTCAAATATCAGTAATACTAGGATCAATTTGTTCATATATTATTCATATAGTATCTCTTAATAACTCAAACAAAATAATTTTGTAAAACTTTAACTAAATCCCATTCTAGAAGGTCCAATATAGAGCTATTATATAAAAAGTTACGCTGTCAGTAATAAAAAGAAGCGTTATGTTCTGAATTTTTGAATGCTAAAAATCTCTTCTAAATTAATTAGCAAAAAATGTCACAAAATAAATTAATATTCAGTGTTACAATATTTGTTCATGAAGTACAATTTGTACACTTTTAAAATAATTTGTGTGACAAGAAATACCAAATCCAGAATTAAATTCCTAATAACTGTAAAAAAAAGACTAATACCTTAAATTTCTCTAAAAGACATGTCAGTGAGTCCCATACAAACTGTATATCAGCTACGATTTGTGTAAGAGAAGTGTTCTGACTATAGGGAACTTTTCTACGCTTCTGAAAAATTTGCCCAGTTGAACTTGGTACCTTTGGAAATAAGCTCCAGATAATAGAATATGAAAAGCTCCAGATAATAGAATATGAATGAAAAGGTCTCCTTCGTTTTTTGCTGCGTTTAATGTTATTTTTATTTTTTGTACACGATGCAATTACAAAACTTCAGAATATATAACACTTTTCGTTTTTTGTATTTTACATGATAAGTGTGTGAACTGTTTTCCTGAGCTACCAGTTCGTGAAAGGCAACATACAACAGCCAATGCGAGGAATGTTCGCAAGTTAGCTCCAACGTATTTGTATATCCAACCTTCAGTCTTATGTACTGTTTTTCCAAATGAAACCTTGATTCGCTTAAACTGAACGGGTAAATCGGTTGGGATCATTAGCATACAGGGTATGAGAGAGACCTGTAGAGCCGCTGGTCTTTGAGTACTGTAGCTTCAACGATGATGTGTCGCACAGTTTTAATCTGCGATTGGGTAGCGTTACAAAGTTTCGGACGAGTCAGATTGCATAGAAGTACTATAATTCTAAGCCGTTAATCCATAAATGCAACTTTCGTATTATGCTGGTTTTTTGTTAAAACCGACTGAGAGGAATTATGCATACAATCTTTGTTTATAACTATTTATACGAAATAACATTATATGTGGGAGAAACAATTTGTCTAATGGTTTAAACACCCTGCTATCGTAATTAAAACCGACAGCGAGAAAGAAAATGAAACCGGATATTTACACAGCGAACTAGAGCATTTTCTTTCGCGAAGCTGTTTTTAACAGAAAACCTATAAAATAGTGTTATAAAAGATATTGATGGTGATCGTTCGGATGTCTATTAAAACGTCATCTAAAGGTTTGAAGTACATACATCTGTCAACTTTTCGACGTTATTGTTAACAATGCTTCCACTTTATGTGCTAATGTAACTTTCATGTTGTTGTAAGCAGCATCAGAATATCGTGTAACGATTCTAAAAAAAATGGTGAAGAACTTTTCGAGGCTTTTGTTAAGATATTGCTTACGTATTGATGTAAATTTATGCTGTTGTAAGAGACATCTTGGAGGACAGTATATGTTCATGAACCTCGTATCAGACACGTACTCGACCTAACTGCATCCCTCACCCCTGCATCATCCACTACAAACCCTGGAGTTGCCCGATAGCTAAACCCTCCATTACAAGGAAGAGCGATAATAAGACGTTACAAGTATTCTGTATTTTACCTACCACCATATCAGCATGAAACATGTCGATCTGTCTAGCCTCGTATAGGCCACTTGCTCTCGCGGCTAACGCCTACATAATTTTCTTTCTTGTATTTTAAAATTGTTTTCACAGTATAGCATTTAATTTAATTTATTGTACTAGACTCAATTTCATTTTTATTTCTCCTTGTCATTCAAATTAAATGTACAACGATGAGAAGTGTATAAGTTTATTTGCTTTAAAAATTGACCACATCCTAACGAAGAGTGTGAGGTGTCAGCATAACGGGCGTTACGTACACAATTCGAACGCCCAGCAGTCGAGTGGTCAATATCTGTATTGTGAATGTATAAGGCCTGTTCGATACTTGCAAAACAATGAGAAATGGAATGCTAGAACAATTTACATCCACACCCATTCTACGCAAACCACCTTATTGTGTGTAGCGCAGAATACTTTATATGCTACTGTCACTTCTTTGTGACGCCACAAGCTCCTCTTCTTCGCTTCTCTGTTTCCTCTATCAGTCCAATTTCATAAGAGACGCAGACCGACAAACGTTACTTAAGCGTCGGTCGAAGGAAGGTTTTGTGAGATACCTTCTTCGGAAGTAGACTACACGTCCTGAGAATTGTTCCAATGAATCTCAGCCTGGTATACGCATTTCTTTTAATTGGTTTTACATGGTCGTCCCACTTTAGATCCGTTCATGTATATAAACACAGATGTTTAATGGACGTGACTGCTTCTAATGACAGGAATGTGACTGCTTCCCGTAACTGTTTGGCAACAATGTAATTATGCAATAACGCGTCTTTCCAACTATTCACTCGCAGTTCGTTACATCTGTTTATGCTGAGGCAGTCGTTGCACCTAGTGTCCATCCTCTACTGGTTTTCTTGCATTTCGTTACAATTTTCTAGCGTTGCGACAGGATCATCCACGAAAAGCCTCATAGCCCTGTCAACTGGTATTCAAAACATCCTTTATCGTAACAAAACGGCGAAAGATTTTTCCTCAGCTGTTCTACTTGTTACTTGGGGTTCTGAATCCGAGTTTCACGTTTTCTGCCACGCACGAGATCGGCATTACAACGAAAAACGCAAAAAGCCTCAAAATTTTCGCACTTTACATAGTTTACGCTTATATCTCGAAACCTATATATTTTTCGAAGATGACCATTCTCATCAAAATTAAGGAAGGTGAAGTTTCCCATAAAATTTACTAGTCATTTTGGTTCCTGACCAGCTGCTTCAGTACTAGAGCACGCTGGAAGACGATGATTCTTTTTACCCTTCTGCAAAAACATTTTTCGTTGTGAAGACGACATTAGTAGGGTACTGGAGGTACTGGCGCAATTTTAATATGAAATTGACATGCAAATCAATTAAATTTAACAATTAATTACCCTTCCTGCCCACCAACCCACTCACATCTCCCCAGTTGTGATGCATTACACTGAAGACTGTTACCAGGTTGGCAGGAGACTGCTCCAACTGCAGCTGGCCGAAATTCGCACCAAAATTCGAATTTCCCCAAAAGGGTAGGTATGGGAAGGGAAGGGGTAGGGGTGGGGGGGGGGGGGGGCAAGGACCCACGTGCGGGCAGAGGAAAACATGCAACGTCATCTGGGTGGGGGGTGGTGGTAATTAACTGATCAATTTAATTAATTTACATATCAATTCGGTATCAAAATTGCTCAGGAACCCCAGTGCCCTATTACTGCAACCCTGTACAATGCAGCAGACCTAAAATTCAGATTCAGCATCTCAAGAAATTAGTAGAATCGCTGATAAAAAACCTCTGTAATTTCGTTATGGGAAAACCACCATTTGACTGACAATCATGGAACTTCCGCTATTACCTATGTTACTAATATACAGGGCTATTACAAATGATTGAAGCGATTTCATAAATTCACTGTAGCTCCATTCATTGACATATGGTCACGAGCCACTACAGATACATAGAAAAACTCATAAAGTTTTGTTAGGCTGAAGCCGCACTTCAGGTTTCTGCCGCCAGAGCGCTCGAGAGTGCAGTGAGACAAAATGGCGACAGGAGCCGAGAAAGCATATGTCGTGCTTGCAATGCACTCACATCAGTCAGTCATAACAGTGCAACGACACTTCAGGACGAAGTTCAACAAAGATCCATCAACTGCTAACTCCATTGGGCGATGGTATGCGCAGTTTAAAGCTTCTGGATGCCTCTGTAAGGGGAAATCAACGGGTCGGCCTGCAGTGAGCGAAGAAACGGTTGAATGCGTGCGGGCAAGTTTCACGCGTAGCCCGCGGAAGTCGACGAATAAAGCAAGCAGGGAGCTAAACGTACCACAGCCGACGGTTTGGAAAATCTTACTGAAAAGGCTAAAGCAGAAGCCTTACCATTTACAATTGTTACAAGCCCTGACACCCGATGACAAAGTCAAACGCTTTGAATTTTCGGCGCGGTTGCAACAGCTCATGGAAGAGGATGCGTTCAGTGCAAAACTTGTTTTCAGTGATGAAGCAACATTTTTTCTTAATGGTGAAGTGAACAGACACAATGTGCGAATCTGGGTGGTAGAGAATCCTCACGCATTCGTGCAGCAAATTCGCAATTCACCAAAAGTTAACGTGTTTTGTGCAATCTCACAGTTTAAGGTTTACGGCCCCTTTTTCTTCTGCGAAAAAAACGTTACAGGACACGTGTATCTGGACATGCTGGAAAATTGGCTCATGCCACAACTGGAGACCGACAGTGTGGACTTCATCTTTCAACACGACGGTGCTCCACCGCACTTCCATCATGATGTTCGGCATTTCTTAAACAGGAGATTGGGAAACCGATGGATCGGTCGTGGTGGAGATCATGATCAGCAATTCATGTCATGGCCTCCACGCTCTCCCAACTTAACCCCATGCGATTTCTTTCTGTGGGGTTATGTGAAAGATTCAGTGTTTAAACCTCCTCTACCAAGAAACGTGCCAGAACTGCGAGTTCGCATCAACGATGCTTTCGAACTCATTGATGGGGACATGCTGTGCCGAGTGTGGGAGGAACTTGGTTATCGGCTTGATGTCTGCCGAATCACTAAATGGGCACATATCGAACATTTCTGAATGCCTAAAAAAACTTTCTGAGTTTTTGTATGTGTGTGCAAAGCATTGTGAAAATATCTCAAATAATAAAGTTAATGTAGAGCTGTGAAATCGCTTCAATCATTTGTAATAACCCTGTATATGTTGTGAACAGTAATGGTCCTATGACATTTTCTTGGTACCCCCTAAGTTAAGTATATGCCTGAAGATTTCTCTCTGTTAAGAATAACGTGATGTGTTCTACGTGTAAGGAGCTGTTTACTCCAGTCACAAAGCTGGGCAGTATTCTGTACACACACGAAGTATGCGACATTTACTCATATCCTGCATACTAAAGCGCACTAAAACCTGTGCAGTATTGCGTTAGTGGCATCATTTAAATGCAATAAATTGCTGTTGAGGATATTGTGCTAGGTTCCTTGTGGAAGTTTGATGTGTAAGCTGCCCAGGAGCACTCTGTATATTTTAATTGTTCATAGCAAGGATATTTGGCTAATAGTGAATGTAACTCTGGAGGGGTACGCGAGAAGCGGCATGCGACTGTTGCAATCTCCCCCTCCCCCCTTTCCTCCTTCGATCTATCGCCCACATTAAACAATGCTCAGTCCAAGTAATTAATAAGCAAAGTCTCTTATGAAGATTTGAGAGAAGCAAAGATTACAATAAACTTTCAAGTTTATTTAGCTTGTCATGTTGAGATGGTTCCAGTTCTTCTTTTATAAGGGCTGATCCTTGAAGCTGAAAAACTAACACCAGGTCCTCACGGTTCGTTTGAGCTAAATAAATTGGAAGATCGTTATAGCAGAATTTTTTTACGTAAATATATTTTCCGCTGATTTTCTCACATTTTAGTATAGCTTGCAGTAATTTGATTTTGCACATTAACAAAGTCGAAATTACATTGTTCACAAATATTATACAAAAATTCGTCCGATCACATTAGAGGCTAGCTTACGACTCTCACACACTGTAGAAATAACCATATTCCAAAGGGCTTACAGTTATTCTCAACAAATGAATTCCTACGAGTTTTCGTTACATTATTGATTTCGATTATTGTTTCACAAATGAATCCAGAAATAAACATAGTAAACAGGACAGGATTGCGTAATTAATAATAGAAATTGTGAGTGTGCAAATAATTCGTAATTTCAAATGTTTCTAAGAAAATAGTTGTAACTGTACATCCAGAACTGGTACTTATCTATTATAACGTCGAAACCTAAATATTTTATAAAGTAATTCCTTTTCATAAATTTTATTGAAATATTACATACTGTGTGTAAAGTTATATGAAAGCGTTCAGAAAAGCAACTGAGGCAATACTGATCTGTCCAAATTTCGAAAAATAATACTGGTATCGACACTACTGTTGAGGAAAAGCAATCCTAGTGGAGGATTGCCCGTTATACTGTGAAAGGTATGGAACGTGTTCAAGCCGATGATTTCGTTAGTGGCTGAAGGACGCCAGTTGACCTGTTCCTTTGTACCTTTCAGAAAACAAACACAAGACAATCCAGGCTGCCTACTCATTTGCCACGTATGCGTACTATGCTGGAATTAGCTCCATTTCCCATCCACGTGTGTTCATCGTCACCTAAGCGCCGAAAACCTCATAACACCAAATAAACTTTTAGAAAATAACCAACACTTCATTTATTTATGCGACTGCTAGTGGACAATACAACTTTTCACGGTTGTCAGCGCTGTTGACATGTATGCGCTACACTTGATATCCTCATTTTCATTGCCGCGCTGGGTAGCCGCGCGGTCTGGGCGTCTTGTCACGGTCCTCGCGGCTCCCTTCGTCGTGGGTTCGAGGCCTCCCTCGGACATGGGTGTGTGTGTGTGTATGTGTTGTCCTTAGTGTTAGTTTGAGTTATATTAAGTAGTGCGTAAGTTTAGGGGCAGATGACCTCAGCAGTTTGGTCCCATAAGACCTTACCAGAAATTTCCAATTTTCATTTTCATTTAGCAACTTCTTGATTTCGGTGTAATACAACAGCTTTGTTTATTTGTAAATTGATTCGTGTATACTACCGTCTAGAAGCTGGAGAGCATCAGCCAGTACTGAACGAGACCTCAAGCCAAAAATTCCTTCGTTGTTGTTTGCATATTATTTTACAGAGACACACTGATGATCGAGAACACTATGACCACCGACCTACTATCGACATAGGCCGGTAGAGGCTATAGCACCGTCTCCTGGCGAGGAATAACTGCTTATTAGACATATGCATGTTGCTAGTTGTCCAGTTAAGCGTGCTGTTCGTGTGTAGAATGGGAAAGGTGTGCGATCGACCTGAGTGTGAGCAAGGGCAGGTTGTAATGACCCGGTGGCATTTCTGAAATTGCAAGATTTGTCGGGAGTTCTATTGGTGCCGCTGCGAGTCTCTTCAACAAGGGGCGAAACCAGTATGAAACCACATCCAGGCATCGTGGGGTTGGGCGCTCACCCCTCATGTTGGACGTCGTATGGTGGGCAGACCTGTAAAACAAGACAGGCGGCGAACCGTGGCGGAATTAACATGAAACTTTAATACTGAGCAGAGTACAAGTGTGTCTGAACACACAATGCACCGAACACTCCTAACGACGTGCCTCCACAGGCGACGACCCTTTCATGTGCCAATGTTAACACCACGACATTGGCAACTACGACTGAAATTGACATATGATCATCGGCACTGGACTTTGGGGCTATGGCAGAGGGTTGTATGGTCTGATGAATCCCGATACCTTCTTCTTCATGCTGATGGGAGGGCGGGAATCCGTCATCTTCCAGGCGAGCAGCTCATTTACATCTACATCTTCATCTACACGGATACACTGCAAATCACATTTAAGTGCCTGGCAGAGGGTTTATCGAACCACCTTCACAATTCCTTATTATTCCAATCTCGTTTAGGGCGCGGAAAGAATGAACACCTATATCTTTCCGTACTAGCTCTGATGTCCCTTATTTTATCGTGGTGATCGTTCCGCCCTATGTAGGTCGGTGTCAACAAAATATTTTCGCATTCGGAGGAGAAAGTTGGTAATTGGAATTTCGTGAGAAGATTCTGTCGCAACGAAAAACTCCTTTCTTTTAATGATTTCCATCCCAAATCCTGTATCATTTCTGTGACACGCTCTCCCATTTTTCGCGATAATACAAAACGTGCTGCCTTTCTTTGAAATTTTTCGATGTACTCTGTCAGTCCTATATGGTAAGGATCTCACACCGCGCAGCAGTATTCTAAAAGAGGACGGACAAGCGTAGTGTAGGCAGTCTCCTTAGTAGGTCTGTTACATTTTCTAAGTATCCTGCCAATAAAACGCAGTCTTTGGTTAACCTTCCCCGCAGCATTTTCTGTGTGTTCCTTCCAATTTAAGTTGTTTGTCATTGTAATACCTAGGTATTTAGTTGAATTTACGGCTTTTAGATTAGACTGATTTATCGTGTAACCGAAGTTTAACGAGTTCCTTTTAGCACTCATGTGGATGACCTCACACTTTTCGTTATTTAGGGTCAACTGCCACTTTTCGCACCACTCAGATATTTTTTTAAAATCATTTTGCAGTTTGTTTTGATCTTCTGATGACTTTATTAGACACCTGTGCTGCAGGACGGAGACAAGCTGGCGGCGGCTCCATTATGCTCTGGGAAAAATTCTCGTGGACGTAGATGGGTCCAGTGGGGCTCGTGCAAGGCCCCTTGGCGGCCAAGTAGTATCGTACTCTCGTTGGAGGCCACGCATACCCCTTCATGACGATCATGTTTCTCGATGACAGTGGTATTTTTCAACAAGATAATTCGCCACGTCACAAGGCCAGGAGTGTGATGGAGTGGTTCGAGGAACACTGCGATGAGTTACAATTGATGTGCTGGCCCCCCAACTGGCCAGATCTGAACCTGATCGAGCACATCTCGGAGGTGATTGAACGTGACGTCAGAGCTCATCGTGCCTCTCCCAGGAATTTACGGGAATCAGGTAACTTGTGTGTGCAGATGTGGTGCCAGCTCCCTCCAACGACCAACCAAGGCTTCATTGCTTCCGTGCCACGACGCGTCGCCGCTGTTATCAGTGCCATAGGTGGACACACCGGTTATTAGATAGGTGGTCGTAATGTTCTGGCTGACCAGTGTACTATTACTTTGCAACAACTTTCACTGGGTGATAGTCACTGGACATCAAATTATAGCTATCAAATTTGGCGGGATGGGCAGATGGAGGAAGGAGCTCCTAAAATTTCCTCATTCTAATTTTCGAGGAATCTGGCGGCAGTGTGTGTGCATGCCCTAATTCAGACCTCCAGTTTATACGTCGTCATTCGGGGAGTGGAGTGTCTTAATTGTGAAAGTGTTTGACAGTAACGCCATACGTTGATGATGTTTCGAGCGCCATTAAAGACAGCAAGTTCTTCTGCCTAAAGGCTAGGCTCATCACTCACCTCGTGCACGTTGGTACGGACTTCCCTAAGAAATGCCAGTTGGTCACATCTGGGAGCTAACGGCCCGCTGCGGGATTGGGTCTGAGCGCCTAGACGTGCCGATAGCAAAAAGCGTCCGTCCGGCTGATTCACAGCGGGCTCTGCTGACTCACCGCGGCTACACACAGGCAGGTCACCACGCGGACGTCCGTGTGTTTGCAGGCGCCTCACCTTCACAATGAGCTCTTAGTCCTGCACTCGCCAGGCAGTGAGTAAGCTGCTTTGAGTTGCAGGAAAAATTAACGTTTATTAACAAAAATAAACTGTTGATTCCAAGATCAGAAATGCACTGACGTGCATCTTTTCCCTGTAAATGAGCAAGTCATAGGTAGGACATGCTTATTGAAGATGGTTGTTCTAGAGGTAACTGATCACGTGGAAGTTCCTTCGACAGTGCCCTCCCAAAGCTAAACACTGATACTGCTGAGAGAATGTCAGCAAAAGTTGATAACAGTTATAGTAATATTTTCGGCATAACTTGACTAGAAGAAGGGATCGGTTGGTAGGACATGTTCTGAGGCATCAAGGGATCACCAATTTAGTATTGGAGGGCTGCGTGGAGGGTAAAAATCGTAGAGGGAGACCAAGAGATGAATACACCAAGCAGATTCAGAAGGATGTAGGTTGCAGTAGGTACTGGGAGATGAAGAAGCTTGCACAGGATAGAGTAGCATGGAGAGCTGCATCAAACCAGTCTCAGGACTGAAGACCACAACAACAACAACGACATGACAAGACAATTAAACTGAAACAGTTCGTGGGAATTCACGCAGACTGACGAGATCAGCATTTTAATTGAGCTGTGAGTAATAGTGACAATGTAAAGGAAAATAAACAGAAGATATAATTTGAAGTTTGTGTTGCGGAGGGCAATCAGTCTGGGTAGTTCGTGCAGCGGTGTTAACCAGAGTGCTGTGGTCGTGTAATGGTGTAATGGTTATCATCCCAAACAAGAAGACAGGACTTCGAGTCCGCTGCAGCGCCAATTTTGATGCATTTCTTCTGCTCCAATCAGGCTTGAATATCTCAAGGAAAAATGTAATTATAAGAGTATTAATATGTTAAGATTATCGTTCTTATTAAGGATCTTTGTGATTACTGTTTCTATTATTCGTGTCTGGCTGCAGCATAGTTCCTATCTTGACGTGACTACCACCAAATGCTCGGATAATTTCTTTGTAACTATGGCAAAGGCCGTACAGTTTCTTAGCTGTGAGAAATCTGACTTTATGGTCAAGCTTGTAGAGCATTTTTATGCCTTATTCATACACAAGTTGGAATCTTCAATGCCGTGAATAAGGCAGCACGTGGGAGCCAAGGTTGGTGCTAAGTTGATAGCTGGAAACGTAGTAGCGAGTGAAAACTACCACTGAAAGCTGTAATCATTGTCATTAAAAAAAAGTAGAAAATCCTCACAGAGAACTCACACGTTCTGAGTTCCAATTCAAAGTACAGTCCAGAAAGCGAGGTAATCTCTATTTGAGGATCGGCGTACACACGCTTCAACAAGGTACGAAATGAAATGCCGATGCCGCCGTCGGATCGGGTATTTATTTCCTGTAGTAGGTCAACAACCAACCCCATGCGAGGCGTTTGGTGTGGCAGCTGGAGTTGGGACCATTGAAAGCAAAACTGTTTGTTACGCTGATAAAATAATCCACATCCTTAATGTCGACTGAGTGGCGAATTTTCAATTGTATAAGACCAATATCAGGTGGAACTGGCAAGAGACATCGATACACACCTAAGGGCGGATGAATGCTAATAAACCTTAAACGGCTGGAGGGAAGAGGCTATATATTTCATCAGAACCTGCTAAGAAAACTTCTAGAATCGACTTTCATGATAGAAACTATGAATTCCTTAAAGCTCCTATCTACCGATCCCGTAGATTTCGTTCAGGTAAGAGAAAACAAGTAACTACTCACACAGAGACGTGCAGGCAATCATTCTTACACTTCATCCGTGAATGGAACGGAGAGAAATCTTAATATGACCGCCTGTAAAAGCCTGAATAATCACCCATAGTGTTCAGAGCAATTTGAACCTGAATAACCAAGTTTTGCAGCGTACCGTTGCGAGACGTGCAGTGTGGTTCTGGAAAGCACCGGCGGGGATGTGGAGGCATGACGACTCCAGTGTCATAGAGACCTGCTCTGGGTTTCTCAACTGAGGATCTGTGGCGTGAACAGCCCGATCGAAATACTACCAAGTTTTCTCCATTGAGTTTACATCCGGGGAGTACGGTACACTCGTTCTGGTGCTCTTCGAACCACGCATGTACACTGCGAGCTGTATGAGACGACACATTTTCCTGCTGGTAGATGCCAGATACCATTGTGCTGAGGAAAAACAAACTGCATACAGGTGTGGACATGGTCCCCAAAGATGGATGCAGACTTGTGTTGATACATTGTGTCTTCCAGAACGACGAGATCACCTACGATGCCACAAAAGATTCCCCAGACATAACGCTCCCTACTCTGGCCTGGACCCTTCGCTTTCAGACATTTCACGCCATACACGTTCAAGGTCATATGTATGATGGAGCATAGAACGTCATTTATCTATAAAGGCCGCCTGTCGCCTCGCAATGAACATCAACTCCTCTATTGGCCCACAAATTCCAGCCTTCTTCGCCACTGAACAGCAATCGGCATGGGTACATGATCGAAGTTCCTGCTATGGATACACATACACAGTAACTTTCGCTGAAGGTGATCAGTTGCTCAACAGTTGCATGTCTATTGGTCCATACACATCACCGCAGCTGCCGTTTAGTCTGTCATCTATGGCCAGTGGTGCATCACAGTTGCTTCGGTGCCGGTTTTGGATAGTGCCATTATGCCATGCACAGTATAGTCAACCACAGCCACGCTGAAAAATTTACAGACTCAGACGTTTTGGAAATGCTTGCACCTTGGTCCGAAAGCCAGTGATCATTCCCCTTTCAGACGTCAGATAAATCGCTCTATCTCCCCATAACAACAATGACTGCTCTGCTTATTGCGTCCCCGACATTCATTATATACCATCCACTGCTACTGCTGCCACTTGCCGCTTGTGAGTGGATATTGCACGTTGGCGTCAAACATAGGCGGTGGTTACAATCATGTGACTGGGCCATGTGTAGTTTATACAGAAGAGTTTCCTCTGCCACAGACTTCATACTGATGCTCAGAGTACAGATGTTGATGTAGAAAGTAATGTTTGGAAAGACAGATGACAGGTAGCTAACAAAACCATCATTCTACCACTTATTGAGCATTGTTCGTCACTTATCAGGCCTTTGCCAGGTACAATTAACAGAGCGGGCTGATGAAATCCAAACCCCGTGGGGCGTTTCATCACTTATTCATTTAGTAAGCTCGATAGCCTCATGGAGACGCACAGTCAACTCAAGTGACAGAAGCTTCCAGACCGGTATCGCACATCATGAAGAGATTCATTGTTAAAATTCAGAATACGTATGTTCCAAGAAAAGGCAAACTGTTTAGGGTGAGTCAGCTGCCTTATCGACGTCGTATTATGCAACCCGCAATGTTCGATCTGGTATTCAAAACCCACGCGCAAGATTTTCATACTCTGTCGCTTGCTACGCGAAAACTATCAATGCTAAAAAAATAATGAACAGGCCCTTTTTGTAGGAAATATAAAGTAGTTAAATTTTATATTGGGAACTATTCAAGAAACACGCACAAAAGTGAGTTTCAAAAGCAGCACCTCTCCCACACTCAGTCTCCATCAGTCAGGATTTCTTGCATGTTGTTCGTGGCACTCCCTGTTACCACTCTACAAAAATTGACGACTGCACGAATTATTTCCGTCATTTGACTTTTTTCGTCTTCACTGACTGGTCTTTTCTTGACACAGGCTTAGTCGAGCACTTAAAAACTGTAACACTGACGTCTGTATAAATTTTACTTAATAATTTTGTGAATTTTAACTACATAAAATAAACGATCGTTGTATTCGTCAGAACTTCTGACTACAAAACTACAGTTTAGATCGAATTTTCAACGTAATTAGTTTTAACGTAACGTTTACAAAAGCTGTCTTTCTTTATTTATCTTCACGTTTAAATTAATAATGTTAACGAAGTAGCTGACTATTATGGTGGTTTAAAATAGCCCATCAATAGGGAGCAAAAAAGATCGAATACTGGGAATAGTTCGTGTAATCCGAAGTTTTTGTACAGTGGTAGGAGGGAGTGCCATGAGTTAAATTCTAGAAATCCTAATTGGTGACTTATGAATGTGGGACTAAAGGTGCGTTCGAAGGTCTTGAATAACTCGAAAACCGTGGCTTCCAGCGAAAATGTATCCGAGTAGAACAATTACCTACTTTAAATTTTCTGCGAGAAAGTCGTGTTCCTTTTCTGTTTAGGACTAATAGCTTGAAAATCTCGCGCGTATTTTTTGAAGGCTAGATAAACATTGCAGGTTGCATAAAACGACATCGGCAGCGGCAGCTGAATCACACCTGTATACTACCTCCTCCCACACATACGTCGTGCTACGGCCGCGATGGTACAACCTCGTATGGACTCTTAAAATATGCAGCTGTTACCATGTATTGTTTGCAAATTAATGGTCAAGACGATGGACTCGCACTCTAGATGGACTTCTTCAAAATCCCCTTCAGCTATTCAGATTTAAGTCTACAGCGATTTCCTTAAAAGTTTAAGGTAAATGGAGATTGATTTCTTTGAGTTGGATTCGGTCAGTTACAATCCTGATCATTGTTCAGTTTGAACTCTCATTGTGTCTCTAATGACTTCTTTATCGACCTCAAGTTGTGACTGAAATAAGAAAGGAGGGAATGATAGTGGCATGCCAAATGCCTCCACCAAAGGAGCCTGCTGAATATAGGTGCAGTCGTAGCAAAACTAGTCTCTGTGTGTTCTGTTAGGACACTACATACATCTCATAAAAAGAAAAATGACATTAGCTGCATTTGGGCACTGAAACGAATCAATGGTAATATGTGAAAATTCGTGCCGGACCGAGACTCGAACTCGGATATCCCACTTAACGCGACCAATACCTGAAATGCGTCAGCCTTATGTGCGCACTTCCCATCGGACCAAATTCCGAGCCTGTTACACACTACTGATCAGCCACCTATCTTTGAACCCCTTACTCGCAGGTCATGATTCCCGTAAAAGATCAGGGGCGGCGTGTATCCACACTGAAAGAACGGATCTCTGGTCTTCGTCAAAAAGAAATGGATAACACCAGTTGTTAGGGAATCCTCTCGGATTCTTAAGTAGTTCATCTCCGTGAAAAAGAGTCATAATGAGCCAGAATTCTTAAATATATGTCAGAGGCACGTAAGGAGCTGTAGGAACATGCTGATCACTGAAAAGGAACCTAAAGAGCTATAAAAAGGTGCTGATTGCTGCAAAACAGTCATTTAATGAAAAAATAAGTAAAGCAGTCTGAGAGCCATTAAAGTGTAAACTAGGAGAGGCAAATAAAGGCATAACAACATACTGATGAGGGAGGGGTATAAAGTAAGAAATGATCGACACCATCTAGCAAAATATCTGAATGATTATTTTTCAAATACTGCAGAGAAATTATAACAAAAATTAGCAAAAATAAACATAGCATCTCTGAATAATCATGCACCAAGTGAAATGATGTTTACTATCAACCACAGAGCGTGAAGTCACTAAAACTGCACAAATTCTAAAAAGTAAAGTCAGTCGGTTTAGATGAAATAGCACTGTGTGTGCTGAAACGATGCATACATACTCCTTAATAAACAATATAAATAAGTCATTCATAAAAGGAAAATTTCCAGAAATTTAAAACACGCAAGTGTTGTGCCTTTGCTAAAGAAATCTAATGCAGAAAACAACTGGCCCGTTTCCCTGCTGTCATCATTCTCAAAAATAATAGAAACATTTTTGAAAAACAGCTTAATGAATTGCTTGAATAAGTACAACCTTCTAAGTGAATCACAATTTGTTTTCGTAAGTGTTAGAAATACAGAACCAGCCGTAAAAGAATTTACAAATGTAGTACTCGATGCTCTTGACAAAGGTGGGCGTTTTATTTTACAGGTCCGTCTTGATCACACAAACTTTTACACTTCATTATTACCGGTTTCTGCTACTGCCATCTTCAGATCATAAAATATTCTGATGAACCATCGTCAAACTAAACATGTAGGAACATAGTAAGTGCACTTACTATGTACCTATATGTGTAGTTTGACGTTGATACTGCATCAGAATATTTTATGATCTGATGATGGCAGTAGCCGAAACCGGTAACAGTGAAGTGTAAAAGTTTGTGTGATCAAGACGGACCTGTAAAATAAAGTGCCAAAAATAAGATCACGGACTCATTTTCAAACTTTATGTCTGAAAAGATGCGCGTGTCACAGGCATATTTCTAAATGTTTCTACATAACATTCTACTAAATAATCATTGGGACTAAGAGGTGTAGCTAATAACTGATTCAATTTATACCCCTAAGAAAGGGTATAAAGAGTGGAGATGACACCTACCCTAAATATGTCTAAACTATTCGTAGCACACTTATCAGAAACAAAATGCGTTAACATAGGGGTTACGCAGGTGAGCATATAAAGTTAAAAACTATTTCTAGCATACATCAATGAGTTTCTCAATAGTGTTAGTCATGGGGAAAAATTACTTTTGCTGATGACATTAAAAGTAATTGTGGAAATAAGAGAACTTCTTGCAGAAAAAGCAAACGAAGGAGTTTTCCAATTGACAACTACGCAATAAAGTGACATTAAACATAAAGAAAACTAATGACACGAATTTCTGATTGAAGAAGGGAAACTACATTTTCAATTTAAAAATAGGTGGTGCCTCTATAGACTGCATGACAAACACAAAATTTCTAGGAATGTTTACTGATTCTCAATTGAACCAGTATGAACACACAAAGATACTTGTAAACAGAATGTCATAATCATGTTATTTCCTTAGATTTGTGGAGAATGGAGGCACCAGTTTTCATCCAGCTTTCCTAATTTAGGTTTCCCGTGGTTTCAGTAAATTACTTCAGGCAAATGCCGGTGTGGTTCCTATTACAAAGCCATAGCCGACTGCCTGTCCCATCCTCGTCAAACTAAACCTGTTAGTATGTGATTGCCTGTATATATGAGTTCCATTGTTTTTATTTTTCTTAAATTGTAATACCAGACATCCGATATCCTTGCAAAAGTAATCTACAGAATAACAAAATTACTACTACCATTAGTACTACAATTACTACTATATGAGATCCAGTGTGTATCTAATGTAGTGACAGATGGAGCAAAATCGGATACATTAACTGTCTTTTAAACTTTCGAAATTCTGGTCATTAAGTAAAACATCAGTTTCCCAGCTACTCTCCTTAGACATAGTTGACAAAGAAAATGTAATCCAGTTCATAAAAATAATTTACTTATGCGCTCAAAAGAACAAATTTTGCAGGCCGAGGCAAAACTGTCATTTTTGAATAGGGGCTTTGTAAAATCGGGTACTCGAAGAGATAAACAACTTTCAGTTGCGGTTTCCAGTTTATTATTATGTCTTGAATGTACATATCAAATTAATTAAGCGTATTTTTGTATCAGCAAAAACAAATTATCAAAACTGAGACACACTGGTTAACCACATTATCGCCATCAGTCTATCAATTTTATGTTGACGGTGAAATTATCACAAAAATCGCATACGATATATGCTTCTTCCTCATACGCACTGCATTGTTCATTTGCCCATTGTCTGCATGCGTTGCGGTGTATTTGACCTTCTCCAACAACACAGTCAAAATATAGCTCACTATAAAGCAGAGGTGTGGAGGCCCTGGGGCAACAAAGGAGTGCAGGCACCTAGTAATTTTGTAAATAGGTTAAACATTTTTTCCTTTCGAGTGTTTCAGTAATTTATTGCGAGAAAAAAATAATAAAATGACAAAATAAAATAGAAGAAATGAACGAAATTAAGATATGACGTTAACGAATGGAAACTTGCAACCTTTTTTTTAACGAAAAATCTTTTGAAGATTTCGCTGAAATATAGCTCCCGGAATAAATCACTCTCAGTGCTGAATAGGGATAACTTTGATAGGCCGTTTTCCTTCATCGTAGTTCTCAGCCTATTTTTTTATAATTTTCATTTTTGCAAATGAGCGCTCGCCTGTGCGGTTTGAGACCATCAAAACCAAGTACATTCTCAATGTTCAGGAATGTAGCAGGTCTTTTTGATATTACTTTTTGGATAAATGTGTCAACGAGGCAAATTGAACCAAGTCATTATCAAGACTACTTTCTAAATCGTCTTTGTAAACTTTCACCAATTCTTCTACAGCAGCATACAAATTTTCAGCGTCCATCTCCTCTTAGTGATTCAGAAATCGAAATCTCGAACGGCTGCATCGTATGTATGCAGCCTTCAGTAAGAGAAACACACTGCTGATCGAGTGCTGAGATAAAAACTGACACCTTAAATACCTCTCTTTCGGTAACAGATTAGCATTAGCCTCTTGCGCTTTCGTGTAATCGAACGTATTCAACCTCAAATTTCTAGTTCTGGTGCCTGATTGTACGTGCTGATAAGTATTTCATGATCTTTTAGCTGCTTCTTCGTCTTTATCAAACTCGTCTCTTTTGAATTCAACAAACGATTTCAATGATTCCGATGCACGCCTGACAGATTCAAGAATCATTTTTGTGTCCTGCAAAATCTTGTTTTTAGCTCTGAATCACTCCAGAATCCCGTTCCAAAAAATGGCAAATAGAGCGGTATCAAGAATATTTATCTTTTCCAAAATAAGCGATGCTTTTTGCTCGTTATCAGAAGATATGCTGATTAGAGTTTCTTTGACTTCAGAACAACCGTCGACAATGACTTTCATAGCTTCTGCTCGACAAGACCAGTGAGTATCGGTAAACTTTTTCAAAACGTAAAAGTGTCTTTTTTTTTCCTCCACTATTATTTTTCAATTTCAATTTGGTATCGTTCTATGCTTGCCGTGAAACATTTAACCTACATAAAGTCTGAACTAAATAGAAGAATTAAACGGCTGATAAGCAAAAGTTAGCAGCAGCCTTTCGAACTACACTGAAGCGCCAAAGAAACTGTTATAAGCATGCGTATTCAAATACAGATACGCAAACTGGCAGAATACGGCGCTGCGTTCGGCAACTCCTGTATGTAATGAGACAAGTGTCTGGTGCAGTTGTTGGACCGGTTACCGCTGCTACAATGGCAGGTTATCAAGATTTAAATGAATTTGAACGTGATGTTGTAGTCGGCGCACGAGCGATGGGACACAGCATCTCCGAGGTAGCGATCCGTGCGACCATTTCACGAGTGTACTGTGAATATTAGGAATCCGGTAAAACATCAAATCTCCGACATCGCTGGTGCCGGAAAAAGATTCTGCAACAACGACGACTTGCGGCGGTGCGGTTTTTTCCGTCCCTTTACGACGAACCTTCACCTACCTATGAACATTGTCTCAGTATTTCATTAGTAGGGAAGCCGAGCGAAACCTACTGTACTTCGACGTGAACCAGGCTGCAATTAAAGTCACTAATCTACGTTTCGGGAGAAAATTTTCACAAGAAATGAAAGGTTGGAAATTTTGTCCTGAATTAATATATTCTGAAACTTAGGTGAACAAGTATCACTGCCAAGCCCGTGCTAGTCTCAACACAAATATATCCCTTTCACTCACGTTAGCAAGTTTATGGTGTTGCATTTCTCGAAAAAGTAATAGCTACAAAAATACTGATTGTTTTTGATTGAGAATGATCCCCAAATATTAAGTCTGTCGGTGCCTAATGCAGTTACAGTTTTTAGCCACCGACCTGCTCAATACGCCACGCGGAATATATGTCTTTTCTCGTCACAAAATTCACTTAAAAATTTCGAAATTTCTACACACAGATCGGAATAATTTTGCAGTCACTTTACCGCACTTTTGATGTATGAAACACTGCTAGATCGGACAACTTATCGTTTCCATCGGAACTACTACTACACACGTCCGAACTGTTTCATGGCTACGATCCCATTCTTCTCTCGAATACTCTAAGTCTTCTCTACCAGCAGAGAAAGGCGCGCGAAGAATATTGGTTTACCATTGGTCAGTTTACTCAACAGCCAATAGCAAAACAACACTCTCCCGCATCAGTCCGCGCTTTTCATCAATAACCAATCGCAAAATAGTTGACCTAACGACTGCACTTTTTACCGACGTAATTATTTAATATGCTGAAGTTTTGTTTATGCATAAAGTTATTTACTATTGTTATTTATACATGAATTAACTTTCACTTTACCATAAACTTACTTTACAAATCTATTATACAAAAATCCCCTTCGTCCATATCCATACTTCTTCTAAATGTTCCCACACTAAATCCCACTACATAACTCGTTAAACAATTATCTTCATATTAACCTTAAACCACACTCACGCATCATTCATACTGCTAAAACACATTTATAACATTTTACCTACACAAAAAGACATAATAACACTTTATGAAAATGCTAGAACAGTTTATGAAAAACATTCTATTACTTTAGTGCACTCTAGTGGGCACAATCGAAACTAAGTCCCCTATCCAATATTGTCCTCTATCGGCTGATACATAAACTACGTTCGCGTCCAGTCTCGCGTCACCATGTGTCACTATCTCGCTCTGAGACACATCTCCCACTTAACTGCCTCCAACGCAGGATCGTTATACGGCGCTACGCCTCAGACTGAAGAGAATCGTTCAACGTAACAGAAGTGGAACCCTTCCGCAGATTGCTGCATACTTCAATGCTGCGTCATCAACAAGTGTCACGAACTATTCAACCAAACATCATCGATATGGGGTTTCAGAACCGAAGGTCTACTCGTGTACCCTTGATGACTACACGACATAAGGCTTTGCGCCTCGCATAGGGCCGTCAAAACTGACACTGGACTGTTGATGACTGGAAAAAACGTTGCCTGGTCGGTTGAGTCTCGTTTCAGATTGTATCTTGCGATTGGACGTGCACGCGTATGGAGAAAATCTCATGAATCCCTGGACCCGGCATGTCAGCAGGGAATTGTTCAAGCTGGTGAAGGCTCTGTAATGGTGTGGGACGTGTGCAATTGGAGTGATATGGGACCCCTGATAACGCCTAGATACGACTCTGATAGGTGACACGTACATAAGCATCCTGTCTGATCACCTACATCCATTGATATCCATTGTGCATTCCGACATACTTGAGCAATTTCAGCAGGACAATGCGACACCGTACACGTCCAGAATTGCTACAGAGTTACTCCAGGAACACTCTTCTGAGTTTAAGCACTTTCTCTGGCCACCAAACTTCCCAGACATAAAAATTATTGAGCATATCTGGGATGCCATGCAACGTGCTGTCCAGAAGAGATCTCCTCCCCATCGTCTCTTACGCATTTATGGACAGCCGTGCAAGATTCATGGTGTCAAATCCCTCCAGCATTACTTCAGACATTAGTCGTGTCCATGTCACGTCGTGTTGCGGCACTTCTGCGCGCTCGTGGGGGCCCTACACGATGTTAGGCAGGTGTACCAGTTTCTTTGGCTCTTCAGTATACATTAAAAGAATGATCACTACATAGCACAAAAATCGATATACGGTTTTTTTCTAAAGCCGAAGCTAACATCTCTCTCTCTGTATTTGCCACTCACATTTACAGCATTATCGTATGATTGGTCACGGCAATCAAGTATGTCAATTTGATGGTCGCCTAAAATTTTTTTGTATCGCGTTTGCTGTGGCTTCGAGCAGTATGTCCGCAGTTTGGTAAAAACGTCTGCAATCTTTCCTCTGGCATCGATCCTTCGATATATCGAACAACTATAATCAGCTGATCGATATGAGATTCGTCGTGTGTGGAGTCCTCTGACACCGAATAATACTTAGATAGTTTAATTATCGATATTATTTAACTGAGGACTTCATCACCCATGGAACTTTCCAGGTCGTCACAAATCACAGACGAAAGGTAAGTGACATGACCACTCCCTTTATTTGCATTCTCTCTCAAATGGGTTGCGAGAAAGGGTTCATACTCTGCTAACAACTCTAAAATGCCGAGAAAATTTTCGTTTTTCGGTGAACCAATAATTTCATCGTCACCTCGGAAAGCTAATCCACATTCAGCAATGAATTTAATAGTACTAACGATAATTCTGAGGATTTTCTACCTATATCGGGATTGTTGTGACTCTCCTGACTTTTTCCTATTGCACTAAAGTATTTACCGATTCCAAGTGAGACTTTGAAATCTCTTGCCTGTATAGACGATCAGATGTATGCTTCCAGTTAAAAAAAAGCCTTCTCCAATCAATTTCGTGTTCTTGTGGACGTTAACTTACGTGCGCAACACCATATTCTCCCCGTAGTTGGAGACAATCAAAACCAAAATCAGTTGACGGTTTCTTAATTTTTATTCCGGGGTGTGAACACATTCTTTGAACATTTCCGAACCAAGGTTGAGTTATCTCGCGATTGATCTTGTAAAACTGATTTCTGCTAAGATATTTCATCGCAATTTTGATACTTGTGGAACCTTTTTTCACCCAATATTTAATCATTTCTCCTGCAATACTGTGAAGCCAAAGACTAATGTCATTTCTCGAAACCACAAAATTTTGCTTACTCTCGATTCTGATTACAAGTTTTCGACGATTCTGTGGCGTTGCCCGACGCATCACCTGGATTATCTTGTGTACTATTCACCAAATATCCATTTACTGTCGAGTATCCTACAGTATTTTTAGATCATGCGAAACTTCTTGTTTGCTTGACGTGATAAAATAATTGGTCAATTCGAGTGTTCTAGCTAAAGTATCTTCAGTTTTATTTTGTAGTTCTGTTCGCAATTTCCTCTTCTGGGAACCACTAGCGAACTCTCGAGGAGTTTTGTTACGATTACCCAAGTTTTCAACATATAAAAGAAAAGTTGAGTCTCAACCGTCGGGAAAACATGGAACTGCAAAAGGAAAGCCTTTAACCACTAAGAAAATAGTGGTGGAAAATCGGTAAGTGAGCAGAAACCAAAAATTAACGAAGTAAGTTAAGTAAGTTAAACGAGATGCCATAGGAGGTTGTGGGAACACGAAAAGGGATTGTGAGTGGACATGGAAAAGGAAGAGAATAGGAAAGGTACGTATTAAAACCTATTCAGTTATGGAATTTGTATTAGAGATCACAATATGAATATGAAAATACATGCCGGCCGCGGTGGCCGAGCGGTTCTAAGCGTTTCAGTCCGGAACCGCGCGACTGCTACGGTCGCAGGTTCGAATCCTGCCTCGGGCATGGGTGTGTGTGATGTCCTTAGGTTAGTTAGGTTTAAGTAGTTCTAAGTTCTAGGGGACTGATGACCATAGATGTTAAGTCCCATAGTGCTCAGAGCCATTTGAACCATTTGAGAAAGGTATAGAAGCGAATTTCATGCTAATATAATAATCACTCAAGTAGCTGTAGTATTAATGGAGTGTTGTGTGCTAAATGAACTAAGATTTTTTTTCTTTTTTCAAATAATTTTTGCAATTAGTATGGCAGTATGAGCAGCTACTAGCCCATTCCTTGGGGAAAAAGAGTTTGAATCTTCCGCGCATAACTGGCAGTGCCCCAGTATTAACATCAGTGCTAAAGAAAAGTGGTGCATTTGCGCCAGCTGTAACCCAAGTGGCTAGCGAGAGCTATTGGGCGAATTCGCGTATTGTAGATTCTTTTACAAAACAATTTTCCTCCAAGTATGGTAGTTGTATATTGTGAATTCAAATGGAAAAAGTGAATACAGCGTTGCTTCATTTTCAGCAACTGAATAAAAGTGAAAGTACTGTCTCCTTTCTATTTACGTCGTGTAACCATCATCTTATCCAAGTCGGAAATAAAAGCTACGTAATCGACGGGAGGCCTAGAACTATAATAAACAAAGCAGTCCTTTTTTGCGCAAAAAAAAGACTGCAGTGTACGGTAAAATCGGGTACTTCCTGGTTTTGCCCTAGTCCTTTTTATCCGATATTACCCCAACAGCGTTTTTCAGGGTGGAAATATTTCATGCTGAAAGCAAATAGTTTTAAATAAGCTACAGAATACGTAGCCTTACTTACCAAAAATTTAAATCACGGAACCTGGTGCTCAAGAGATTCGTAATTTCACGAAAAGCTGCAAAGTTATTCACGGAACCTTTTAAGAAAGCACACCAAAGATGTGGTAATGCAAACTCTACTGCTCGCTGCCATGCACACAAACTGTATGCTTTGTGGGAGCGCGGTGTCGTCGAGTATCGAGAGCGGCGCAAGAAGTATCGACCACGGCAGAGATCCTGCACAGCAAAGCAGTATCACGAGGCACCAATGAGATGCCACGAAGGAGCAGTGCCTCCCGTAGTTACGAGCCGCCAGTACTGCGCCTCTACCACCAAATAGCGTCGCCAGAGGCCAAGCGAGCAGCTCTGTTCGATGTCAGATATTGCCCACTTCCAGAAAGTTCATGTCGGAGTAACGTTGTTGGGCTGCATAGTCGCCTTGACACAGCCCGCGTCAACCGTCAGGGAATGGAGAGACTTACATCTCCTGTAAACTGTCCCTACACTCCAATGCTATCAGTGCCAACGAACTTATGTTTTCTGGTGCCTGTAGTGAACCCAGATTAGGTCCTGTCGCCCAACGTCTAGGTCATGTGCAAATCAGTCACGCCGCAGCGCATCCCGCACAATCACGACAGTCCTGCCCGTGTTGCTTTGAAACACATGGTAGTGCACAGTGCCCATGCCACAAAGTCAAATATTTAGCATGTGGCAATCAAGCCCAAACACAGTTGGTATATTTAAGTGTAGATGGTGATAGGCGGCTTTCACGTTCCATGTCAGACAGTGATCCTAATGAAGTGTATACTGTGTTATTAGCGTTATTAGCTTAACAGTCCACTGATCCTGCTGTTGTTTCATCAAATTGCCAGTACACGAACTCTGATTTTATCATTCGGTAATCCAACATGTTGAATGTTCAGTTGTGTGTGTTCAACAAGTGTGTTAATATCCAGTTGGATTCTGGTGCTACTGTTGCGCACCTCAACCGCACTACATATGCATGGTTATGTGGCCCACAGCTTCAGCAACCACGTAACTCGTTGTCAGCATTTATTGGACAACCTATTACAGTGCTTAGTGTGTGCAATTTACTAGCCACTTCGCGTGGTACTACTAAAATAGTGTTATTTCATGTGTTGTGCTCTTATAGGTCTACTAACATTTTGGCACGAGCAGCTTTGACCTTTTCAGATTGTCAGTTCACGGGAATGTGTTACAAATTAATTCATAGCCAAATGGGGACATCTATCAAACAGTGTGAGTGCAGTAACGTATTGTAATATGAACGTGATTAGCCTGTAGCGACCTATGGATTGGTCCATCGGTCACGATCTGATAAACGACTGTATGTATATCATATATTTTTTGCATTGTGCTCATTGGATTTAGAAGCTCGCGTAGTTGTTGCGTAACGACTGTATGTCAGCAACGATGTGTGTCTATTCATTTAATGTTTTGTTTGCATTACTGCACCAACCAAGAAAAGCCTACAGGCCAAAGGAAATTCTTAGAAATGTTCATCATGCTACCTAGAAAAATAATAATTAATATCTCTTTATTTTGGCTATTGAATTTTGATGCCGAATGAATGGTTTGATCATATGGCTGAAATATTCAGCTCAGTGCTTGGCGTCATAGATTTGCAAATAATCCCCTGTAGCTGTAAAAAAAAGTTCAGTGCAATGATGGAATCTCTTGACATGACAAAATGTTGTCCTAGAATAAGCTATAGTTAGTACAGGAGAGCAACGTAGGACAAAACTGGGTACCTGGGTACCTGGGTCAAACTGGGTACCTCAAATTGTAGTAGGCAAGCGCTGCCATCTGAAAAATGGTGTTATCAACTCACTCCCTGTTGTGTCCAGCTTCTTGGACACTGAGGTGGATAGTAATAATACAGTTAATTAGAACATTCTGACTAAGTGATACTTTGTTTATTACAACAAAACTTAACAGGCTCAGCTGCAACTATGAAACTGCACACGTGGACTCGCCGTTCAGAACACACTAAGTGGATCACAATTACTGAGTGGCGAACTGATGTAAGTTCAGAATGGGCGTACTGTGGCTTCACTACAGTCACTAGAAAACACAAGTTCGTAGACACTTGTTGACACAGTTCCGATAGGCACAGTTCACAGGAGAGAGAAATCTACCCCAAACAAATCCCTGCATGGGGTATGGAGATGCGAAAAGATGGCGGAGGGAAGGATGGAGCGCTGACGCAATTGCGGAAGTAGGTGCCGAAATTTCAGCCGGCGCCGAGCACCCACCTACACCCCGGTATCCACCCTGCGCATGGCGGCAAACACAGACCAGGAAATCAACCACAGGGTGCGCGTCAGCGGCCGTACGCGCAGAGGCAGACGATGAGACAGGAGGTTTGATTTTTCGTGGCTTTTCCTGTCTGGTTTGAGAATATCAGAGAACTCTTGACACTGGCATTTTGCGTAAGGTCCGTTCATTGTACGTTTGACCGAGAGTGACTTTTCTTTATCGGATTTCGTAGATTGAATAATTCTAAAGTGTTGGTTCGTACTGAACCTTTGATAATATTTGTAACACAGAACCTTCAGCCGTGCCATTTAATTGGAAACAGCTTGCAACATAAATGAAACACAAGATTAAATTCTATCAATGTATCCACAAAATATTATACTAAATTAAGTTAATTGCCACTTACATTAATTCTGTTGCTGTGTGCAGTGTAGCGTTTTGTGATGCAAATCACCATAGATAGAGTGCAACGGACTATTAATACGACGACAAATGTAAAATACCTGCACGAGAGATAAATACTCTGTCGAATTTAACCATCTCCGTGCGAACTCGATAACAATGATATACAGACTGTATTAAGCTACGGCAAAGAGATAATTATTCCATGTTGGACATTCGAAGAGAGAGGTTCTATGTCATATGGAGAGGAGATTGTTGGAAGCCCCCATTAAAGCAGTAATCTATGTTTTATTGTACTGAAGAAAATAAATACATATAAAAGCACAAAAGGTGTATCAGGTGTGTCCTCTCCGGGGGGCACCACCTTGGCGAAGCACTGTCCGTGTGGGTGGAGAGGCTTGTGTATCCACGGGAAGCTGAGGGCTATGCCGAAGGTAGAGGACCTACTGCCGGAAAGGCCTCAGCCGATGGATCAGACTAAGAGTGTCCCACAACGTCCCTTCTTCCCTATCCACTCCTAGTCCTACCCTATTCCCTAACCCAACCCAAGGTGCGATGCAATCCGTGCTGAGGGGTACGTGGCACATGGGAAGATGTGTCGCAAATGGAGCCTCACGGATACCGGGCGACCTCCCTGAGTAATTAGCCTACACTGCAAGGGGTATTCGTGGTGTGGACCTTCTAGATCCTCAAATCTCGTTGGACCGACATGGGCACGACTACAGAAAAAGAAACTGAGGGGCAAATTGAGATCTCAGATACCCAAACATCGGGGACTGAACCGATGGAAGGCACTCCACTACTGAATCAGGATCTAGACCTGAGCCAGAAGTGGGAACTGTAACCGAGAAGCTAGACCAGATTAACATCAAAGGCTTGTCTAGGGACCAAAGGAGGAAGCTACTCAGGGAACAGAGGGAAAAGGAAGGAAAAGAATGGCTTCCTAAACACAAATGGAGGGAAGTAAAGGGACCAGAACCCAAGACCCCCAGGAAAACACTGTCTCAGGTTGAAGGGGACATGCAGACCCCCACAACGTCGAAGACAGGTAGTAAGCGGATAAGGGAGGAATCAAAGACTCCCTCCTCCCTGGATAAGCGAGTCCAGAAAAAACCGAGGCAAGAAATAGGGAAACAGACCTATAGTACTGCAGTCTCGGTTTTTAGGATGGCAGTTATCCAGGAAGGTTATCCACTGGTGGCCATTACCTCGAAGCAGGAGGAACTAGTACAGATGGCCCTCTTTGAAAAGATTGGGGGGGGGGGGGGGGGACGCTGGCCCAGGTCCCAAGGGTCTGTCTAGAACGTGGTGCACTCATTTTTGTCTGTGAGGGGGTGCACACAGTAGAATGGCTTAAGGACTAGGTGCCCATGATATCTCTGTGGGAAGGTGCGAAGCTGCTGGTCAAGACGGCAGCGGAGCTTCTTAAGACCGCAAAGATATCATTATGGGTACCCAAGATCCATGAGGAAGTCTCTCTAAAGACTGTTTGGGAAAATAGGGGCCCAGAACCCAAAAGTCCCAACAGAAGGCTGGAGAGTGATTAACCAGAAGGTTGCTCCAGAAGGACGAACCCTGGTGGTGGAGGCTCGTGAGAAGTCCCTGAAGCCGATGGGGGAGTAGGACCTGAAACTGTTCTCGCAGGTCACCGTCAGGGTTCTCAAAGACCTAAAAAATGGCAGTAAGACAGAACCTGGAGGTGCTGCAGATTAATCCGCAGCACAGTAAAGGGGCCTCTGCTGCCCTGAGCCGCTGCCTGGGGAGACAGGAAGTGGACGTGGCCCTGATACAAGAACCCTATTTACACAAAGGGCCTTGGAGGCACTGGAGGTAAGCTGACCTATGCTAGAAATCTAAGAAACTCCAGAACATGCATCTATGTTAGAAACGGCATTTCTTTCATGCCAATGATGGATTTCTGCTCTAGGGACTTAGTGACCATCAAAATGTAGCGATGTGAGGAAGGTATCACGAGGGAAATTGTCTTGGCATAAGCATACCTTGCTTACGAAGGCAGTTCTTCCCCTCCCTTGGAGGTGAGGAGACTGGTAGAGACTTGCCTTCAGCAAGGTGACCAACTGCTGGTGAGGTGCGATGCCAATGCCCACAACCTAGTGTGGGGCAGCAAGGACACCAACGGTAGAGGTGAGTACCTTCTTGAATCCCTCTTAGCTAACAATTTAGAGGTCCTGAATACGGAGCAATGAACCTAGATTCAGGAATAGCAGAACGGAAGAAGTAATTGACATAACATTTGGTTCCATGACGATGGGCAGCTATGCCAAACAATGCCATGTGGTGTTGGAGCCATCCTCATCAGACGACATGTACATTAAATTAAAGGTTGAAATGGGAATCATACAAACCATGACTTATAGAAATCCAAGGAAAACAGACTGGGAGACATATAGGAGGGACCTTGACTTATCGGAAATTACAACCACGATAAGGAAGCCAGTAGAATTTGAGGACGTAGCAGAGGCTGTTACCTCTGCCATAGTGACCTCATATCAGGATAACTGCACAATCACCGGGAAGTGCACAAATAGGAGTGTTCCTTGGTGGAATAACAAATTGGAAACGCAAAGAAAACAGGTATGGAGACTGTTTAATATTGCGAGACGCAAATGACAATGGGCTAAATATCGTGACGCCCTTGTCAGTTACAACCTTGCAATAAGAGAAGCGAGGGAGGCATCCTGGAAGGCATTCTGTGAGGAAGTGGAAGGCAGCGCTGCACTAGCCAGACTTCACAAGATTCTCACTAGAGTACCAACTAACCCAGGAGGTACGTTGAGGAAGGAGGATGGGGAATATACAAAGACAGCACATGAGACGCTGGAATTGCTCCTAAAAACTCACTTTCCTCAATATGCTCTGCCGGCTATCACAGACCACTATGTGACCCCAGAGAGACAACGGTTCTCAGACACTCCAAGAGAGGACTGGGAATCGGCCAAGGAGTGTGTGAACTTCAACAAAATCAAGTGGGCGGTGGGAACATTCCAGCTGTTCAAGTCACCTGGCCAGATGGAATTTTTCCAGCTCTCCTGCAACAGACAGGAGGAAAGCTTATAAGAATCCTATGCAGGTTATATAGGGGTAGGAAACATTCCCAAAGTTTGAAGGGCAGTGAAGGCTGTCTTCATTCCAAAGCCAGGGAGAATTAATCATACCAAGGCCAAGGTTATGAGACCAATCAGTTTGTTCTCCTTCATTCTCACAACACTGGAAAAACTGGTTAATGTATACGTTGGGGAGAGGAGGCTATGTAGGGTCCCTCTACACCTGAACCAACACGCATACCAACCAGGTAAATCTTGTGAAACAGCTCTCCACCAAGGGAGAAGGTGGAAAAAGCACTTCACTTCCAAGAAATAGCCCTCTGCATCTTCCTGGATATCGAGGGGGCGTTTAGCAACATGACCTTCGATTCCATGATAAGGGCAGCAGAGGTGCATTATCTGGGGACCACTATATGTAGGTGGACCAGAGCCATGCTTAGTGGAAGGAAGGTAGAGGCTACCAAAATGAATGAAAAGATGGTAATTAAGACCACTAGAGGCTGCCCACAAGGAGGAGTTTTGTCCCCTCTATTGTGGAATCTAGTGGTGAACGAACTCATTGAGGAACTAAATTCCAGACAATACTTCTGCCAAGGATACGCAGATGTCCTTGGCATAGTAATACTTGGCAAATTCACTGACACAGTTAGGAATATGGCACAAGGAGGGTTGGACATTGTGCAGAAATGGTGCATTAAACAGGATCAGAGAGTTAACCCTAAGAAGACTGTTGTGGTGCCATTTACGAAGAGACATATTCAGCATGCAAGTTGGAATCTAAAGCTCTTCGATGAAGCTCTCTGAAGGCGACAGTGAAATATCTAGGGGTAACTTCAGATGAGTAACCTCATATTAAGAGTATCTGCTCCAAGGCAAAAAGCACTTTAGTGAGTACTAGGAGGGCTTGTGGCAAAAACTGGGGCCTAAGCCCCAGGGGTATGCACTGGATATACACCACAGTGGTTAGAGCTAGGGTTTCCCAAAGGGGCCGTAGTGTGGTGGAAGAAGGTAGAACACCGGGTTGCTGCTAAAGAGCTTGCTAAGGTGCAGAGATTGGCCTGCTTAACCACAACGGGCTGAATTAGCAGCACACCAACTGACGGAATGGAAGCCATGCTGGACATGCCTCCACTTCACCTTTGGGTTATGATGGAGGCAGCTTCTGGGGCATACAGACTTAAAACTGGCCAAAACTGGGTCTCATTTGGATATCCAGAATCACACACTAACATAGTGAACGAGCCTTACAATATAATAATTGGAAGCAGGGAGCAGTGGGAGGAAACAGTTCGACACCATACGGGGGACATTGTTTGGTTCACCGATGGGTCGAAAACAAATCAAGGCGTTGGGGTAGGGTTGTACGGGGTTCAGCCAAGACTGGAGAGCAGCATCTCTCTAGGGAAACTGGCCTCTGTATTCCAAGTCGAAATTACTGCAATCAGGGCACGTGTGGAGGAGAATAGGTGCTACAATGATCGTAGCATCTACATCTATTCAGACAGCCAGGCAGCCCTGAAATCATTGGCAACTCCTGCAACAAGATCTAAGATTGTTGCAGACTGCCACAGGGCTCTGGTGGAGCTAGGGGGAAGCAATAGGGTGTACCTAGTGTGGGTCCCTGGCCACTCAGGGATCTGTGGCAATGAACAAGCCAATAGATTGGCTAGGATGGGGGCAACAACTCCATTTATTAGACCGGAACCTGTCTTGACAATCACCAAGGCTATGATCAAATTAGAACTACGGAACTGGCTTAGGAAACAGCACGTAGGATATTGGACCAAGGCCCATAAACAAAAACATGGTAAGCTAATGATGCCCAAGCCATGTTTTAAAAGAAGCTCTGTAATCCTGGGATTGAACAGGAAAGAGATCAAACTCATCACTGGACTGATAACCGGCCATGGGAACTTAAAAAAACACCTACACACAATGGGTATAATGGAAGAGGACCCTAAATGTAGGATCTGTGATGAGGGTGAAGAAACTGCATCACACCTAATCTTTGAATGCATGGCATTGGAGAGTAAAAGATACAGAATCTTCGGGACAACTAGACCTGAAAAAATTGTGTCTAACAAAAAACTGGTAGAGGGACTCCTTGCACTATTTAATGGCACTGGTTGGCTTTACTAGATATACAGGGAGCGATGCCGCACAATAAACCTAGTTTCGGTGCGGGCAGTGGCGAGTTAGACCTAAGCTGTTTGAGCTCTCCTGTTAAAATCAAATCAAATCAATCAGATGTGTAGAGTTCATAACCCTTAATAATTTCAAAAGAAATATTCGGTGATGATAAAGATGCAAGTCGATCGGAAGTGTTTTGTGGTTTGATGGTGCGAACCTGCAGTTTTACACGGTTTTGGGATTCGTCGAGAATATTTCTCCGAAGACCTAAATAATTACAAGAACTAAAGTTGGACGCCACATTCCATACACATGATACAGCACAGCATTTGGCTGTAACGATCGATTTCTGTAGAGCGATAAGTTATCTTTAGCGATTTCAGGTGGAGAAGTTCCAGCAAGGAGACTCAACGAGATCTCCTGCTGCGAAACACAAATGGTATTGCTGTATTTTTTAACTTACGGAGAAAAGTAAGCAATATAGACATCATAACCACCGTAAACATAATTAAAAGGACTCAACTTAAACAAAAGGACCAAACAGTAAAAAGGAATCGCTAAACCAAACCATAAATAAAAATCAATTTGTAATAATATGTAATAACATTACTAAAACGCTCATTAAATAATAGAGAGAATGAAAATAAGAACTTTAAAGCAATTATGAATACGCCTAGTGAGATTGCGTTTCAATAAAATATAATAATGGCAGTGTGTCAAATAATTATCTGTAGCGATGGCAGATATGTGTCCGATCAGGAAAGCTTCCGGAACAAAACAGGTGCCGTCTTCTCGGCAAGACAACTGAACTGCGTAATAATTCTAAAGTTTCAGCGGTTGCACGCCATAATCGATACAATCGCTTATACTACTTAATATATTGAGTAATTCTTTATTTATAGTCTGAAATTATATCTACGTTTTTCCAATATGTCCACGCCCATCCTGCAAATGTGCCATAAAGAGGGCAGCTGAAGACGGCGTCTAGGCCCTACAGGGTGTCGAGCCAGGCGACCGGGCGCGATCCTGTTGCTGGCTGCAGCACGACTGCGACGCTGGAGCCAGCGCCAGGTCGTGGTCCGTGGGCGTCTTCGCTGCGTTGGCGACCGTGATGCCGGAGACGACGTCTGCGACTGCATCGGTGACTGCTGCGTGCCCTGAACAAAAAGGGTGCAGTAGAATGAGTGGATTGGCCGAAGCTGGTTCCGATGCTGCCTGTGCAACCCCGTCGGATTGTGGATGATGTAGGTGGAACGGGACAACACCTCAGACACCGCACCCCGTTCTCGTCTGCAACCTCTGCGAAACACACGAAAGAACACTGGTTGCTGAGGCCGAAAGTGTGACTCAGAAGGATGAACATAGGGTCTCTGCAGTAGTCATTGCAAATGGAGCAGAGTCCTATGGCGTCAACCGTGCAGGAGCTCCGCTGGCGACTTCCCATCTTTGAACAGGGAGCAATACGGCGACAGAAAAACTTTCGAAGCCTCATTCCACGTGTGTGTGATTCAAAACTTTACCTGTGATTTGAAGGGCCTTACGAAACTTTCAGCTTCATCATTCAACTGCAGACGAATGAGCGTTGAAGGACATGCTGAATACTGTTGTCTGCACAAATCTGTCCAAACTTCTGAGGCGTGAACTGTGGCCAATCGTCCGACACTATCACCTCAGACAAGCCTTCAATGCAGAAGATATGGTAGACTTCATTAGGACGTCGAGGGGAACCCTGCTATACGCATTGACAACCTGTATCCAGCATATGTTTTTGTATGGCCCAGTAAAATCTATGTTCAGGCATTGCCAAAATCCGTCAGGATGTGGCGATCCAAAGTAGCGCTGTGGGGGAGCAGATTGATTCTCTGCATGCATAGCACACTGTGAAGGCGTAGCCTCTATTTGTGCATTCATTCTCGGCTATGTACAATGGCGCCTTGCCTACTGCTTGTTGCGGTCAATACCTCCTTACAAACGAAAAACGGAGGGACCACGACTCTTGCATTGCCACTTTCGGTGTGTAACAGGAGGATGCCCATCTGTACGGAGATGGTACGTTGAAGAGCAAAGTAGCGACGAACCACCGGGTGGCGGGTGTCATGCAGACACTGCGGCCGCCCACGACGAAAAATTCGAGAGCATCATCTGCAACGCTGGATCTGATGCCGTCTCCTGTGCATCTCGGTGTAAGGTGACTGGAAAATGTTCCAAAAGCCAGATTTCTTCTGAGTCAGTTTGATGGCAGGAGTCTTTGGAGGAATCAAGCAGAGCACTGGAGTCAATAGGGAACCTCGACAGAAGATCGACGTTGGAGTGTTGGGCAAGAGAAGGTCCCACTGTTATAACTTATGTGCTGGGACAGGTTGGGAGGACCTGAACAGCTCTGTCAGTGGTCTGTGGTTCGTAACTAGAGAGAAACAGTGGCCATACAGATGTTGATGGAAGTGCATGACCCCACAAATGATAGCCCAAGCCTCCTTATCAGTTGGCTGTAGTTGCATTGGGCCTTAACCAATGTCTCTGACACAAACCCAGTTGGCCTGTCACTCAGTGTGACAACTTCGCACCAGTGCCATAAGATGAGGCATCTACTGCAAGAATTATAGGCTTACTGTGGTCCAAGTGGACCAAACACTGATCACATAGTAGTGCGTCTTTCACTCATTGGAAAGTAGTCTGGCGGCCGACCACACGAACAGAATGCCCTTGCGGCACAACCGATTTAGAGACGCCGTGATATGAGTGGCATTCGGGATAATACGGATGTAAAAGGTTAGCTTCCCCATTATAGCTTGCAATTCTGATACACTGGTTGGCGCAGGATAGTCGCGAATGACTAAGTGTGACTGTGACTATGATGGATGGATCCTAAGTGCATAAATCACATGGCCAAGGTACTCAGCTTTAGTGACAAAGAGGCAACACCTAGAATCGTTGCACTTCATTCCCGATTTAGACCCGGGTTCCGGGGTTCGATTCCCGGCGGGGTCAGGGATTTTCTCTGCCTCGTGATAACTGGGTGTTGTGTGATGTCCTTAGGTTAGTTAGGTTTAAGTAGTTCTAAGTTCTAGGGGACCGATGACCATAGATGTTAAGTCCCATAGTGCTCAGAGCCATTTGAACCAAGCCAACCCGATTTAGACAATACTTGAAACAATGGTTCTAAATTTGTAAGTGTTCTGCAGGTATACGATCAGAGACAACTATATCACTAAATAGTTAGAACAAGAAGGTACTTGTGACGTCAGTTGTTCAAGGTACCTTTGCAAAATAGCTGGGGTGGAAGTGATACTAAATGGTAACCGCTGAAGTTGAAATATTCGCTTGTGTGTGTTGATCACAAAAATCTTCTTTTTCATCTAAAGGCAGTTGCAGGTAGGCCTCCTGGATATGAATTTTTGAAAACAAATGACCCTGACCTAATTTGTCCATCAAATACACATGGAGGGGCAGTGCAAAAAAAAAAAAAAAGTCAACAACAGCTTGTGAGTTAATGATTGGTTAAAAGCCTGCGAAGAGTCTCAGCCCGTCTGACAGTTTCGTGAGGACCACCAGGAGTGACACCCAGTGTCCAGCCGAAACTGGTTTGATGATGTCACTGTTATGCAACCGCTGTGGCAAGCCCGTCCTGTAATGCATAAGGGACAGGACAAGTACGAAAAAACTTGGGCTGTGCATTGTCTTTCAATGTCACATGCCCCTCGAACGCTTGGTGCTTACCTGAACTAAAATGGAACAGAGAACTGTGCTTGTCGCATAATGCATTAATATTGGCCAGAAACCCAGATGAATTAATTTGAACACTTTCCCGTGAACTGACAATCTGGAAAGGACAAAGCTGTCCGTGCCAAAATATTAGTAGACTTGTAAGAGCACAACACATGAAATAACACCGTTCTAGTAGTACCACGGGAAGTGACTGGTAAACTGCACATTCCAAGCACTGGAATAGGTTGTCCATTGTGCGCTGACAACGAGTTACATGGTTGCTGAAGCGGTGGGCCACATAACCATGCATATGCAGTGCGGTTGAGGTGCGCAACAGTAGCACCAGAATCCAAAAATGGTTCAAATGGCTCTGAGCACTATGGGACTAAATTTCTGAGGTCGTAAGTCCCCTAGAACGTAGAACTACTTTAACCTAACTAATTAAGGATATCACACACATCCATGCCCGAGGCAGGATTCGAACCTGTGACCGTAGCAGTAGCGCGGTTCCGGACTGAAGCGCCTACAACAACCTTTTATTTCTTTTTTTTTGTTCGATATTGTTCGTTGCGTTTGGTCTGCGCGGACGTCACAAGACATCCGTTCAAGTTGATCGTTGAGTCCTTTACTCAGTTTTTTTTATTACAGTGGGCGAGTAGCCCTATGATCGAACGCGCTGAGCTACCGTGCCGGCGATTTTTTTTTTGTTCTATTCTGTTCGTTGTATATGTTCGGGGCGGACGTCTGAAATGATGATGATTAGGACAATACAACACCCAGTCCCTGAGCGGAGAAAATCTCCGACCCAGTCGTGTATCGAACCCGGGCCCTTAGGATTGGCATTCAGTCGCGCTGACCACTCAGCTACGGGACGGACAAACCGTTCGGCCAAAGCGGCTGGCAATATACACTTCATTAGGATCACTGTCTGACAAGGAACGTGAAAGTTGCTTAATACCAGCTACACTTAAATATACCAACTTTATGTGGCCTTGTTTGGCACATGCGAAACACTTGGCTTTGTGTCAAGGGCATTGTGCACTATCAAGGGACTTACGTGATTATGACGGTGCGATTGATATGCACTTGATCTAGAAGTTGAGCGGCGGGGGGGGGGAATTGGACTCTAGGACCCTGAACTATCTTACTCTTGCCAACAGATATTGGAGAAGCTTGAAAGTCATACTGAGTTACATTGACAACGTCCTGTGACTCGATAATTGACAATACTGTACCGAGATCAGGGTTTGGATGCTTTAGTATGGAAGCTCGAATACGGGAACCATACACGTTCTGAGTAATTGCATCGCTCGTCATTATGTCACTGTATCTTAACCCTCAGGACCACTGACACTGACATTCTCTGACAAGGCCACGATCCGAAAAACTTACAACGAGCAGCTGCTACGCGCACTTGTGATTTAAAATGATCTGACAGTTTTTCAACTAAGTCGTCGTAGGGGACCTCATAAGATCGTCGATCTGGAAATAGTTTTACTACCTACCGGACTACATCTGAGCCTAAAGTGAGGGAAATGGTAAATACGTTGGTTAGCTGTTATGCCGTAGGTATTGAAATGCGCCGTCAACTGTGCAACGTAATCAGCCCACTCTTCGCTTTGCCCCAGAAACTCTCAATATTTAGGCGCTTGAACCGTTTGTTGTTTTCAGTTGAACAGGGTGAGGTGGCAGTTGTGATGCTGCCACAATTCCTTGCAGTGCTCGTAATAATTGTTCAGTCCTTTGTCCTTGCAATGGTATAGCTTGTATTAAAGGCACATCCGGAAGAGACATCGTGAACACGCAATATAACAACACACACAAGCAGAAAAATAGTACTGCTGCAAGAGGAGTATAGTTGCACAATGTAACACAGGGGGCTAACCGCGAGCTGCATCCCATTATAATACACTTAATTAGAACATTCTGAATAAGTTACTCCGTACTGATTACAACAAAACTGCTCGCCAAGCTCGGCTGTAGCTATGAAACTGCACACGTGGAGTTGCGGTTCAGAATACACGGAATGAGCCACGATCATTGAATTGCGAATTCATACTAGTCAGAACTCAGCAAAAAAGAATGAAATATGTTTACAAGGAAATAAACGTCAAGGAACCAATGGCATATCAAATATCAAAGGAGGCAAGTAAACATATGATTCATTTTGCATAAAAACAATCCGGTGTGGTTTTTGAATCAAATGCCTCATGTACAAGCAATTGGTTTCGAAAAGTACACTCTATGCCTAAAAGTTTCTTGAAGCATAACACATGACCCGCTGATAGCAACCGAGAAGAAGCTTTAAATAATAAACTGGTCCGATGAGAGGTCTTTCACACAGTTTACTAACTACAATAATTGAAACAAATTATCCATACCACCAGCTGAGAGGTTGGTTCCCCTGTAATTAGTTCATATTCCGAAGGGCCTACTATTATTTTTGGAGTAGACGTTATTGCCAGTGACCATGCAGCAAAATTAGTGAGAATTACGCAGGTACATCCCATGCTTAAGATTTTGCTTCCTAGAAAGGGTACAATGTTTCCGAGTCACCATGTCATCAATGCATTCTTCCATATAATCACCCTCCTTTAGTTATGATTTGAAGGACATAACCAAGAACTTCAGCATTTGTGACATGTGCTTTGAGGCGATCAAAATTTTCATTTGGTACGATTCGTTGATTAACGATTTCTGTTCAAACGAAAGAAAATTAACATTACGGCAACAGAGATACCTGTGATCCAGCATTTGCATTACATTATTCACTAGCGGAATAAATATGTCACTGCGAAGACTGTGTAAAATGAAGATAAGTATTCCAATTGAACAAGAAAAATGTTCGTGGCATCTGTACGTATCACGAAACGGTCTAGAGATAGCTGTTTTGAAGCAGCATATGCCACACAGCTGTCACAGTAAGACGACTTTTATAGCTCTGTTTCAGACTGTCGTTAAGTCACTCCACAAATAAACGTTGTGTACTGCTGCTAACAGGCACTAATAACGGCCAATGCCCTTCAGTGCGTTGTTATCGCATAATGAGTGAATTTTAAACTTTTACGACCGTCTCTTGCTATGATATACAGGAGGCTCGTAAGTTAAACAGTTGCATTTCCTTTGCTGGAGATACGTTTGAATTAGCTGAGACTAAAACAGTGTGCTCAGTCTCTCCATAACATGATAGGTCCGACTGATTATGTGTATGACGCTCACTAGTACTTTGGTCGGCCGTTATGACCGAGAGGTTCTAGGCGCTTCAGTCAGGAACCGCGCGACCGCTACGGTCGCAGGTTCGAATCCTGCCTGTGGCATAGATGTGTGTGATGTCCTTAGTTTAGTTAGGTTTAAGAAGTTCTAAGTCTAGGGGACTGATGACCCCAGATGTTAAGCCCCTTAGTGCTTAGAGCCATTTCAACTGATATTTTGCCATGCGTCAGGGCCAATAAATGACTTGCCGAATATGGTTTACGTGGTGTCAGCCTAATGGAAGATTCTCACTTTTGCTTTGCGATGTGTAATCTTACGCTGGCCATTTCTAGAGCCCTCTTTGGTTGTCAGTACTAAAAATAATGAAAGAAGAAATGCATGGGTTTGTGAGTGAGTTCTCTTCCTAGTTCCCAGCGAGAGTGCAAATAAAAGATCATCTCGTACTGTTGCTGTGCACGGTAGAAACAGTTCCTTTAGCTGCTGAATGATGTGCCTGCGCACTATGCTTTCATAATACACCACTGGCCATTAAAATTGCTACACCACGAAGATGACGTGCTACAGACGCGAAATTTAACCGACAGGAAGAAGATGCTGTGATATGCAAATGATTAGCTTTTCAGAGCATTCACACAAGGTTGGCGCCGGTGGCGACACCTACAACGTGCTGACATGAGCAAAGTTTCCAACCGATTTCTCATACACAAACAGCAGCTGAGCGCCGTTACCTGGTGAAACGTTGTTGTGGTGCCTCGTGTAAGGAGGAGAAACGCGTACCATCACGTTTCCGACTTTGATAAAGGTCGGATTGTAGCCTACAGCAATTGCGGTTTATCGTATCGCGACATTGCTCGGGTTGATCGAGATACAATGACTGTTAGCAGAATATGGAATCGGTGGCTTCAGGAGGGTAATACGGAACGCCGTGCTGGATCCCAACGGCCTCGTATAACTAGCAATCGAGATGACAGGCATCTTATTCGCATGGCCGTAACGGATCCTGCAGCCACGTCTCGATCCCTGTGTCAACAGATGGGGACGTTTGAAAGACAACAACCATCTGCACGAACAGTTCGGTGACGTTTGCAGCAGCATGGACTATCAACTCGGAGACCATGGCTGCGGTTACCGTTGACGCTGCATCACAGACAGGAGGGCCTGCGATGGTGTACTCAACGACGAACCTGGGTGCACGAATGGCAAAACGTCATTTTTTCGGATGAATCCAGGTTCTGTTTACAGCATCATGATGGTCGGATCCGTGTTTGGCAACATCGTGGTGAACGCACATTGGAAGCGTGTATTCGTCATCGCCATACTGGCGTATCACCCGGGGTGATGGTATGGGGTGCCATTGGTTACATGTCTCGGTCACCTCTTGTTCGCATTGACGGCACTTTGAACAGTGGACGTTACATTTCAGATGTGTTGCGAGTCGTGGCTCTATCCCTCATTCGATCCCTGCGAAACCCTACATTTCAGCAGGATAATGCCTTAAGTGAGGTGCAGGGATGTGACTCAGTACAGGTAACCAGTGGCATGGGGTTGATTTGATGCAACCAGTAATGCAGCGCATTGTGTCGTTCAGTTTTGTGTCTACCTTCTTCACATGTACACTTTCTAACCAGACAGGTGCACAGTACTGGGCAGCAGAGTACACAAGACTGATGCTATTTAAACGTTGCAATGAAGACTGTTTTTCATTAAAAATGTTCGTTTCAGTGGTGCAGGTGTTACGGTGTGGGGGTGCATAATATAATACGTCCGTAGGTATAACCAATATTACCTTACACGTGACTCTGGATGGTGCTAAACGAGCAACAGTGTCATAGGTGATATACAATATGTCCGGAAACACAACTAACAACTGTCCTTTTCAGGATCATCCAATTAGGGTATAGTACTGAAAGTAACCAAAAGAAATGCGCAATGAGATGATCAGAGATATCACTTTTATTCAAATACAATAATTACATTGAAGTCACCGCGATTCGTGATGGTCTCTTGGACATTGCAAAAAGCGAGACATGATTCTCAACAGGGAGTGTGACCACCGCGGACGGTAATGCATGCTCTGCAACGTGCTCCCATGTTGTTCGCAACGTCAGTAAGGAGGTCCGTCGCAGGACGCGCCATACCTCACCAGCGCGTTTGAAAACTGTTGGATGGTCGCCGGTGAATGTAGGTCGAATGCATCCTGAAAAGACGAACATGGGGAAGAAGCAGACTATGACAATAGCGTTGACCGGGTACTGTACGGTGTTCAAAGATTTGGAGCCCAGTACTCCCACGCAACATTATGCACCCCCACACCGTGACACCTGGACCACTGAAACGAGCATTTTAATGAAAAACAGTCTTCATTGCAATTTATTCTTTTATTAACAGCGCGTTCAGCTTTCGTGGGGAATCTTCAAATTATCTTAAAATTTTATTTTACAACATTTTAGAAACCATAAAACAGCTCTGTGCTACATTGGAACACGCGTCGAATCAGATGAACACGCACAGATCTTTTCATTTCACAAAATTTATAAAATCCATAAAACGGCTATTTGCTAAACTAAAGTATGCTTCGAATCAAATGAACCCGCAGAGACAAAGCACAGAACCGTTTTATGGCTTTTGAAAGTTGTAAAAAGAAAAAGTCTCTGCGAGTTCATCAGATTTGATGCGTGCCTCATTCTAGCACAGAGGAGTTTTATAATTTTTAAGACGTTGTAAAGGGAAACTTTTAAGATATTCTTATGATGCCGCACGAAGGCGAAAAATGGTTTAAATGGCTCTAAGCACTATGGGACCTAACATCTGAGGTCATCAGTCTCCTAGAATTAGAACTACTCAAACCTAACTAACCTAAGGACATCACACACAGCCATGCCCGAGGCAGGATTCGGACCTGCGACCGTAGCAGCAGCGCGGTTCCGGACTGAAGCTCCTAGAACCGCTCGGCCTCCGAGGCCGGCCACGAAGGCGAAATGCATTGTTAATAAAAGAATAAATTGCAACCAAGAATGTTTTTGTTTCAAATATTCTACATATTGTCGCTGTACCAGGCGGCCTTACGGAGTTGATATTATACAAAACGATCTCTCGCCATATGAGCATATGTAATGCACCCACGATCATTAGCGAACATTATAGTTTTGGTGGTACAAGTGTTATGGTTTGGATAGTCGTAATGTTGCTTGGGTGTACTGACATCGATTCTTAGAACATAATACTGCCACCGTTTAACCTTATAGCGACACTGTAATCTTTGCCCATGTGCATCTTTCTAGGGTTGGATTTGGCCCTGACTTCATTTTTGTGGATGACCTAGAGGAGCTGTTGGAACGAGAGGTTATTCGTCCCCTTTCCCCTGGACTTGAAACACCATCGAGCATGTGTGGGATGCGTAGGGGAGACGTGTTGCAGCAAGCAGTTGTCAACCCCACCCGTGGAGGAATGAAACGCCCTACCACAAGAACTCCTTACAAACATTGTGACCAACACGGGAGCACATTGCACAGCATGCGTTACTGTCCATAATGATCACACACCATCTTAAGGACAATGTCTCCCATTTGTAATGTTCAGAGGACCATCCTAAATCGTGGTGACTTCAGTGTAATTTTTATCTTTGAATGAAGTTTCATTTCTATTCGTCTGACTATTTCCTTCTTTCAGTTTCATTCTGGACAATGCTGTAACAGTACTTTCTACGATGGTTCATTTTTTTGTCGTCTCATTGTCACTGTAGGCTTGTACCATAATGAACCGTGAATTTGTTTTCAAAGAATGGTATTCTTAAGAATTTATTTTGTTTACTAGCGATTCATCAAGAACATTAACACATTTAATCACACTATGTGAGCGTGGAAGTAGTTGCTAGGGAGTAACTGATGAAATCATAAGCAAATTGCTTATTAACAAATGGTAATTTATTCACTTTAACGTTGCCTAAAGCATTTTTTAAAAGAAACAGATTTAAAATTATAATCAGAAAGCACCCTCTAAATATCATGTTACAATTTATTCAGAGGCAGAAAGAAACAAATTTTTGACTGTATGAGTCTTCGGGCTGAGAACCTTGCCACTCCCTTTTGACACGGCCGTAGTTACGACCGCTCACAACAACCTCTGAAAGACTACACTGGTGCAAATCTGCAACACACCAGATTACTTTAAACTAAAAGTTTTAACAATTCACACAAGCACACAAACTATGCATCCCGTAGGAGGGATGGAAATGGTACAAAACACTAAAATTAAAAAATTAACCTTGTCACCGAAGGTGCAACTTGATTTTAACTTCTAAGAAAAGTCTTACGGTGGAAGGGTGGCAGCTTTATATACTAAAATGAGCATTTAAATAAAAGCCATGAAATGCAATCTTATATAAAATTATACAAGGTTGGCCAAATAAGTTAACATGCTCTCAAGATGATAGGCAAGACAAAAACATATTTCAGGAACTAGGCCGTTACACTCCAAGCAATAAATACGTTAACACGCCGAATCCGACAAACATGACAGAGGCAGCTCCGAACGACAGACGTACTAGCACTCCGACCGACAATCTGACCGATTTCCAACAGTCAGATCCAACTGGGCCGATGTCGAGTAAACCAAGATACCTACACCTTCTAACTCAGCCTCACCAAGATCAAGGCATCAAACACCACTCAAGACAACTTTAAAAGAATATAGAAAACACAACTATCAAATCACGACGGAAGAAGGCTGCGGGTTCTAGACAACAAAACACACCACCTGTTATCATACGCGTGAACGGCTGAGGAAACAACAATCCACAAATAACGAAAAAATCGTAACAGTCGAGATTTAAAAAGAAGTAACTAATTACTCAACTTGAGGATCCTGCTTCGGAGGAAAGCGAAAAGTCGCTCTCCCAGCTAGCGCCTCCAAATGCAACAGCGCGTGCCCGCCGCCAAAAGCCCCGGCGCGCCTTCACGCTGTGGAGACTACGTCGATGCTCATTTCCAACGAACCAACAAGGTCCAACCACATCCCGACTCGGAAAATGGTGTTCATCCTGAGGATCCAAGACGTCGTCGACTAAGACGACCGGCCGAGCAAATGACCAACGGCAGCCCGCTTTTGCCGACAGCAGTCCCGGCGAATACTAACATCATACGAACCCGACTGTTGCTGGCTGCCAACTCTTCCCGACTGATACTGGTGTCAGTGCTCAGCAGACCACATATCGCCATCTGACGACCAGTTGACCGATCGACCAATGGCCTTCCGTTTTCGTCGACCATGGTCCCGGCGCATACTTGCACCGTGCGGACCTGCCTGCTGCTGACTGCCAACTCGTCCAACAGTGGAGTAACGACGAACCCGACTCAGTTCACAACTCAATAGCGACTGAGACTTAGAGCCGACTGACTAACATGCGAGTGTCTCCCTTCCGACTGACTCTGTTGACTCACTGCACCGACTCCCAGACTGACTCCGACTGACCCAGACTGACCAACTGGTGAGCTCATAGCGCCTCTTAAATGCACGTGAACAGGCAACCTTTCCCCTTTCCCACCAGAGGGAGACACCAAAGCTGCGATTGCCACAGCGGCGCCACCACCAGAAACGGAGGGCGACTGCTTCACACAACGCGCTGTGGCGCGCTCTCCAAAACAGCAACACGCTGTGGCGTGCTCTTCAAAATAGCAATTTTTAACACAGCTTACATAGGAAGCAAGGAGACGATGTTGTTTGGTGGCCGGAATCCTCTTCAATAACGCAAACTGCACGCATTTATTAACGAGGTTCTTTATTCATAAAAATAAGAAGTTACTCAAGATAGTCCAGGTGTTGTGGTACAAGCTCATCTGTAATAGTCGACGTTAACCTCACTGCTGGTGAAGTACACGTCCGCTGTGTACCGTACTCCGTTCGCTATGTTCACTACTCTGGTCCCTAGATAATGACTGACTCTGAGCTAGAGGCTGAGCTAACTGTGACTGCGACTCCCACTGGGCTGCGACTGAAGACTCGACTCGGTGACTCGTTGGATGACTGACTGGAACTGACAGCGCCCTCCGGTCCGCAGCGGCGATGTAAATACTGGCAGCCGAGAGGCCGTTGGCGGCACGTTGTTTGTGAGTCTGTCGTTGTCCTCTCTCCTGATAGGCTCTCTTGCTCCAGTGCTTACAATCGACCTTCTTGCAACCTCTTTGCGCCTGGTGTGCTGGCGACAGCTTACGCCAGCACAGTCCAAATTTCTTCACGCTATGTATCTTGGCAGTGACACATAATGGAAAAGTTACTTTCGTACCTAAGTTTGGTTCTTGAAACGCAACCGCCTCGATAAGTAGCAACTACACGCCGACATGATGAGAAATAGGTCCCATTTACCGACTGGGAATAACCCCCGCGAGTTTCATCCTGCATAGCTCCACAGCCCCATACTGAAGCCAGGTGCCTCGCTTTCATTTGCCAGATTCTTGCCCTGCCTTCCTTTCGTGGCCAGTTGGAAACTCAAAGTGTGCTTATCAGTATTACTCGAGGCTCATCTTCGTTTTCCACCATGTTCACTCTCTATTTCCAGCTCTCTTCCTAGCGATAAGCAACACAGTTTCTAAAATTCTTCTCGAAATGCGCTTGAATATCCAAGCAAGGAATTTTTCCTGAGATGGTAGTATCTTCATTTATCGCAGCTACTCCACAGCTGTCATATTAGTTCTCTGTATAACACAGTCCTTCAGATATCTTCAGACCTTGCAGTTTTCTTTCATGATTGGTAAAACTGCTTTCCAATGAAAGAGTAATTTAGAAAATTTGTTCGATGAAGTGCGGAGCAGTTCAAGGATTTAGAGGAAGCTACTATGGTGCTTCACAGAAGTGATGCCGCATCCTCAGGTGCTCTACACAATTAACCAAAATGCGTTAGTCCACATCTCGTCTCACATCTACTAGTTGATGAGAAAAAGGAAGGTCCATAGGACAGGACAAGCTGGAACTGTTACTGAAGTGGCTTACACCACTATTCTTAAAATGAGTTGATATTCTACTTCTTGCTTATGGCAACTGATTGTGGACGCTTGCTCCTAATCTGATAAAACGTACAGCCTAGATTGTCAGCCGATGAGACGAAATACCGTTCACGCGAAGCTATCTTAATCACAATCAAATTTTGTATGTATTTAGAGTCTCACCTTCCTTCCATCGTCTGTATCTCGTCCTCCATAGGAGTTGACTTATTTTAATACCATCATAATTGTGAAATTTAAAACTTTACCGGCTTATAGATTATTCCACAATTATTCGGGAGAACGGCCAGATGTCTGCAACTTCAGCCACGATAATGCAGCGTAGAGTGTTTCGGTCATCTTTAAGTGAATACTGGCCAAAATGCTCTGACTTCACGTGTTTAACACCCCGCCGATACATGCGTGGTGTATTCAGTTGGTGTTGTGCATGCGCTACTTGAGCGCGTATGTTTCCGGTGCAAGTCTGTGCTCAGTGTCCTGCGCCCTCAGTGATGAAAGTTCGTTTCGTCGATAGAAATTCGATTGTCTTCGCACGATAAAATCGCAGAACGACGCTGGCTACTCAGAGCATGAAGTTTTTCCGTGGCAGGAACCCATGCAGAATTTAGCTGGAAGACGCCATCTCGATTGATAAGGACTCAGGCGTATTTCCATTGATTCATTGATGATAGAGCTCCAGGAGTTTGACGTATGGACCATAATTTTTGTTTCATTGCATTTCATCAAATGAACAGTGGCGTTAGAGAACTTATTGGCTTGAAGGCGGCGGGTATGCCATTGATGCACTACAATGCGGTCCTGCACAGCGCGCGTCGTCTGCCCTGTTACACAACACGCGTATGTCGGCGAGGTGTTAAATTCATGAGCTCAAAACATTTTCGTCAGTATTCACTTGAAGATGGAAAGAGGATTATGCGCCAAAATATCATGGCAAGAAGTTGCAGACAACCGGCAGCACTCCCGAAAGTTTATGGAATTATCATAATTAATAAAATTTGTGTCCCACAAATTCCTTCAGTCTCCATAATGCAACATAATCAACCGGAACCTTAGATGCGAAAAGAAGTACACAGATTAATCAAAATAAATTGTTATAGGTTTTCGAATTCGCCTGAAACTAAAGAGGTATATCTAGAACCATTTAACGATTCTGTTCATGTGCGATTGTTCTAGAATAATTCATTACATCCGCTGTGAGTGTAATACCTAAACCTCTTACTAAAAACCTTTCCTGACAGTCAAATCTGGGAAGCATCAGAGGGTATTTGCTTGACTGACATCCTTAGTTTTCACGTTCCGCAAATATAAATATACAGGGTGATTCAAATAGAATACCACAACTTTAAAAATGTGTATTTAATGAAAGAAACATAATATAACCTTCTGTTATACATCATTACAAAGAGTATTTAAAAAGTTTTTTTTCACTCAAAAACAAGTTCAGAGATGTTCAATATGGCCCCCTCCAGACACTCGAGCAATATCAACCCGATACTCCAACTCGTTCCACACTCTCTGTAGCATATCAAGCGTAACAGTTTGGTTAGCTGCTGTTATTTCTCGTTTCAAATCATCAATGGTGGCTGGGAAAGGTGGCCGAAACACCATATCCTTAACATACCCCCATAAGAAAAAATCGCAGGGGGTAAGATCAGGGCTTCTTGGAGGCCAGTGATGAAGTGCTCTGTCACGGGCTGCCTCGGGTAGTTTGGTTTTCAGCCTAGTCAACAACGCCTCAAGCGGACAAATGTACAACTAAATGAAACTTTATAGCTCCCTTAATTCGCCGACAGATAGTGCTTAGCTCTGCCTTTTGTCGTTGCAGAGTTTTAAATTCCTAAAGTTGTGGTATTCTTTTTGAATCACCCTGTATTTAAAATGGTTGAAATGGCTCTGAGCACTATGGGACTTAACATCTGAGGTCATCAGTCCCCTAGAACTTAGAACTACTTAAACCTAACTAACCTAAGGACATTACACACAACCATGCCTAAGGCAGGATTCGAACCTGCGACCGTAGCGGTCGCGCGGTTCCTGACTGAAGCGCCTAGAACCAACCGGCCACCCTGGCCGGCAAATATACTAAAAAAAAAGCATGTCTTGGTAACTGTTGCTTCATTACAATTTGGTAGGATTTAATGTGTTTATTTATGTGGCAATGGCGGCGGTATCGCACGAAAATTCCTATGTTATACTGGTACAATTCACTTAGAAAAATACGAAAAATTGTTTTGGCGTCCACTTATTTTTTTGGAATAGTGTGACAGAGGAACGCGTAGAAGTCTGAGGAGAGCTACCCATGTGAGTTTCAGATAAAGTCTGTTTATGTTACATGAGTCAACGAGCATCTTAATAGCAACATAAAATGATGAAACTATTTCGTATTGTGTTTACTTATAATTTCCACGCAATTTCCGAGCGCGTTGCAAATAGCTTTGATGTTTGGGACTGTATGTGATGCGTTCGATGTGAACACAACAACGATATGCTATACGCTTGCGAACAGGTGAAACTGTGACAGAGAACTGTAAATACGATCTGACACCTGAAAGCAGTAACGAGGTGTTACAAGTACTAAACGTGTCTTCGACGACTGATTTTCCTCTGCGTAAAAACACTATGTTTCTTCAAGGTCATTTTTCGAAAGAACTCTCAATATGTTGACAAGACTGACATTAACGATCATACACAGAGCTCTAGGTTTACTTCAGAAGCCGGCCGGTGTGGTCATGTGGTTCTAGGCGCTACGGTCTGGAACCGCGTAACCGCTACGGTCGCAGGTTCGAATCCTGCCTCGGGCATGGATGTGTGTGATGTCCTTAGGTTAGTTAGGTTTAAGTAGTTCTAAGTTCTAGGGGACTGATGACCACAACAGTTAAGTCCCATAGTGCTCAGAACCATTTTTTTTTACTTCAGAAGAACGCCATGATGTTTGGATTGTTTGCAGAATACCGCCGAGTGTGTAGAACTCAGAAGCAAGGCGAGGCATAGCAGAAAAGGTGAGAAGCTATTTTCGTCTGGTTTTTGTCTAGTTCAACTAACTATGTAAAATCTCATCCGTGGTCTTAGTGTACGTTAATAACAAATAACGGTTTTTAATTACTAATACCAACGACACAGTTTAATCTGACCTGTCATTGTGAAGCATTTACACTCATCACTACATACCTTATTTTCAGATGCACACGCGTAGTTGCCAGCAGACATATAAAAACATACAGCGCCATTCTGGGTGTGCATGTAAATTTTAATAGTGTGTCACTCCATACATTATGTGTTTCCTAGAGTAATATACATACAAATATTTATATAATATAACGTCATCATTTGATTACACCCCCAAGTATCTTTTGTAATGCAGGTTGTGAATGAATAACAATAGCAACACAATCAGTCAATCTAGTTCTCTAGCTCTGATTACGCTTGTTACTGTTAATTTAGTCAGATATCGCATGGAATCCAAACACCGCATGAAGCACTAACGGATACGCTGTTATCTGTTTACATACAGGGTGGTCAGAAACACTCTGAAAAGCTTTTCAGGGTGTTGCAGGCTACGTTGTGCTGAAGAATGATTGTTAAGGAAAAAATTCGGTACGTTGTGCCGTTACGAAGATAAGCATTGAAGTTAACCAATCAGCCAGCTGGGAGCAAAATTCAAGAAGGCCGCCTGCCAAACTCGTTCTTCGTTTGGTTTCCTAAAACTAAACGAGAGAGCGATGCAAAGATTGAACGTCGGGCGGTAGTAAGGATCGAACCCGAGCCGAAGTCTGACTGATTTCGTGCGCTGTCATCTGCGCTGTGATAGCAAAATGGTTCAAATGGCTCTGAGCACTATGGTGTTCATCAGTCCCCTAGAACTTAGAACTATTTAAACCTAACTAACCTAAGGACATCACACACATCCATGCCCGAGGCAGGATTGGAACCTGCGACCGTAGCGGTGACGCGGTTCCAGACTGTAGCGCCTAGAACCGCATGGCCACATGGGCCGGCCGCTGTGATAGCAGCTGACAATATTATTGTATCTGGTGGTCCTCTTGAATTTGTGCGCGCAACGGTCTGATTGATAGCTGTGATAGCAGCTGACAAAATTATTGTATCTGGTGGTACTCTTGAATTTGTGCGCGCAACGGTCTGATTGATTAACTTCAGTGCTTATTAAGTCGAAAAAGTGCAACGTATCGAATTTTTTTTTTACAAATAATTTTTGAGCACAATTTATCCTGCAAAATCCTTAAAAGCTTCTCAGACTATTTCTGACCACCTGTATACGCCAATGCCGCATTTCGCTGACCATTACTTCCTTCCTACTTATATTACTTGATACCAGCCATTATATGGTTTTGATCATACTGTTAATAGTTGTGTTTAGCTACCATTAGGGTATAATTTACGGCTTCAGAAAAGTTTACTGAAATGCAATTAAATTACTCCACATAGTAATGAACGATTATTATCAGGACTTGGAAAATCAGATGAAACACTAATTTCACTTTCATCCTAGATAGAACGCATGCTGAATTTTGCAAGCGATCTTGCTGAATGGACCACACTTAGTGATTACTGCCAGTTCGCAAGGAGGAAGATCACACGTTTTATTATATGAATATTCTGATGGACACAGGACACGTCTCATATGAAATCTAAGTAAGAAAAAAACTGAAACGCGAACTTATCCTACAGGCAGACAAGTTAAATGTGTCGAATCGGTCTCTTTGAGGTCTATACACACTGGAGGCAGATTTAGTTGTACAAAATATCTCTTCCACAATGAAGATCCTTCCAAGGAATCATTAAACATCAAAAGCATCCGGATAAATGACAGTTATGGCCTGTAAATAGTTGAAGCGAAGGAGCTATATTCAAATATAGCAAAATTAGTGTACAGCGCACCACCGTCAATAAGGATATTTAAGAGAGCTCAGAAACTAATAGTGAGCGGAGAAGGAACATAGAGGGCCTAGCCAATAGAGAACATAAATCAGGATACTAGGCCACAAGTACTGTAAAATGTACTGATAGCCTTGCTGAAGTAACTGTTGTATGATACATCATGGATGAATAAAGACGCAAGGCGAAATGGAAAGAAATATAGGAAGTTGCTTCTGACTTCAGGTATGGCTCACATCGGTGCTGATTTTGTTGCTGCTGCAGGGGATGTGGGGATAAACAAGGCATAGCCTACATCTTAACAACGGAGGAAAATACGAAGGTTGGAACTTAAATAGTGTCAACTATTTATTCACAACCGATACAAAAGAGTTACATGTTTGCACCTGTTAATGTCCTTCAAAGTAGTCACCAGCGCTGTGTAGAACCCGTTGCCAGCGATGTGGAAGGCCTAGTATATCGTTAGCAGAGCCTGTTCTGTTGATGGTGCGAATGGAGCGGTCTACTGCCTGTCGAATCTCTGGAACAGTTCTGAGGCGAATGCCACCGTCAGTGCACAGTATTACTGTTCGTTTTTGGAGCATCACCTGCGACCAGCTTTGCGAAAGAAGCGGCGACACTTTCTGCGCAACCCACCCATCATTTTGCGCGACAATGCGCGGGCGCATACAGCGCAAGCTGTGGCTGTTCTCTCCGGTCGATGAGACTGGGAAGTACTGTACCATCCACCATACTCCCCGGACTTAAGTCCTTGTGACTTTGATTTGATTCCGAAGATGAAGGAACCACTTCGTGGCATTCGCTTCACAACTGTTCCAGAGATTCGACAGGTAGTACACCGCTCCATTCGCACCGTCAACAGAACAGGCTCTGCTAAAAGTATACTACACCTTCCACATCGCTGGCAACGGGTTCTACACAACGCCGGCGACTACTTTGAAGGACAGTAACAGGTGCAAACATGTAACTCTTTTTTATCGGTTGTGAATAAATAGTTGCCACTATTTAAGTTCCAACCTATGTATTTTTACCTGTGCTGGTAGTTGAAAGCATAACGGGGATACTGTCACTGACGACAAAATTTTGTGATTACAGGTGTGAGAAGTACGCCTTTCTACGCTAAGTACCTCAGTTAAGAACACTGTTCTCGAAGATCTTAATAGAAATTCTGTGTCTCATACAAACACACGTTGTTTGAATAAAAACATAACCCGATACACAATAAACCAAGAGTTACTTTGTCTGCTTATGTGAACGAGGAAGTTAAAAGAAAGTCGATGAATTCTGTCATCTGAGCCCCAGGTAAACATAACAACACCAATATGAAATGTAGAAGACTGTGCATTAGAAGCCTGCTTATCTGGGGAATATGCAAGGAGGTAAGAGTTATTAGCCTAATCGCAGGTTCAAATTTAACGAAACAAGTAGTTTCTGCTTAGATCAACAACTGGAAGGATGTGTTTGTGACGGGCTACTACATATAAGCATTTTCATAATTTACATAAAACAAGATCGATTTTCTAAATTTAAAAATCTTCGTAAAAAAATTACAGTCAGTATCATGATGCCTGTCAGAAAAAAAGAAATCAAACCATGATCGAAAAATAGTCTTAAATAAAGTAGCCCCTGGCATGGACAACGTTTCTCTGAATTACTGAGATTCTTGGAGAGAGCCAACCATGATGAAACTATTCGAATTGATATATGAGACAAGCGAATAATCCTTAATACTTTTAATAACTCCAATTCCAAAGATGAAAAGTGCTAGCAGGTGTGAATACCACAGAACCGTCAGTTTAGTATGTCATGGTTGCAAAATATTGAGGTGAATTATTTATAGAAATGTGGAAAATGGGGTAGAAGCCTACCTCGGGGAAGATCAATTTGGGTCCCTGAGAAATGTAGGAATACGAGAAGCAATACTAACATACCTTAGAAGATAGGTTAGGAAACACAAATCTACGTTTATAGCATTTGTAGATATAGAGAAAGCTTTTGCTTGGAATGCATTTTTGATATACTGAAGGTAGCAGGCATCGATAGGTTATTTACAACTTGTACAGAAAGCAGGTTAAAGTTAGTGTAGTTGATGGAATAATCGGGAACCACTAATTGAGAATCTCCGATTTTATTCAGTCTGTACATTGAGCAGGCAGTAAAGCAGACAAAGGGGAAATTTGGAATTGGAATACAAGTTCAGAAGAGGGAACGAGATGAAGCTTCACGGGCTGAGAGCATATGCGATGATATTTCAATGATCACTACCTTAATTCAGATGTACAAAGAATTTGGCAACAAGGGGCCCACTTGTCAGTATGACGTTGCAGCCCCTCTGGTCGGGATGCACTCGCTGATTCGGTTGAGAAGGTTGTCATAAAGCCATTGTATCCTCTCCTTAGTAAGCTGACCCACAACTGTTGAAACTCGTCCTTGATCTTGTGGACACCGGCACTGAAACTGAGCTGAAGTCCGATATGGTTCCACACAGTTCGTTGAGATTCTCGATTCCCAGGATGGATTAACTATCTGTATATATAATTAAGTTCGTATGGAACCCTAAGTAGTAGTAGTAGTAGTAGTAGTAGTAGTAGTAGCAGTAGTAATAGTAGCTTTATTCATCCGTAGATCTCTTTTTACAAGGATATAGGACATGTCAAAGTATTTACAAATTTAGATCAATTTAAAATAAGCTAATTCATCCACACATATATTTACAGACTTCTAGTTAGAGACAATCATTAGATTTACTCCCGGCATACAATACTTTTTTACGAATAATTTTTTAAATAATGTAATGCCACACTGTTGACTCATATATCACTATCAGTCACTGCACACACTATACAAACATTGTTTCATAACACTTCACTCACTACACACACACACACACACACGCACACACACACACACACACAAAAGCGCGCTCACACACTGGTGATCTCTGGACCATTTTCTGTACCGCAACTTCCCATTTGCTATCCTGAAAAACTTAGTCAGCCTCCCTCCATAATGAGTGAGCTGTTGAACTCAGAAAGAGGAAGAGGTGTTAGTATTCTGCTAGGAATAGCTTCAGAGTAAGTATTTCTAGAAAGGGAAAAAACATAAAGTCAAGGTTTTATGTGCAATCTTGGATATTTTATAATAATTATTATTTATTTGTATAACATTTTTTTATCAAACCCCTACTCTGTTTTAGCTAAGTAATCCTTCAATGTATAAAATGTATTGCACAACAGGTACTTTTTAGCTGCATTTTTAAATAAGTGTATTGTTCAGGATTGCTGGAGCGGCTAAGTCGGTGGGCGGAAATAAATCATTCAGACAATTTTTGCGACGAGGCCATTTATTGGCAGAAAATGCATTCAAATGGGCAACATGAGTGAGGCCTAGGGAGGCGAGGGTGAGCCAGTGTGTAGTGGTAGGCGATGCATAATTCACATCACGAGGCCATTTATTGGCAGAAAATGCATTCAAATGGGCAACATGAGTGAGGCCTAGGGAGGCGAGGGTGAGCCAGAGTGTAGTGGTAGGCGATGCATAATTCACATCAAACCTGGGCGAAGTTAATGAATAGTGGTGTCTGCCATTCGGACAAGTCCAAATGGCCTGGCCGCTACAAAGTCCACGGCGCTGTAGCACCGGGAGAGGCAGGTGGAGTTCACAGCTACAGGAGTCAGGACGCACGGAAGAGACAGATGGCAGGGTACATCCAGCATGGCCACGCGGCTTCCTCCTCCCTGATTGGTCAGAAGTCGAGAAACCCGTGGGGGCGGCATGGAAAGTTCCGAAGCGTGGCCTGGCGTTACCTTGTCAGCACACGAGGGAGGCGCGTGATCGAGATCGTCCACCCCGGTGCTGACTTGCTGTTGCCAGACTGTGGGACATGAAAATTACAGGCAGCCAAAGCTGCTGGCTAATGCTTGACTGTAACGAGATAATGAAATAAAACTTTTGAAATAAACTAACAATAGAATCCCCTGCTATCTGGCTCAACCTTACACTCCTCCCCCTTCCATGGGAGCGGAGAACGTATATGAATTCGCTCAATGTAATTGTTATTTTAATGTAGACAATTTTAGTTTGCAAAACAAAGTAGACATTATTTGACTGTTAAAGGTTCCCACAGAAGACGGCAGGGGCCTTAAACTAGGGTTGGGTGTAGAGACTTTGAAGACCTCCTAGGGGTCACAAAGGGGTTTACACACTTCAACAATATTATGTTTACATAAGAACAAGGAATAAATAGTATAAAACATCAAAACAAAATTACATGAGTTAACAAGTGTGCATAAAACATCTTAGAAAGTAATAATATGAATCACGCATACACACCAAGTGTCTTTGTTTTTTAAATGAGTGTACAGTATTTTTGCAATTTCTTTAATCTCTTTTGGTAATTTATTGTACAGTTTTATTCCTTGGTAGAAAATGCTGTTTTGAGTTTTATGTTTATTTTTTCTTGGTAAATGTAACTTGAGTCTGTCTCTTGTTGCATGGTCATGGACAGAGCTGTTTGTGCAGTAATTACCAATGTTATTTTTGATGTATACAACTGACTGGTAAATGCATTCACGTGGAGCAATTAAAATCCCCAGTATTTTGAACAGATCTTTACAATGAGCTCGACTAGTATTTTTGATTATTATTCTTATGGCTCTTTTCTGGAATTTGAAAATTGTGTTCATATTTTGTGCATTTGTTCCCCAAAAAGAATGTCATAGCTAAGAACTGAGTGTACATATGAATAATATGTAAAAAACTGCATGTTACACACTGTTGATAGGTTTCTAAGGACATAACGTGCTGATGACATTCTGTTTGAAAGTAGGCCTACCTTTTTGTGTTCACACCACTTCCACAGAGAATCAATATTCATTCCTAGAAATTCTGCATTTGTTACATAGTCTATAGCAGTGCCATCTACATTTAATTTAACATTCTCATTTTTCCTGTTCAAACTGCAATTCATGGCATTAGTTTTATTTGTTTTCAGTGTCACTTCATTGCTTATTGACCAATCATAAACTTCCTTGAGAGTTTCATTTGCTTTGGTCGATAAGGAGTTCTCTCGTTTTCTCAGTGAATATAATATTGCTGTCATTAGCGAAGAGAATTTTTTCACCACGAGTAACACTACTGAGAAAGTCATTGATGATATCAGGAACAGTATTGGTCCTAATATGCTACCTTGCGGAACATATACATTCATGTATTCTGGTTCTGATCTATTTGAAGTATGTGTTATCTCTACTCTTTGTACCCTATCTGTTAGGTATGATCGAAACCAGTCATTAGCTACGCATATTATTCCTATGCTTCTAATTTATTTCATAGAATCTTGTGGTCGACTGTATCAAACGCCTTAGAAAGATTCAAAAATATGCCTGTGACACACTCATCTTTATGAAGAGCATCAGGTACAACTTTTGTGAATTCTACTATGGCTGACTCCGTATTTTTGCCACTTAGGGAACCAAACTGTGATTTGCTTAAAAGAAGTGAGCGAGTATTATCCGCACTTGGACAATTTTTTAAATACTTTTTTGATCTGAGACAAATGTGCCGTTATGTTCCACTGATGTTTTATTCACCAACATCACATTTTCTGACACTTTAGCAAAACAAACAACACTAAAAACGATGCGGTTTTATGAGATCTTTATTACTGACTTTTTCAAACATAACTTGAGGCTATGTTACTTATGGTACAAAGAACGAACTATGAGCACTTGATGTTTTAGGATTTTTTCAATACTGCATCATCTCACCAGGCACCACTTTAAGGGGGAAGAAGATGAAGCACCATGTTCGACGCTAGAAAAGATAGTCTATGATATTCAGCGGATAATATTGCTTTTCATTACAATCGACCTATGCCTAGTTGAGGTTATGTATGAAATGAACTTTGAGGAAGGCTGCAACATTTGCCAATTGTAACTATGGTACCAAGCTCTCTAAAAAGTTTACAGACTGTATGTCCACAATCAACTACTAAATCGTAGGAAGATCAAATCATAATGCTTCAGAATAGGCGCTGTAAAAGGGCAAAACTTAATCAAACAAACTGACTTGAGAGCATCATACGCGAAAAAGAGGCATTTTGAGAATATCTTCATTTAGTTGTAATATTTAAACTGCATATTTACATAATACGCAATGAGACCTTCATAATGTTTGGAATACTAAATGTTTACCGGGAGGGGGAGGGGCGGTATATTTTTCACCGTTCTGTGCAATAAGTCAGCGTTGAGAAAAACCCGCTCAGTTCGCGCATGCTCTTACGTTTTGAAGCGAATAAGTTTCGTGTTGTCGTTTGTTTTCGTGTTATATGGAGTTTATTCTTTTTGTTTGGCGTTAACTGTTCCGATCTGTACTGTGGCTGTGTGTGAAGACTACAATCAGAAGATTAAAAGTAGTATCTTTACCTATCCCCAGAGACCCTGAAACAAGTGCTCGGTGAGTTTAGTTCTGTAGATGAAGTAATATTATTAATATTAAAAATGCTTCTATCTGTAGCATATATTTTAAAGAAGAAGATTATTTACGTGATCGCCAAGCCGAATTATTGATAATTCCGCCAAAGAAGATCTTAAAGTCGACTGCAGTTCCTACAATGCATCTTACTACAGCCACTTTTGCTGCTGCTGCTTAATGCTATGTCCAACAAAGAAGTGGCAGAAGAAAAGTTCGTGAAGTACGTAAACGTGCATTTAACATGCTAGCTTCTTTGTCATCGAAGAAAAAGGAAGTAGATCAGAGCACAGAAACAGAAAAAGGCCGTATCGATGATGAAATGAAGAGATCTGAAAAATAATTATCACTACCGAGAGAAAAAAAGTTTAATAGCCGAAAAACAATACGTTTAGGCCGAAAAGGAAATTACTGTCTCATGCGTTAAGCAGACAGAGGAAGCAGTGCCAAAGCCTTCAGCGTCGACAAAATGGTAAACCCAAAACTAAAGCACAGCAAGTTTTACAATAAATATTTACAGACACACGAAGTAAATGTCAAACGAAGTCCAAGAAGAGTACACGTTGGCGTCGGAGAGATGTAAACAAAGCCTTTCTTCTGCGCTCTCTGTCCAGATTACATTTATTTGAGGAACGTAATGAGTACTCCAATACCGGAGCCCGCTCGGTTAGCCGAGCGGTCTAACACACGGCTTTCTGGAGTGAGAAGGAGCGCCTGGTCCCCGGCATGAATCTGCCCGGCGGACTTGTGTCGAGGTCCGATGAGCTGGCCAGTCTGTGGATGGTTTTTAGGCGGTTTTCAATCTGCCTCGGCGAATGCGGGCTGGTTCTCCTTATTCCACCTCAGCTACACTATGTCGGCGACTGCTGTGCAAAGAAGTTCTCCACGTAGTTACACTCGTCTAGTGTGAGACGTTCCCTGGAGGGGGGGCGGGGGGGGGTCCACCGGGCACCGAATCGAGCAGTAACCCTGGGTTCGGTGTGGGGTGGCGGATGGGTGAAGTGGACTGCGGTAGTCGTCGTGGGGTTGTGGACCACTGCGGCTGCGGCAGGGACAGAGCCTCTCCGTCGTTTCTAGGTCCCTGGTTAACATACAATACAATACCAATACCGGGATTTTCTACATTAAAAAGATGTGTGTCTAATTCTTTTCGCTGTCTTCCTGCCATTTTGACGGATGTGTTGCATTTAATGAGTAAGCAAGCAACAAGCTTAAGCGAATGAGAGAGGCTGCGTGTGTTAAGTTTTGATGAAATGAATGTGGACAAGCGCATATGCTGCGGCTAAGAAAGCGACACCATATATGGGCCACATAGCCTGGTACACGTTGTTATGGAACGTGGTTTATGTAGAACCTGGAAGCAGCCTGTGTATTATAATCCTGATACTACGATGAATCGGGATTTGCTGGTCAGTGTTATCAAAGAGAAGCAGAAAGTGGGATCTGTTGTAGTTAGTATTGTATCTGATTTGAGAGACAAAAATGGGAATGTGTGGAAGGAATTTCACACCGACTACACTAACACGTACTACATCAACCCTAACGATGAAACGAAACTTGTTTGGGTAGTTGCTGATGTACCACATATAGTGAAACTTTTGAGAAATCATTTTTTCGTTGATGGTTTTTCACTAAGCGATGGAAAAACAAAATGCGCAATCGACCAGCTGTTGCTGAAAGATAATGGTGAGTTAAAACTGTGCCCTGAGCTTACTGCTCATCATCTGACAGTTTCCGGAATGGATTGACAGCGTGTTCATCATGCCTGCTAGCTCTTTTCTAGCACTGTGTCAGAGGCAATTTCTTTCGTAACGCGTGGAGAAACAGACCTATTGGCAAGCGACCAATTTTAAGTGCTTTAGGATTGTGTATGGAGACACAAGATTCGTAGATTCTACTCCATCTGTCAAAACATTTGAGCAGGAAATCAATAAAACTTTACTTCCTTTCCAGTACGGGTCACTCACCTCGATACGGTCACTATTGAGTTGTTTCTCTGATTTGAAACATATCTACGATTTGAAGTATGTATTGACCTCAAGCTTCAACCAAGACTGCCTGTAAAACATTTTTCCCAAATAAGAGCAACTGGCAAGGCCTATTGATCATCCGTCACCAGTGGAGTTCAAACGCCGTTGCGTATTTTAATTATGAACGAAAGTGTTGCTGACATTCAGTCATTCAGTTAGGTAATTCTTCACCAGTCGCAGTGAAAACTGATACAAACTATCTGAATTCCAAGTTGTTTACAGGACTTAAGTCGCACATTGACGAAGCGTTGTCAGTGATTGAAGGTGAGTAACAAATGAGAGACCTTAACTAGATGATGTAACCGTTAATAGAAGCTTCAGAGTGTTCTCTAGAAGGTCTCCGCTATGTCATTGGATATGATGCTTCCAGATGCGGCTCTATAGACAAATCACTTGGCCATTCTAGTGGCAAGATAATGGCAGTGTCAGAAAAACCTACAAGTTCTGGGTAGATTGAGAAACTCTGTTGTGGTGGCTTAATCGTCCCTTCAGATGAGTGGTTTGAAGTTGTTAAGCAATTAGAGGCGCTATTTTTAAATTTTCATGGCTGCAGTCTGTGTAAAGACGCCATTGCGAGTAGAAACCTGACGAGACTTTCAATTGGGATGTTTCCAGCTAGTTCTCAAGAGGTCATGACAGTGTATCGTAAGACCAGAATGTTTATCCGAATAAGACACCTCAACACATCAGCAAAGACACAGAGGGCCAACCACCAGCAGCAGAAAACAGCACGCTGTTGGAGAGCTTCTGCGATTCACTCCAGTTTCGATTAAGATACTTAAACCTTCTTCAAATTGTTGAAAATGGGGCGCGGCCAAAATCAATAGTTTTGCCATTACTATAAGGACAAGAGTTTCATAGTCATAGTAAGATTCAGTCCCTGTATAGGTAAACTTCTATCGAACCGATGACTGGTAACATTGCCCTTCAGTTTTCGTAAATTAGTGTTAGTATGAGTGAAATAGCACCATAGGCAAACATGAGAATACGTCTCGCGCTGCTGACGCTTCCCGACAGCGACGTCGCGGGGGAACGTGTGATCACTGCCGAACGCATTGTACCAACCTGCAATGTAGGAACCTGGAATGTTTATATACAGCATGGCCAGAAACAATGATGGAACAAGGTTCCACACACAGGGATTAACGGTCGACATCACGAAACACAATCGCTGCGCAATAAAATTCGATCTTTACACTAAAATAAAATTATTTATGAAGATATGTAAGATTTCGAGCACAAAACACATATTACTCTACCATCATAATTTAAATCTTCATAAGAATAAAAAATAAAACATATGGCTCACATATTGTCATTACTGATACAAATTACAGGTTAAGTTACACTGGCAATGACCAAATTTCGCTTACTGTATCACACTTTGCGACGCATTATGGACCCTGAAGTTAAATATTTCTCTATCTGTCTGTATTAATTATCAAAATACTAGCTGCTCGTTTACTGCCATTACTTAAAGAAATTGTAGGGCTGTCGACAAGCGTACTTTGATCTTTGTACCATGCATTAAATTTATCAAAATACATAGAAAAGTTCTATAACGTCACAAAACACGCATAAGCACTACTGCAGATCTAAATTGTAACATAAGATGCACTTGTTGACGAGAATAGTTTGAGCATTGTACCAATGTGCTATTCCCACATCTATATTTGTCAGAAACTTGTCTCTAAAGCCAGTATTAAAGTCAGCGAATTATTATAACGATTCCCGAACTAGGGTATTAAATTGATCTTACAGTTCAAAATCTTTGTCCTATTCTACGGATAATGCTAACTTAAGCTGTCACACAGTGGAACTACACGAAACTTTGATGAAATAGTACACTGAATGGTAATAAAGATTCGTATAGGTAATAGATGAAGACTGTTATGCTTTTAACCATTTGCACTCAAAGTCAAAAAAAAAAAAAAAAAATGGTTCAAATGGCTCTCAGCACTATGGGACTCTACTTCTGAGGTCATTAGTCCCCTAGAACTTAGAACTAGTTAAACCTAACTAACCTAAGGACATCACACACATCCATGTCCAAGGCAGGATTCGAACCTGCGACCGTAGCGGTCTCGCGGTTCCAGACTGCAGCGCCTAGAACCGCACGGCCACTTCGGCCGGCTTTCAAAGTCAGCCAAACATTATAACATTATGGTGACTACGTGCTAGAATATTAACTTTATCTTGCAGTATAAACGTTTACCATCTCCTGATAGTGCACAGTGGAATCTACATCGTCATTTTACAGCAAAATGGTAACAAATTGCCCTATACATCAATATGTTACAGAAAAAGAGTAACTAAATGCTCCATAATGAAGTAGAAATTGTAACAAATTGTTACAAGCATTGCCATGATAGAAAAAAAATAAATAAAAAATTTGCCCATACGTCCTGATACTGCAGCAAATTAAAAACTTGCCTCGTGCTGCAGCAAAAGTGTAAAAAATTTCCTCATGTTATAGCAACAATGTAACAAAACGTTCCATGCATCACCACTGAAGAGTCCAGGTGCTGAGTCATGCAGTCGAAGTGGCTCTGTGCAAAACCTGTTGCCAATAAACAACGGATCTATTAGCTTCAATATATATTGCTTTGTGGCTCAATGAGGCAAACATGCCTCTCTTCAGTGATCCTAGTCAGTAGTGATTTATGAGGGGCGGCGTCCATCCTGAACGCCATGTAGGCATCCGGCAGTGTTGACGGAAGGTCTGTGAACACCTAACAGGCTGCGGTTGTGGCGTCAGTGGTGCACTGCTTTTCTTGGTGATGGTAGCGTTCCCTCTGCATAGCCCGCTCTTGACTGTGTGCATTCACTATGGCAGGGTGTGGTGACTGCTCTACCCGGGATTCAATCTGCTGTCCCTGGATAGGAAATGGATGGCGCTGTGCAACCTAGTCTCTCTTTGAGGTCAGTGCTGGAGGTAGCAGGTGACAGCGACAGGCCAGCGGCGATGGGGTGCTAAGTCATACCAGGAACTTGGTGTAGATGGTGGAGGATGCGGCGTGAACTCAAACCCATGGATGCTGCTGGTGATGCGCCATCACCCTGGACTCAGCACAGCTCCAGCTTTCTCGCAGTGCTACAGTACTCGGCGGCGATATGGAGAAGACACTGGATGGCAAGTTAATGATGAATCTGCCATGCCTCAAAATACAGCACTATTTACACCTCTCTCTAGCACAATTGTTTCCCGTAAAGTTTCGGCTAGTCACATCATTCATAACGGACACCAGTCCTGGTGCTGTGACATCATCTTCCTCATAGCGGCGGCTATTGCTGCACTATGCTGTTTTCTGCTGTGGTAGGCTGCCTTCGCTACATAACCCACTTTCCTATCTGTTTATGCTGTCCTACATATCGCCAAACGGGCGGGTCCCAGCCCGTGGCAAATGGCATCCTTCTTGTGGGTAACTTAGCGCTTCTTGATACTTTTACACTAAAAGTTATACCGTGGCATTACATTGTTCTCCTCCATGGAGAAGTCCTGGACCCTCAGATCTTACTTTGGGCCAGTTCTCCACTGAAATCTCCTAACCTATAACCTACTTGTATTGCTACTGAGTCGGTTCCTCCTAAGTACTATGCAACGAGCTAGATCTCCTCTCTGTCTGCCTCGTTGTCTCAGATATGTAAAGTCTAGGTAAAGCAAGATCAGAGTCACTTTGGTGCCTGAAATTGCAGCACTCAAGTTCATTGTAACTCAACGTCTTTCATCACGATACTGTTTCACATGCCGCAGCAACTACTTGATAGTAACCCTCCCTTCCTGTTAAGTTACTATCCGACTTAAAGAATGGTACAGCTTCAGCTACCAGGTGTTGTCAAGGAATGTATGGTACTGCTTGGGTAACTTCTCCAAAGGTTCGTCTGAGCAGAACAGTTGTGGTTGTGTCACGTCCTCAGAGTAACTAGTGTCAGCGTTGCTGGAAAGTGGAGCACGGGTGCTGTTATGTCACACTCAGTCCCATTAATTATCCTGCAGTTCTAAACATATCGCCCCCATGATTTTACCCTACATACAGCAACTAGTGGCTACCACTTCAGTGTCATAAACTGTGTACAACCTGTGTAGTCCTGCTCGCCAGAAATATGGTTTAGGCTGAGTTACCTCCTTTCGATATGGACGCCTCTTGGCTTTGCATCTGAACAACTGCATAATGCACGTACTACCACCTGTACTAACTTTTTGTGTTGGCAGTATCGTTATCTTTCTACTCTGGCATTGCTGGAGCTCTTCTTCCGACATCACCACATGTTGATCCCTGTCTTCCCCCACTAACAACACTCCTTCTTCTCTTACTTGCAGAAATTTCCCAACCGCTACCAAGTTCACTGCTTAAGTGTGCGCTGTGTAACATATGAATATCTCATGGACAGTTTTGTGTTATCCGTTGACACAACTACTGCTGCACTGTGATAGTAAAATGGCAGGTTTTAACTATTCGGTTCCGCTTCCAATTGTAGCTCCACTGGCAATTTCCTTTGAACCTTCCTCAGTCCTCCTAAATAACGTTTGTATGTCAGCAAGAACTTAACTAGCTGCTCATGCAGCACCCCTATTCTGCACTCAGCGAAGAGTTGCAGTACTGCCAAAACAAGCATCCTTCCTTTTCTTGTCTTCTCCGTGCTGTAACCTTAGGACAGAGATCATGATTATCTCCCTTGTCCTCGAAAGTTCGTTGTCTCTGAACAGCATAACTCATCATGTTGTTGTTGTTGTGGTCTTCAGTCCTGAGACTGGTTTGATGCAGCTCTCCATGCTACTCTATCCTGTGCAAGCTTTTTCATCTCCCAGTACCTACTGCAACCTACATCCTTCTGAATCTGCTTAGTGTATTCATCTCTTGGTCTCCCTCTACGATTTTTACCCTCCACGCTGCCCTCCAGTACTAAATTGGTGATCCCTTGATGCCTCAGAACATGTCCTACCAACCGATCCCTTCGTCTGGTCAAGTTGTGCCACAAACTTCTCTTCTCCCCAATCCTATTCAATACTTCCTCATTAGTTATATGATCTACCCATCTAATCTTCAGCATTCTTCTGTAGCACCACATTTCGAAAGCTTCTATTCTCTTCTTGTCCAAACTATTTATCGTCCATGTTTCACTTCCATGCATGGCTACACTCCATATGAATACTTTCAGAAATGACTTCCTGACACTTAAATCTATACTCGATGTTAACAAATTTCTCTTCTTCAGAAACGCTTTCCTTGCCATTGCCAGTCTACATTTTACGTCCTCTCTACTTCAACCATCATCAGTTATTTTGCTCCCCAAATAGCAAAACTCTTTTACTACTTTAAGTGCCTCATTTACTAACCTAATTCCCTCAGCATCACCCGACTTAATTAGACTACATTCCATTATCCTCGTTTTGCTTTTGTTGATGTTCATCTTATATCCTCCTTTCAAGACACTGTCCATTCCGTTCAACTGCTCTTCCAAGTCCTTTGCTGTCTCTGACAGAATTACAACGTCATCGGCGAACCTCAAAGTTTTTATTTCTTCTCCATGAATTTTAATACCTACTCCAAATTTTTCTTTTGTTTCCTTTACTGCTTGCTCAATATACAGATTGAACAACATCGGGGAGAGGCTACAACCCTGTCTTACTCCCTTCCCAACCACTGCTTCCCTTTCATGTCCCTCGACTCTTATAACTGCCATCTGGTTTCTGTACAAATTGTAAATAGCCTTTCGCTCCCTGTATTTTACCCCTGCCACCTTTAGAATTTGAAAGAGAGTATTCCAGTCAACATTGTCAAAAGCTTTCTCTAAGTCTACAAATGCTAGATACGTAGGTTTGCCTTTCCTTAATCTTTCTTCTAAGATAAGTCGTAAGGTCAGTATTGCCTCATGTGTTCCAGTGTTTCTACGGAATCCAAACTGATCTTCCCCGAGGTTGGCTTCTACTAATTTTTCCATTCGTCTGTAAAGAATTCGTGTTAGTATTTTGCAGCTGTGACTTATTAAGCTGATAGTTCGGTAATTTTCACATCTGTCAACACCTGCTTTCTTTGGGATTGGAATTATTATATTCTTCTTGAAGACTGAGGGTATTTCGCCTGTTTCATACATCTTGCTCACCAGATGGTAGAGTTTTGTCAGGACTGGCTCTCCCAAGGCCGTCAGTAGTTCCAATGGAATGTTGTATACTCCGGGGGCCTTGTTTCGACTCAGGTCTTTCAGTGCTCTGTCAAACTCTTCACGCAGTATCATATCTCCCATTTCATCTTCATCTACATCCTCTTCCATTTCCATAATATTGTCCTCAAGTACATCGCCCTTGTATAGACCCTCTATATACTCCTTCCACCTTTCTGCTTTCCCTTCTTTGCTTAGAACTGGGTTTCCATCTGAGCTCTTGATATTCATACAAGTGGTTCTCTTATCTCCAAAGGTCTCTTTAATTTTCCTGTAGGCAGTATCTATCTTACCCCTAGTGAGATAGGCCTCTACATCCTTACATTTGTCCTCTAGCCATCCCTGCTTAGCCATTTTGCACTTCCTGTCGATCTCATTTTTGAGACATTTGTATTCCTTTTTGCCTGCTTCATTTACTGCATTTTTATATTTTCTCCTTTCATCAATTAAATTCAATATTTCTTCTGTTCCCCAAGGATTTCTACTAGCCCTCGTCTTTTTACCTACTTGATCCTCTGCTGCCTTCGCTACTTCATCCCTCAAAGCTACCCATTCTTCTTCTACTGTATTTCTTTCCCCCATTCCTGTCAATTGTTCCCTTACGCTCTCCCTGAAACTCTGTACAACCTCTGGTGCTTTCAGTTTATCCAGGTCCCATCTCCTTAAATTCCCACCTTTTTGCAGTTTCTTCAGTTTTAATCTACAGGTCATAACCAATAGATTGTGGTCAGAGTCCACATCTGCCCCTGGAAATGTCTTACAATTTAAAACCTGGTTCCTAAATCTCTGTCTTACCATTATATAATCTATCTGATACCTTTTAGTATCTCCAGGGTTCTTCCATGTATACAACCTTCTTTCATGATTCTTAAACCAAGTGTTAGTTATGATTAAGTTGTGCTCTGTGCAAAATTCTACCAGGCGGCTTCCTCTTTCATTTCTGTCCCCCAATCCATATTCACCTACTATGTTTCCTTCTCTCCCTTTTCCCACACTCGAATTCCAGTCACCCATGACTATTAAATTTTCGTCTCCCTTCACAATCTGAATAATTTCTTTTATTTCATCATACATTTCTTCAATTTCTTCGTCATCTGCAGAGCTAGTTGGCATATAAACTTGTACTACTGTAGTAGGTGTGGGCTTCGTATCTATCTTGGCCACAATAATGCGTTCACTATGCTGTTTGTAGTAGCTTACCCGCATTCCTATTTTCCTATTCATTATTAAACCTACTCCTGCATTACCCCTATTTGATTTTGTGTTTATAGCCCTGTAGTCACCTGACCAGAAGTCTTGTTCCTCCTGCCACCGAACTTCACTAATTCCCACTATATCTAACTTTAACCTATCCATTTCCCTTTTCAAGTTTTCTAACCTACCTGCCCGATTAAGGGTTCTGACATTCCATGCTCCGATCCGTAGAACGCCAGTTTTCTTTCTCCTGATAACGACATCCTCTTGAGTAGTTCCCGCCCGGAGATCGGAATGGGGGACTATTTTACCTCCGGAATATTTTACCCAAGAGGACGCCACCATCATTTAATCATACAGTAAAGTTGCACGCTCATCATAATACAACTAAATTCTACGCTGCACAAACACACACTCTTATTGGAAAGAACACAACACACAAAAAATCCGACAGTACACACACACACACAAAACGAATTACCCCTAAAATCATAAAACATAATGCTTAGTAAGTACTTTCGCGGCCTTAATGCTTATCGAGGTTGAAGTATTCGAGGTTCCTTATGCTTCCCCTTATTTGCTTCTTTCTTTGACTTTATTCTTATTTTCTGTGGCATCACTTCTGGAGCTTCCTTGAATGGTCGTAGACACCCAACCTGCAGAACTGTCGACCTTGATGGTAACTGGCGACGTAGTCTCGATTACTAATGTGGGCTCTGGTAAGGACTCACAAACTTCATCATCTTCTTCCTCGGCGTATACACACTTGCATGCATCTATAAGGACTTTCAGCCTGATTTAAAAGACTTGTTAGCATTACCCATTAGCTTACTTTGTGTTACGGTAACTTGCCCAATCACTTCACTGCTCATCATATTTCTTCAGCGTTTTGATATTTGGTCGTTGTACTTTCATTCATACTTCCTTCACTTTTCTTGCAGATTCTCGGACTGACTCTCTACTTTTGCCCTTCTGTCTAATCGCATCGAATGGCGATGGCATTTTCTTCCTATACACAACCTCAAATCTGACAAACCCGTGCTACGGTGTACTTTGGAGTTGCAAACACTCACTATATAGGATAAATACATGTCCCAGTCTGAATGATGTGCATTCACATGATAACTAAGTATTTTTCCAATAATCTCATGAACTCACTCCGTTCGTCCATTAGTTTGAGGATCTACATCCACATCATACTCCGCGAGCCATCTAGCGATGTGTGGCGGAGGGTACTTCTCATACTACTAACTGATCTCTAATCCCCGTTATATTTACGAATGGTGTATGGAATGAATGATTGTCGGTAAGCCTCAGTGCTGTCTCTAATATCTCCAATTTTTTGGTCTTGATCATTTCGCGAGTTGTTTGCGGGAGGAAGTAATACGTTGCCCGACTCTTCGTGGAAAGTGCTCTCCTGAAATTTCTGTAGTGAACCTCTCCACGATGCACAACGCTGCTGTTGTAGTGTCTGACACTGGAGTTGTTGAGTTTCCCTGTAACGCTCTCGCGAAGATTAAACGATTTTGTGACGAAACGCACCGCTCTTCGTTGGTTCATCTCTATCTCTTCTATCAGTCCTACCTGATAAGGATCCCGGATTGATGAACAATACTCAAGAATCGATCGAACAAACGCCTTGTAAGCCACTTCCTCCGTGGATGAGTTACGGTTAATGAAGATGCTTCCTATGAATCTCAGTCTGGCATCTACGCTATTTGCTAGTTGTTTATACTGTCATTCCACGTAAGTTAGCTCTGGACAGTTACTCCAAAATATGTTACGGTAGATAATGTTTGCAGCAATTTGTCATCAGTAGTGTAATTTCACAGAAGAGGACTTGTTTTCCCATGTATGCTTAATATGTTACACCTATTTACATCCACGATCAATTGCCGGAGCCTGCACCATTCGTCAATACACTGCAGGTCATTCAGCAAATCGATACTGTCTTCTGGCGTTGCTACTTTCTTATAGACACTGTATCATCTGTGAACAGTCTTAAAGAGCTTCTGACGCTTTCTACTTTATTATTATTACGCATTATATACAGGACTATTACAAATGATTGAAGCGATTTCATAAATTCACTGTAGCTCCATTCATTGACATATGGTCACGACACACTACAGATACGTAGAAAAACTCATAAAGTTTTGTTCGGCTGACGCCGCACTTCAGGTTTCTGTCGCCAGAGCGCTCGAGAGCGCAGTGAGACAAAATGGCGACAGGAGCCGAGAATGCGTATGTCGTGCTTGGAATGCACTCACATCAGTCATTCAGAGCAGTGCAACGACACTTCAGGACGAAGTTCAACAAAGATCCACCAACTGCTAACTCCATTCGGCGATGGTATGCGCAGTTTAAAGCTTCTGGATGCCTCTCTAAGGGGAAATCAACGGGTTGGCCTGCAGTGAGCGAAGAAACAGTTGAACGCGTGCGGGCAAGTTTCACATGTAGCCCGCAGAAGCCGACGAATAAAGCAAGCAGGGAGCTAAACGTACCACAGCCGACGGTTTGGAAAATCTTACGGAAAAGGTTAAAGCAGAAGCCTTACCGTTTACAGTTGTTACAAGCCCTGACACCCAATGACAAAGTCAAATGCTTTGAATTTTCGGCGTGGTTGCAACAGCTCATGGAAGAGGATGCATTCAGTGCGAAACTTGTTTTCAGTGATAAAGCAACATTTTTTCTTAATGGTGGAGTGAACAGACACAATGTGCGAATCTGCTCGGTAGAGAATCCTCACGCATTCGTGCAGCAAATTCGCAATTCACCAAAAGTTAACGTGTTTTGTGCAATCTCACGGTTTAAAGTTTACGGCCCCTTTTTCTTCTGCGAAAAAAACGTTACAGGACACGTGTATCTGGACATGCTGGAAAATTGGCTCATGCCACAACTGGAGACCGACAGCGCCGACTTCATCTTTCAACAGGATGGTGCTCCACCGCACTTCCATCATGATGTTCGGCATTTCTTAAACAGGAGATTGGAAAACCGATGGATCGGTCGTGGTGGAGATCATGATCAGCAATTCATGTCATGGCCACCACGCTCTCCCGACTTAACCCCATGCGATTTCTTTCTGTGGGGTTATGTGAAAGATTCAGTGTTTAAACCTCCTCTACCAAGAAACGAGCCAGAACTGGGAGCTCGTGTCAACGATGCTTTCGAACTCATTGATGGGGACATGCTGCGCCGAGTGTGGGAGGAACTTGATTATCGGCTTGATGTCTGCCGAATCACTAAAGGGGCACATATCGAACATTTGTGAATGCCTAAAAAAACTCTTTGAGTTTTTGTATGTGTGTGCAAAGCATTGTGAAAATATCTCAAATAATAAAGTTATTGTAGAGTTGTGAAATCGCTTCAATCATTTGTAATAACCCTATATATATCAACGCTTCTATCACACTTCTTCGGAGCACTTCGGTAATTATCCTTACAGCTGTCGATTTTGTTTCGTTAAGAGCGTTTTGTTGAGTTCTATCCGTAACGAAGGCTTCTATCTAATCACAAATCTGGTACAATGCTCGGTAAGCTAGTATTTTTTTTCTTTCATTAAACGACAGTGCGGGAGGACAGTGTCAAACGCCTTCCTGAAGGGAAGGAACTCGGCATCAATCTGAGCGCCGTTGTCTTCAGAGCATGCAGGAACATAGCGAGATGAGTTTTACAAGATCTCTGTTCGCAGAATCCTTGTTGATTTTTATATAGAGGGTTTTAGTTCTCGAAAAACATCATAATACGTGAGCACAGGACATTTTCCAGAGTTCTTCTAACAGACCGACGTCAACGAATAGGCCTGTAATTGTGTGCATCTGTTCTACGATCATCCTTGAAAACGGGAATGACCTACGTTTTTCCTTTTTTTCCAGTCGCCACGCACCCTTCGTTGCTGCAGCGGCCTACGATAAACTGTTGCTAGAAGAGGAGCAAGTTCTTTCGCATAATGTTTTTAGGATCTGGTAGGATGAAGTGGATTCGTTCTTAACTCTTTTACTCTCAGTAATCGACACACATCAATCATTAAGTCTGACATTAAGTTTCTCCCTAGGTTCGTTAATTATTGTCTCCGGTAGTCTAAATTTCAACATCCACCTACGTACTAATGCTTATGCAACTGTAATTGCTTGCTGGTCCGGCCTCGCCATCATCTCGATGTAATGCGAAAAATGATCTATTACCGTTAGTACCCGGTGGTTATAATTAAAGTGGAGCTACTCATGGAGGTCCAGTGGGGGCTGTAATTATCATATGTAGTGGAACTTCGTAGGTATGTTAACGCGTTAATGCGGAACCGATTTAAGCTAGGGAAAAAAAAAAATGTTCCCGTATTGGTCACCAGATGCAAACATGGATCTGTACATTGTTTGTATGACGGTATGATACCCACGTGAGTGAACAGTATGAATATCAAGAAGAGAGACCGTGTGCTGTTAATGAAACTGTTTCATGTGAATGGCAGCAACTACAGTGCTGCATTGAGAAAGTATCGCCAACTGAAAGCTCAGAGGAAAGGCTCTATGTCATCAAATGGTGTAAAGACGATGATAATAAAATTCGAAAACACAGATGAGCTTGGTGTGGAACCTGGGAGAAGAAGGCGCCCTATTCCGGTAGAGGTTACTGATGACGTTGCTGTTGCTGTAACTGACCATGCAGCACGTTCCTCGGGTAGTGCTAGTGCTCGTGCCCTATCACGATAATTCTCTGTCCCATGGCCAACAGAACGGATAGTTTTGTGGTCTATTTTACCCTGGTACCTGCATAAGATGCAGATGGTGTAGCAACTGGAACCGCAGCAACGTTCTGAATTTGTTCTTCGCTTTCTGGCACAGATCGAAGTGGTCACATGTAGCCGCGCAATATTCTGTGGAGTGACGAGGTACATTTTACAGTACAGGGTGAAATGACTCCAAACAACTGCTGAACTTCGAGTACTGTTGAACCGCGTGTTGTGCACGAAGAACCATTCCACACGTATGTGATTGTGTGGTGTGGATTCACAGGCACCTTTATTCTCGACCCGTTCTTCTTTGAAGGGAATACACACAGAGAGCCTTCAGGTGTACTGTGACATCTGAACATTGTAGAGACCTCCTTGTACAGCATGTGATTCCTGCTTTGGGAGAGGCAGCTGGGTGGAAACGACTGTTTTGCTGCAAAATGGGACAACACCTCATGTCGCTCGGCCGGTGAAAGACATAATGCAACTTTCGACGTGCATATCTCCAGAGGTTTTCCAGGTGCAGGGCGTGCAGGATCATCGGATCTGAATTCGTGTGACTTTTGGCTCTCGAAATATTTAAAAGAATGCATTTACCAAGGACACATTCGATTTCTATCTGATCTTAAGCCCAGTGTACAGGAAAACGTTGCTTAGATTCCACTGGAACTGCTTCCCTAGCAACTGTTGATCACGTCGTTTTACGGATGTAGCATCTCGTTGGCATCTCCGGTGCTCATACTGAACAAATTCTGTAAGCGGCAGTTAATAATAAAATCAACATTATGTCTGTCTCACTTATTTGACCTTTTCTGCCCACATACCGTTCCTAATCCATTAGATATGTAAACATTTATATACATCTTCCACGCATTAACAGCGCCAGATTTGCACCTGGTGACAAAAACTGGAACTAATTTTTTTCTAGCATAAATCGATTCCGCATTAATACATTAGAATATGTACGAAATTCCGCAGCCATACAATATTTACAGCAGACAATGGACTTTTGTCAGTAGCTGCACTTTAATTATAACCACCCAGTACATAATGAATACCTGCTGGTGTTCGGTTGAATGCTCCTAACATGTCTACCCCGCTGAAACTAAATGGTTCTGTTGCCTCTGGCAGTCTTCCTTGCAACACCTGCTTTCAGTTCTAATCTGCACACTGTGCACTCTTAATACAATTCCTCACGTATCGTTCAGCATCATTTCTCCACTCTTTCCACCAGTATTTTTCTGTCACTCTCTGATTCGTCGCTCTACATCCCCCACGGCCAAAGAACGTTTGATTTTGCATTTCATGTAGCACTTCTTCCTTTAACTTTGCTGGCACTATCATTTCTGGACCCAATTTCGTCTCTCTACAAAACAAACCATCGAGCCCACTGTACTGTTGCTGTTTGCCAAACTGTTTACATTCCTTGTCGGTGCTCTGCACCATCTGCCATTCCACAAGAGCATCACCAAGGGTTTGTTTCACAGCTACTTTTCTGTTCAGTGCCTCTTCCCTGGTGTGTGGATTAGCTCATAGTCAAATTCATAGAGTTTCAATGCCGATCTCGTCCATCTAATAGATGAATCCTTCGAATCTAGTAACCAAGTCAAAGCAGCATGGTCCATAACAACCTCGAATTTCCTACCATATAGATCACACCAAAATGTGTTATTCTTTATACCAAACTCAGCATTTCTCTGTCCATTGTGGAATAATTTCTTTTCACCCCATTTAACTGTCTTCATGCAAAAGCAACAGGATATTGCTGACCATCGAACTCCTGACTGAAGACACTCCCTAGAGCGTGATTAGATACATCACATGATAATATAAATTCCTTTTGAATGTCTGGAAAGACTAACACCAGACTCGATGTTAACATCTTTTTCAACTCAGTAAAAGGTCCCTGGCATACTTCTTACCATGCAAACTTGCTGCCCTATCTTAGCAACTGTGTAAGTGGTCATGCTATACCCCTCAAATTCCCTCACAGACCTCCTATAACAATTTGCAAGACTGAGAAAAAACTGCAACTCCTTGGTTGTTTCAGATACTGGAAAAATCTGCACTGCACTTACTAATCTTGGATCAATATTACACCACCCTTATTGATAACATGGCCTAAATAATTATTCCAATGCAAAAGCCATTCCTCTAACTCAGTGTTAATATAAGTTGTCCGTAACCTCTTAAACACTCCCCTTAATCGCTGCCTATGTTCCTGCAAATCCCTTGAAAAGACAGTTATGTCATCGAGATACACCGAACACTGATGCCGTTTTAATCGTTTCAGTACCCTGTTCAATAACCGTTTTTCAGTCCAAATTGCATTCTTTTGTATTGGCAGTGTTCCCATGGTTCTGTAAATGCAGTCATTGGTCTATCCTCCAGAGAAACTTCTGACTGGAAATGCACACTTCACAAGTGCACCATAGAGAAGTACTGGAATTGTGCAAGATTATCTATGGCTTCAGTGGTTTTCGGAATGGGGTAGGCATCTGTTATACGAGGGCTATCCACAAAGTACATTACGTTTTCGTTTGTGTCCGTTAGGGGCAGGGCTAGCGCGGCCATCTTGGTGTCATGGCATTCCGCCGCTCAGTCGGCATCTTGCCGTGCTAGTGAGAGGTTCGTGCTGTACTCCGTTGAGTTACTGTGACAGTTTGAAATGTCAGCGTTAATTGAAAATGCCGCGAAGTGTGAAGTGCGTGCTGTAATAAGGTTTCTGACTGCACACCGATAGAAATCTATCGGCAGCTTTGTGAAGTGTATGGGGACAACATAATCACTGAAGGTGGAGTGCGTCAATGGGTCATAAAATTTAAAAATGGCCGAACTAATGTTCACGACGAAGAGCGAAGTGGAAGACCCAGCATACTGACTGCCGAACTTGTCGAAAAAGTCGATACCGTGGTCCGTGAAAACCGTAATTTCACAATAACGTAACTCTCTATGAGTTTTCCACAAATTTCACGAAGTTTGTTGCACGAAATCATTGCCGAAAAGCTTGGTTACCACAAGTTTTGTGCAAGATGGATACCAAAAATCTTGACAGAGATTCACAAAAATCAGCAAATGGCCGCAGCGTTAACGTTTTTGGACGCTTACGAGAAAGATGGCGACTCATTACTCGATCGCATCGTTACTGGTGACGAAACATGGGTTAAGCATGTGAACTGCGAGACATAATTGCAGTCAATGCAGTGGGGGCACACAAATTCCCCCCAAAAACCCAAGAAATGCATGCGGACAATGTCGGCAAGGAAGGTGACGGCGACTGTCTTTAGGGGCAGAAAAGGTGTGATTTTTGTGGGTTTCCTGGAAAGAGGCACTACAATAAACTCTCAAAGGTATTGCCAAACTCTGCACAACCTCAGAAGAGCAATACAAAACAAGCGCAGGGGAAAGTTGGGCTCAAAGATCTTGCTGATTCACGACAACGCCCGGGCCCACACGACAAATGCCACTCGTGAAGTTCTCGAACCTTTTAAGTGGGAGTTGTTTCCTCATCCGCCGTACAGTCCCGACCTGGCACCGAGCAACTTCCACTTATTCCCAGCAATGAAGAAGTGGTTGGCTATGCAGCGTTTTGATGACGACGCACAGCTTCACGAATAGGTAACTACGTGGTTGAAGGCGCAAGTGGCCGAATTTTACGACGAAGGAATTTCCAAGCTCATCCATCGCTACGATAAGTGCCTTAATTTAAATGGCAACTATGTAGAAAAGTAGTATTTATGTGTGGCTTTCATCTGTATATAATAAAAAAAATTCCAATACTTTATTTATTTTTAATTCCAAAACGTATTGTACTTTGTGGATAGTCCTCGTAGTTTTGCTATTGAAATTTCGATCATCAAACCAAAAGCGACCCTTTTTCGACATCTTCGGTGTGATTACGCTTCCAGCACCCTAGGGGATACTACTTGATGCCAGTTGTTGATTTATAAATTCCTCTAAGTTTCTGTGATCATTGTATTCTGTAAAATCTCCAATGTACTGGTGCTTCATTACCTGTCAGAATCCTGGGCTGAACTTCTGACGTTACAAGCAGTACCCCTTGTGGAAGAAATAGATCCTGGAATTCCCACAATAACTACACTATTTGTGCTCTCTCTGTTCCTTTTAATTACTTCAACTTCTCACTAAATTCAATCCTAGCAACATACCGTGCCCCCTTTCGGACCACACCTCCTGTGTGGCTATCTCCTGCATCTGAAATTTCTAAAATGGCCAAATATTCCTTTAGCTAACTTGACTTCTTCAGTGCTAAAATTATATTTGTGAACGTGTGCTACTTTGCTTCTATTCCTTTCTTGTATGTATACAATATTTCAGCTCTCTACACAACATGCTGCGTCCAAAACTTCATTATCTCCTAGCGTTCCATTACACATAATGAATCAATGGTGATTGTGACTAATTCACCCACAGCAACTTCCTGGTGCCACTAGATACACAGTCATGTGAATTAAGCCTTCATGTCATTGTTGGCACATCAGTTGGATTGCCCTGTACAATAGATGCTCCTCATCATAGGTTAACATTGACAACAGTCTCCCTCAGCCGGAAAATAATCGCCGCGCGGGCTATCTGAATGGTCTTAGGCACCTTCCCATGGTTCACGTGGCCTGCCACAAGGAAGTCCAGCCACTACCGAAACATAACACCATCACCACACCAAACATGAGGACCAGTGAAAGGCAAACCATCATGTGGGCATCTTCCCTCTTGCTGTGAAAAATCAATATTATTCATGCACATAAATATTAGATCTCTGAAATATAAAGCTGATGAAATTGGTGTTGTATTGAATGGAAACAATAGAATAGTATTATATATTAATGAACACTGGTTAAGAGAAGAAGAGATAAAACTGTATGTACCACCATGTTTTAATTTAGTTACAAGTTACTGCAGACTCAATGAAGGTTATGGGGGTTCCTCAATATATATAAGTGCGAACCTAGGGTTAAGATATACTGTGCTTGATGTTAGGGACATATGTGTTAGACGCATTCTTGAAACGGCTGTCATGCTACTACCAACATTAAAACTCACAGTTATTTCAATATACCATTCTCCTGATAGTGATGCCGATCAATTTGTAGAGTGTTTAGATAAACTTATTCACCGTACAGAAAATATACCAAACACAAGACAGTAATTTTAGGAGATTTAGATTTTGATGTAAGGAAGAAAACACAAAAATACTAATTTCCTTAACATCCTAAGATCCCATAATCTCTTCTGTGTAAATTATACCCCACAAGACAACTTTGTCTCGACAATTTTATCACAAATGTACATAAAGATGATTTTGAATTGGAACTCCTTAATGTCGACCATCTGACAGATCACAAAGGTATATGGGTAAAACTAACAATTAATGAAACAATGGGGGATTGTTAACCAACCCGGTATGTCAGGTTATTAAATGATAAAAGCATAAATAGCTTCAGGCATAAGCTGAAGGTACTAAACTGGAATAATATAGTATATGCTTCCAACAATGTTGAGGAGGCTTGTAGCAGGTTTGTTAGTACTCTATCTGAAATTTTCAATACCTCCTGTCCAATGGTTACCAAACGAATCAAAACTATGGGAAGAAAGCATGGTCGAACTACTTCACATACGTGGTTCACACCATATTTACAGAAGCTAAGATTAATGGTTTTGATATGTTATGATATGGTAAAAAATGGTAGTGTTGACAATGCAACATATGTTAGCCTTAAGAGATACTATGAATCACAAATCAGATTAGCAAAATGTAGAGCAAATGATAACTTCATCAAAAACTCCAATAATAAGTGTAAGGCTGCGTGGAGGGTCATTACAGCAGAATTAGGTACAGGTAGTCACAGTGTAAAAGTTACAACTGATGTTAATGTCACCCCAGATGAATTTAACCTCTTTTTTATCAATGCAGCAAACCCTAATCCCTCATCTCCTCGTAAGAAGAGTTCAAAATCAAATTCACAATCTACTTACATAAACCAGTTTTCACAAAACTTTGCTGATACTGTGCCAACCTGTAATTGGGGACATGTGGAAATAAGTGATGTAATTAAATCAGTGGCAAAGTTAAGTGACTCCAGATCAGAAGATATTTACAGCCTCTCAAATTTTGTGATTAAAAAAATAATCGACTTGATGTCATTCCCTCTCTGCACACTCATAGACTGGATATTTGACAGTGGTATTTTTCCAGAATGTCTAAAGAAGACAGTAGTAATTCCAGTACACAAAAAGGGTGATAAATCCTGCACTAATAATTATCGTCCAATTTCTCTGATACCTATTTTTTCAAAAATAATCGAATATTGTATACAAAAGCAAATTAACATGCATTTGTCAAAAAACAATATACTGAGTAAGTCTCAATATGGTTTTTGGGGCCCAGTTATCAACAATTAATGCTGTTGAAAATGTTGTTTCTATTGTACAATCTTCTTTTGAATCCAAATCATCCGCTGAAGCCACACTAGTGGACTTAAGCAAAGCATTTGCTTCTGTAAACCACACAATACTGCTAGAAAAACTATGGTGTTATGGCATTAGAGATCTGGAACTCTCCCTCATTAAATCATATCTCAGTAACAGAAAGCAAACTGTAAGCTACAACAGTCAAAAGTCACAGTTACTGAATGTCACTAGAGGTGTTCCGCAAGGATCAGTGCTTGGGCCATTACTGTTTATAATATTTATAAATGACCTGCCCAGCAGTATGCCATGCAAATCCGTGCTTTACGCAGGTGATACAACTTTCATCAATTCAGGGAAGGACATAAATAAACTGAAGGAGCAAAGTAAAGATTTTCTCAGATTATCCAATATGTGGTTTGAAGCCAATGAGTTAGCTATTAACTATGAAAAGACTGTATATATAGCGTTCAGCTTATCTGATATTGAGTACACTTCTACCAAACTTCTTGGCATATACTTAGACACGAAATTAACCTGGCAGAGTCACATAGACAACATATCTCGAAAACTTTCACGAGTTATCTATCTACTGAAAAAATTACGCACCTGTGTTTCTGAAAGCCTGTTGATTAATTCCTATTATGCATTCTTTCATTGCCATATTAGCTATGGTATTCTTCCATGGTCTAGGAAAATTTGTAGTTGGCAGAAGAAAGCCATCAGGAGCATCTCTGGGGTTACCAAAAATAACATATCATGTAGGTCATACTTCAAAGAATTACAGATAATGACAGTCCCTTCTCTTTTTATATACAGCTGGCTTTTGTACATAAAAGAAAACTTTAACAGTTACAACCTTACGCAGTCCGTTCATAATCATAACACTTGTCAAACATTTAATATAGACATACCAACAACTAGACTCAAGAAAACACAAGACAGTTATGAATACATGGGAATAAGGCTTTTCGACACATTACCTGTGCAGGCACAGTGTGTCTCTCTTCATATATTTAAAAGTAAGACTAAAAAATGACTGAAAGACAAAGCTTTTTACAGTGTTCAAGAATTTGAAAACTCTTCAAAATTAGACCTGACTTACGAAACGACTTGCAACTCTGTACCTCTTCCTAAGCTTTTTTTGTCTCTGTAGTTCCACATTTAACTGTTAAACATGTGGAGAAATTCTTATGTATGAAATGTACTCTTTTATTATGCACATTCTTTAAAATGCATGCTTTAGTTATGTGGGATATCTTTATGTATCAAATGTATTCCTTTATTATGTATGTTCTTTTAAAATGTATACTTTAGCGTTGTGTGATACCTCACAATAGTTATATTTCTTAATATGTAAATTGTACATTACTCATGACGACATCGACTGCATGTAAATGCTTAAAGATGGATAAACAAATAAAAATAAAAATAAAGATACTGTGGAAGACAGTGCACAGCTACGTATCACCTACATTGTGGCACTGAATGGTGTCTAGCAGCAGATTCTGATTTCGCAGTTGTGCGTTCTCGAACAGACTGTCTTTAGTTCCGTATTGTGTTGTCTTTATTTGACTGTAAAGTTACCTTTTTTTAGTTTCATAAAGGTTTATTCTTTCATTGACTAAAATACTTGAATGTAAGCCCATACAGGTTCTCAGATACACAGGAGGGGCAAAATTTTGAGCTGTTTTATAGATAACGTGTCACTGACGAATTACAGAAAGTTAGGAGAATGGGTTTTCGCTCAGTCATTGGTCGTAATGTAAGGGCATTTCCGTGATGTGTTTGTACGGTACTCGTTTTCAGGCACTTTACATTAGTTGCTGGTAACTTTGCACTCCATTTTCCGGTGAACAACCCGAGATAAATCTTCATGAGCCGTCATCACTGTCATCATCGCCAATTGCAGTCATTTCGGCCAGATACGCCTTCACTTCGTAAGAGAACGGCCTGGACCTGTACTTGGACGCGCCAGGTTTTACCAACGCCAACAGCAAAATCTGCAGCTGTATTTTTCTAGATCCCAGGCCGGCTGTGGACTAAACGTATTCGTGGCATCATTTCTCGTAGACTACCTTGAGGAAGTTTTATAATGATGTACAGCAGAAATCAGCATCAACACTGTAGCCTTGAGCAGAAGTGTAAATAAGAAGTACTCATTTTCTCTCTCAGAAATATTTGATAAATATGATTTTCCAGCCTGAACTAAGTTGTGAACTTTTTGATAGCCAGTTTGTGTGACGCCTACTATCTATACTCGGGTTTGCAATAAGTTAATCAACGGCAATCATGATGCAGTTTATAAATATGTTATATTTGCCTCTCACCGCACGAAGCTCACATTTTGAGGTGTTTAGCTTTCGCACGACCATTTTGAGTTCACTTTCCGAGTTCAACAATTATGCATATGAGGTCAGCTCCACTGCGCCCTTTTGTAGCTATGACACTGTGTGTACTATCAAGAGTAGAAAAATTATATTATTATTGATGTTCACGCATCTTTCAGACGTAACAACTGGGGGAGAAGAACGAATGCGACATTTTCTGAGGGACACTGTGGTGGTGAGATGTATTCTGGGATGGAAAAGGAAATTCTGAACGGAAATTATAGTATTTAATACCGGGGGACGTTAGTGTCACCAACAGCACTGCAGCAGAAGCAGCATGTTATATCGCGGAACGCCCGCGATTCCTTGATGGATCTATTGTGACAGCGCCGCAAACAAACGGATTTGGTTACTCGACGGGCAGTTTTTGCGCAATATCACCATGACGTCAGCAATGGCGCCCCACTGCCCTACTGCACGAAACGGAGAACTCAAGTCCTGTATCCACGCAGCTTATTGTCCCCGCATGCTATCCTCTAAGTGAATGAGACAAAAAATTAAGAAATTTCTTGTGTATGTAGTTCAAACGTCTTATTATTGTGCTAATTTATCTGAGCATTTTTGATATGATAAGGCTCACAAGAAGTGTTCATTGTGGTACACAGTACAGAAATAAGTACATAGGAAAACTGATAGGTGTATCATAAATACTATACATATGAATACTGTGAATGACTGATATACTAAGCCATTATACATCCAATTGCAACTAATGTCATATATACAAGCTCCACCTTCCATTTACATCACTTCATTATTCTTCTTTCACCATGTTAACTTCAGCAGGCTGATGGGTACTCAGTGGAGCTTAAGCAAACACAACAGAAAGATATAAGCAGGAACATCTTAGGCATAAAAACGCACAGTAGACAGAATCATTAAAAATAATAATTATGTGTGAATATGAAAATTGTACTATTTAGTGCTGTAATATTTGAATTTCCTCAGTTATTCCTTAAAGTTTTATTTCCTTGTCCCCTTTATTTCCTCAAGCAATGCACGATAGATTATTATAGGTGGATAAACCGCGTTATTCTAACATGGGGTCTTTTATTGATTTGTCTACGAAAATATTTTAATTTCTAGTTTAATGATAATGAACGCGAGTGTTTAATTCTGAGAGAAGAACGACAATATTTCTCATCGCGTGACATGAGTGGAACAAAGAGTATGATCTCACGGTAGTAGGCCTACACGTGGATCAACACTATTAAAGACCGAAAACTGTTGATAAATCGGAAATCTACAATAAATTATTACTTTATTCGTGCCTGAAACGTGGCTTCCAACTCAATAAAATATACAAAACCGAAACAATATCATTACATTAAAATAGCAGCGATTCAGTTTCAAAACGATTACCTAGGTTGACGACTGTGATCTAAGTACGTGAGCATTTATTTTAGTAAGCTACGAAAACTCCGTAAGACATTATCAACTTCTTCGGTGACTTGATGGCCACTCTAGGGAACTTTATTAAATAGAAAATCCTCCGTATGAATAATATGCATTAGTATTGAAATATCGAACACAGTATCTAGGTGGTTTACTTAGGTGAATTTTATACGTATTTATCGTAGCATTAAATAATTTTCGAACTACTGCAGGATCGTCATCAGATGGAGGTGCCACAGGAAATTTATATCTTGGACCAACTGCAGCTAGCTGCTAGGATCGAGGTGACTGCACTGCCTCTGGATATCTATGACACATTCATTCTTATATTTAGGCCTACATTTTGCAAGCTTACACACACACACACACACACACACACACAAACACACACACACAGTATTTAGCTGCGCTTGTTTCCACAGTATACAAAACAGTGACTCCATTGAAAGAAAGCCCCAGTGAGATATCAATGTCGTAATGGCGAAATCGTAGAAGTTCGATTATCTAATCTGCAGAAAATCTTCCATGCGGGGCTACATTCTGTTAGCCAGTCTAAACTATTTATCTTCCTATTTTCTGCTTTTCAATCAGAAATGTAACATGTTTCCGCTCCTTCCTTTCTTCGCCAGTTTTCAGGAACTAGTACGGTAATCAATAATGTAGACACACAGATTCCCCAATCCCTTTTGTTCTCAAAGAGAACGTTTTTGGAATGTAATGTGCGTTCACATTAAGATTCAGCATTTGGCTCGTCAAAAGTCGCTTCTCTGTAACAAAATGTAATTTTTCTCGCTTCGCTGAAAAGAGAGATGCGTATTTTCGTCAGGAGTTGTCCAGTTATCACGTAATGAAACAACTTATTTAAAATCTGTTATTTGTAGAGTCACGCAAAAGAGGGTAAATGTGAACAAATGTTCAGTCAATGCCATTGCTATGTTTCGAACAGCATAATGAGGACACACTAGTGCTCAAAGTTTGTCCTCGGTAGCAGCTACTGAATTTCATACAATTTATTTCCTGAATACTACCGCAGCTTGAAATTTTTCAAACACAGCTGTGTGGATCGTACATTTATTGAATCTGTTGCAAGTATCCTGGTGTTGTGCGCACACGACAGGATCTCGAGCTGTCACGCTGGTTCCTTGCTGAAGTACCAGGGTTTGGCGCATTGACAGTACATGTAATTAGTCCAAGGTTCCGCATTAAACCGACCGTCCGTCATCGAGTTTCCTTATAAAATGTATATTTTATACATTATACTGCATAAATAAACAAAACTTGCTAGGATTGCCACTGCATATTCTTGCATAACTACTTTTAATTAAAATTGTTTAATTACATTGTTTTTCATATTTAGCCTTACGCAGATTCTTAAAACAGTTCCGCCGGTGTGGCCGAGCGGTTCTAGGCGCTTCAATCTGGAACCGCGCCACCACTACGGTCGCAGGTTCGAATCCTGCCTCGGGCATGGCTGTGTGTGATGTCCTTAGGTTAGTTAGGTTTAAGTAGTTCTAAGTTCTAGGGGACTGATGGCCTCAGTTGTTAAGTCCCATAGTGCTCAGAGCCACACAGTTCCACCTATAAAGAGTAAAAGACGAAAATAAAAAATCGAAAGTAAGATTGTTTACCTTTTTTCCAGGCAATAATGAAAGCTTGACGGTTGCAAGCAGGTGAGCGTGTGGGAGGAAACTGTCCTCATCGTGTTTCCTTATACAATCATATATAACATGTAGATAATTTTATTGCGAACACGATGGTATAGGGTTGCCTTAGCAAAAACGGGTTCAAATGGCTCTGAGCACTATGGCAGTTAACAGCTGAGGTCATGCATGCCCGAGGCACGATTCGAACCTGCGACGTAGCGGTCACGCGGGTCCAGACTGAAGCAAAAAAAATGGCTCTGAGCACTATGGGACTTAACATCTGTGGTCATCAGTCCCCTAGAACTTAGAACTACTTAAACCTAACTAACCTAAGGACATCACACACATCCATGCCCGAGGCAGGATTCGAACCTGCGACCGTAGCAGTCTCGCGGTTCCGGACTGCGCGCCTAGAACCGCTAGACCAACGCGGCCGGCTCCAGACTGAAGCGCCTAGAACCGCTCGGCCACCCCAGCAGGGGCAAAAGTGGGCCATCTTAGGGTTCTCGTGGTTTTGTTTCAATAACTGGATACGAGAGCGCGGGGCGGCGGAGAAACACTGAATGCACAAACCTATGCAACAGAGAAAGGCGCACTAAAACATCTGCGTGTGAGACAGTCGCCGAGTAAAAGAGACTCGGCATGCTCGTTTCTATGTGTAACTAGAGTCCGAGATAGTGAGTCGCGAAAACTTACTCAGTTTTATTGAACTGCTACTGTGGTGCTGCGAACTAAAAGCAACCCTTTAAAATTATCTACATTTTATATATGATTGTCTAAGGGAACTCGACGATGGTAATTTACTACTGTTTGCACCTTGGAAGCGACCTTTCATTATTGCCTGGAGAAATGTAGACAACCTTACTTTGGCATTTTATTTGCATCTTCTACTCTTGATTAATGTCATTTATTTAAGAACCTGCAAAACGACAAATATCGAATATTTTAATCAAACAATTTTAATTAAAAATACATGTGCCGGAACATGGAATGCCAACCTTAGCACGTTTTTTTTATTTACATAGTATAACGTATGAAATATACATTTTATAAGGAACACTCGATGAGGTACGGTCGGTTTAAGTATGGATCTTGCACTATAGCGTTCGGACAAACATAGCTAACGTCTTGGTGAGAGCTGAAATTTGAATTACACCGATGGAATACAGCGTTAAGACTTCGCGAAGTGATGCAATGATTAGCACACGACTCGTATTCGGAGGACGACGGTTCAAACCCGCGTTCCGGCAATCTAGATTTAGCTTTTCCGTGATTTCCCTAAATCGCTCCAGCAAAATTCCGGGATAGTCCCTCTGAAAAAGCGCGGGTGATTTCCTTCCCCATCTTTGCCACAATCCGAGCTTGTACTCCGTCTCGAATGACCTCGACGTCGACGGGACGTTAAACACAATCTTCCTTCCGAACACAGCGATCATTCGAAAAATTCTGATTTTTTTTTTTTTTTCCGGGAGAAGTTTTTTTGGCGCATCTCTGAATGTAGATGGCCGGTATTTTTGGAGGACGAGGCAAAAGGCGATGCCTTCCTCAGCTGGACACGCAAACTGGAGACACACAAGTGGGGCATTGCTCAAGTATTGGCGCTGTAGAAGTCGCCTAGCGTATCGTGATAGAGTTCTTTTCGAAGCGTGTAAACATGCTGCAGCGTCTTACCAAATGTACGAGTAGTTTACAGAAAAATGCTGCACAGGCAGTTATTGCTAGGTTAGGAAACAATGAGGCTCAGCAAAATGCCATCGAATTGGCACTGTGTGCAGTTTCAAGTTTCAAGACTCTTAAACCAAATGGAGATGTACAAAAGTCAAAGTAAATCGTTCGCTAGAAGCTACAGCCAGTGACCTTCAACTCATATCGCAGTTCAACTGCAAAACGTCTGACTTCTTGAATTATAGCGGTAAGGATTAGAGAACGTCTGCTAAGACAGGTATATGTTAAAAATCTGTACAAAAATCTAAGGGGTCGAGTTTCGATCAGCAGTTGGGCAAAGGAATTTTTTTTATCACTTAAGGTGACTTTCCCAGTTGCAGATAAAACCGGTCTTGCACCATCGTTCGGTAGCCACCTTCAGTGGAACGTCCGTCACTCTAAAAATTTGTTCCAAAAGTTGGGGATTCTAACTGCACCATCTAACCACATAATGCACACGAGGAAAAACATCAGCAATAAAGAAACTAACAGATCTATTCATGATCGTGAAACAAGAGTCAGATTTCATTTTTGTATGCTGAGAGAAATTTTAAAAGAGCTCAAAACATTATTTTCTACTGGTGAATCAAACTGTACCATAAATCGTCAAAGTAAAAAAGGGTAATGGAATCATCATGTTTAAAAAGGTAGTTTAGGTATATGTCTTAAAAATACGTACTACATAGTAAAGAGTTGCTTAAAAAACACTACATAGGTGTTGATAAAAATATTAGGGCTGCTAAAAAACAAAAAGGGGAATCAGTGATGCCATTCCACAATATACTTCCACAGTGTACTGGAAGTTACTGAAAAACTGTATGCCCGAGATTTGTGATGGGAAATGTTACCTCCTTACGTATTGAAATGTACTGCTGACATTGGTAGGAATGAATAAGATTATCTGTTTTTTCTGTAATTCGCAAAAACGTTATCACAAATAATGAGTGATGTAATGTAATTTATCGAACATTACTACCGTCATATTCCAATGTAATACTAACCCAAATATATTTCTGTTAGATATTCTTAAACTTTTCATATTTTCAAAGCTACAGAAGCAAGTTAATATGTTAAAACCGACAATTCATGATGACATTATTAGGGACTGTAAACAAATCCAGCTTTCTGATAACCGAGTTTTGCCCATATCATGAAATTGTACATTCAATTTCGTCTCTCAGCGTATGGTAAGAACTTTTTTTTATTAACTAGTTTGGCAGTAAGTAAAGAAAGAAGTTAGTGAATTTTTGTTAAATTGTACATCTCGTATTTCACTACGAAAACATAAAAATTACTGTGACATTTGTATGAGGGCTATTCGGAAAGTAAGGAACGATAGGTCGCGAAATGGAAACCACAGTGAAAATCAAAACTGTTTTATTTGCAACAGTTAGCTACAACTTCCATAGTCGCCGATCCGACTTAGACGTTTGTCGTAGCGTTGTACCAACCTTCCAATACCCTCGTTATAGAAGGCAGCCGCCAGCACTTTCCGCCAATTCTCTACGCTGGCCTACAGCTCGCTGTCTGTGACAGAATGTTATCTTCATAGCCAGCGGTTCATGTAAACAGAGATGAAACTCAGAGGGAGACAATTACGGGCTGTACTGTGGGTAATCAAACATTTCCAATTGCAAGAGCATCTTCATTGCCCCTGCAGAATGCGGCTGAAAATTGTCTGGAAGAAGAAAACGCACTACAGTTATGCGATGTTGGCTGCATAGCTTCAGGCGAAATTTCTCACCAGGCCCTCATACCTTGTTCTAGGTACATTTATGTGCTCCCTGTGTGCTCAGAACTTAAAAGAACGACGTAATGCGATCGACGGGCACACTAGAAACACTGCCCAACACACCTGTGCAAAACTTCATCGGATTTTCACCGTGGTTTTCATTTCAGGACCGATCGTACCTTACTTCCCGAATAACCTTCGTATTTAAAAACATGAACATGTAAATCAGAAATATTTTGCCTTCCGAATTGTCATCTCAATGTAAAATTCTTAATTGTAATTCATTTAAAGTCTGTTTATAACAATTAAACCATTATAGCGTTTACTATAAATACTTGCAGGTTTTTATAGCCAGAAGGTTAGTTTTCCATCAGATTTTGAGGCAGAATCTATGTTTGCCGTCGGTCACAACAATGTGATAATAAACCGTATTATTTAAAATGGTGCGTCTGTAAAATTGATTATTATTCGTATCACACATAAAGTCTGCAGGTTGGAAGGATTCCAGATTATCTACGAGAATTAGCTGTCGCATCAAAGAAGAAAAGACGAAGATAGGTATTTGTACTTCCTTAATTTACTCCCCCGTTTGATGAACTATTCGCAGTATTTGCTCTTGTCACGGACAGGGGCAGAGGAGAAGTTATTTACTGTATGGTTGTCGTTAACGGCCCGTTGCTAACTCGTCTGTCATATAAAGGCAATAAAAATTTTACACCAGAGGTATTTGATCTGCCTACTTCAAATTAGATCTCTTTCACACAATACTGCTTCAGCAGCTTTTTGTAACATGTAAAAATAAATACTATAAAGAACTCTTCACAGTAAACCATTCTTCGTAATTGTATGCTAACACTTATTTGTTTGATACAATGCAGTTGCAGTGCATGCAGTTAGCTAAATTTTTTCTTTTTCTGATTTCTTGGTCCCAGGATTTGGCTTATCTAGCTCAATATTCTCTTCTTTCTTTTCTATTTCAATATTCTGTTTCATTATGAATAGTAATTACATTTCAGAGAACGTTGTAAACACAGATATTTTTTTAAGATATCTCCCTCGTGCCTCCAGTATCATTTCCTAACATAGGTCTCATGACATTCCAAAAAGTTCACACTTTTTCATATTCGTAACTTGCTTGCCTCACGCGACATATCAGATCCACATTCACCCATTAGCTACCAGTTCATAAAGTGTCTGGGTTGACTGTATCATTCCTTTTTTTAAGCCTTGTATTATCACTATACTCCTTTTGGATGTTGTATTTATGAATTCTATCACATATCCCTTCCTTGGACACAGCCAGACGCAGTTCTGATAATTCGTATTTGAACTTCTTCTACGGTTTCATTTCATCTAGAAAATAGCCTGTCTCTCCGACAATCACGATTTTTTCCTGTTCATACGAGGGCTGTTTGGAAAGTAATGTCCGATCGGTCGCGAAATGGAAAGCACAGTAAAAATTAAAAATGTTCTATTTGCAGCAGTTAGCTACACCTTCAAGCTACTTCTCTAAATAGTCGCCTCATCGACTGTCAGCGCATTTTCCAAAGCCCTCGTCGCAGGAGGAAGCCGCCTGCGATTTCTGACAATTCTCTACTCCGATTTGCATCTTTTTGTCTGTGTCTTCATAGCCAGTGGTCCATATGAGCAGAGATGAAGATCAGAGGAAGCCAATTCCGTGTGTGATCAAGCACTTCTCATTGCAAAATGCATGCGCATCCACATTGCCCCTGCAGTTTGCGGCCGATATTATTGTCATCAAGAAGGAAATACGTGAGAGTTGCGTTGTGTGGGCTGCAAGAAATCAGGCGAAATCGCTCAAAGGCATCCATACTTGATGGATGATACGAGGGCTATTCGTAAGAAAAGGTTCGATCGGTTGCAAAATGTAAACCGCGGTGGAAACCAAAAATGTTTTATTTGCTACAGTTAGTTACAGCTACATTTAGCGACACCTTCCAGATATTTCTCTAGATATTCGCCCCTCCGTCTTAGACATTTGTCGTAGCGTTGTACTAACTTTCCAATGCTCTCGTCACTGAGGGCACCCGGCTGTGCTTTCCGCCGATTCTCTTTGCTGGTCTACAGCTCGTTGACTGTGCCAAAATGTTATCTTCATAGCTATCGGGTCATATCAGCAAAGATGAAACACACGGGGGAGCCAATTATAGGCTCTAATGTGGGTGATCAAACATTTCCCATCGAAAACGCTGCAGAGGCATCTCATCGCCCCTGGAGAGCGCGGCCAGAATTGTCATGAAGAAGGAAACGCATGACACTTCCTTTATGTGGGCTGCATGACACCAGGTGAAATCTCTCACCAGGCTCTCATACTTGCCGGGAGACACTACTTTCTAGGCATCTTTACGTGCTCACTGTGCGCTCACTGAGGAGAGCGACGTGACGCGATAGACGGGCCTGCTAGAGACACTGCCCAACACATCTGTGCGAAGCTTCATCGGATTTTTCACTGTGATTTCTATTTCGCGATCGATCCGACCCTACTTACTGAACAGACCTCGTACAATTCGAGATTCTAGTTCCATAGTAACACCTTTGCCCACTTAACATTCTAAGCCCCCTTCCCTTACATGTTTTTCTCATGATTCATTTGAACTGTTTATTTTATGGCAATCGGTGGTTAAACAGAGGACACGTCTCGTTGCAAGTCTGAGCGTTTTACTTAAAACAAAAACTTGTCGTTTTACTTTACGAACAGTTTCTCAAATTTAGATGCCTTGAAAGGATATCTGCTCTTACCGTTATAATTCGATTATTGGTTGCGTAGTTAGCACACTAAATTTATTCCGGTTTCACAGAGGAGGTTGCCACTGCTGTGTTGCTATTCCAGATTAATCTTCCACGCTATGACAGCCTTTAGTCTTTATAACTGCTCGCCAACTGATACTGTGACTACGAGTGACGATACTGTCTGCCCATTGATTTCGTATGTAATTACGCCCACCATCCACGTATAAACCGAATAATTGCTCTCTGTTGCTCTGTCAGTCAACGGAAAACTTCCAGGCTTATCAGCAAACTGTTCAAATAATTTTGTTGCGACACAGCTCCGCACAATCACTCGGTGCGAAACCCGTAGCATCGACTATTTCCTCGCACTCCGGTGCGTGTTCAGCAGCGCTTGGGCACTGTTGAGCGACCACCACAAGACAACGCCACTGCCGGAAAAGAGCTGCGCTCAGCCGCGAAAGCTTCAGAGAACTAGCGTTGCGTAAAGGTACTCGTATAATGAGATCTACGACGCTAGCTGCGATCAGAGCAGAGATATAGTGCGTGTGGTAGTGGCCCGATTAACGCAGTGCTGAGGGAACACCATCACTGTGAAGTTAGTGCTGAGGACACAGGATCATTGTGAGCTTTACGCTGTTTAATACGTCGTCCTCGGACAGTGATCCAGAATATCTAGCCAATTAAACAGTAAAGTGGTGAACTCTAAACTCACATGATAGCGTGAAAGTGTTCATCCTATTAATCTAAGAGCCGGCCGCTGTGGACGAGCGATTCTAGGCACTTCAGTCCGGAATCGCGCTGCTGCTACGGTCGCATGTTCGAATCCTGCCTCGGGCATGGATGTGTGTGATGTCCTTAGGTTCGTTAGGTTTAAGTAGTTCTATGTCTAGGGGACTGATGACCTCAGATGTTAAGTCCCATAGTGCTTAGAGCCATTTGAACCATTTATTAATCTAAGAAGAAAACACGAAGGTCAATACCATACACTGTTTCCGAAATTGAAGCTTTATCCTGAGATGTTTCACTTGTATCTGAGACTGTCACAACCAACATTTGATTGTATATGATAACATCTGCTCTGCAGGAAAGGTATTACTGCAATTTCTACAATCAGCCAATCTTCCCAGAGGGAAGGATAGTAATCACTTCGAGGTAAGACTGAACATACAAATTACTAGATACAAAATACGAACCTTGATTTGTCAATTTTATCTACTGAACACAGTTGACAGCAACATACAAAATAGCTAGTTAGTGATTTTAGGATGCTTCACGACCACATTAGAAATTTTGTTTATTATTACCACTGAGATCTATAAGCGTAAAGATACTTCCATTGTTACCGTTGAAACACTCTGATGATAAATTCGAGATATTTGAAGCCAAGTCCGCTGTTTGCACGTGAATCTATTCTCGTTCGTTGAAACAATATTCAAATAATAGTTTCTGCACTTGCATCTTGAACTGCATGTTTTTCTGTGGGTTTAGTGTTTTCGCTTGGGAATTAATTAATTAAAAAGAGACAAATTTTCATCCATTCCCAAATGCCGTATCTTTGTTTCTCGTCTCGTTCTCAGAAGTTATAGTTTTTCGTGTTTGATCGCCACTAACTCCTGAGCAATTGCATCAGAAGCTCTATCACCTCGCATTCCTTTGCAAGTAGAGGATGAAGCATTGGAACCTTGTGCCGATCAATTTCTTGACTCCTGGGAGTCTGAAGCACTAGGAGACTCATCTATAATACCGCAATAACATTGCTCACCTACGTCACATATTTGCGAATCTGGTCCATCGGCTGCTAAATGTGTTTCCATATTTCTTGGTGCATTGATCTGCTGGAAAAAGCAGGTTGCTGAAATAAGGAGTCACCTTCTGTGTCATCTGCTGCTGCAAAACCACTTCCTTTTGGCATCAGCTCTGTGTACCTTTCCTTGGATTCTGCACGAAGATCGTTCCATTTGTTTCTGGGCATCTATGCCCGCAACCAGTGTTGTGATATTTCAAATCCATTAACACAGGACACGCACTTTAAAATTATTTTATGTTTCCTTACAAGTATCTTGCAACTGGAAATTCATTTAGAAGTCGGCCTTTTCCTTTTCGATGGGAGATTCAACTATCGGATGCATAGTCAAAGACGTTACGGCATGTTTATGACTGATTTTGCAGCTTCTGCATATTCCACTGCCCACAGTTGAAGAATTTATTGAGATTTCAAAGAAATATTATGAAAAGTGGGACTTTCCAAATTGTGTAGGGAGCTAGGTCGGAAAGCGCATAAGAGTGAAGTGCCCATGTAAATCGGGCACTATGTTCCACAACAACAAGAATTTTTTTCCGTTGTACTTCAGTCCTAACAGATGCAGATTACATATTTATATCAGTTGAAGTAGATGCATATGGAAAACAAAGTGATGCAGGAATTTTCCCGTATTCACAGTTCGCAGCTGAGGAAGTGGATGGAACAGCATATGCTCCAGATCCAATAAGACAGCAAACTTCCAGATTGTGAAATTGTGGCGCCACTTGTTTTCGTTACTGATGAGGCATATCGTCTGTTAACTAATTTATTAAAACCTTGTCCACGAAGAGGGCTTAATGAGAACAAGGGGGCATTCAAGGGAAGGTCATCAAGAGCACGAAAAACCGGGGAAAGCAGCTTTGGCATTGCTTCTTCAAAGTGGAGAATACTTGGAAAAGCTATTGAGACTGAAACAGATGTAGCCGATATGATAGTCAAATCGATATGTCTGGTGTACAATGCCAATTATAGATAGACAAGGTTGTCTAGATTTAGTGCCATTCGACAAGCTGACGAAATACGGATGTTCTAGTGTGCAGAGAGACGGAATTAACAACCCAGCTACTCGGGCAGCAATATCGATCAGAGAGATATTTACAGACTATTTCAGATCGGATTCCAGACGCAGTTTTTTTGCATAGACATTGTTTGATGCTAATATATGAAACGCGGCTTTTTTAAATACATATTTACGTAACATTGTTACTTAATAAGTTTAGCTGATTATTGTTGCAGGTTTGTATATGTATATCCATCAACATTAATTATTTGTACCGTATTTTAACATATGCTTAAACATGTATGAGAAAATGGAAACAGAAAATCTTTCATTCGTTGTAATGCAAATTTTGCAAGATTTTCCGCTCATTAAATAAAATAAAATACTCGTGTAATCCTTATTATTATTTTATATTAATTTACCATGTGGCAGCTATATTAAGGAACACTTGTTGAATTCAATTAAAACATAGGTGTATGTAATTTTGCATTACACGCAACCAACGTGTGTTACATTTATGATAACTTCGCATTTGAAAAGTAACGAAAGCTTATGGTACGTATCTATGATGCAAGTATTAACTTTCGGTTGTATTGTTTCTTAACATCTGGCGCAAGGCCATATCATAATACGAAACCCTAGCAATAAATTTGACTGTGTTTAATAAAACAAATCAGAAACACATTTTTCACAACTTTCAGAAAAATTGTTGTATTACGCATGTAACACTAAACACTTTTATTTGCAATACAAGTGGAACAGAAAGACCAACAACCCTCTATAACGAAATAAATAACAATACAAACTCGTACAAGATGTATTTTTTACATGTGCTTATAGTTATTCTATGTCTACTTACATGAAATCTCCACAGATTTTGCGACGATCTCTCATCATTTATCAAGAACGTATCAATTGTAATGCCGATTGTCCCTTTGATCCCGAGTAGGTGTTTGCCTAAACACTTCAGAAATTAATAGTTCACGCAAGTCTGCCATAATACTAAGCTTGTCAAGTGGCATACTACTACAGTTGTCAGGCGGCGTCATGTGACGGGAAACGAACTGACATCTCTGTGCAGCCACGTTTGTTTATTCCGGAACAGCTCTGCTCTCATCGACTATCGCGGCTCTTGTCTCTGCTGTCACTGTGCTAGCATATGTTTATGATTAAGCGATTGTTTTTCGGAGGGAGCTCTGCTCTCATCGCAGTTATCATTCCAGCTTGGACTATACGAGTACCGTAAGGGGTACAATTTACTACATCATAACATTGTCAATGATAGTACCCCTTACAGACTTTATCGTAATGTCTTTGAGTTACTCTATCACACTTCTTTGTTTAAATAAGGACGGAAATCATTAATGCGGACGAAATACGCTATCTGATCTCAAGTATGCGGACTCCTATTAGTGTCCATCCTTTGCCTTTATGACGGCATGGATTCTGCTGGGTACACTAACAACGAGGCGTCAGATTGTCTGTGGAGGAATGGCAACCTGTTCCTCCTCAAGAGCCGAAACCCGAGACGGTAGTGATGGATGCTGGAGTCTGGTGCGAAGTCGACGTTCTAACTCATCCCAAGGGTATCGAAGTGGCTTCAGGTCGAGATTGTGCTCAGGACAGACCATTTCAGTAATGTTATTGTCCACAGACCATTGCCTCAGAGACGCTACTTTATGACAACGTGCATTGTCATCCTGATACATGCAATCACTGTCTCCGAACTGTTCCACTTCTGTACGCAGCAGGTGATACTGTAAAATGTTTTCAAATCTTAGCGTTTTCTTAGGCGCAATAATGAAGAAACACTCCAACTACGAAAAACACCCCCATATCATAACACCACCTTTTATACAGGACACTTTTGGTGCAACACACGACGACAGATAGTGTTTTCCAGGCATTCATCTAACCCAAATTGCACTAGGTAAGTACCGAACGTATGACCTTTCAGTCAGTAACCATTTATACCAACGACCAGCCATTGACCCCAGGCACAAGGAGATTCTTATATGCAGATGACCTAACCCTTGCTACGCAGAGCTCATGCTTTGAAAGAGTGGAAAGAAACCTGACAACAGCACTTAGAACACTGTCAAGCTACTACAGTCGGAACCAACTCAGACCAAACCCTTCGAAGACACAAGTGTGTGCCTTTCATTTAAGGAACAGGCAAGCTAATCGTTAGCTACATATTGCATGGTCAGGCATCCAACTCCAGCATCATCACGCACCGAAATACTTGGGAGTCAGTCTCGATAGAACTCTGACATTCAAAACTCACTGCAAGAATACCAAAATGAAAATCTCCGCTCGAAACAACCTAATTCGCAAACTAGCGGGGACACAGTGGAGATCACATACACAAACTATTCGCTGTTCTGCAATGGCACTGTGCTTTTCTACTGCTGAATATGCTTCTCCAGTCTGGTACAGGTCATCTAATGTCAGACAAGTAGACATTTCTCCCAACGAAATCTGCAAGTTGATCACAGGTTTTTTTGACCTACCCCAACTGATAAGCTCTACTGCCTGGCTGGAATAGCGCCACCATGGGTACGCAGAACAGTGGCTGCCAACAAGGAGAGACTGAAAGTGGAACAGGACAGTGCCCATCCACTGCACGGACATAATCCACCACAGCAACGGCTGAGATCGCGAAAGAGCTTCCTGAGAACATCCGAGAAGCGCACCATTTCACCAGGGAAGGCCAGGCTGGAGTTATGGAAGAAGTCGACGCCTCACCTGCAGACGCCAGAAGCTGAAGAACTACCACCTGGACACAACGAGAGCTGGCTGGTGTGGAAATCTTTAAACAGATTACGATCAGGAGTTGGACGATCCAGAGACAGCCTGAAGAGATGGGGCTTCATAACAGAAGATACGTCCTGTGACTGTGGACAAGAACAAACCACATGCCACATGCTCCAGTGCCTTTTGTGCCCTACATCCTGCACGAAGATTGATCTCCTGCAAGCCACTCCAAGTGCCTTGGAGGTTGCAAAGTACTGGGCACATGTAATATAAATACAATTTGTATTCTGTATGGCTACTGTAAATCTGTATGTTTCTGACTCGAGAATAAATAAAACCAAACCCAAAAGCCTTCCACCTAATTGCCATAGGCTATAGCGTGATTCGTCACCCCAAATCATTCGTTTCCAATCACCTACCGTCCAGTGGCATCGCTCTTTACAACATCTCAAGTATCGCTCAGCACTGAGTCCAGAAATGTGTGGCTTACAAGGAGCTGCTCGACCATTTTACCCCATTCTTTTTAACTCTCGACGCATAGTCATTGTATTAGCTGAACTGCTAGTAGCACCTTGGAGCTCACAAGTGATTGCTTCCACTGATTTCAAGCGATTTATTACAACGATCATTTGCACTGCTTGACAGTCCCTGTCCTCAGTACATGAGGTCTGCTTGGTCTTGATTTAGCTGTAATTGATCCTACGCATTTCCACTTCATAATCACACTTGGGCAGCTGTAGGCGGGCTGAGATGTGCCTGATGGATTTGTTACCCAGATGATGTCCAATGACTAGTCCACGTTCGAAATCACTGAGCTTTCCCAACCGACCGATTCTGCTGTTACTGGTTCTCTACTGACAACACAACACTTCCCCCCCCCCCCCCCCCCCCCACCCCCCGAATTCCGCGGCCTTCTATACTGCCGAGGCCGTCTCTCGTGACAACTAGTGGTCAGTTCTGTACGTTATAGGATTGTATGCATATATGACCAGTAAGACTATCGGGCTTGTGGCATGTTTCCGCTAAACATACTTTCATCTTCCTACGACTGATCAAGTATCGTCCTATCGTCAGCTTTTCTACTTCAGGCGTCGTTTTTCTACATCGGATGAATACAATCTCCTTCGACTAAGAAGCCTGGCTACAAAAGTGGCAAACTGTTAACAACTAAAGTTCGACGTCATGCGCAGAAGAATTTCATGGTTAAATAAACAGTGTACTTCAAAATATAATCCGTTTCTCATCAACTGAGGTATTAATTAATAAAAATCAGAATTTCCCCTATTACTGGAACGAGAGTAACAGTTAATAATGTTTCATTTGAATCGAGAGATACAGAAGCTTTTGCTCGTGCATTTTTTCCTTTAGCACGTAATGGGAAACAAACAGGTGCACGGTTACTGTTACTCACGCGATAACGTGCGTGAGACAGAGGTGGATATCTTTCAAAGGCTGTTGAACGACGTACGATGCTGGGAAGAGACGGCTGGGTTTTCCACACGCCACGCGTGGTTCAGCCGGGAAGCACCGCTCGGCCGCCGCAGGCAAGCAGCGCACGGGAAGCGGAAGTCGCACGCGCTGCGGCGCTGAGCGACTGCCTGCTGCCTTCCCGTCCACTCCCTTCTGCTTCGGGCATTTCAGGAAGTTCGTCACGAGGACCGCTTTGTTTGTTTCCGAACCACTTAGCTTCCGAGAAACCTTATACACACCTTGCTTACTCATACACGAGTTTGTCGGCAAAAGCGGTGGCAAATTCGTAAACACGTGAAGTTTACTTTATCGTTTTTAAAGGTACAGTCTTTTGTATAATGAAAACAGTGACGTCTTTTTTATGATATACACGCCTATACCTTACAGTGTATAGCGCTACGTTTAGTCATCCTGACAGCGATGTTATGTCGTAGCAGGACCACTGTGCAACACAGAAAATGTTGTTAGGCTCTCCCGATCTACGACCTCTTAGTGCCGCCGACAACTGGTAGTGTTTGGTCGAAGCTAGGTCCATGGCACGCGTGTTCACTCGAGGCTGTCCAACACTTGTTCATTACTTTTAAGTTAGATGCACATGATCGGACAGGAGCTTCCTGTATCGTTTGCCAGTTTCAGTTTCAATTCAATTTATTGCTCGTAACACGTAATTTTACATGCATGTGCGTTTTCAACTAAGTACAAAGTTTTTACAATTACAATTTTTCTAGCTTGCATTATTTCTTATTAAATTGTAATTCACGATATATTCAAGTTATAAGGGCATTTTTGGATAAGCCACTGCTTGACTCGCTTTTTAAAAGTATCCTCTGTCAATATCTTAACTTCATTGGCTAACAAGTTATTAAAAACAGCACCTTTGACATAGGGGCTTTTCGCTGTGAAAGTTAATCTTCTGTTAACCATATGAAAATCTTTTTCTGTGCCTTGTTTTATAATTGTGAATATCCATGTTTTTTTTTGTGATCTTAGTGTCTTCTTTTACTAGCATAATAGTTTCTAGTATATACATGGCATAAACTGTGAGAATATTGTGTCTGATGAATAGGGTTTGTAAGAAATTTCTGGTTTTACTTTTGCTATGATCCTCAAGATTCGCTTCTGCAGTATGAAACCCTATCCATATTAGTTTGGCATGCCCCGCTCCACAATATTATTCCATAAGACAAGAAAGGACACACTAATCCATAATACACAGTCCTTAGAGTTTCAGATTTAAGATATGGTGATAATCTTCTTAATACATATAGATTGGATGTTTTTTTTTATAGACATAATCAGTTTGCTGCTTCCGTGAAAGTCGATCATCTACACATAAACTCAAGAATTTACAATCTGTACAGGTTTTTGGTAGAATTTCATCAATCACTGTATTTTGTCTCTTTGGACCACTTGGTTTAAAATGAATAATATTAGTATTTTCTATGTTTATTTAAGGATTTCTCTTTCATAGTGAGCTCTCGCCTTTGCAATAAAGTTACGTATCTCTTCAAGTAGGCTGGGCTTCTTGTCTGTACAGCAGACACCAGATGTATCGTCTGCATATATAGTAATCAGTTGCTTATTGTCAAGAGAATCTGGGAAATCATTTACATAGCATATGAACAGGAGTGGACCTAAGATGGAGCCCTGAGGAACACCAAAAAGTATATTTCTTATACTTGACCTTCTCCTCTCCAGTATTTCTCCATTAGAGTACATTATCTCCGTGCATTGTAGTCTACCCTTTAAATATGTTTCTAGCAAATGCATGAGTTTTCTAGTGACACCACTCTTCACAGTTTTTGATAAGTGTACGTCATGATGTGCTCCATCAAAAGCCTTTTTGAGGTCCAGGAGTACTCCTGCTGTTTGGGATTTTTCGTTTATCTTTTCAAGTACATGGTGGACAAATTGTACTGCTGCTGATGTGGTATTTCAACCTTGTCTGAAACCATGCTGGAAATCACTTAATATGTCAGCATTGTTGTGATGTTCCAAGACTTTTCGAATATTATTTTCTCTATAGTTGAAAGTTAAGATTAAGGCAATGGGTCTGTAGTTCTGTATGTGCTTTACTTCCCCCTTTTTGTTGATTGGTTTCACTACAGACTGTTTCAACTTGGTAGGGAACACACCGTCTTCGAGAACACAGTTTATTAGATGAATTAGTGGTTTCATTAGTTCATGTTTGCATTTCTTCAATAGATATGGAGAAATTTCATCTAATCCTGCTGTTTTTTTGTTTCTGGGGTTATGAGTAAGCTGCAGAATGTCATATGTGCTTACTGTGGGTAGTGTACTGCAGTTCTGTTTGTTACAGGACTCAAATGAATGACATATATCCTGTTTCATAGTGACAACATTTTCGACAGGGTCTATCAATTAATTATTAAAAATATTGCTGACTAGGAGAGGATCAGAGATATGTTCATTATTCACAGTGAATTGCACATTATTAAATTTAGTTTCTGTTTCATTTACAATAGACCAGCAAGTCTTTGAAATGTTATCTGAACATCGTTTCTGTTGGCTGATGCTTTCTGATTTTAAACTCCTGACTTACTTGTGGTACTTGTATTTGTACTGCTTGTAGAGTTCCTTATGTATCTCTTAGTTAGTCAGTCTGTGTAAGCTACACATGTTTTCCATTTTTTCTTTCAGATCCTCTGTTTTATAATCTAATGGCACAGGTTTTGATTTTGAAGGTTGATTTTTTCTGGATACTCACTTTTTTTTAATGACATGGCTCTGTTTAAGTGCTCAGTCATAATTTCTGTGAACATCTTCCTTATTGTTGACCCCAATGGTAGTCATAACTGATCTCGATGATTCCTGGCTTAAACTATGTCTTAGTGTAGCAATGTTGTTTGCAGATAATATTCGCCTGTCCTCATACATTTTTCTTGGTTTGAATTTGGTATTACATTTTAGCACTAGTGTTTGACCTAAATGTTCTGAGAGGTGACCAATTATTATGTCTGTTGAGATGATGTGGTCATAATTTGTGATAACATAACCAGTTGAACTACTATGTGTGTTAGCTATTCTGGTGGGTACTAGTCCCAGAAATCTTTAGCCCCATAAGACAGAATAAAATCTGTAAAACGTTTGCTTGTCTGACCATCATGTAATGTGTTGATGTTCAGATGACAAGATTTACATTTCTATAGCCTGACATTAATTTACTTAAACTCCATCAAGTGATTTCAGAAAAGCATCAAAGTTTCTAAAAGGGAATTTATATACACCTATGACATTGAAAGGAACAGTGCAAAATATGATTTTAAGAACTGCAATTTCGAAATCTTTGTAAACACAGAAATTGTTCTCTCATAGCTCTTTTTCTGTGGCGGTTATGAACCAACATGTTCTTGAGTAGATGGCAAGACCACCACCTTTATTGTGTGTTCTGCAGTAGAATGTATCTAGATTGTATGGTCCTGTGATAAATGATTCAAAAGCATCTATTTTGTTTCCTAAACCCTGTACATTATAATGCAAAAGTGATCAATTATTCTCGTGTGGACTGACGTTGTTTGAGGCACATATGAAACATATATAATTGCATCAAGTGCTGTGCTGATGGAAAGTTTTATAGTCTTAAAAAAATATCGCTCTTGTCCTGCTGATGTATTGTTTCACTGACCTGGAATTTCGTGGTCGATTCTCCCAAGTATTCGTTATTTTTATTCTTGAGAGAGGTGGCCTCTGTAGCGCAACACTGCACATTCAATTTGCTGTATACTACTTCTTTGATCCGTTTTATGACTAAGTCCTTCCCCAGTCTGTTGAGATGTAAGCCATGGGATGTGTGGAATATTCTTTCCTACGCAACATGTCCACAAATGTAACATTTTTGAATCTCGTGCATGTATTTAGGATCTGTTTATTTGCGTTTCGCACTTCTTTATTTACACACTACCAGATTGGCAAGTCATGCCGATGTGGACCAGAGAAGACGATCATGTTTGAGCGTCTCAGCTCATGTATCCTTCTTTTAAATGAGATTACTAGGTCTTTAGTTTCGTTTTTTTTGCTACGTCATTTGTTCGCACTAAAAACACGAAGAAGTCGTTATTTGTTGTTGCTGCTTTCGTGTCATGGTTCATGGAAGTCACTGCCTGAAATTTTGCTCCTGGATTCACTATGATAGTTATTTTGTGACTGCTTCTAGACTGAAATTCGGCTTCCACGTTCCGGCCTTGATTATCTGCAAACAGGTTTATTTTACACGTTTCTGCTAGTTGATGATAACTGTTTTTAGGGCTACCGATACTTGGATATTGCGTGGTGTCATTGTTTGTTTTGTCTTTTTTGTCCATATTACACGATAATCCATCTAGAGGAACACCTGATTTTGATTCACTGTCGGCGACTACACTCACGGTTGAATTTTTTTTTCTTTTTTTTATGTGGTTGAAAGCGACTCTGTCGTTCTTTGTTTCTGATGCTCTTCTTCTTACCATGTGGCTCGACGCAGCCCGTTGAGATATCACAGTCTACAGAGACTATTGCTGACTAGCTGGTTCGTCCTTTGATACCCTGTAAAGATCTGCTGGCGAGAATACATAGCCTGACATAGCCATGTCCCTTATCAGTACGTTCGACTCTTTTCCATGCTTCGAGCATCTAACGGTGGTGTTACCGGTCGGGCATAAAGTTTTAATATTCCACGAAGTTTCAAAAGATCGCACAATTCGTCGCATACTGAATTATTCAGTCTGGAAATATCGCCCTAGACTGTGGCTTAACCAAATCTCCGCAGTTACCTTTCTTCCTGGGGTAGTAGTCCCCCAATGTATGAAGGGAACTTTAAGAATTTTGGAGAATGGTGGAGAAGTACGAGCAGGATTTAAGCTGTGAGGATCGTCTGTGAGTCGCACCTAAATAGCTCAGTCGGTAACAGCATTGTCCGTGAAAAGCTATGGTCTGGGTTAGCAGTCCTGTGCGGTCCACAGTTTTAGTCGACAACGAAGTTTTTAATGGTCATGAAAGGGAAGCAGCGGTTGGGAAGGGAGTGAGACAGGGTTGTAGCCTATCCCCGATGTTATTAAATCTGTATATTGACCAAGCAGTAAAGGAAACAAAAGAAAGATTCGGAGTAGGTATTGAAATCCATGGAGAAGAAATAAAAATTTTGAGGTTCGCCGATGACATTGTAATTCTGTCAGAGGCAGAAAAGGACTTGGAAGAGCAGTTGAACGGAATGGACAGTGTCTTGAAAGGAGGATATAAGATGAACACCAACAAAAGCAAAACGAGGATAATGGAATGTAGTCGAATTAAGTCGGGTGATGCTGAGGGAATTAGATTAGAAAATGAGACACTTAAAGTAGTAAAGGAGTTTTGCTATTTGGGGAGCAAAATAACTGATGATGGTCGAAGCAGAGAGGATATAAAATGTAGACTGGCAATGGCAAGGAAAGCGTGTCTGAAGAAGAGAAATTTGTTAACATCGAGTATAGATTTAAGTGTCAGGAAGTCGTTTCTGAAAGTATTCGTATGGAGTGTAGCCATGTATGGAAGTGAAACATGGACGATAAATAGTTTGGACAAGAAGAGAATAGTAGCTTTCGAAATGTGGCGTTACAGAAGAATGCTGAAGATTAGATGGGTAGATCACATAACTAATGAGGAGGTAATGAATAGGATTGGGGAGAAGAGAAGTTTGTGGCACAACTTGACTAGAAGAAGGGACTGGTTGGTAGGACATGTTCTGAGGCCCCAAGGGATCACAAATTTAGCATTGGAGGGCAGCGTGGAGGGTAAAAACCGTAGAGGGAGACCGAGAGATGAATACACTAAGCAGATTCAGAAGGATGTAGGTTGCAGAAAGTACTGGGAGATGAAGAAGCTTGCACAGGATAGTGTAGCATAGAGAGCTGCATCAAACCAGTCTCAGGACTGAAGACCACAACAGCAACAACAACAAAAAATGGTTCAAATGGCTCTGAGCACTATGGGACTTAACTGCTGTGGTCATCAGTCCCCCATCCATGCCCGAGGCAGGATTCGAACCTGCGACCGTAGCGGTCGCGCTGTTCCAGACTGTAGCGCCTTGAACCGCTCGGCCATTCCGGCCGGCAACAACAACAACAACAACAACACTCCGTTGCCGAATTCTGGAAGTATGTAGTTCCCTTTTTCCTCCTTCCGCTCTATTTATTCATTATGGAAACGGTACATCACTATCTGGTCAGAAGTAGCCGGACACTACTACATAATGCAGAATTGATCACTTAATGTCTCGAGAGGCGGACCCGCAGGAATGGAAATACAGAAGCTGCAACAAAAGAATGGGTCGGTCAGGTGAGCTCGACTTCAAACACGAGTAGTTATTGACCGTCACCTGAGTAACAAATCCGTCAGGGACATTTCAGTCTTTCTAAAGCTGTCCAAATCGACTCTTGGTGATGCGACTGTGAAATGAAAACGACTACAGCTAAACCAAGACAAAGCAAAAGAACTCACGCACTGACACACCGGGCCGTCGGGCATTGCGGAGAGTGGTTGTAAAAAATCGCATGAAATCAGTGCAAGGAATCACTCATGAGTTCCACAGTGCCAGTAGAAGTCCAGCTATCACAACAGTGCGTAGGGACTTAAAAAGGATAGGGAAAAAAACATGGCCGAACAACTCCTCGTAAGCAAGAGCGACACCCTGGACAGTAGATGACTGCAAACGAATGAATTGAGTTGATGAATCACGCTGTACCCTGTGGCATTCCGATGGAAGTGTTTGAGTTCGGCGAAGTCATGGAGAAAGTTATCTTATCACGTGTACTGCTAACACTGAAGTATGGAAGAGATAGTCTTACGATTTGGTCGTGTTTATCATGATTAGGGTGTGATCCCCTAATTGTGGATGAGTTAACGTTGATTGCGGAAGGATACATTTTAAAGCAGTCTGTGCTGTGTACAATAGGGCAAAAGTCGATGATTTTATCTGCATAACAATGCAGCCTGTTATAAAACAGCATCTGTGAGGGAATTTGTGGACAATATCATTCCTGCAATTAACTAGCTTGCCCAGAGACCCAACCCGAACCCAAGGGAACACCTGCGAGATGAGTTAGAATACAGACTGCGCTGCAGACCCCAGCGTCCATTATCACTGCCTTCTCTAGTTTCGGTTCTTGAGGAAGAAATTGGAAATTTGTGGTAAGGTCTTATGGGACCAAACCGCTGAGGTCATCTGTTTCTAAGCCTACACACTACTTAATCTAACTTAAACTAACTTACGCTATGGACAACACACACACCCATGCCCGAGGGAGGACTCGAACCTCCGACGCCGTCAGCCGCACGTCCGCTTTGTCCACAGGCTTTACTTCTTTTTTTTTATTAACTCAAGAAGGAATCCGTAGGTAAGAATTTATCATTCGGTTGTCTCAGAGGTTATTGAAGACGTCAAACAAATGTTGTTTTTGCTGTGAACGCTAGAACTCAGATTTTGAGTGATGTGGAAAATATTTTGCTTTAGCGTAATTAGCGTTAACAAATCAACCAACTCCGAATCTTTCACGTTGCCATGAAATGAAATCAACGGCATATGATAAGCAGGCAGTTAAGTTTGTCGTCATCACTGAAGCCAAATGCCAAAACTGTATACCACTTATTAAGTTTTGGCCCGTGATACCTAAGATGAACAAAATGGCAGCACACACGATTCATCGCACTGAAATATGTACCTCTATTCGTACAAAGGAGTACAGTGCGAAAAAGTTCCATGACGCGCCATAAGATTGGCCAACAGGTGTCTTTCGTCATCTGCGTAGCGCAACAGACTGCCTCAGTGAAGGGCTCAGCAACCTCCAGCGATGGCGTCGTCACGGAATTCTTTCCGCCGGATGATACACCGGCCACGGCAGTGACCAGCGCTAGAAAGGATACCGGAGAGGCGCCACCCCCTCCTCTTCTCTTGGTACACTGCTGTGTGTGGGCGGGCAGCGCAGACCGCAGGCCGTTCCACGGTGTCTGGCGGCCGGCTATGAGTGACTAATGCCGACAACAACATCTGTTCGCTTATTATTTCTGTCTTCTGGCCGCTGTTAGACGTGTACACATACAGCTGAAACTACAACAACATAGACTGTAGTGATGTCGCGTTAAATATAGCACTGTTTCATAGAGTTCAGCTGGCCACCGTATAAGATGCATGTTTACCACATTTGTTTGAAGTTTTTTTACTTTATTTAAAATCTGTGAACCTTTAGAGCACTCGTATTCCTAACCTATTCACCTGCTGGTGTATGTGGCGTACGCACATTAGTGTCAGAGATTTTAATTACCTGTATTTGTCTGTGACTCCCAGTAAAGACGTGAATTGATAGATAGCAATCACAATTTCTTGGCCGCCCGCGGTGGTCTAGCGGTTCTGGCGCTGCAGTCCGGAACCGCGGGACTGCAACGGTCGCAGGTTCGAATCCTGCCTCGGGCATGGGTGTGTGTGATGTCCTTAGGTTGGTTAGGTTTAAGTAGTTCTAAGTTCTAGGGGACTTATGACCTAAGATGTTGAGTCCCATAGTGCTCAGAGCCATTTGAATCATTTTGAACAATTTCTTGATTATTCTGTTGTTTCTATAGCATGATAGCAAAGAAACTCCTCGTCTGCAGTATTTCACTTCTGTTGATTCAAATTCGCTGCTGTTTCTCGCTAGTTGCTTGTCACTTATTTGCATCTTCCGTGGATCACTATTCTGAGCTCTCGTTCTAATGCAGAACGAGTCAGTCTTACAATAATAGTACAATTTCTCAGTCTAAAATATGGCAACTTGCTGACAATTTACTCGTACATAATTCTATGAGTTTCTCCTTTTTCCTCTACACAATGATTCGTCGGTGAGTACATTCAGTCTATCTCTGCATATATGTGGATATATATACAAGATGTTAGGTATACAAGTGCAGCTATTTTTATTGGTGACTGAGGATAGTGTATTAAACGTCATTACGTCAGCATTTACTTCATTAGGAGTAGTATGTTTTTAGGTTCGTTAGTACCTTCCAGTACATGTGGCAAGAGCAAGCCATTAATGCTTATTTTCCCATGGGCAGCAAGTCAAGTGTTGAAGTCTGGACACATAGACGCAAAACGGTTAGTCTCAACTGTCAGGAATAGTCCGCTTACAAGGGAACACTCCCAACTGTAAATAAACGATTTTGATGGATTCACACAGGGGGCAAAATAATACAATATGTATTTTTTTGTGCCCAGTTTCACTTTTAAGAGGTAAACCACACGCCAAATATTAATTTGTCATATTAGTTTTAAAGGCAATATCTTCGAAATTATGATACATAAAAATGTTTTTCATGTAGATGTTGATATGTAATTAACATTCTTGAAAACTATACATTCAGTGTTTGTAATAATATGAAATTTTGCCAAATACCCCACCACCATTAATTAATTTTGAAAACTGTAAACTTTTGTGATGAGATAAATTTAAGAACTTTCAAGTCACATTGATCTATGTATAGTAAAGCTGGTTACTGAAATACCATTTTTGAACATAAGTTGTGCAATATATGCTGTCTGAGTATATCTAATTATAATATCTAAATACTCATTACTATTCTAATTATTTATTTTGCTTCTATTTGTTTTATGTTTTAAATTATCTTACACTTTTCATTTATGTCTTGTTTTTTAGTTTACCGTTTCACATATGTGTATTTTATTAAATGAAAAGAATAAGTAACTCATTGTTGTGACACAAAATAATTACAACAGTGATAATCTGTAGAGAAGTGCTTAAAATACGAGGGTTGTTCATAAAGTAGGGATCGTTTCCGTCTGACGTCGCTAGGCGCTCGCCGATCGCGTACATTTTGGTATGTGCGTGCTCGGCAGCTCAGTCGGCATCCATCTGTGACAGCGGGAACATCTCTGCACGTCTGTTTTTTTTTAGATATTCAAATTTGAAATGTGAGCTGGAATCGAAAATTCCACCAGTTGTGAGGCGCGGTCTGTGATACAGTTTTTTGCTCGAAAAATACCTAAAACCTATAGAAACTCATCGTGAACCATGCGAAGTGTACGGAAACAACGTAATGAGTGAATGTTCCGTCCGGAAATAGTGCATGCGCTTTAAGAATGGCAGAACCAACGTTCATGATGAAGAGAAGATTGGGCGCCCGAGCATTGTGACTGACGATCTTGTCGCTAAAGTTGACGAAACGATTCGTGAAAACCGTCGCTTCACAATAACAGAGCTTTCGCTTTCTTTTCCACAAGTTTCACGGACGTTGTTGTCTGAAAGGGTCACTCAAAAGCTAGGCTACCACAAATTTTGTGCGCGATGGGTGTCCAAAATGCTTACACAGCACCATAAAGAACAGCATATGGGGGTAACGTTGACTTTTCTGGAGGCTTACCACAAACATGGCGATTCATTACTGGATCGAATAGTAACCGGTGACGAGACTTGGGTGAAACACGTCAACTGCGAGACAAAATTACAATCCGCTCAGCAGCTTATGCTCTACGTATTATAGCAACAACTGCTAATAGTGATACTGTTAAGGCTGTTTACTTTGGATATTTCCATTCATTGTTATCCTATGGCTTAATATTCCGGGGTAACCAATCAATGGCAAATGAAGTATTTATAACTGAGAAAAGAGCAATTCGAATTATAAGTGGAGTTAACAGGAATCATTCATGCATAAATCTTTTTAAAACACACAAAATATTAACAATGACCTCACAATATATCCTATCCCTTATGTGCTTTTCAGCTAAGAAACTACACATGTACAAAACCAATACTTCTTATGATGGCTATGACACAAGAACAAAACATGACTTTCATGTTGACAAAAAAAACTTGAGTCTGATACAAAAGGGAGTATATTACTCAAGCATAAAGGTGTTTAATGCACTCCCGTCTGACATAAAAAAATCTTACCAGTGAAATGCCAAAATTTAAGAGTAAATTGAAGGAATATCTTCTGGAAAAAATGTTTTACTCTCTTAATCAATTCTTTAATGTAACATTGTAACTTAGATGTAATACTTTACTTGTAATATTTGCTATTGCCACTTCGTAACTTAATACATCTTACACCAGTATGGGAATTCGTGTTCAGGCAATTGGCACTATCAAATTCCTGCTAATGTATAGTTTGTAATACGAAAAATTGTAATTTATTATTTTATGGTTTTATACCTCTCTTTTACCATACAAAATGGTTAAGCCTGTAACTATTAACATGCTTTGTTTCCTATACACCAATTGCAATTTACATTTGTTAGCATATACAAGTAGACTACTGTGTTAATTTATATTGTGACTCGTTCCATATCCATGCAATTCTTTTGTATGCCGGATCTACGGAACACGAATAAATAAATAAATAAATAAAGTAGAGTGGGGACACACAAGGTCCCCCCAAAAACCAAGAAAATGTTTGCAAACCTTGTCCTCAACGAAGTTGATGGCGATAGTGTTTTGGGATAGGCAAGGTGCGTTTCTTATTGATTTTCTCGAATGTGGAGCGACCAGAAATTCTGCCCGGTACTGTCAAACTTCGCACAGCCTTAGAAGAGCAGTTCCAAACCAACGCCAGGGAAAGCTGACGTCCAAAATCTTATTTTTGCACGACAATGCCCGACCTCACACGGTAAGCCGCACTAAAGAACTCCTTAATTCATTCATATAGGAAATTTTCCCTCATCCGCCCTACAGCCCCGATCTTGCACCAAACGACTTCCACTTGTTCCCCAAGATTAAGAACTGGCTTGCAACTCAGCGCTTTGATGACGACGCGGAACTCCAGGCGGGCGTGACTCACTGGCTGAAGTATAAGGTGGCAGAACTTTACGACGAAGGTATTTCAAATCTTGTCCACCGCTATGATAAGTGCGTCAGTGCGTTTGGTGACTATGTGGAAAAGCAGTATGTCAGTCGCTCTTTCATTTGTATATAATAAAATGTATTTCACTGGCACAGATCTGATCCATTTCATGTCGACTTTTTCCAGTACGCATTTAATACTACACATGAAACATCGTCTCCTTGCCTCATTCCTGCATTGACTCCTGCAACTCTCTGAGAGTTGTCCTCTAGACTTTACTTTGGATTTGGTGTTGTACAACGTGACCTGCACCGATCTACTGAGTTTTTCGTTGACTCCTAGCTGTCTTGGTGGTTCTGTCCGGAGAACTGTAGGCCTTTCGGAAGTCTATCAAAGTAGCTACCCAGTGTCTGGCTCGTTTCTTGCTGTAGTGGAAGACGGTCTTTAGGTTTTTCATTTGTTCAATATAGAATCTTGAAGCTCTGAAACTTGCTTGATATTCCTATAACTCACTGTTCAACTGTCTCGTTACATGTTGTTCAAGGATTATGGAAACTACTGTGTAAGAGCCGAGAAATCTGGCGTTGACCTATGAATTGTAACCTCTGCTTCGCCTGCTTGCGAAGATGGAAGGGAGACAGACAATGTAAAGAATATAGTCGTAATCACTATCACTTCTTAGCAAGAAATCAACTCAGTAACATTGATTGAAACTAGCCGTGCAGTGATTGTTGATTCTTGTTATGATTTCCTGTTACTACAGACTGGTATTGGAGTGAAACGCAAAGTTACAGACGTGGTCGAACGTAATTTTCAAAAGGAGAGTGAAGAACACAATCGGCTAATCACGTTATGCTGTGTGGTTGAGTGTAGAACTTCGTCTCTGAGAGACTGCAGCTTCATTGGCATTTGATAATTTGCAAATCAATATTTGGAGCGGAGGGCTCCATGTCAGCAGTTTTGCATTTCTCTCACGAATAGCTCCAAACGAAGCTGATAATTACAAGAGATTAATACAAAGGAATATGTTTGGGTTGTTAAATAAATAAATCTGAAAGGTATTAATTTAAATATGTGTAAATATATTCGTGGTTCTTAAGAGCTAACAGGATAGATGCGTACATAGCGAAAAATCAAGAACAAGAGACGATACGAAACAACAAGGCATCTCCTTGCTGGCCGCAGAAAAAATGTTGAAAGCTACGCCTTCCTTTATTATCGTAGAAAGTATTACAAGTACTTAATAACATTTGGGGACTCCCTGGTCCATACATTTCATATTTCATAAACCTAAAGAAAGAAAAGATTTCTTAGGTCCTACACCAGGTATTTATAGCTGGCCCGAAACTTCGTATATATGGAATTTATTTTTGATTTATAAGACTTCTTTGTATACAACGTTTGAAGTGGTATGGTTGGAGACATGAACAATGAGCATGTTCGCTTCGTTAACACGAGAGAGACTCCCACAGAGCTGGCCATGCGAAAATCAATTGATACTAAGGCTCACGTCTGCAACATGCAGCATTTGGCCTTGGTCTCTGTTTATGATCATGCCATAACCTAATTTCAGCGGTAATCTCAGCGGGAGTTGTTCATGTTTAAAGCGAAATGGAATAAACAGTATTCAGGGTATAGGAACTCGTTCGCCTACGCTACTTCCACACAAAATATCCGCTTTTATGACGTCGTGTCGGAGAGAAGTAACTTTCAGCCTATGTGAGTGAAGGGTTCTGAGGAGCGAGATACTACATGATGCTCTCGATCAGAGTTCCATTGTACCTCGGTTTCGCAAGGAGTTTCCAGAGAACGAGTGAAAAACTCACTTCACAATCTTCATTGGATTCTTGAGACCGTATAGCTCTCAGTCTTTTAACCATACTGGTGTACTGGAAAGACTCGTTCGATAACAAGGCATTTTTGTTCAGAAACAAAACGAAATCAAAATGTAAATCACAAAGCAAATTTAATAAATTCGATTTTCCTTGCAAAGAATAGAAATAAAACCTATCGAAGAAACCAAAGGAATGTTGTTAAGATGTTAATATATTAAGCAAAAATCACTAAATGAATATGCTACCCAATTAAATTCAGTGTTAGTTTGCGCTAGTAAAGATGAGACTGCGGCGCATAATTCCGTCATTGACATAACTTTCAAAAATACTTCTGTCGTTGAAGTAAAAAAAAAACTTTCCTGAGAAAGAAGGAAGAAAGAAATGAAATCTATCGAAAGAAACAAAGCAACGCCACTCAGTTTTTAAACACAAAGCGAAATCAGTAAACTCACATATCGAAGCACAACAAATTTGCTGTTAGTTTGTTTTCTTGAAGGTAAGACTGCTGCACTTAATTCTGTCATTGACGTAAAGTTCCGAACATATATCTGTCATTTAAAGAAACTAACAGTGTCGTCTATTGGTTCTTTGGTGTACTGTACCATGATGATTGAATATTCGAAGAACTAAGCTGAGTAGAAGTTTTTAGACAACATTTCAAAATAGGATTTTTTTTCCATGATCCGATTTTGACGAAACAAAGCCTATACGTTGCCCCAAGCTGTGCTCAAGATACCTACGGAAACCCCACGAAAATTCATCTAGTAGTCTGAGAGATTAGTGTGTTCAAACAGACATACAGACAAACACACGGGTTTTACGATTTTATGATTAGTATAGATGTGACTGTATGGAGCGATATTCCTCTGTAGTTGCCAGGATCTCTTTTGCTATTTTGCTTATTAACCTGACACGTTCCACATCATTACGAAGTGTCGAATTCATGATCTATGGAACAAGTATTAATCTAATCTAATCTTCCTTTTTTGTTAACTCGGTGGATAACAGCAGAGGTCCAGTGGTCTTGGAATTTCTCGCTTGCCTATTTGTCCAGTATTACTGTGTAAATGTGTCTGTGTGTTTTCTCCAACTAATTTCAACATTTCTGCCACTATTACATTTTCCCCAGAGGCTTTATCGTTGTTTAGGAGATTTATGATCTCTTTGAATCCCTCATATGTGGTTGGAGGAATATTCTTGGAGTTCGGAGTAACGAGTTCTCTAACTGGGAGCCGTTGAGTACGTTCTACATCTACATCTATACTCCGCGAGCCACCTTACGGTGTGTGGCGGAGGGTACTTATTGTACCACTATCTGATCCCCCCTTCCCTGTTCCATTCACGAATTGTGCGTGGGAAGAACGACTGCTTGTAAGTCTCCGTATTTGCTCTAATTTCTCGGATCTTTTCGTTGTGATCATTACGCGAGATATATGTGGGCGGTAGTAATATGTTGCCCATCTCTTCCCGGAATGTGCTCTCTCGTAATTTCGATAATAAACCTCTCCGTATTGCGTAACGCCTTTCTTGAAGTGTCCGCCACTGGAGCTTGTTCAGCATCTCCGTAACGCTCTCGCGCTGACTAAATGTCCCCATGACGAATCGCGCTGCTTTTCGCTGGATCATGTCTATCTCTTCTATTAATCCAACCTGGTAAGGGTCCCATACTGATGAGCAATACTCAAGAATCGGACGAACAAGCGTTTTGTAAGCTACTTCTTTCGTCGATGAGTCACATTTTCTTAGAATTCTTCCTATGAATCTCAACCTGGCGCCTGCTTTTCCCACTATTTGTTTTATGTGATCATTCCACTTCAGATCGCTCCGGATAGTAACTCCTAAGTATTTTATGGTCGTTACCGCTTCCAATGATTTACCACCTATGGCATAATCGTACTGGAATGGATTTCTGCCCCTATGTATGCGCATTATATTACATTTACCTACGTTTAGGGAAAGCTGCCAGCTGTCGCACCATGCATTAATCCTCTGCAGGTCCTCCTGGAGTACGTACGAGTCTTCTGATGTTGCTACTTTCTTGTAGACAACCGTGTCATCTGCAAATAGCCTCACGGAGCTACCGATGTTGTCAACTAAGTCATTTATGTATATTGTAAACAATAAAGGTCCTATCACGCTTCCCTGCGGTACTCCCGAAATTACCTCTACATCTGCAGATTTTGAACCGTTAAGAATGACATGTTGTGTTCTTTCTTCTAGGAAATCCTGAATCCAATCACAAACCTGGTCCGATATTCCGTAAGCTCGTATTTTTTTCACTAAACGTAAATGCGGAACCGTATCAAATGCCTTCCTGAAGTCCAGGAATACGGCATCAATCTGCTCGCCAGTGTCTACGGCACTGTGAATTTCTTGGGCAAATAGGGCGAGCTGAGTTTCACATGATCTCTGTTTGCGGAATCCATGTTGGTTATGATGAAGGAGATTTGTATTATCTAAGAACGTCATAATACGAGAACACAAAACATGTTCCATTATTCTACAACAGATTGACGTAAGCGAAATAGGCCTATAATTATTCGCATCTGATTTATGACCCTTCTTGAAAATGGGAACGACCTGCGCTTTCTTCCAGTCGCTAGGTACTTTACGTTCTTCCAGCGATCTACGATAAATTGCTGATAGAAAGGGGGCAAGTTCTTTAGCATAATCACTGTAGAATCTTAAGGGTATCTCGTCTGGTCCGGATGCTTTTCCGCTACTAAGTGATAGCAGTTGTTTTTCAATTCCGATATCGTTTATTTCAATATTTTCCATTTTGGCGTCCGTGCGACGGCTGAAGTCAGGGACCGTGTTACGATTTTCCGCAGTGAAACAGTTTCGGAACACTGAATTCAGTATTTCTGCCTTTCTTCGGTCGTCCTCTGTTTCGGTTCCATCGTGGTCAACGAGTGACTGAATAGGGGATTTAGATCCGCTTACCGATTTTACATATGACCAAAACTTTTTAGGGTTCTTGTTTAGATTGTTTGCCAATGTTTTATGTTCGAATTCGTTGAATGCTTCTCTCATTGCTCTCTTTACGCTCTTTTTCGCTTCGTTCAGCTTTTCCTTATCAGCTATGATTCGACTACTCTTAAACCTATGATGAAGCTTTCTTTGTTTCCGTAGTACCTTTCGTACATGATTGTTATACCACGGTGGATCTTTCCCCTCGCTTTGGACATTAGTCGGTACGAACTTATCTAAGGCGTACTGGACGATGTTTCTGAATTTTTTCCATTTTTGTTCCACATCCTCTTCCTCAGAAATGAACGTTTGATGGTGGTCACTCAGATATTCTGCGATTTGTGCCCTATCACTCTTGTTAAGCAAATATATTTTCCTTCCTTTCTTGGCATTTCTTATTACACTTGTAGTCATTGATGCAACCACTGACTTATGATCACTGATACCCTCTTCTACATTCACGGAGTCGAAAAGTTCCGGTCTATTTGTTGCTATGAGGTCTAAAACGTTAGCTTCACGAGTTGGTTCTCTAACTATCTGCTCGAAGTAATTCTCGGACAAGGCAGTCAGGATAATGTCACAAGAGTCTCTGTCCCTGGCTCCAGTTCTGATTGTGTGACTATCCCATTCTATACCTGGTAGATTGAAGTCTCCCCCTATTACAATAGTATGATCACGAAACTTCTTCACGACGTTCTGCAGGTTCTCTCTGAGGCGCTCAACTACTACGGTTGCTGATGCAGGTGGTCTATAGAAGCATCCGACTATCATATCTGACCCACCTTTGATACTTAACTTAACCCAGATTATTTCACATTCGCATTCGCTAATAACTTCACTGGATATTATTGAATTCTTTACTGCTATAAATACTCCTCCACCATTGGCGTTTATCCTATCCTTGCGGTATATATTCCATTCTGTGTCTAGGATTTCGTTACTGTTCACTTCCGGTTTTAACCAACTTTCCGTTCCTAATACTATATGCGCACTATTTCCTTCAATAAGAGATACTAATTCAGGAACCTTGCCCTGGATACTCCTGCAGTTTACCAATATTACGTTAACTTTTCCTGTTTTTGGTCTCTGAGGACGGACATTCTTTATCAACGATGATAATGTCCTCTCTGGTAAGCCGTCAGGTATTTTATCGTTTCGCCCAAGGGGGGGTCCCTCTAACCTAAAAACCCCCGTGTGCATGCCACACGTACTCTGCTACCCTAGTAGCTGCTTCCGGTGTGTAGTGCACGCCTGACCTGTCTAGGGGGGCCCTACAGTTCTCCACCCAATAACGGAGGTCGATGAATTTGCAACCATTATAGTCGCAGAGTCGTCTGAGCCTCTGGTTTAGACCCTCCACACGGCTCCAAACCAGAGGACCGCGATCGACTCTGGGCACTATGCTGCAGATATTAAGCTCAGCTTGCACTCCGCGTGCGATGCTGGTTGTCTTCACCAAATCAGCCAGCCGCCGGAAGGAACCAAGGATGGCCTCAGAACCCAAGCGGCAGGCGTCATTCGTTCCGACATGTGCTACTATCTGCAGCCGGTCACACCCAGTGCGTTCAATAGCTGCCGGAAGGGCCTCCTCCACATTACGGACGAGACCCCCCGGCAAGCACACCGAGTGCACACTGGCATTCTTCCCCGACCTACCCGCTATTTTCCTGAGGGGCTCCATAACCCGCCTAACGTTGGAGCTCCCTATAACTAATAGGCCCGCCCTCTGTGACTGTCGGGACCTTGCCGGAGAATCGGCCACTGGCCCAACAGGCGAGGCACCCTGTGGTGGCTCGGAAACGATGTCATCACTACTAGGAAGCACCCCGTACCTGTTGGAAAGGGGTAAGGCAGCTGCCACGCGGCCAGATCCCACCTTCGCCTTTCGGCCAGGCACGCGCGAGCCCACCACTGTCCGCCATTCACCCTGGAGTGATGGCTGACCGGTAAGATGCTCACTGCCGGAAGACGCAGCGACATCAGGGGTTCCATGTGATTCCAAGGCCACCGAAGTAGGCATAGGTCTCACCACAGTTGCCCCAACGCCACTACGAGCCGACGCCTGCGCCTCGAGCTCGATGAGCCTAACAGACAAAGCCTCCACCTGCCCCCGAAGAGTGGCCAATTCTCCTTGCGTCCGCTCACAACAACCACAGCCCCTACACATGACTATGTTTACCCTACTCTATACGGTGACAAATTCCCAAGATAATCTTCTGATGAGCTACTCTGATAATCAAGAAACACTCACTGAAATACGAGACCCGAAAACTACGCTAGGTTTTCCCAGAAAAACTATTTAAAAGCTAAGCGCAGCAAATAAGTACAAAAACGCTTTATACAAACAGTACTCGCTGCTGCTGGTGCTGTCGCTCTGGCTGTCACGTTCTTTCGCATTTGGAAGCTTCTGGAAATGATCGGCTAGAGTTTTAGTGCATTCGCTGTCACTGAGGCACACTGATCCATCTACTCGTCGGAAATGTACAGCAGGAGGCGTGAGCCGGGATGTCCGTTGTTTTAGATCTTTGTATTGGTCTCTTGAGTTGTTTTGTTTGATGCCTTTTTGTAGGTCTCTAGAGTTTTTCTTTTTAAAGTTCTCCTTTGTCTGCTGAATGAGATGTTTGTTGTACTTCCTCTTCATCACTCTTATGGGACTGCATGTGATCTTCTTTTGTTTGAAAAAGGTTTGTAGGTTGTCATTAGTGTTGCGCTGGTTCCATTTGATTCTAGTCAGTCAGCTGACCTCTAGAGCACCATCCAAATCGCTGGACCACTGAAGTTCCTCACTCCCCTTAGCTCTACTGGTGATTGTTCCCTGAGCTGTTGCTACAATAGCATCCCTAAGTTGATTTCAGTTTCTAGAGATGATCATTCTTCTGGTATGCTAGCTCCGTTGTTAGCTAGTACTACCGTTTTTAAGTTTCTTGATATTAGATCTAGGTAGGTTCTCATTCTTCACTGGCAATAGTATTGGCCCTTTTTAGTGGCTTTAGATTCATCTTGATCAGTGAAGGTAGTGAATGGAAACTATGTTAGCTCCTCTAAGCATCCTGACATTCATAATGTTGCAGTGATTCCGCCTGTGTATTGCTACGTGGTCGATCTGGAGCTCACCGAGCACGCTCTTCAGGCTGCACTGCGCCTTGACCTTCCTCGGTAGGTGTTTAAATATCGTGGGCAGCAGCAGTAGTCCATATTTGGTTGTTGATTGACCGTTCGCGGTTCTTGTTGGTTCTCTTATGAGCGGGATGAATTCCAACAGTCTTATTTATGAATGTGTTATCACAGTTTAGATTCCTTTTACCTGTTTGTAATCTAGAATTCCTGCAGGACTCGTTGCCTCTAGTGTCACTTGTTCCTCTTTGACGCACGTACGCGAGCTCGCACACCAAGCTACTGACGACGCTAGTACCTTCTCTTTCAAATTTTTATCCGTAAACGATATGCACTGTACAACGAAATTTGTTTCACTCTGACTTACTTTTACACCAGAAAAAAACGGAGATAACACTTTCATGTTGTCAGATTGTCACTTCACACTCTTCAGGAACTGTATTCTCGATAGGAAGCCCGTGGGAACAACACCAAAGAGTGTGGTTTTCCGCCACGTCACTAGTGGTCACTCCAAGGTCAAATCTGATTCGTAGTCACGTAGTTCCCAAGTGCCTGTAACGTAGCATGGCAGCCGGCTATTAGTTGATTCATCAAGTCACAATGATTGGTAAAACAAAATGAGTACCTTGTAGCTGTAAGGACCACCTATGGCGAAATACACTGATGGCTAGTCTCCTCGAAGAAGCAGAAACGACCGTTCACCTCTGCGAGCTACCGCAGTCAATTCTGCCCTACCATTGAAGATATTAAGTGATTGGCGGCGAAATATCCAGTAATTATTTCTACGTTCTACCTCGTTTATATCTCATATATAAACAATTGTAAGCGAAAAATTTCAGACCCACAGGTAAATGAAAATAACTGACTTGTGGCAGTATACAGAAAAAAAATGTTGTGTCCACTTTAGGTATGTATAGATCGTTTTTATTCTGTTTTTAGACAGAAATGATCCCTTGTCGATATGCAGCTTCCAATATTTCCACTCCCATCTTATCTCAGAATCCAGATATTGATTGTATGATCCGGTCAGGTTCTCTCTAATTTCACGAATAAGGGAGAACCCTATTTTTGTGAAAATTCGTAAAAATCTAAACAGCTAACTAGCAGTGCGTCTGTCAATTCGTGAGATGTCTTCTGTCATTCTCGTTTAATAAGGACCCCGTAAGCTGGAGCGATACTCTAAAACTCGTTGTTACAGCGTCCAGTAACCGATTTTTCTTTATAGATGTATCGCACTTTCCCAAAATCATTCAACAAATTTAAGACTGCCATTTATTTTTGTTACTAACTGTTTTACATACTTGTCCCATTTCACATCGGGTCATAGCCTTACCCCTAGATCATTAAACGGGGTAACGGATTCCAGATAATATGAGAATATTAGCTGTCCTGTACGTACCCTTGGAATACACCAGCCGTTACTTTCGCATCTGTTGAATCTTTTCCGACCAATATAACCTACTTAATGGTATTAGTCAAAGGTTCTCCAAACCAATCATATATCTGTGAAGATAGTGTGTGCGATCAATGCTTGGTTATCAGTCTACAATGTTGTATAGTGTCGATCTACTTTCACAACTCTTAGAGGATCGAATGTAACTGTACAGTTGTATCTAGTATTTACATGATATCTTATTTGAAAACTCCTATCTGTGTTATTTCGAAGTGCTTTCAGGCTTTTCATACAAATATCCAAAAAATGCGTTGCATGCGGAAAAGAAATAAACTGATCCCCGTAATTTTTTTTATGCAAAAGGTAAGTATATCCCGCCCCCCCCCCCCCCCCCACACACACACATTTTGCAAAGAAAAGAACGTAACATGAACCACAACCGAGGTCCCTTCGTTGATGGGTGTACTGTCTCGTAACCTTCGGAGAAGAAAGAACAATCATAATTTTCTTTTCTTTTTGTAATATCTTATCTGTCTAGTGTCAGTTCAAACAAGATTGCAATTTCTCCTCCATTAACGAAAGTTGCTCTCCGTGCACCAGATGTTTCATCGTAATCCCTGTCGCTGTGAATAACAAGATATTTAGCTCTCAGCCATATTCGTCTACTTGCAACGTTTGTCGTGAAGTGCTGAGGTGGCACGACAACGTACCAGCACTCCCCTTTCTATGACGTGCACTCTCCATCTTTGAATAAGGACGCCTTCATATCGCTCATAAGGTCTGGTACGGTACATCAATGAACACCACTTTGCATATATTTGCATCTACACCCATACTCTCTAAACTGCTGTTAAGTGCATGGTACAGGATATGCCCTATTGTACCAGTCATTGGGGCTTTCCGCGTTCTGTTCATGTATGGAGCTTGGGAAGAATGACTAAATTTCTCTGTGCATGCTGTAATTAATCTAATCTTTGTTTAAATTCCTCTGTGCGTGCTATAATTAATGTAATCTTTGTTTCAGTTCCTCTGTGCGTGTTGCAATTTATGTAATCTTTCCCTCGCTATAGCGACAGGAACAATATATAGGCGGTCGTAGTATATTCCTACAGTCATCATTTAAAGCCGATTCTTGATAATTTATAAGTAGGCTTTCTCAGGATAGAATTTGCAAGTTCAGTCGTTTAGCACCTCGGTGACACTCTCCTGCGGACCAAACAAATCTGTGACCATTCGTGCTGCCCTTCTCTGTATACGTTCAATATTCCCTGTTAGTACTATATGGGTCGAGTCCCACACACTTGAGCAGTGTTGTAGGATTGGTCGCACGAGTGGTTTATAAGCAATCTCCTTTGTGCACTGATTGCACTTCCTCAGTATTCTAACCATAAAATGAAGTCTGCTACCTGCTCTACCCACAACTGAGCCTATGTGAACGTTCCATTTCATAATCCTACTGTTATTCCCAGATATTTGTATGAGTTCACCGATTCCAATTGTGACTCACTGATATTACAGTAACAGGATGCAACTTTTTTTTTTCATTGTGTGAAGTGTACAGTTTTGCATTTCTGAGTTTCCAGTCTTTGGACGACTTAGAAATATTATCAAGATCTGACTCAATATTTGCGCAACTTCTTTCAGACTGTACTTCATTAGAGGCAATTGCATCATTTGCGAAAAGTCTCAGGTTACAATTAATATTGCCCGCAAGCTCATTAATATGCTATATGAACAGCAAGGGACCCAACACACTTCGCTGGGACAACCCCAAAATTACTTCTTTATCTGTTGATGACTCTCCAACCAGACCCAACGGCCTTGCCACGTTGGTAGTACCGGTTCCCGTCCTATCACCGAAGTTAAGCAACATGAGGACTGGCTAGTACTTGGATGGGTGACCTTCTGGTGGAAACCGGGTGCCGTTGGGTTTAAGGGCTCGCAAGCTGCCGAAGTGGCGTTCAGTTTAAAAGACTTGCACCAGGACGTGGGGCCACGCGGCGCTCCATCCAAAACAACTTGCTGCGTCCTCCCTATCAAATAATACTAAATCCAAACACAATTTTCGCTTGATACCCCTTATCGTCGTACATTTCATAATAATCGTGGGTGTGGCACTGAATTAAATGTTTTTCGGAAATCGAGAAAGACTCCATCTACCTGACTGCCACGACCCATGGTTTTCAGTATGTCCTGTGAGAAAAATGCGAGTTGGATTTCGCATCATCGATGTTTTCGGAGTCTTTGCTGGTTGGCGTGGAGGAGATCATTCTTTCAAAGATAGCCCATTACGTTTGAGCTCAGAATACCTTCTAGGACTCTTCAACAAGTGCATGTTAGGGATATTGAAAGTAGTTTTGTGGATCACTTCCGCTACCCTTCTTGTAGATGGATGCGATGTTTGCTTTCTTCCAACTACTGCGCACGGCTTTTTGTTCGAGGGATCTTTAGCAGATAACAGTTAACAAAGGGCTAACTCAGTCCCAAATCCAGTATAGGATCTAATAAGGATTCCATCTGGCACTGTGGCTTGTGATTTTAACGATTTCAGCTGTTTCTCAATGCTACTGCCACTAATGTCTATTGCACTCACCTTTTCAGTGATACGAGGTTTAAATTAGGGCAGTACTCCTAGGTTTTCCTTAGTAAATCAACACTGTAAAACAGAGTTACGCATTTATGCTTTTGCTTTGCTACCCTTAATTTCATTCGCTAGGAACAGGACACTAAGTTTGGTGTCACTAACAGCATTTTACGAGAATTTCATTGGGTTTTGTGAAAGATCTTTCAACAATACTCTCCTGTGGTTGTCATTGAAGACTTCACGCATTGCTCTCTTGACACCCAAACTTGTTTCATTCAGCTTTTCTCTACCTATAGCCCTATACTTCCTTTCATGCCTACCATGCAGTAGTCTCTGTTTTATTCGAAGTTTCTGTAGAGCGATTGTATACAGTGGAGGATCTCTGCCATTATGAACTGTCTTGCTGGGTGCATATCTATCCAGTGGATGATCAACTATTCCTTTAAAGATGAGTCATAGTTCCTCTACATGCTCCTGTCCTCTGCTAAATGTTTCAGGTTCCTCACTGACATCAAACCCTACTGTTTTTTTTCTACTTTTCTACTTGTATTAGTTACCCTTTGTAGTTTGGCATTCATTGTTGCTATTACTGCCTCATGGTCACTGATATCAGTTTCGATGTGAACACCCGCAAAGAGATCAATTCGTTGTTAGTATATCTACTACATAAGACATTTAGCAATGTTTCATATGTGGTCTTGTCACGCCCATCACTAGCAAAATGTAATTAATCGAACTCTTCTCCAAAATTTTCAGTGTTATTAAGGAACTTACGTACAAGAAAACTGAGGTTTCTCTAAAATTTTCGGTTACACCAGAAATCGAGTCTGGTGGTCCATACAAGGATCCAATTATAGTCTTATACTCACCCTTGATACTGAACCTTGTCCAAACAATATCGCATGTAGCTTCAATTTCTGTCTTACCAGATTTGAGTTTCTTGTCCACTGCAACAAATATACTACCTCTATTTCCCACTAACCTATCTTTTCGGTGTACGATTAAATTTTCATTAAAAATTTCACCGCTGCTAACTTCAGGTTTTAGCCACCTTTCGCCGGCCGCGGTGGCCGAGCGGTTCTAGTCGCGTTAGTCCGGAACCGCGCGACTGCTACGGCCGCAGGTTCGAATCCTGCCTCGGGCATGGATGTGTGTGATGTCCTTAGGTTAATTAGATTTAAGTAATTCTAAGTTCTAGGGGACTGATGACCTCCGATGTTAAGTCCCATAGTGCTCAGAGCCATTTGAACCATTTTTTTTTTAGCCATCTTTCTGTACCTAGTATTATGTGAGTTTCACTAATTTTATGGAGGGCTTCAAACTCTGGCGCTGTGCTGCGAATGCTTCGGTACTTAACTACGAGAACTTTAATCCTCTCACCGGTGGGGAACTTTCGTTGGATCTTATACTGATGCTTCAGGGTCTGATAAAGCTGTTGTTATCTGGAATGGATGGAGAGTTGCCTACTCTAAAAAAACATTGTGTATATCCCACACAGGCAGCTACCTAGGTATCAGCCTCTTGTGTGTAGTGCATACCTGACCAATGTAGGGGGAGCGTACACTTGTCAACCCTATGACGCAAGTCAAGGAAATCCAGCCTATAGCTTATCACAAGACACTTGCAGTCTCTGGTTTTGCCTCCTACTCTACTCAGAATCAAGGAGTACGATTTGTTCTAGGGAAAATGGTGCAGATCATGAGCAAGGCTGGTATTCTCAACTTCCTCTACCAGTCGGTGGAATAATCCAAATATGACTTCGGAGCCCAGACGACAGGCATCGTTTGCGCCACAATCTGTAGTTGGTTGAACCCTGTTCCCTCAACGGCTGCCGCTATAGCCTCTTCAACATGTGTAATGAGAACTCCTGTCATACACGCTGAGTGCACGTGATGTTCCTTCCCGTCCCCTTCTGCCACTTCTCTGAAGGTTGCTAATGTTCGCAATACGTTTGTGCAGCCTATGTTTAACTGACGCCTACCCATTTGTATTTGCCTCTTCTTGACATAGTACACGGCTTGTTCCCCAACGGGTGAAGTGAGTCTCACTGGCCCGGTTTCAGTTCCAGTGGAACTTGTTAGTTAGTGGAACGGGTGTCCTCCCCAGTCCCTGTCTCCCCTGTAAAAGGTGCTTAGACGTCTCATAGATATGCCTTTCACAGTAAAGGGGACGAGTAGTAAGGATCCTGTATTTCCTGTAGAACAGACAGTATACACAGAAGAGGATGGTATATGTGCAGGAGGACGGTACTCGACGTACCTTTGGTATCTTTAGTACGTGACTCTTGGTAGCCCTCCGAACAAACACAATCACTTGATAGCACTCTGGGAGATTTACAGCTGCTTAACTAAACGTCCGGTTCCTGAAGGGACAACAGTCGGTATGACTGCCTGATATGACCTTTTAACGTCAGCCAATATGGCCTTACTGGTGCTCTGAACAGCTCAAAGTAAGGATAAACTACAGCTGTAATTTTTCCAATGCCATGCAGGTCTACTGTACGGTAAAACGGTGATGACATTCTCTTGGGTAAAGTATTCTGAGGGTAAACTAGTCCCCCATTTGGATATCTGGGCAGGAACTACTCAGGAGGGCCGGACGGGGTGACCGAGCGGTTCTAGGCGCTATAGTTTGGAATCGCGCGACCGCTACGGTCGCAGGTTCGAATCCTGCCTCGGACATGGATGTGTGTGATGTCCTTAGGTTAGTTAGTTCTAAGTTCTAGGGGACTGATGACCTCAGAAGTTGAGTCCCATAGTGCTCAGAGCCATTTGAGCCATTTTACTCAGAAGGACGTCGTCATCAGGAGAAACAAAACTGGCATTCTACAGGTCAGAGCGTGGTATGTTAGACCCATTAATCGAACAGGCGAGTTCGAAAATTTGAAAAGGAAAATGAATAAGATGAAGTTAGGTGCATTTGGAATTAGAGAAGTGCGGTGGCAGGGCGAATAGGACTTGTGGTCGGGCGAGTACAGAGTTATAAACCAAACCAAATAAGGGTAACGCTGGAGTAGATCTGATAATGAATAAGAAAATAGAAATGCGGGTAAGCTACTATGAACAGCCTACTGAGTGCATTATAGTAGCCAAGACGGAAACAAACCTAACACTCACCACAGGAATGCAAGTTTCCACAGCAGTGCAAGCTTCACAGATGATGAACAGATTGAAGAAATGTATGGCGAGAAAGAAAAAATTCAGATTGTTATGGAGACGAAAATTGATTTGTGATGGGCGACTAGAATACGACAGTAGGAAAACGAAGAGAAAGAAAAAACAGAAGGTTAATATTGACTTGTGGGAAGGAATGAAAGAGAAAGCCGACTGGTATAAATAGGGTAGCAGGAAGAGAATGGGAATAGCAAAGTCAACCCTTTCCAGTTTCATATTACAGCTGATGCAGTAGCACATATCACATTAAGCGTCACTCCTGTAACAACTAAAACGGCTTTTGACACCAAATGTAACAGTTGTGTTACTAAATGTGACACTTCTGTCACTCAATGTAACTGGGTTTTCTCTTTTGATGCTGTCAATTGTCAGGATGAGCATTCTAAAGCATTCTGTCAGGGTGAAAATATTAAATAAATTAACTTTTCTCTCTTAACAACATGTGGGCAGGGTGAGTTCTTCCTTGGCTCGGGTATGAGGTCGAATGAAACATCATTTTTACATAAGATAACTTTTATTGATGATTTGTACAACTGTATCTTACGGGATGTTCTGGTTCGGAGAGCGGCAGCTGTGTCGTTTGTGAAGTCTTCTGCTGCGGCAGCGGCGGCGGCGGCGGCTGCGGCGTGTGATTACGCGTAGCGGTGTGTATCTCGTGTCGCCGTCTCGCCCAGTTGACTGGAGACGCGCAGCGCGAGGTGGCCCGTTTAATTATTGCGAGCGAAGTCGTGCATCGGATGGTGATACCTTGGATGTGGCGTCCCAGTGTTTCTCTTCTCTAAGCGGCCGCGTGTGTTGTGCATCGACCAGCGGAGTGGCGCGGCGGGGCAAGGCCAGTGTCCCGAACTCGAACCACGGACTCCCGCTTGCCTGTCTTCAGCTGTCAGGTCTTCATCCCAGCTCACAGGTGACTGCTGAGGTGAGGCCGTCTCCTTCCCGTCCTCACGAGTCACCCGGGTACGTAAAAATCAGACTTCAAATACATTTTAACTTCTGTCTTCTGGCGCCGCGGCTGCTGCTTGCTATTCCATTACAGCGGCGGACTTGGTGCGTCTGTGCATGATGCAGTCTCTTCTTGCATGACGGTCTTCAGCACCGAAACTGACTGAAAACTACTGCTACTCTTCTTTACTTCCTTCGTCTCTTGTCTTCGTCTCCGTCCCCGTCTCCGTCTTCGTCTTCGTCCCCGTCTTCATCTGTCTTCATCTGTCGGGCCCACCGCATCTCGCGTATTTATTCACTTCAGTTCAATGGAGGTGAACGACTTCACGGCCATTGCCTCTTCTGTCACGTTGAAAAGCTTCTCGAAGAATCTTCTTAGCGTCAGTCATTGGCTCTTGGAATGTAGGCGGGGGCCTCTGATCGCATGTGACGACTGAGAAACACGTGAGCCGGTCATTGCCTCTTCTGTCACGTTGAAAAGCTTCTCGAAGAGTCTTCTTAACGTCGGTCATTGGCTCTTGGGATGTAGGCGAGGGCCTTTGCTCGCATGCGACAACTGAGAAACACGTGAGCCGGTCGGGCGATGCCCTGACGGCTGAATCGACAGCGCCCGCTTATGTGGAACTTGCTGACTTCACGGTCATTGTCTCTTCTGTTCTGCTGTTCTGCCCGCTGAATGCGAGTATGTAACTCTCTAAACTAAACCAAGTTTTCCATTTATATTCTAATTTCTAGTTCACTTTAATTTCACTAAATTATTTACTTAAGTACCACTCAACACTCCCTCCCCTCCCCTCCCCTCCCCTCCCGTCCCCTGCCTTCTTCCTGTTGCTCTCTGCAAATAGGAGTCATTCGATGTCTGTACACAGTAGTGAAAGTACATCACGAAGTGCTATCAGCAGACATTGACCAAAACGCAGAAGAAGATTAAAATATGTATTTATCCATCAGTTAATAATAATATTATTGATATTATTATTATCAATACATTAAACTATAATTATTTTTTCGAGCAGTGAAACAGGCCCTAGCTGAAATGCAGCACACACCCACAGATGGCCACCAGATCTATTGGACCTGCAGTCGTTCGACTGTCCTGTTCACCCACTGGAACTTCCTCAACTCTTTGAGTATCAGTTAAGCCCAACAAGATTACTGCTATTCGCCAACACATATAATTTGATTGCTAGTGGCTCTAAACGCATGAATGCAAGCTAGTACCGACCAGTGATTTGAAGTGTGACTGATGTAGAAGACGTTCAGCGTGTTGGTGCTAAAGTGCAATATTCATGGTATGATTGGGATTATCTGTGCAGCATGAGGAAGTACATAGAGAAAAACATGATGACAGATTACAATCCATCTCATGTACCAATTGTCGTTCAGATGTTTGGAAGGAAGATTTCAATGCTGCATATGTTCGAAGAAGCTGTACTTGAATTAACGTCAGCAGGTACATGCATTTACAGAAATTATTTGCTTGTTGTGAGTTTGAATGATATATAATGTGCGTTAATGATTGCTACAGACAGACTGACAAGCTGTCGTGTGTATGTAAGAGGCACATACCACGATTTTGTAAACTGAGAACAGCACAATGATGAAATAATTACATCAGTGCTTAAATGCATATACACTCCTGGAAATTGAAATAAGAACACCGTGAATTCATTGTCCCAGGAAGGGGAAACTTTATTGACACATTCCTGGGGTCAGATACATCACATGATCACACTGACAGAACCACAGGCACATAGACACAGGCAACAGAGCATGCACAATGTCGGCACTAGTACAGTGTATATCCACCTTTCGCAGCAATGCAGGCTGCTATTCTCCCATGGAGACGATCGTAGAGATGCTGGATGTAGTCCTGTGGAACGGCTTGCCATTCCATTTCCACCTGGCGCCTCAGTTGGACCAGCGTTCGTGCTGGACGTGCAGACCGCGTGAGACGACGCTTCATCCAGTCCCAAACATGCTCAATGGGGGACAGATCCGGAGATCTTGCTGGCCAGGGTAGTTGACTTACACCTTCTAGAGCACGTTGGGTGGCACGGGATACATGCGGACGTGCATTGTCCTGTTGGAACAGCAAGTTTCCTTGCCGGTCTAGGAATGGTAGAACGATGGGTTCGATGACGGTTTGGATGTACCGTGCACTATTCAGTGTCCCCTCGACGATCACCAGTGGTGTACGGCCAGTGTAGGAGATCGCTCCCCACACCATGATGCCGGGTGTTGGCCCTGTGTGCCTCGGTCGTATGCAGTCCTGATTGTGGCGCTCACCTGCACGGCGCCAAACACGCATACGACCATCATTGGCACCAAGGCAGAAGCGACTCTCATCGCTGAAGACGACACGTCTCCATTCGTCCCTCCATTCACGCCTGTCGCGACACCACTGGAGGCGGGCTGCACGATGTTGGGGCGTGAGCGGAAGACGGCCTAACGGTGTGCGGGACCGTAGCCCAGCTTCATGGAGACGGTTGCGAATGGTCCTCGCCGATACCCCAGGAGCAACAGTGTCCCTAATTTGCTGGGAAGTAGCGGTGCGGTCCCCTACGGCACTGCGTAGGATCCTACGGTCTTGGCGTGCATCCGTGCCTCGCTGCGGTCCGGTCCCAGGTCGACGGGCACGGGCACCTTCCGCCGACCACTGGCGACAACATCGATGTACTGTGGAGACCTCACGCCCCACGTGTTGAGCAACTCGGCGGTACGTCCACCCGGCCTCCCGCATGCCCACTATACGCCCTCGCTCAAAGTCCGTCAACTGCACATAAGGTTCACGTCCACGCTGTCGCGGCATGCTACCAGTGTTAAAGACTGCGATGGAGCTCCGTATGCCACGGCAAACTGGCTGACACTGACGGCGGCGGTGCACAAATGCTGCGCAGCTAGCGCCATTCGACGGCCAACACCGCGGTTCCTGGTGTGTCCGCTGTGCCGTGCATGTGATCATTGCTTGTACAGCCCTCTCGCAGTGTCCGCAGCAAGTATGGTGGGTCTGACACACCGGTGTCAATGTGTTCTTTTTTCCATTTCCAGGAGTGTATGATGGTGTTCCTATTGTAGGCTGCGGGGTGATTGATGGGGCCAAAGTCTTAAGTGGATCACTTTTGACAGTTAAGAACGACTTTTATTGGCTTCAATACGTAATTTTATGAGGCAACCAAGCCCCTCTCTGTTGTCTCTGTTCGACGCTGGCGTATGGGCGGCGGCTTCTGCCTTGGCTGCTCAGCAGGCGCCTTGCGATGCAGGCGATAGACCTACAGAAGACTGGGTGTTGGCGTCACTGGAATGCTACTTTCCTAAGTATTGTGTGGCGTGCACGACCCCTTAGTCCATTTGCATTGCTGCAGTGACACATGGAGATGACTGTGTGCAGGGTTTGTCTTGCTGCCCTTTGGCAGGTGTCAGACAGCAGCTAGCGCTGTGGCACCAAGTTCCACTAGGAATCCAGTGTTGGCGGCAGCATGTTCAGACAGCAAGCCGGACTGAAGGACTTCGGACTGGCAGCAGTCGCAGTACAGTCTCATACCCATGGCTGCTGCTGGCAGTGTCTGGTCGTCTTGCTGTCTGGTGTAACTCTGACAATGTAATGGTGCTGGCAGATTCTGGCGAGAAGAATTGATTCCTGTCTCAAAATCCAGACTTATTTATAAGCCTGTGGAGTGCATTTTTGTTTTACAAAAAACCAGCAACTAGTCACGTCGTCCATAACAAGAGACTTGCCTTGGTGTGTGATGTCACCTTACTGTCTACATGGTTATTGTTATGCGGTATAGTTTACTTCTGCACTCAGATATCCTGGCATCACAATCCACTTATGGATCAGTTATTGTGACCTACATGTCACCACACTGGAAGCTACTGACTTTCAGCTATTAGCACTATGCTCCACAGTGGCCTCCACACTACAGTTCATTACTTTTGCTAAAGACTTGTAATTCTTATTGAAAGACAAGGTAACGGCACTACACTGCCCCCCTCCACATAGAAGACCAGTCGTTCAGTTCTTGCCCGTCCTGGTTCTCTATTGAAATCACTTCTACCCTTTAATCTGTAAAACAAAATCATAATGCTAAATCGGTACTCTTAACTACTACACAAATTACCACATTAATCTCTGATTCTGTAAATCTATCTTTCATCCCTCGTTTGAGGGATCCAGTCTATTGGAATTTTAATTGCCCTTGAATCAGATTCTCACACAGCTTGTTGTTTCGGATACATAAGAGTTAGGCAGAGCAAATTCACCATGGCGCTAGGAATTGTGACACTGAGTCACATTTATCTAACGTCTTCTATCCCAGTACTATTCCACATGCTGCGGCAATTACTCTGCAGTGTTCCACCCCTCCTGTGTTGCTATCATCCGACTTCATGAACAATCCAGGTTCGGTTCCTTGGTGTCATTATGGAAGGTAAGGTTTTGTTTGGGCAACATTTCTGGAAGTTCATCCGGCCAAACAGCTATGGCTGTGTTAAATTCAACAGAGTAACTCCTACTACAGTAGCTGATAAATGTAATGTGGGTCCTGTAATTTTAGATATTGTCCTGTTGATTAACAGTCCACTACGTCACAATTCTAAATGCCTGCCGCCATGAGTGCCCTTGCTCTTAGCAACTATCAACCACCACCACATTGTACATTGAAAATATCTAGTGAAAACCCACTCTCTAAAAGTATGGCTCTGGTTTGACCTCATCCTCCTGGCAAAGTTGTCCCTACTTTTTATCCCTCAAGAGCTGCATGACGCATGTGCTCACATTTGCCGCAATCTCACTAGTAGGGCATATGGTGACTACCCTACTCTGACATTGCTGGAGCTCATCCTTGGTCAACACCATGTGTCGATCCCCGTCTTACGCTAATACGCTAATAGTAGCATCCCTTTCTCTCTCATTTGCACAAATTTCTCAAATTCCCTGGATAAGTGTGCACTGTGGAACATCTAAACGCAGCATGCTTGTCCGTCACCGGTAACTTCACCATTACATATAACCGTTTACCACCCATCGTTACACTTGCCGTAGCTCCATGGTAGTAGAATGACAAATTCTGGCTGCTTGGCTCCACTACTAGCTGCAATACCAACCGTAGTTCTTCTTGCACCTTCCTCAAACCTTTCAGGTACTGCTCAGGTGACGACTAGACTTAACTTCCAATGTAGCACCTGATGCCTACCTGCAAATTCGTTAATTCCACTCATGTGTCCCAGATACCATTCCCTAGTGACCGCAGTAGTCTTGCATCTAGTACTTACACATCTGCTTTTACCATTTGCAAAAACCAGTCCAGAGTGGTAGCTGAGGCCCTGGCATAATCCATGACTTCCTTAGTGAGCTGTTGAAGGATGCATGTGTCGTTTAACATGACACTGTACAAGTTCACAGTCTGTGTGTAATGCCAGTCTATAGTTACTTTATTTGTCCATGCCATTTCACTCACTTAGTTTTCGTCGCTTCCATCTGCTGTCCCAAATATGGTTTTCAGTATTCTACCCTCAGCGTCTGTTCACTAATTTTCCACTCTGTTGGATTCGTACGGCACCACTGTGATCACTTCCTGCGTCCAGTCCTTCAGTCGTGCATATGCCCGAAAAATTTCCTGTGCTCCTTTGATAGCTCTCTCAGCCTCCTGCTACTAACAGCTAACTGTTATATCCATGAAAACGCTTTTTACAGTCTCCTAATTTCGTTCCGCAACACCCACACATTAAACACTGAACGTAATGACCATCTGTGACTGGATAATACCATGTCTGATTGCCTGGAAAATGAAACTCCTCGGTCTAGGTGACGACCATGCAGCGTCTCCACTCCACCTCTAAGAGATACAGCACTATCAAAACTAGCATTCTCCTTTTCCGGTGGTTCTTCCACACAGCAACCTGGGGACAGAGATCAATATCACCTTCCCTCCTCTCAGAACACACTAATGATAAAACCTACCCTAAAACAAACACATAATCTTATCTAAAAACATGTTAATGTCCTATAATATACACAAAAGAAAAATATTCGAATATTACACCAATACACATCAATTACTTCATTGGCCTCAATGCGTACCTAGTATGAAGTACTTGTATTTCTCTCTCCTGTTGATCATTCTTTCGCTTCCTCCTCTTGGCTCTTACCTCACCCTCTCTCTCTTTCATGGAACTGCCTCTGTCACACCCTTAAATAATCGTATACGTCCAACATGAACAGTCGTTGTCCTTGTCAGCAGCTGCAGCTTCATATTTGCTGATTATGTAGTTTCAGTAACTAGGTATGGACCCTGGTACCATGGTACAAATGTATATGGGCTCGAAAACATCACCCACTGACCTACTCTTTACTGAGGTAATGTTCCTAGTCTCTTCACTGCCTTCTCCTGTTTCTCTGGTGCCTTAGTATTTGCCCATTGGACCTTTCTCCACACTTCCCTCAGCATTCCTGCAAACTCCTGGACTGCCTCTCCATTCCTTCCTCCTTTCTGGCTAATAATGTCGAATCGCAACAGCATTTTTTTCCGCAAACCACCTCAAATGGCAACAATTCTGTGTTCTTTGGAGCTGTAAGCACTCACTACGAAGGATAGACACGTGCCCCAGTCTGAATAGTGTGAATTCCCGTAATAATTAAACATCTTTCCAATTGTGCAATAAACTCATTTTGTTCCTTCGTTATCATGTGAATCAAATGGACTAGTTTCCAGTTTCCTTGCTTCCAGCAACCGACACAACTCTTTCATCAGGTCTGACATGAAATTCCCTATTAAGTAATGCCTGCGCGACTGTTATTGCCTGCTGGCCTGGTAGCTGCCGGCCGGTGTGGCCGTGCGGTTCTAGGCGCTTCAGTCTGGAACCGCGTGACCGCTACGGTCGCAGGTTCGAATCCTGCCCCGGGCATGGATGTGTGTGATGTCCTTAGATTAGTTAGGTTTAAGTAGTTCTAAGTTCTAGGGGACTGATGACCACAGATGTGAAGTCCCATAGTGCTCAGAGCCATTTGAATCATTTGAACCTGTAGCGGCATCGTCTCTATGTTATGATAAAAATGGTCTACTGTGATCAGCACAAAAGGATTACCTCATGATGTTTGGTTAAATGGGCCAAAAATGTTCATCCCAAATGAAACTGACCTCTTCTGTTGGTTCTGTAAATCTCTGTGACAGTACCTACTTCCCATTTAAAACTGCCAGCTGTGGAACAGTCCACACTATTTCTGACGTTCTGGCCAACTCACTTTTCCTTTCGTTCCACGAGTACTTCTTCCACCAGTACTTCTCCACCACTCTCCCATTCGTCGCCCTGTATCCCCCATGGCCACATAAGATGTGATCATGCATTTAACATAATTTTTCTAGCTTCAGCTCGGTTGGTACCACCACCCGTGGTCCTAATTTTGTTTCTCTACATAATAACCCGTCATGCATGCTAAACCGATGTTGTCTACACTCCTCATTGACGCCCTGTGGTGTTTGCCATTCCTCAAGGTCCTGACCTAGTGTTTGTCTGTGCAAAGTGACATTTTTCCGTGCTGTGTCAAACGAGCTGTTCATATTTTCTTGAACACCCCCTCAGACGTTGTCTGTGATCTTGTATATCCCTTGAAGAGACGATTATGTCATCGAGGTACATTAGATGTTGACGCACTTTCAATCCTTACAGCATTCTCTTCAACAGCATTTAGAATGTGCCGGTGCACTGTTCAACCCAAAAGCCACCTTACTGTGTTGGTAGTATCCCCAGGGTGCAGGAAACGCTGTTTTTGGTCTAGCCTCTGGAGCCACTTCCAACTGATGGTAAACATTCCTTAAGTCCATTGTCGAGAAGTACTGGTACTGCTCTAAGTTATGTATCATCTCTGTGATCTTTGGACTGGGTAAGCATCTGTTACAGTCTTTGTTATTCAAGAGGCGGCAGCCGCAACAAAAGCGATACTTCTTTGAGCTATCCGTGGACTTTCTGGGCATGATCGTAGTTGCCGCCCTCCAGAGGCTACTGCTCTTTGCTATTATTCCATCAGCCAATTGTTGATTTTTAAAGCCAAAACTGTTTGTAGCGATCGTGGTATTCTGTGCTGCCTTTGATACACCAATGCTCCATTCCCTGTTAGAATCCTGTGTTGCATTACTGGCATAGCAGGCAACGGCCTAAGCGGAAAAAACAGATCCTGAAATCAGCAACAAGTCCTCCATCTGTGCTTGTCCGCATCCTTGAAATGATTCAATTTCTCACGAAATGCAGTCCTAGCAACACACTATGACCTCTTACAGCGACACCGTCCGTGTGGGAATCCTCCTCATCCGGAGTCTCTAGTGCAGCTAATAACGTTCCCTTCAACAAATTATCCACATTGATGGTTACTATTTTGCCTCTGTCCCTTTCTTGTACATGCACAATACAACGCTTCACCAAAACAACTTGCTGTATCCCATACTTCATTCTCTTCCATCTGTTCTACCACAAATAATGTATCAACTTGTAAGTCAGGGTCCACATTCACTCATAAGATTTTCCGGTGCCTCCCGACACACAGTCGTGCGAATCAAGCCTTAACGTCACTGCTCGCGATTTAACTGGATTATCCTTTGCAGTAGGTCAACATTGACAATAGTTTTCCCTAGGCAGACTGTCTTCCCACTACATGTCGACGAAGGTCAGTTATGGCATGATGTTGATGCAGAAAGTCTAGCCCTAGGATCATGCTGTAGCCCTCGCTTACGTGAGACACCACCTCCATTCATTGCTTAAACTTGTTTGTCTACAATGAATTACTACTGGCCGCAGTGGCAATATATCACCATTGCTTACCTCACCCAAATTATAATACTGCCTCCCTTGAGGCCGCCGACACATGCTTGCCAGTGTCAAGCAAAACTTTATATTCCCTACCATTTATCACTCCCACTATGACATAATCCGCCCCTGTATTCGTTTTTACTGCATCCACTTTTACTGAGAACTGCTAGGATTCCCTCATAGAGGGGTACTCCTTATCACCCAGACTACCTCTCTCATTACCCCTATATCCCTGCCGCTGGTCCATATCAGCCCTATTATCATTTCCATTAAATAGTTTGGAGTCCACGCCATCTCTATCACCCCTTTGTGACTCGTAATATTGTCTTTGCATGTGTCCTCCTCGATCGCAATTGAAACATCATACATTCGACGCAAACATGCTTCATTGATTGATCACTACACCCGTGGAAACATCACTCCCGTCATACTCCAATAGCAACCTAACCACTGCATAGAGATCTTTCGGCGCCCCAGTGCGAACCCTCCTAGATATCTCCGGTGCCAAACCTCTCAGGAAAGCGTCAAGCTCACGGTGGTCAGCTTCTTGTAACGATACTTTTGTCATCTCGTCACTCTGCATTAACTCATAAGTATGTACGTTCAGTTTCTTGATCCTATCCGCAAAATCCTCGACCGTTTCGTTATGTCTCTTGGAAACCGGACTCATCTACTTACGGAAAAACCGTGCACTGTTCTGCTTCTTGTATCTTAATTGTAGCTCCTGACTTAGTTCGTGAAAAGCCTGCGCATTGCGTAGCGCCTCTGTACACGGCACAAAGAACTTCGCTTCCACTGTTAAACGTAACTTTGCTATCTGTAACTAGTGTTAATCAGACCAACACCTTATGTTATCGGTGACCTGAGATCATTCACAAACACCAAGACATCCTCAGACGCCCTACCAGAGAAGGGAGAAACATGTTTAGCAACCACCTGATCCACTCCGGATCCTTCTCCACCAGTTTATTGCCTGCGACCACTTTATCTGACCTTAAATGAGCCATGTGATTCACCAACGACTGAATAACCTCCTCACTGGTGACATCTTATGTGTCCGATTTAGCCATTACCACCGCCTTACTCATCTTTATGACTCAAAAATAATATCTCAGAACAACACAAAACAATAATCTACAAACAGAATGAACAGGTAGTTGTAGAGCATTCTACTACTTCTTATGCCTAATCATGAGCCATCTGGACTCTCTACATTGCCTGCCATGCACCTAAAATGATTACACATAAAGCAAACAACTGCTACAGACTCGGCACAAAAGGCAGATTGCCCAAGCAAACTGCACTGTGTTCAATGCACAATACTAACCACTTACCTCTACAAATCACCTTAAACTGCCATAGGTCACCTGGTCCCTCTGGTTCATAAAGTTAACCCTCATATAGTCACACTGCCTAAACTTCGGTCCCATGATTATCACTACACAAGAACAAGATCAGTCTCACTCATACCTAAATGAATACTATGTAGGCTGTGGCTCGGACGTGACGCTGCTGATTATGGTGACGTTGACACCCCTGGCACCACTTCGTAGGGTGTGGGGTGAACGGTAGGACAACGCCCCTTTTGGAAACATTGTTAAAAGTTAAAATTACTTTTTTGACATAATAAGGCAACTACACTTCTCTCTGTTGTCCCTGGCCGATGCTGATGCATAGACAGCGGCCTCCACCCTGGCTGCTTAGCTGGCACTCTGTGATGCTGACGAAAGGCCCAGGGCAAGCCGATAACCCTTAGCCATTGACATCGGCATTGCACAACTTTCCTCAGTATCGCATCACTGCAGTATTGTTTGGAGGCGGTTATGTGTGGCGTTCAACTCGCTACTCTCTGGCAAAAGTCAGACGATAGTTGGCCCTGCGGTGCTAAGTCCCACTAGGAACTAAGTGCCAGCAGCAGCAGACTCAGACGGCAGGTTGGCAGGGCTGTGGCACCATGCCCTGTGAAGGACTTGGTGCTGACAACAATTACAGCCCAGTCTCAAACTCACGGCTGCTGCTTGTGGTACCTTGTCGTCTTGCTGTCTGGCTTTGCTCTGGCATTACGGCGATACTGCTGCTTTCTGACGACGAGAACTGATCCCTGTCTCAAAATATAAAATTAACTATGTGCCACTGGCGCGCATTATAGTCACTAAAACCTACCACCTAATCACATCACCCATAACGAGAGTCCTACCCTTTAATGGTCGCACAACCCCGTTGGTTACACAGTTACTGCTCTGCGGTACAGTTTACTGCTGCACAAGACTATCCATGCTTCGAAATCATCCACTTGTGTGTCTATTATTGTGACCCACCAGTCACCACACTGTTGGTCACTGACTTTTGGCTGCTAACCCAATGCGCCATGGAGGCTTCCGTACTACTTCTCATTACTTACTCTTAAGACTTATAATTATTACTCAGACACTAGGTAATGGCACTATACTATATATGTTGTAGCGTACATTGCACAGAATTCCTTTATAGGCTGAATTTCAGGATTGCAGAAAGCAATTGGTTGGAAAATATTGCCCGAGTGCCAAATGTATATATGTAAAAGAATTAAAAAAGTATATTTATTGCCGCAGCACATCTCTGTCCTTATCAGTCAAATGAGAAGTCAGGGCCTACTCGCAGGTCTCACTGTTGCGGTGCAAGTAGCCACTGTGCGAAGTCAGTTGAGTAACACAAAAGACTCAGCGCCACAGCACTGCTGTCACGGGCCCCTACCTCCCGCAACTCACAGCTGGTCCCTATCCACCTGCCAGCCGGTCATCATGTAGCAATGGCTGGTGACACTTTGCCCCCACACCCCCCACCCCGCCCCTCCTCGCTCCAGCTTCGACAGCTGAGAATATAAGTGAGAGACGAAACAGTGGCAGTGGGGTACAGTGCAAATCAATGTGAGAAAAAGAAGACAGCTGGAGAGAGACATATACAAGATGCATCACCTAAAACTTGCACTGCAGATAACGCAGAAATGAAAAGTGCTATTGATGTACGGTTTTCAAGAATGGTTTGGTAGTCAGGGTTTCGTATTGTTAGCCAATAAACAGATTGTAATAATACTTGGAAAGGGTATTTTTTGTACAAACACACACTTTGTTAAATAACACGATGTCTATTGACACTAACGAACTACAAGTAGGTAAATTAGAATGTCAATAGTGTTTGTTGCAAGCCTCTAGTGCGAGTAATTTACGAGAAATCGTATTTTGAAAAGTTACCACACCGACACTTGAACATTAAACATGGTAGAACATACTAAATAACTAAGAACAACACAAGTGTATACCCTATTTATGTGGATTCTGACCAATAACGAGACAAATCACCATCGCAGGTTGTGTTCGAAATGACCACCGGCAACGAAAATACAAGCTTCCAGTCTGGCGTGAAACGACTGCTGCAAACATACTAGCATTTTGTCGGAGATTGTTGCGAAACAATGCGAGCGAGTGTGCCAGTTCACTGCTAACAGCGCCACGTCATCACAACGTGTCTGTGCGTAGCACACAAATACTGCACCATAATTTAAGAATGGAATTAAAAGTTAAAGTTGCTTTTCCAAACTTTGTTAGCATGTGCTTTAGTATATTAATTTGTAAACTGTCAAATCTCAGAATGATCAGGTCAATATTTTTCCAGATTCGTTTTAAGAAAAAAATAAGTGGCGCTAAATAATAAAGCTAGAAACCCAAATATTGGTCATAATGTTCAGATGGATGTCAAAATTAACTGATACAAGTCTCAATGTGATTAAACAAATATTTTAGTCAGAATCCGCGTTTTTAAGAAAAATTGAAAGCACCAAATAATAGACTTAGAAATTGAAAATCTGTATGAACCTTCAGTTCAATGTAAAAACATTAATTACGTAACTCCACTGAACTACCTCTAATAGTGTTCGAGTAATGTGAAGAAAACTAAAATTGGAACTAAAACATCCTTATTTGTAGTAGATTAAGTATTTGCATTATTAATGCTAGGAACTTTTGGTTACAGCACATGATGAAACGTATTAAATAATAGAGCTATAACAAGTTTCAAGGCCTGGATGTAAATAATAACAAATACAAGGTCTGTTAAAGTTGGAGTCCAGAGGTCAGGTTCTACTGTCAGTTCCGTTCTGAAAATTCTAGACGGAAAAGTTTACGTGCAGGCGAGCTAAAACTTTTTCTGTGATTTTAACCACCTTAACCACATGCGTACAAAAATTACGGAGATTCTAAATTAATACACAGCAGTGTTATAAAATATTATGTGTCGTTGAAAGCGGGCGTTTAGAGGCTGCTACCGTGGGCATGGAGTGGATGACAGAAGGTGTTCCCTTGGCCGTCCGCTGCGCCACATATATAAATACAGCCGAAGAGGCAAGACTAGGCTTCACTTCACACCCACCCACTGTACGATCCGCGTCAGTCAAACGCCAGAGTGCACGCTGCCTCGGATGGCCTCAGAAACAGGCTGTTACTAAATGCATATTTTCAGTAACAATAGAAAGTGAACTCACGAGGACTGTACACCGACCTGGATCACTTATTTTGCAGAAGTAACTGTTAGTGTGCTGCCCATAATGTTAACAAATCTGCGTGGCAAGTGATGACAATTATTTTCCACTTTTGTGGCGAGCAATTATTTTGATTATCAGAAGTCAGGGCGAAAGACAATTTAGTAGGAACTTACTGTAGAGTTGCTCTGAACTGCCCATGCTGCTGTTGAGGATAGAGAGATTTATTGTCAGTATTAACACAATAAATATTACAATGTAGAGTGTGTGAAACTTTACCAAATATATCTATTAATCAGACATCAAAATCTTCATTTATAGTCATAGTCCTGATCCTGCTGATCAAATAGAGAATAGAAACATTTCTTTCAGTGGGCTGGAGAAGAATGCCGACTCGCAGGCTGGGAACTAGAGTCAGTATGTTCTCCATCGCTCTCTGGCTTGCCACAGAAATAGTTTCCAGGCTCTCGTACAAGATGGCGAACAAAATTCCAATATTTACAGCAATTCAGCAATATTCGAATGTTTAGAATATTTTCTCCTATTACGTGTGACTTATGAATTATTAATCATTGTTACTATTAACCCGCTGCCCCACAAGATGTCCGAGTAGGCTGCAGTAATGTGTCTTACGATATCACTGGGTGTAGCTGATATGCTCATGTAGATAGCTTCTTTCAGCTTTCCCCACAGAAAAATGTCTACAGGCGTCAAATATCGGAAATGGGCCAGCCAAGGTACAGTTACTCTGCGTACAATCTAATGATTTGGAAACAATCCACGAAGACATGCTGTAGCACTTCGGGCACTATGTGCTGTACAGTCATCATGTTGGTACCACAGGTTCCTCTTAATCTGCAGAGGAACGTCTTCTAGCATCCATAGAAGACAAGTCTGTTAGGAAGCTGCGATACTTGTACATGTTCAGTGTTTTATCCATGAAGCACAGACCTATGAGCTGATAGTTCACTATTCCACATCACAGGTTTGCATGGACGCCGCTGTTCCACTTGACAAAGCCAACGGTGTCAGCAGACCAATAGCGCATCTTGCAGCAGTTCACATGCCATGATTGGTAAATGTGGCTGCATCACTGAACAAGATACATAATCTATCTGGAGTAGCCTCTCTTAATGCCCACGTGCATAAGGTAACACTTTTCTCACAATCGCTTCCATGCAACTCTTAATGGAAAGAGATGCGATATGTCAATGAAGAATGCGCAGGACACTTGCATGACTAATGCCACTTCCTCGTGCGATTGGGCGAGAATTAACGTGCGGATCAACTGCAACAGCAGCAAGAACAATAATTTACCCTCTTGTGTTGTCATTTGTTCCCTTCTGTTACGTAGTCCAGGTGTTACACTACCACTTTCACGTCAGTTGGTTGATAAATAATTGCCGATACTGTTGTATCTATTGGGATATCTTGCTCCGTACACTACACAAGAACGAACTGCATTCTTCGTACACTCTTCATACACCATGATCGTGTCGGCTTTTTCTGCGTTGGTAAATCCCATCGCCCACTCACGACCTACTGCTAGGACTGTCTCACACTAACCAACTAGCAAGTTGCAGTGCACTCAACGAACACACAAGCAAACTGCAAGCAAACATAACAACATCATACCTCGAACTGCACAGGTTGAATGGTACAAACAAGTGTTAGCATGCGAACTTTCCAGAATATGAAATCTCGTAAATGACTCTCACTTGATACTCTAACAAACACCATGACATTCCAATTTACCCTACTTTTAGTTTGTTGATGTCAGTAGGCGTTGTTCCATGTTTATTTCCTAACAATACGAGCCCCTGACTACCAATTCATTCTGTGAAAACCGCACATCAATAGTACTTTCCATTTCCATAATATTTGGGGTGTAAGTTTTATATGATTCACCCTTTATCGAACGTGGCAACGAAAAGAAGTTGCAGAGTATGGAGGCTTAACCACAAAGAGAAATTGGGCAAAAGCGTTTAGAATGTTCTACACTAAGAGATCACCAGTATGTATGCATGACAATGTTTTTGGTGAGGAAGGCAGAATTAGGAGTAATGTACTCGTAGTTGGTTCCCCACTCTTCCTGTCAGAGGTTTTTTTTAAAGAGGAACGTATTCGCCTTTTTTCGTGCTCCAACAGCGACATTTTTCCACTGGTGTATATTCTCTTGAAAACTCTCTCAGCAAGTTTCTGAAAAGATGTATGGAGGAATCTTAATGAACATAGGAAGTAGAGCATTATTCTTGACGTGATTCACTTCAAGAATGAAATGTAGTCTTTTACATTATCAGGTATGACATTAGCCCTATCATTTTTCAACCTGAAATCGTCAAAATACTTCACAAGAAAGTGAGCATCATACCCTCTAAAATTATGGATGAAGACAGGTACGTGCCATGGCAGTCAGTATTTCAAGTTCCATGCATTAGAGCTGCACCGCGGAACTTCCTCATTAGATGATAATGATCTCTGAGTGGAGTTCCACTTTCCCGTCCAACGGCAGCCCATGAATGTAACAGTCAACTGCCTGCTTGTATAAGGCCTCTCTGCGATTTATTCATAGGGATTTTGTTGCTATTAAGAGCATAAAGTTTTTCGATCTCAGAGAGCAACTTGCAGGGTTATCCCTGACGTATGCTTCGAAATAACAGAAAAGCATACAACTTCATATGCTTCCTCATATGGTAAGTTCTGCTGTGTGAAAGTGGTGTGAGAGGCTGTGGGATCATCTTTACAATGCACCACAGGTACTAGTAAGCACTCAGAGTCAGCAGATACAATGAAGGGATGGCATTTCTGGTGATGGGCGTTCACCGGTTCCTGGCTTGAGCAGTCAGTCAGATGCCTTTCTAAAAACACACTCTTAGTGAAAGAGTTGACACATCTTCGGTAAAAACGCCATACCCTGTCTTTTTTATGACTTGGTGGAAAATAAGTGGAGCATGTTTTAGATGCACACATAGTGATGCTTCTCACCCTTGGAGAATAGCAGCAAATTTATGTGTTTGGGACGCTGACCACTTACCTTGGAAAAATAAATGGGCCCAACTATTTTATGCTTTAGTTCTTTCTGAACAGTGTACTCTTCGTCAACTTCCGGATTTCTTTCTTATCTTCCTACATACCATACATATAAACTGAGTTGTCAGGGTTCAGCCTCCCGAATTTTGGTAGGTCTTGAGTTCTGGTGGGGAATGAGATGCCTTCTAAGTTATAATGCCTTCATAAATCACCTATTTGGTATATATCTGTATGATGTGTATTTTTTGGGTAATTTCCATTGCAAGCCAGAAGCGACCATGTAGAGCAATACTTATCCCCCTCAGCAGTATTCTGGACATTAATACATACTTACTTCTTGACAATATCCTCTGGAAGAGGGATGAAGCTGGACCCCTCACCCCCTTCCCATTAAGTGGATCAAAAATATGCGAGCACACATCGAGGTCGAGTAAACGGCTAAGCCCTTTACCAGACCCTCTTTCCTGTACATCAGAAAATGGATTAGCGTCATACCCTGTGCAAGAGTTCCATACCACCCTGCAGTTGACTTGACTCACAACATCACGCCAACTGCACCCCCAAACTGTGAGAACGCTTTTCTTCACGCCATTACTACTTTCTTTAGTTGGGAGAAGGAGAGGGGGGGGGGGGGGGGAGTTGTAAGCTCACTGTGCAGAATTGCTTTGCTCCTAACAGCGGGATACTGAAGGTCATAGACAGTGAATCATTTTTCTGTTTAATGATAAGAGATCCTGATTGGTGTAATGTTTAATGCACCATGTCTTGGCTCTGTGAGCTATACATTAATATGCACATAAAGTTAAACAAACGAGCACTCTGACTAAATTCTTGACATAATTGTGTGTTATGTGTTATTGATTGTGTCTGTACTGAATCATGACGTGAAAGACTAAGAGAATATTTAACCTCTGCCAAATGTCATCAACAGAGATATACTTAAAAGAGAAATGAATTCTACAGTGACTTTATAACTTTATGTGTATAACGATTGTGTGGATATTTTAATTTAATGAAATTAGATGGATGAAACAAGTAGGGATAAGTGTTGTACCAAAGTACACTTTTCAGACTTTCGCCCCTGATAGAAGCTTAATATATTTTCTTATTGCATTTTTAAATGGTGCCAGGGACTGTGGTCATTACCTTGTAACTTGACCATTACTGTCCCCGAAAGGTAATAGTGGTTATATTGCAAACTGATCATCGTCGACCCCAAAGGGTAACGATGATCACCTTGTAAATTGACCATCATTTTTTGCCCCTAGAGTAATAGTCACTTTGTAGTTTTAAATTGACCTTCATTGCCCCTGGGGTAACGGTGATCACCTGTTAATTTACCATCATTGCTGACCAGCCCTCCAGTATAATGGTAGTCTTTCTGTAGATTGACCAGCATTGTCACACTGGCACACAATGTACGAAGTTATTTTGTTACACTACTGCTATACCATGCCGATGGATTGGGCAGTTTGTTACAATTTTGCTTGAACAAGGGGCGATTTGTTACACTTCTTCTGTGGTATGGAAGGTAATTTTTTACTGATTTACCACAACATGGGCAAATGTATTGCATTGTTCCTGTAATATGGCGATGTATGGGGTAAAGTGCCACGTTGTCTCCATGGTGTGACAGCAGAAGATGACAAATAGGCTTTTATGTGATGACTATAATGTTTGGCTGGCTTTGATACTGGTTTTAGCCAAATTAAATTTTCTAGTGTGGTTAGGAGCAATAACGCAGTTTCTAAGGAGCTTAATCCTGCCTCCAACTACTGATCCTCTAATAGAAGCTGAAGTCTTTCTTAGAGACCTAAAGTGAATAGAGAAAAGATAACTTGCTCCATGGGATCAGATTTTTGTTGAGTTGTCAACTGAACCAAGACTGACTATGAGCCAGCCGAGGTGGCAGAGCGGTTCTAGGCGCTACAGTCTGGAACCGCGCGACCGTTGCGGTCGCAGGTTCGAATCCTGCCTCGGGCGTGGACGTGTGTGATGTCCTTAGGTTAGTTAGGTTTAAGTAGTTCTAAGTTCTATGGGACTGGTGACCTCAGCAGCTAAGTCCCATAGTGCTCAGAGCCATTTTTGAACTGGCTATGATAATAATGACACAATAGCAACCTTGGCCGCCAACATTTCCAGCTTAAGATGCTGTCAATGCCAATGTCAGGAAAATAGCGTTGTTTACTTAGGTAATTCTCGTTGGCAAGTATGCTTTAGGCTGGAGTTAGAACAGCAGTATTGTGTTTTGTAATGTTACACAACAAAATTTTATGTATTTTCACAAATTTAATTTCTTAGTACAAAGACAAAATTAAACTCACTGACTAACATATAACTAATTCAGTAGCGCCAATAAGTATACTTTGTATATTTTGATACGTAATGCAGATAACTTAGATAGGGAAATATTTAATTTGAGGTCCATTGTGCTTGCAAAGTGTCATATGAGTATCGAACTCTGGTAGTAAACAAGTGTTGCTTAACCTGTAAGACAGTAGAGCCAGTATGTAAGACATGTGTATTTTTTGGAACGCCACATAACAATTAAGTTACGACATTAGTGCAATGTGCGTTTTCCACTTCAAATGTTACACTTTTTGTGAAATAGTTTTAGTTTAGTGTAGAGCTCAAATTTTTGTTGACGATCATAGTTCTGTAATTTTGTAATTTGACTAGTGCATTACGATAAGCAACCTCTCTCTGTCTCTCTCCGTCTTTTTTTTGTACGCGCGCGTGCGCGCGCGCCTGTGTGTGTGTGTGTGTGTGTGTGTGTGTGTGTGTGTGTGTGTGTGTACACTTGTACCTGAAATCCTTACTTACTTTGATTACATTTTTGACATATCAACCAATCCTGTCCTACCATCGTCTTTAGTCGTCTTCTTTCATTCTGTCTTGTTCCACTATTATTTATGACCATGATGTACATTGATGTCCAAAAGCCGGCCGCGGTGGTCTAGCGGTTCTAGGCGCTCAGTCCGGAACCACGCGACTGCTACGGTCGCAGGTTCGAATCCTGCCTCGGGCATGGATGTGTGTGATGTCCTTAGGTTAGTTAGGTTTAAGTAGTTCTAAGTTCTAGGGGTCTGATGACCACATATGTTAAGTCCCATAGTGCTCAGAGTCATTTTTGATGTCCAAAATTAAAACAACAAGCGGAAATTTTGCAAGGTTGCGTTTATTTTGCCACAAGACAGTGTAAACAGGTTATAGTAAAGTGGAAACAATATAAAGAACGCAGAAGGTAAACAACTGCAACAAGCATTACAGTAGACAAAAATGTTCTTCGTTTTTTCCTACTTAACGGATCTGCACACACATTCCGACAATTGGTTAATGCGCTTACCATGGGCCATTACCAACTCTGGCAGCAATACAGGCCTGACAAAGATAACACCAACCTTCCTGCAGAGCTGCTCGCAAGTCTTGAGAGTGGTTGGTGGATGCTGACGTGATGCAACCTGTCTCCCTAGCGCATCCCAGACATACTCTATGGAATTCAAATCGGGAGAGCGAGCACTCTACACCATACTTGCAGTATCCTGCGTTTCCAAGAAAACATCAACCATCCGTACTCTATGAGGTCGAGCATTATCGTCCATCAGTACAATGTCTTGGCCCACACCATCTCGCAACAACCGCACATGAAGTCTCAAGATCTCGTCGCGATACTGACAACAGAAAACCTTGCCGGTTCACCTTTTTAACAATAAGAAAGAGTAATGAACTAGAAACAGCCAAATATTATAAAAACTACTGTGCTACATTAAGAAAGGTTCTTAAAAAGTCCAGAAGCATGTGCATGATGTCTGAGATTAATATCTCTGACAACAAAAAAGAATTTGGAATATTATTACAAAGGAAACAGGGCAATCAAGAGTACAGGTTGACGGCATTGCCATCAAAGCGAAAGGTAACTTTACTAACAACAAGCCGTAAGTCGAAAACGTTTTGAATAATCATTTTCTAAATGTTGTAGAGAAAATAAGATCTAAATTTTCATTAGAAGAAGCAAGGCAGTTAATGGAAGAGGCCTTACCCACACAATTTGTTACAAGTGAAATTCCACCTACCTCTCCTTCTGAAATTAGGAAGATAATAAACTCTCTCAAGAATAAAAGCTCACATGGAATTGATGGCATTTCCAGCAGGGTGACAAAAGCTTGTTCCCAAGAGATAAGTGGGATTCTTAGCCACATACGTAATAGCTCTATGAAGCAGGGTATTTTCCCAGATACACTGAAGTATGCCATTGTTAAACCACTGCATAAAACAGGGGATATATCTAATGTCAACAACTACCGCCCAACCTCTCTTCTGACTGCCTTATCCAAAATTCTTGAAAAAGCAATGTATTGTAGAGTAGCTTCACACCTTTGCAAAAATAAAGTTTTAACAAAATGTCAGTTTGGTTTCCAGGAAGGTTTTTCAACGGAAAATGCTATATATACTTTCACTAATGAAATATTAAATGCTCTGAGTAGCCGGAAGTCACCGCGATTTTTTGTGATCTCTAAAAGGCTTTTGATTCTGTAAATCATGGAATACTTCTAGATAAGCTCAAGTACTGCGATATGAATGGGACAGCGCTCAAATGGTTTAAATCACACCTAACTGGAAGAGTGCAGAAAGTTGAAATAAACAGTTTACATAATATGTAAAAACCTGGTGGTTTCTCAAACTGGGGAACAATCAAGAAGGGAGTGCTGCAAGGTTCAGTCTTGGGTCCTCTGCTGTTCTTAATATATAGTAATGACTTGTCATTCTATATTCAAGAAGACGGAAAGCTGGTACTCTTTGCCGATGATACAGGTATAGCTATCACACCCAAAAGACAAGAATTAAGTGATGAAATTGTAAACAATGTTTTTCAGAAAATCATTAAGTGGTTCTCTGTAAATGGGCTCTCATGAAGCTTTGACAAAACACAGTATATGCAGTAAATGGGATGATACCGTTAATAAATATATACTTCGATCATAAATCGGTAGCTAAGGTAGAATATTCAAATTTCTAGGTGTATGCATTGATGAGGTGTTGAACTGGAAAAACACACTGAAGATCTGCAGAAACTTTTGAGTTCAGCTACTTATGATATTAGAGTCATTGCAAATTTTGGCGATATACATCTTAGTAAATTAGCTTACCACGCCTATTTTCATTCTCTGCTTTCGTATGGCAGGGGACTGATGACCATAGCTGTTAAGTCCCATAGCGCTCAGAGCCATTTGAACCATTTTTTTTTTTTTCGTATGGCATCATATTCTGGGGTAACTACTCATCATAGTAAAAGAGCGTTCATTGCACAAAAGCGTGTAATCAGAATAATTGCTGGAGCTCATCCAAGATCATCCTGCAGACACATATTTAAAGAGCTAGGGATCTTGACTGCAGCCTCACAATAGATATATTCACTTACTAAATTTGTTATTAACAATCCGAACGAATTCAAAAGTAATAGCAATGTACATAGCTGCAACACTAGGAGAAAGGATGATCTTCACTATTGAAGGTTAAATCTAACTCTGACTCGGAAGGGGGTAAATTATGCTGCCACAAAAGTCTCTGGTCACTTACCTAATAGCATCAAAAGTCTGACAGATAGCCATACAGCATTTAAAAGGAAATTAAAAGAATTTCTGAATGGCAACTCATTCTACTCATTAGAGGAATTTTTGGATATAGTAAGTGGGTAATTTCCCCACCCCCACCCAAAAAAAGAAAAAATTGTCATGTAATATTTTGTGTAATGTAATATCTTGTATAGACACCTTTTATTAACCTGACACGTTCCACATCATTACGAAGTGTCGTATTCATGATCTGTGGAACAAGTACTAATCTAATCTAATCTGTATAATTTCACGAAGAGGTGTTCGAGTGGTCAACATACTCGTAATCCCTGCCCATAACATTAAGCATCTTCCTAGATATCCGTCTCATTCCACAATGTTTGGATTCCGAAATCGTATTCCACGTTTCCACCAGATGCGACTGCGTTGAGAATCACTCTCCAGACCAAATCGGAACTCGTCTGCAAAAATAACATCGGCCCACTGTTCGACCGTCTATGTGGCATGTTGATGACTCCACTCTAGACGTTCTCTTCTGTCAAGACGTATCAGAGGTACACATAGAGAAGGTCTCCAACAATAAAGGCTACTCTGCCGAAGCCTCGTGTACACAGTTTGTCTCGATACAATACGTCCAGTGGATGCTGCGAGGTCAGATGCCAGTTGCTGTTCAGTACTAAGACGGTACCGTCGTGCCCTTAGGCCAAATAGTGGTCGTCTCCTTTTGATATAACACGTGGTCGGCCCTGCCCTGGTCTTCCGGACACTGTTTCAGTCTCTATAAATTGTCGCCACACCCGATAAACAAGAGAACGATTCACATTAGGCCTTCGGACGAAGTCAGTTTGTGACTGTTCTGCTTCCGTTCTTTTTATTCCTCTCCACTACAGAGAGTCTGGCAGGTGCCTTCTTTGTGCCATGCTGCACCGTCTGTGACTGTGTACACAGTTTGTGTACAAAACACAACTCTGTTTGATAGGTGCACTGACGTCACCGTTGACATGGTTGTCCATTGAGCAGAATGCCATCTTCCGTGCAGAACGCAATTGTACAGACGTCTGTTGACATTTTGTATGATTAGATCATGAATTAGACACAACGCGGGAAAATAGGGGTTTGTGCTTAAATTTTGGGCACCAGTGAACGCAAAGATTTCTTACTCCATGAAGTATAAGCTCTATGTGTTGTAACCTCCCCACCGTAATTTATAATGTATGACAATATTATTTAAGGAATGCCAATGGACATTGCGCTAAGTGTAACCTCTCCACTGAAATTTTAAGACAGAAATAATAAATGAATGGGAGCCAAACGTAACCTCCCTGCAACTAAATTTAATGACAATAAAAGTGAGAATCGCAATCTGACTAAGGTATAAGTTCTTCATAAAAAATTAAAGTCCATTCAGTGATAAGAAAATCTCAGTGATAATAATGATTCAATTAAACCGAAATATCGGTCTTTGGCCCTGTGCAAAAATCAAAATTAAATTCTTACCTCATTGCAACACCTAGTCAAATTTCTGCTCTTGTTGTTGCGCACCGTTTGGAGGAACTGCATTGCAAGTAATAATATTCCCCTTTTTTTTTTGTAATCTAATTGAAAACTGAAACTTTTGTTTAAGGGAAGTGGAACGAAATAGTTACTTCAATCAAATGAAAATTTTATGTAAAATTGCTTTTGAAATCAAAGTTATTATTGGGGGCACTTGTTGAAAATTAGTTACAATAGTTAAACTTTACATTATCCGATGATTATCTTAATTGACAGTATACCTCATTCAGCATCTTGACCAGTGTTGTCGCCAGACCACATCACGCAACCCCACTGGGCTGCTACCACTGACCGACCGCTCTGCATGACGACTACTGGCGTACTGCACGCCACTGAACAGAGCTACTGCTCGCGACGACTACTGACAGAGTACTGCCCTCAACTAGACAGAGCTACAGACTCGCAACGACTACTGACAGACTGAGAACCGCTCGCAACACTCGCGCGGTCAAGCGCATACTCTCTGGTCACAGATGCTACAATGCCTCGCCATCGCTGCTATGTTACATACGTATTTCATAACCCTCCACTGGGGGGGCAAAAATTTGGCAGCGATGGTGAGTCATTTGGACTTGCCAAGCGCGGCAAAATTTTTCTTTAATTAACAAAATTCTACAACTTACAGAATATTTAAATGTTGTGCACACGCACTAAGTACAAAATATATCAGACAAAGACAAAATGTGAGTACAAAACATAGTAGCAAATCAGAAAAATGTATATACAAATTATTTGACAGATAACAAAGTGCACAGGCACTGAAAAAAAATTCTTTAGCATATTCAGAACAAATAAACAGACTGGCAAAATATTATGTTGACAAGTGACATGAGTGCACATGCACTGCAGTTGAGAACGTATCAGTAATTGATAAAATGTATGTACAATTAGTAACAAATGACGTAAGTGCATACGCATTAAAGTATTGAATATACAGAGTAGTAGAAATCATATTGAAAAATGAGAAAAGTGTACAGGCACTGAAGTTCAGTAGAAAACATATTAACACCTAACAGAAGTGCTCATGCACTGTAGTTCAGAAAATAAAAAATGTATATACAATATAAAAAACTAAAGTGCACATATACTGTACTTCAGAACAAATCAAAAAAAAATGTCTTTAGCATTTTGGCAATAAATAACATAATAGCAAAAAAAAATCATGTCGACCAGTGACATAAGTGTACTCGCACTGGAGTTTAGCGAATTGAAAAAATGTATAGCCATGAACATAAATAATGTTAGCAAAAATGATTTTCACTATGTGACAAGAATTAGGATAGGAAAGGGAAGGATTGCATCATGGTTGTAGCACTTTAGATTGCACACAGCTGTTTTGAAAGTCCATATCTTTCCACAGAAGTACAACACCAAGTGACACAACTTGAAGTTCTTTTCCCCTCAGAATTTATCAGCGTAGCCAAGACACTGAACTGTCGTAGTAATATTCCATTTTTTTTTTTATTTTGGCAGTATATTAGGTACACCAAACAGTGGGACCATAATAACGTCTTCATCGCTCACGGTGGTGGACAGCATGTCGTGTCAACACCACGCTCTTACACGGCACATCAACGTAGAATTAGTGCAAAACCAAATATAGTGCTCCATGATCACTAGGATAAACAGGACAAATGGACATTGCAGTAATTCAGGGTAGTTAGCTCATGAGGTGAAGGACATTAAGTCACATAATATTGTCAATTACAGTAGTAGTTTGCGGCATTCATAGCCCAGTTATTGAACATTTCTGTACCATGTATGTAGTATTACAGAAAAATGTTCATTAATTGTTTTACATAGAATCAGTAATCTTCTTTTCCTAGTTACAAAGCATTATTAAATAACCGCATTCTTTTCCAGTTACAAAGTATGGCATAGTTAATTAATCATTTGTCATTTCAATATAGTATTAATCATTAACCTTCTCCTAATTACAAAGCATTATTAAACAGTCACATTCATTTCCAATTATAAAGCATAGTTAATTAATCATTTGTCATTTCAATATAATATTAATTATTAACCTTCTCCTAATTACAAAGCATCATGAAACAATCGCATTCTTTTCCAGTTACAAAGTATGGCATAGTTAATTAATCATTTGTCATTTCAATAGTAATAATCATTAGCTTTTTCCTAATTACAAAGCATTATTAAACAGTCACATTCTTTCCCAATTATAAAGCATAGCATAATTAATTAATCATTTGTCATTCCAATAGTAATAATCATTAGCTTTATCCTAATTACAAAGCATTATTAAACAATAATTAAACAGTCGCATTCTTTTCCAATTATAAAGCATAGCATAATTAATTAATCATTTGTCTTCCAATAGTAATAATCATTAGCTTTTTCCTAACCACAAAGCATTATGAAACAATAGCATAGTTAATTAATTATGTGTCATTCCAATCTAGTAAGAATCATTAGCCTTCTTCTAATTACAAAGCATTATTAAACAGTCACATTCATTTCCAATTACAAAGTATGAACATTGAAAACAAGAGCTAATTAATGGCATAATTAATAACAATTCATTAAGTGACACTAATTATTGGCACTCAGTGGCCATCAGGTATCGAATAGTATAAAGCATTGTTCCTCATTCAGTATTATTCAGATCATTACGAAGTCATTATTAAAAATCAGTTAATTATAGTCATAGCATTAATAATCATGGGGATTATAAGTAGTCTCATTACAATAACAGTGGCAATTACTAGCCAGTTACTAAGCATTATTTTATATATATGTGTATTTTTGTTGTCTCATTAAGAAGTCATTACTCAAGTGACATACTATTCAGAGCTAATCAGTATTATTCAGAATTTTCTCAAACTGGTATCACTATTTGGGACTGTTAATACATTTTTTTGTTAGCAATGCATTGCGTTGGGATCGATAATTAATTGCTGAGGCATAACACTTTTTGCCTTTGACCTATTGCTGCAAATGAGGATAGGTAACGTCATTCGTCATGAGTCAGCTGTAGCAAGGTTATGTAACAAGGCAGTATATGTGATTACATTTATAAATGATAGACACAAATGGGTAAAAAAAAAATGCAAGTACTAGAACAGGTATAATAAGTAACAGTTTTAGTAAGTAGCATGACAAGCATCTCCTGGAAAAAATACAAAATGGATTATTGACCTGAAAGAAGAAACGCACACTATACTGAAAAGTAGTGAACTTCGAATTAACAAGTAGTGAAATGTGTATAAAATGTGTTCCATAGCTGTCCTTTCCAAAACTTTCCGTCATCCTACTATGCAATATAACACCTGCTGTCAAAACAAACTGCAACAAATACTTAAATAACTACATAGCATAAATATAAAACTCCAACATTATCCTCATCTGTAAAGAAAAAAACTTCATTATCAATCACTTCATTATCCATATTATCATAACTTCATTATTATCATCACCTGTAAAGAAAAACTTCATTATTCATAATACCATATCCTTCATCATTATTCATCAGTATTCATTATCATCTGCAAAAAATCACTTCATTACTCATTATACAACTATTCCTTATCTCTAGCATATTTCATCACTAAAACTAAGATGTGTAGTTCAGTCTAACAGCCTGCATCAATCACCTTGTATTCTGAAAGAAATAATTAGTTAAGACTGCTATTCTACGATGAGTATAGTATATTCTTGTTAATGCTTGTTAATCCTGATCCATTTACTCTTCCTCATAAAGTTATTGCATCTTCTTTCGGTTATTCCGTAGGTGAAATTCCCATTTCTGTTGAATTTATTTCTTATACGCACCATTTCTTACTGAAATTGATGAACAAAGATTAATGTCCTGCATTTAAATCATATACCCACTAAATAATGACTGGTTTATGGTAACATAATTAACCATACAGCATAACATGACAGAAAACGTAATATGTCAAAGACATTGACAGTGTTCAGATGCAAAATGTACAGATAATATCACAATGCAGCAGCAAAAATGTAAAACAGTCACGATGTTGAGATGTCATAAGGCAAAAAAAAATGTCAAAGTCAACTGGTGTGTGTTATATCTTAACTATTTCACAGTGCATATAAACAAAACTGGAATACAATCATATACACAAAAAAAAGTGGAAAATGTGCACGGTCTGATGTGTAACGACAAGAAAAGCGACCTGCTAACCTTACCTTGCCGGGCACTTGCCAAGAAAAAATGCGATAATCATCAGTAATTAGTCAAGTGAAATAATTGCATTAATAAATGACATCATAGTGTGTTGAATCATAAAGTGTCTTCATTCAATAAACGGTTTAATGTTTGAGATATGGTGGTTGCCTTTCGATTTTCTAGTTCTCAAAGTTTCGACGTGTACAACATTGGGGTGAGGGATGCTGCGAATCCGATATGGACCTGCGTATAGAAGTTCAAATTTACTGCACTTACCTTTTAATTTACTGGATAAATAGTGTGTATGCACTAATATTTTCTGTCCAATGTGAAAGTCTCGGCGTCTACAAACCTGTTTTTACTGTCTTCTCCGGCGCTCTGCGGCACGTTTGATGTTGTTCAGCGCAATGTCAATTATTTCGTGGTGTCTTAGTCGACGACATTTAGGGAAGTTTACTAATTCTTTAATTTTGTTTGGTGGTTCAACGTTTTTCAGTATAATAGACGGAGATAGCATAGTGGATTCATTTGGAATGGAATTAATTACGTCTTGGAATGAGAGTATGTGTGTATCCCAATCAATATGTCTTCTGTGGCAGTATACTCTACACAGTTTACCAATTTCTTTCATTAATCTTTCACAGGGGTTCGAAGAAGCGTGGTACTTGCATATATAAATCGGAGAAATGTTTCTGGCTCGTAACATGCGTGTCCATACGCTACTACGAAATTGAGATCCATTGTCAGAAATTACTTTCATCACATGCCCTACATGAAATAGAAAATGTTTTACAAATGCTTTCGAAACAGTTTTAGCAGTAGCTTTGCGTAATGGAGTGAAAGTAACAAATTTTGAAGTGAGCTCAACAGCGACAAAGATGTAGCATAAACCTCTGTTAGTTATCGGAATCGGACCAAAAATATCTACTGCGGCCATGTGTCTTAATTTAACAGGTATAATGGGATATAATGGAGGAATATGTGAAGTGGTGTCTGATTTAGCTTTCTGGCAAATTTTACAAGACGCTAAAACTCGTCGTATACGTTTCTCCATGTTAGTAAAATAAGAGTTCTGTCTCAGTATAAGAAAACATTTTCGTGCTCCGTAATGTGCGTAACTTAAATGAGTGTACCAGATTAATTTGTTAACCAGTTCGTCAGGAATGCATAATAACCAATTGTTGCTGTCAGGACGAGAGCGGCGAAACAGAATGTCATTGCGTACAGTGTAGTGGTTCCTAATCGTAACATTTTTCCTATCTTGCCAAAGGTGTTTAATTTCTTTCCACACATTGTCCTTATTTTGCTCTTGCGCTATGTCCTGTAGTGACGATGAAATAAAGTTTTCAAATGCGACTTGCTGAATGTACATGACACTGAAATTTGTTTTGCAGAAGTTGGTTGCTACGTCTTGCTGATTGTTGCCGAGAGAACGCGATAGTGCGTCTGCTATAACATTTTGTGTGCCGGGAATGTGAACAATCGTAAAATTAAATTCTTGCAAATAAAGTTTCCATCTGCTTAATCTGTCGTGAGTAAATTTAGCTGAAAGTAAAAATTGTATTGCTCTGTGGTCTGTGTAGACGGTGGTATGTCTGCCGTAAAGAAAATGCCGAAATCTCGTAAAAGCCCATACAACACATAATGTTTCAAGTTCCGTGACGGAATAATTTCGTTCAGCAGGTGACAGAATGCGACTTGCAAATGCGATGTTTTTAATTACTGTAGAACCATCTTCTTCAATTTCCTGGAAAATGTGTACGCCTAAAGCGGTGTTGGAACTGTCAGTGGCAATGGAAAAATTTCTAGTAAGATCTGGGTACGATAAAAGTGGTGCATTCAACAAAGCATGTTTCAAATAACATTCTCGTGAACAAAATTCTGCGTGTCAAAAGTAATGTTTACGTTACTGTAATATGCAATCTGTGCTGTATCTGGTTAAATTCTATCGTATGTGTTATTATTTACGGGAGAATGTTGTGGCATATCCACTATATGAACTGTTCTGTTATTTCTTACTGACGTGTTACGCTATGGATGACACCTATTGTCTGTTTCATTCATGATTATTTGTTGTTGCTGATGTTGCTGCTCATAAGATCGACTGTTATTAAATGTACGCCGAGAATTGTGCTCATTATTTTTACGTCTGTCATGATAGTCATTCCTATACGGTGTATTGCGATACGAGTTGAAATAGAGTGTTGTCTGTACGTAGTTATTTCTTTGCTGCCATGCGTTACCATTTGTTGGAGCTGGGACTATACGTGCACGCGGCGTAACATTAAAGCCTGGTTGACCTTGTAGACTGCATTGTTGGTTAGGTATACTAAGCGGTTGACTTTCATGCTATTGTGGTGAAAAACGTCTATTGTTACAAAAAATGCGTTTGCTGTTAATTTTACACATACTGATGATTACGATTTTATCTGTTATTAAAGTTCTCGTGATTCTGGAGTGCCTAATGAAAATTGTCACAGTCGGTAAAAGTTTGTCACATCGGGTTTTCTTTACAACGTTTCTTAATCCTAGATAGAGCAATAGTTAAAGAGCTATTTTGATAGATATAAAGGATAGTAGAAGAAAAGGCAGCAGTGCAGAAAACTAATGATGAAATAGCACTACTACAGCTCTGGGCCCTATGCTCGCTACGGTACATATTCATTAAAGCGTAATGAATCCCCTGAGGTCAATTACGCACTGCAAATACATTTTAGCTTTTGTGTTATACGCAATGGCGCTACAAATTCAGAAATAAATTGCTGTCTGCATGCTAATTCTAGTTTCTTCATTATAGGCAATGCTGTTGTAAATACAAAAATAAATTGTCGCATCTGGTTCAAAGCTAGCTTCTGCATTACAGGCAATAGCGGTGAATGTACAAAGATAAATTGTCGTATACAGTGCAAATCGTGTACCTGTACGCTGTCATTATTAAATTCCTTACATTTTCTTACAAATGCAAATTGCTCGAAATCTACGTTCTCGTCACTCAGTTTGATAACACGTTCAGGTTTGTGTGTGAATCTGTTCGTCTGTGTCATTTCGGATTTCAAGTTGCTTAGCTTTTCAGATTTTAAGTCGCGTGGCTTTTCGGATTTTAAGTCGCGTAGTCTCTGTAAATTGTTCACATTATACACGCTGCGTGACTCTGACAAATGCTCGCAACGTGGCGTCTGCTGTATGTTATTAACCGAAGTGTTTTTCATCTCTGTTACTTCTTGTTGTAAATTTGACAACTTCCTACGTAACGTGTTGTTAGATGAATCGATCTCATTAATTGTCTGCTGTAAATTTTGAAATTCAGGTGTTTGGATAAATGAAACCGGTGCAGTATCGTCTGATTTATTGTCATTAGTATTTTCGATAACATCAATACGACTGGCCAATTCATCACATTTTTCAGTCAGTATTTTAACCTGATCATCGGTTCTAGAATCAGACGCATTAATCTGTTTTTGCAACTTGCGCGTAGTTTCGCTCAGTTTTTTAACATCAGCTTTGATGACATCGCAATCCTGTGTTAGATCTAATTGTTCGAATCTGTCTGTCACTGTTTGAATATTTACTGTGTGTGTATCCGTTTTTGATTTAAGATCAGAAATTTCATCCTGTAATTCCGCGTTCAACTGTTCTATGGTATTAATTTTGTCGGACACTGTAGTAATATTATTGTCTACATACGTTTTTGCCTTCGCAAACATTTTACGTTTGTCTTCCTGTCTCTGTGCTGTGATTGTTTCCATTACTTGTCGTTTTACTTTGTTTTGATCCTGAATAAATTTACGGAAACGCGTATCACTGTTCTGTATGTGCTGATTAAAGCGCTCGTTAATCTGAGTGTTTTGCTGTTCGAATTTCGCGTCTATCTTTGCGTCCATAGTGCGCGAAAGTTCTACCGTCATTGCTTTAAACTCGTCCCGTAATTGTGTAGCTTTTTCAGAGCATTGTTTAGCGACTCCGCTAATTTCGTCTCTGAGTGTTTCTGTGGCGGCTGTTTGCAATTCCCTTAATTCCTGAGCAACAGACTTAATTTCTTCGCTACCTTTTTTTGAACAAGCTTCAATTTCCGAGCGCAACTGTTCCTTAGTGTCATGACACTGCGCGGCAACAGCTTTAATTTGTTCACTAAGCTGCCTCGAATTGTCGTCAAATTTTTCATTTTGTTGTCTGACCTGTTCACTAAGTTGCTTGAGGTTTTCATTCTGTTGTTTGTTATCTTCCCTAAGTTGTCTGAAATCTTCACTCTGTTGTTTGACCTGCTCATTAATTTGTTTGAGATTTTCGTCATTATTGTCAAGTTTCTCATTAATTTTATTAAATTTTTTGTCCTGTTCACTAAGTTGTTTGGAATTGTTATCAAATCTTTCATTAAACTGCTTAGTCATTTGTATCAACAATGCCATAATTGGATTCGACTCAAAGTCAGCATTTCTATTCTCAGTGCTGTTTAATGGTGGATCTGGAATTGTTTCACTTTCTGTAACCATTTGGTCATTTTGAGATTTACAAAAAGGTTTGTCAGTCAAATGTATACTATCAGTCATTGTTTCGGAATTAAATAAATCTGTCCTACTTTGTGTGATCTGTTCATTTTCATTAGACAAATTTGTCTGCTCGTCACGTGAATTTAGTAAATCGGTTGTGTTAAGCAGGGCAGCGCTCATTACAATAGTGTGCCCCGCGTCATCAATTGTCGTCAAATCAACACAAGACACAATCGAGTTCGTTTGTTCATCATTAAGGTCTACATCATTACTAATTGTTAGAACGCACTGATTGTCAGTGAACGCAGGATTGTCATCATTACACTGCGTGTCACAATTACTATCGGTCACGCTGTTTAAGTCGGTAATTTCATTCAAAATACCTCGCGATACACTATTCACAGTCTTTCGCGGCATTTTTACAATAGTCACAATTTTTCACAAAATAAATAAGCACAATGCAAAAGCAACACACAAATACAACAGAGCAACGAGTTGCCGTTGACCTGTAGAAAGAAAGTCACAAGTTAATAAAAGCGTAGCGCCAAATCCTAATTATATCTAAGCAAATAAGAGCAGATATCTGACTGTTGCTCAAAAGACTCTCAACGAAATACGATCCTGGACTGGGTGTCGCCAAGTGTAACCTCCCCACCGTAATTTATAATGTATGACAATATTATTTAAGGAATGCCAATGGACATTGCGCTAAGTGTAACCTCTCCACTGAAATTTTAAGACAGAAATAATAAATGAATGGGAGCCAAACGTAACCTCCCTGCAACTAAATTTAATGACAATAAAAGTGAGAATCGCAATCTGACTAAGGTATAAGTTCTTCATAAAAAATTAAAGTCCATTCAGTGATAAGAAAATCTCAGTGATAATAATGATTCAATTAAACCGAAATATCGGTCTTTGGCCCTGTGCAAAAATCAAAATTAAATTCTTACCTCATTGCAACACCTAGTCAAATTTCTGCTCTTGTTGTTGCGCACCGTTTGGAGGAACTGCATTGCAAATAATAATATTCCCCTTTTTTTTTTGTAATCTAATTGAAAACTGAAACTTTTGTTTAAGGGAAGTGGAACGAAATAGTTACTTCAATCAAATGAAAATTTTATGTAAAATTGCTTTTGAAATCAAAGTTATTATTGGGGGCACTTGTTGAAAATTAGTTACAATAGTTAAACTTTACATTATCCGATGATTATCTTAATTGACAGTATACCTCATTCAGCATCTTGACCAGTGTTGTCGCCAGACCACATCACGCAACCCCACTGGGCTGCTACCACTGACCGACCGCTCTGCATGACGACTACTGGCGTACTGCACGCCACTGAACAGAGCTACTGCTCGCGACGACTACTGACAGAGTACTGCCCTCAACTAGACAGAGCTACAGACTCGCAACGACTACTGACAGACTGAGAACCGCTCGCAACACTCGCGCGGTCAAGCGCATACTCTCTGGTCACAGATGCTACAATGCCTCGCCATCGCTGCTATGTTACATACGTATTTCAGTGTGTATTACAAAACAGTGTGTCTGGGTGATACATTACAAAAAAGATCTCGCCAAAACATCTTCTTCCCGTCCTAAAATGGAACAAGATTATCTGTGGCTACGTTGTGCATTTTTACATCACGTATTTTGGAGAATTATGATTAGATTTTGGTATTGTTTCGTATTATGTAAAACGGTTAAGGTAGACTTGCCCCCATAGTTCCAATTGCTAAATGTTGCAGCCTTCCTCAGAAGTTTGTATTTGTACAATGAGAGGTAGAAAGATTGCCCTGTCCGAATAATTTAGGGTCTAAGAACAGAGCATTGCGCCGTGCTAAATTTAAAAAGTGCCAGTGTTCACAGCTCTAGCTGTCTATGGAGCTTCAACTTGGTGTTTGCATCGTCGAACAGAAACAATATAATAATTAGGATCCAGTATATGTGGGGATTCACTGCACTTTAACCCATCGTATCATTTCTTTTGAAAATCATTATTGGAGCACATAGAAACGGTTGAAATATAAGAGCTCCACATCGACAGAATTACTACAACGACGAGTGTTTCATGTGTATAGGAATGGCTCAGTGGCCGCCGGACGTACTCGGTCAGAGGACTGGCTGTCCTCTGTAATAAAAAAAGCGAATGAGAGGACCAACGATGAACTTGAACGGGTGTCATGCGACGCCTACTCCTACCAAACACAACGAACAGTAGCGAACAAAATGGAAAAAAGTGGATAGGCTGACGGCTTACGAAGGTAAAGGATGAGCGTTCCAATCTAACTGGTGACGGTGCGTTTCTTTTTTTTTTTTTTTAATTTAGACCTGTGTAAGTAATATGAGTACTTTAAACCTTAATTCGCTGCAAACTGTGCAATTGTAGTCTTTTCTAGGTTCCACATTCTTTCAAAACATTCCATTTTATAATAGTCTAATCTTCAAACAAACAGACAAATGGTCATAGTAAAAATATTGAAAATGGATGTATTTATTTTTAATTACTTCGACCGCCACCACCACCAGTTCAACTAAGAGAAACTTATCAGCTGATTGATATATTTTACAAAGTCTTTACTCTAGGTTTATACCAGCGAGTGGATGTGTCTTCCAGTGTCTGTTGTTTCCAGTTTAATATTCGTTCTTCAACTACGGTAGGCTCATTCGAACATTACACTAAGAAGAAGAAATCGATAGCTCCTTCGTAGCGCGTCAGCCTACTGTACTCATATCGTTAGCTGTAGTATACGTCTGACTGAATTCCACTGCAGCCATCTTTTTTTTTATCGCGCCAAAAATGTTTCATGCTTTATTTACTTTTAGTTATTAAATTCTATTTTCTTTTTTTACTTTTTTCAATATTTCCTTCAGTAAATAACCAATTATGGTTTGTGGATTTGATGTCTAAACATAATCTTCCGTGGAAGATAATATTTATCTGACCTCCCATAACGATAAAAATAGTCATCCTTGGAAGGTGATATTCATCTGACCTCCCATAAAAAAACAAATAATATAGTAGCAAGTAGATTTGTATTTTCCAATCATTATTGTTGGCCTAACAGCTATGTAGGCCTTTTGCAGAAAAATGAAATAAAATAAAATGAAGAGTAGGCTACGTATAGTTTCAGTATTTCACCCACATGTCATTGGCATCAAGAATAGTTTGGATCTTTTGAGGAATAGAATTGAAAAGTCTATGGAAACCCATGAACCATGGTCCTTGCCGTCGGTGGGGTGGCTTGCACGCCTCAGCGATACAGATAGCCGTACCGAAGGCAGAACCACAACGGAGGTGTATATGTTGAGAGGCCAGAGAAACGTGTGTTTCCTGACAAGCCTTTTCAGCAGTTGTAGGGCAGCAGTCTGAGTGATTGACCAAACCGGCCTTGCTGCAAACGGCTAAAATCAAGAAGAAACTACAGCCATAATTTTTCCCGAGGACATGCAGAGCTACTATTATGATGGCGTCCTCTTAGGTAAAATATTCCTGAGTCAAAACAGTTCCTCCCTCATTCGGATCTTCGGGCGGGGACTACTCAAGAGGATGTCATCAGGAGAAACAAAACTCGCATTCTATGGATCAGAGCGTGGAATGTTAGATCCCTTAATCGGGTGGGTAGGTTAGAAAATTAAAAAGGAAAATGGACAGGTTCAAGTTAGAAATAATCGGAATTAGTGAAGTGCTGTGGCAGGAGGAACAGGACTTCCGGTCAGGTGAGTACAAGGTTATAAATACAACATCAAATAGGGGTAATGAAGGAGTGTGTTTGGTAATGAATAAGAAAACAGGATGCAGCTAAGCTACTGTCAACAGCGTAGTGAACACATTATCGTTGCCGAGATAGACATGAATCCCACGCCTACCACAGTGGTATAAGTTTCCAGATCAACTAACTCCGCAGACGATGAAGAGATTGAGGAAATGTATGATAAAATAAAATAAATTATTCAGATAATTAAAGGAGACGAAAATTTAATCGTGTTGGGGGACTGGAATTCGATAATAGGAAAAGGAAGAAAAGGAAAAATAGTAGGTGAATCTGGACTGGCGGAAAGGAATGAAAGAGGAAGCCACCTGGAAGAATTTTACACGGAATATAATTTTATCATCGCCAATAATTAGTTTACGAATCATAAAAGAACGTTGTATACCGAAAGAAACATGGAGACACCGGAAGATTTCAGACTGAATATATAATGGTTAGACAGAAATTTAGGAACCAAATTTTAAATTGTATTGTGTTTCCTGGAGCATATGTGGACTCTGACACAGTTTATTGGTTATGAACAGTAGATTAAAATTGAAGAACTCAGAAAAGGGTAGGAAATTACGGAGATGATACCTGGATAAGTTGAAAGAACCAGAGGCTGTTGGGAGCATCAGAGGGAGCATTAGGCAACAATTGACTAGAACAGCGGAAAGGAATATAGTAGAAGACGAATGGATAGCTTTAAGAGATGAAACAGTAAAGGCAGCGGAGGATGAAAGATGTAAACGGACAAGGCCTGGTAGGAATCCTTGGATAACATAAGAACATTGAATTTAACTGATGAAAGGAAAAATTTAAGAATACAGTAAATGAACCAGGCGAAAGGGAATAAACCGTCTTAAAAATGAGATTGACAAGAAGTGAAAAATCGCTAAGCAGGAATCGCTAGAGAACAAATATAGAGAGTTAGAAGCATATTTCACTCCTACAGAAAAACTAGAGGCCTTCGGGGAAAGGAGAAGCAGCTGAATGAATACCAAGAGCTCAGATGGAAAGAAGATGAGATGGGAGATATGATGCTGCAAGAAGAGTTTGACAAAGCTCTGAAAGATCCAAGTCGAAAAAAGGCCCCGGCAGTTGATGATATTCCGTCAGAACTACTGATGGCCTTGGAAGAAAGTCTTCCAAATGATGCGCAAGCTTTAAGGGACAGGCAACATTCCCTCAGACTTCAAGAAGAATGTAGTAATTCCAAAGCAAGCAGATGCTGTCAGGTGTGAAAACTACCGAACAATCAGTTTAATAATTCACGGCTTCAAAACACGAATTCTTTACAGAAGAGTGGAAAAACTGGTAGAAGCCGACCTCAGGAAAGATCAGTTTGGATTCCGGAGAAATATAGGAACTCGTGAGGCAATACTGACCCTACGACTTATCTTAGGAGACAGGTTAAGGAAGGGAAACCCTACATTTATAGCATTTGTGAACTTAGAAAAAGCTTTTGACAATGTTGAGTGGAATACTCTCTTTGAAATTTTGAAGGTAGCAGGGGTAAAGTACAGAGAGTGAAACGCTATTTGCAACTTGTACAGAAACCAGACGGCAATTATAAGAGTCGAGGGGCATGAAAGGGAAGCGGTGGTTGAGAAGGTGGTGAGACAGGGTTGCAGCCCATCCTCGATGTTATTCAATATGTACATTGAACAAGCAGTAAAGGAAACCAAAGAATAATTTGGAGTGGGAATAAAAATTCAGGGAGAAAAATAAAAACTTTAAGGTTTGCCGATGACACTGTAATTGTGTCAGAGACAGCAAACAACTTAGAAGAGCAGTTGAACGGAATAGACATTTTCTTGAAAGGAGGAAATAAGATGAACAGAAAGAAAAGCTAAACAAATGTAATAGTATGTACTTGAATTAAATCAGGTGATGCCAAGGGAATAAGATTAGGAAACGAGACACTTAAAGTAGTAGATGAGTTCTGTTATTTGGGCGCCAAAATAACTGATGATGGCCGAAGTGGAGAGGATATAAGAGGTAGACTGGCAATGACAAAAAGAACATTTCTGAAGAAGAGAAATTTGTTTACATCGAATACAGACTTAAGTGTTAGGAAGTTTTTTTGGTGAAGATATTTCTCTGGAGTGTAGACATGTACGGAAGTGAAACATGGGCGATAAAGAGTTTAGATAAAAAGAGAATAGAAGCCTTTGAAATGTGGTCTACAGAAGAATTCTGAAGATTATATGGGTCGATCACGTAACTAATGAGGAGGGACTGAATAGAATTGGGGAGACAGTGAGTTTGTGGCAAAATCTGATCAAACGAAGGGATCGGTTGATAGGACACATTCTGAGACATCAAAGGATCATCACTTTAATATTTAGATCATAGAGGGAGACCAAGAGATGAATACAGTAAGCAAATTTAGAAAGATGTAGGTTACGGTAGTTATTCGGAGATGAAGAGGCTTGCACAAGTTAGAGTAGCATGGACAGTTGCATCAATCAGTCTCTGGAATGAAGAAAATAGCATCAACAACATGGAAAAAGTCCTCGTCCATGGCAGTTCTCCCCCATGAAGAATTAACCAAGTTCTATAGGGCGTTGACAGTTCCTCGAGGAGAGTCTGGCCAAGTGGCTCTATGCGATTGAGATCATGTGACCTTGGAGACCGCGGAAGACACTGAATAATATTCCCCCTCCTTTGAAACCAGCTCTGAATCCTAATGCTAGTGTGTGATGGATGATTATCATGTTGCTAAGTGAGACGTTCTTCGCGGTACTAAAGTCGAACTCCAGGGATGATTACACTTTCAAGGAAATGGTCATAGTATGCTGAACTGAACTTGTCTTTGATACGTTCTAAAGTGTCCGCACCCTTGTAAGACAACCAGCCCCAACGTTTCACACTTATGCATCCTCTCCCTACGCGAGTGACGAACAAAGCAGTTCTCGACGAGCCCAATAAATGTGAAGCTCTCCTTAGTTCCCGGATGAGTCACAAAGGAGTATTCTGGGCCGCCCTTACAAATTCTTCATCTTGTCTCCCTGCAGAAACTCGTGGTCTTCCAAGTACTGGACGTTTCGCTACCTCACCATTATCTCTAACTCATCTAATCCATCTTCTTGCCGTGGAAGCACCAAAACCACAACGAGTTGTCTTGTGACAGCCAGAGCGAGAGCACCAGCAGCAGCGAGTACTGTTTGTATAAAGCGTTTATTTTGCATTTTGTTTACGACCTTCCACTAAGGAAGGGATTCTATTTGTGTTTATCTGCTCTGCATAGTAACTAACAGTTCTTGATAAAACTTTACGTAGTTTTCGTGTTAGATTTCTTAGTGTTTTCTTGATCGTTTAGAACAGAAAGCGCCCTAAAACCGTCTTTTGTTTGTTTCGCGGCCGTTAGCCACTAGTCACTTGAATCAGCAGTTGTCTTGTGACAGCCAGAGCGAGAGCACCAGCAGCAGCGAGTACTGTTTGTATAAAGCGTCTATTTTGCATTTTGTTTACGACCTTCCACTAAGGAAGGGATTCTATTGTGTTTATCGGCTCTGCATAGTAACTAACAGTTCTTGATAAAACTTTACGTAGTTTTCGTGTTAGATTTCTTAGTGTTTTCCTGATCGTTTAGAACAGAAAGCGCCCTAAAACCGTCTTTTGTTTGTTTCGCGGCCGTTAGCCACTAGTCACTTGAATCAGCAGTTGTCTTGTGACAGCCAGAGCGAGAGCACCAGCAGCAGCGAGTACTGTTTGTATTAAGCGTTTATTTTGCATTTTGTTTACGACCTTCCACTAAGGAAGGGATTCTATTTGTGTTTATCTGCTCTGCATAGTAACTAACAGTTCTTGATAAAACTTTACGTAGTTTTCGTGTTAGATTTCTTAGTGTTTTCTTGATCGTTTAGAACAGAAAGCGCCCTAAAACCGTCTTTTGTTTGTTTCGCGGCCGTTAGCCACTAGTCACTTGAATCAGCAGTTGTCTTGTGACAGCCAGAGCGAGAGCACCAGCAGCAGCGAGTACTGTTTGTATAAAGCGTTTTTGTACTTATTTGCTGCGCTTAGCTTTTAAATAGTTTTTCTGGGAAAACCTAGCGTAGTTTTCGCGTCTCGTATTTCAGTGAGTGTTTCTTGATTATTAGAGTAGCTCATCAGAAGATTATATTGGGAATTTGTCACCGTATAGACTAGGGTAAACATAGTCATGTGTAGGGACTGTGGTTGTTGTGAGCGGACGCAAGGAGAATTGGCCACTCTTCGGGGGCAGGTGGAGGCTTTGTCTGTTAGGCTCATCGAGCTCGAGGCGCAGGCGTCGGCTCGTAGTGGCGTTGGGGCAACTGTGGTGAGACCTATGCCTACTTCGGTGGCCTTGGAATCACATGGAACCCCTGATGTCGCTGCGTCTTCCGGCAGTGAGCATCTTACCGGTCAGCCATCACTCCAGGGTGAATGGCGGACAGTGGTGGGCTCGCGCGTGCCTGGCCGAAAGGCGAAGGTGGGATCTGGCCGCGTGGCAGCTGCCTTACCCCTTTCCAACAGGTACGGGGTGCTTCCTAGTGGTGATGACATCGTTTCCGAGCCACCACAGGATGCCTCGCCTGTTGGGCCAGTGGCCGATTCTCCGGCAAGGTCCCGACAGTCACAGAGGGCGGGCCTATTAGTTATAGGGAGCTCCAACGTTAGGCGGGTTATGGAGCCCCTCAGGAAAATAGCGGGTAGGTCGGGGAAGAATGCCAGTGTGCACTCGGTGTGCTTGCCGGGGGGTCTCGTCCGTAATGTGGAGGAGGCCCTTCCGGCAGCTATTGAACGCACTGGGTGTGACCGGCTGCAGATAGTAGCACATGTCGGAACGAATGACGCCTGCCGCTTGGGTTCTGAGGCCATCCTTGGTTCCTTCCGGCGGCTGGCTGATTTGGTGAAGACAACCAGCATCGCACGCGGAGTGCAAGCTGAGCTTAATATCTGCAGCATAGTGCCCAGAGTCGATCGCGGTCCTCTGGTTTGGAGCCGTGTGGAGGGCCTAAACCAGAGGCTCAGACGACTCTGCGACTATAATGGTTGCAAATTCATCGACCTCCGTTATTGGGTGGAGAACTGTAGGGCCCCCCTAGACAGGTCAGGCGTGCACTACACACCGGAAGCAGCTACTAGGGTAGCAGAGTACGTGTGGCGTGCACACAGGGGTTTTTTAGGTTAGAGGGACCCCCCCTTGGGCGAAACGATAAAATACCTGACGGCTTACCAGAGAGGACATTATCATCGTTGATAAGGAACGTCCGTCCTCAGAGACCAAAAACAGGAAAAGTTAACGTAATATTGGTAAACTGCAGGAGTGTCCAGGGCAAGGTTCCTGAATTAGTATCTCTTATTGAAGGAAATAGTGCGCATGTAGTATTAGGAACGGAAAGTTGGTTAAAACCGGAAGTGAACAGTAACGAAATCCTAGACACAGAATGGAATATATACCGCAAGGATAGGATAAACGCCAATGGTGGAGGAGTATTTATAGCAGTAAAGAATTCAATAATATCCAGTGAAATTATTAGCGAATGCGAATGTGAAATAATCTGGGTTAAGTTAAGTATCAAAGGTGGGTCAGATATGATAGTCGGATGCTTCTATAGACCACCTGCATCAGCAACCGTAGTAGTTGAGCGCCTCAGAGAGAACCTGCAGAACGTCGTGAAGAAGTTTCGTGATCATACTATTGTAATAGGGGGAGACTTCAATCTACCAGGTATAGAATGGGATAGTCACACAATCAGAACTGGAGCCAGGGACAGAGACTCTTGTGACATTATCCTGACTGCCTTGTCCGAGAATTACTTCGAGCAGATAGTTAGAGAACCAACTCGTGAAGCTAACGTTTTAGACCTCATAGCAACAAATAGACCGGAACTTTTCGACTCCGTGAATGTAGAAGAGGGTATCAGTGATCATAAGTCAGTGGTTGCATCAATGACTACAAGTGTAATAAGAAATGCCAAGAAAGGAAGGAAAATATATTTGCTTAACAAGAGTGATAGGGCACAAATCGCAGAATATCTGAGTGACCACCATCAAACGTTCATTTCTGAGGAAGAGGATGTGGAACAAAAATGGAAAAAATTCAGAAACATCGTCCAGTACGCCTTAGATAAGTTCGTACCGACTAAGGTCCAAAGCGAGGGGAAAGATCCACCGTGGTATAACAATCATGTACGAAAGGTACTACGGAAACAAAGAAAGCTTCATCATAGGTTTAAGAGTAGTCGAATCATAGCTGATAAGGAAAAGCTGAACGAAGCGAAAAAGAGCGTAAAGAGAGCAATGAGAGAAGCATTCAACGAATTCGAACATAAAACATTGGCAAACAATCTAAACAAGAACCCTAAAAAGTTTTGGTCATATGTAAAATCGGTAAGCGGATCTAAATCCCCTATTCAGTCACTCGTTGACCACGATGGCACCGAAACAGAGGACGACCGAAGAAAGGCAGAAATACTGAATTCAGTGTTCCGAAACTGTTTCACTGCGGAAAATCGTAACACGGTCCCTGACTTCAGCCGTCGCACGGACGCCAAAATGGAAAATATTGAAATAAACGATATCGGAATTGAAAAACAACTGCTATCACTTAGTAGCGGAAAAGCATCCGGACCAGACGAGATACCCTTAAGATTCTACAGTGATTATGCTAAAGAACTTGCCCCCTTTCTATCAGCAATTTATCGTAGATCGCTGGAAGAACGTAAAGTACCTAGCGACTGGAAGAAAGCGCAGGTCGTTCCCATTTTCAAGAAGGGTCATAAATCAGATGCGAACAATTATAGGCCTATTTCGCTTACGTCAATCTGTTGTAGAATAATGGAACATGTTTTGTGTTCTCGTATTATGACGTTCTTAGATAATACAAATCTCCTTCATCATAACCAACATGGATTCCGCAAACAGAGATCATGTGAAACTCAGCTCGCCCTATTTGCCCAAGAAATTCACAGTGCCGTAGACACTGGCGAGCAGATTGATGCCGTATTCCTGGACTTCAGGAAGGCATTTGATACGGTTCCGCACTTACGTTTAGTGAAAAAAATACGAGCTTACGGAATATCGGACCAGGTTTGTGATTGGATTCAGGATTTCCTAGAAGAAAGAACACAACATGTCATTCTTAACGGTTCAAAATCTGCAGATGTAGAGGTAATTTCGGGAGTACCGCAGGGAAGCGTGATAGGACCTTTATTGTTTACAATATACATAAATGACTTAGTTGACAACATCGGTAGCTCCGTGAGGCTATTTGCAGATGACACGGTTGTCTACAAGAAAGTAGCAACATCAGAAGACTCGTACGTACTCCAGGAGGACCTGCAGAGGATTAATGCATGGTGCGACAGCTGGCAGCTTTCCCTAAACGTAGATAAATGTAATATAATGCGCATACATAGGGGCAGAAATCCATTCCAGTACGATTATGCCATAGGTGGTAAATCATTGGAAGCGGTAACGACCGTAAAATACTTAGGAGTTACTATCCGGAGCGATCTGAAGTGGAATGATCACATAAAACAAATAGTGGGAAAAGCAGGTGCCAGGTTGAGATTCATAGGAAGAATTCTAAGAAAATGTGACTCATCGACGAAAGAAGTAGCTTACAAAACGCTTGTTCGTCCGATTCTTGAGTATTGCTCATCAGTATGGGACCCTTACCAGGTTGGATTAATAGAAGAGATAGACATGATCCAGCGAAGAGCAGCGCGATTCGTCATGGGGACATTTAGTCAGCGCGAGAGCGTTACGGAGATGCTGAACAAGCTCCAGTGGCGGACACTTCAAGAAAGGCGTTACGCAATACGGAGAGGTTTATTATCGAAATTACGAGAGAGCACATTCCGGGAAGAGATGGGCAACATATTACTACCGCCCACATATATCTCGCGTAATGATCACAACGAAAAGATCCGAGAAATTAGAGCAAATACGGAGACTTACAAGCAGTCGTTCTTCCCACGCACAATTCGTGAATGGAACAGGGAAGGGGGGATCAGATAGTGGTACAATAAGTACCCTCCGCCACACACCGTAAGGTGGCTCGCGGAGTATAGATGTAGTAGATGTAGATGTAGACGTCCTGCCTCAGATTCACAAACACTGTTTTCAAAGAGAACAATTATTCACTCGCGAATACTCACGTCAGCCAATCTGAAGCAGACCTATAATGTATGACAATCAGCTGATACGTTTTTATTAGCTGAGAACTATACAGACACTAGGTGACGGTCGAAGTAATTACAAATAAATAGATCCATTATCAATATTTTTACTATGACCATTTGTCTGTTTGTTTAAAGATTAGACTATTATAAAACGGAATCTTTTGAAAGAATGTGGAACCTAGAAAAGCCTACAACTACAAAATTTGTAGCCATTTGAGGTTCAAAATATTACCTGCACAGGTCTAAATAATAAAAAAAGAAAAGTCCAGTAACATTGAAACGCTCGTCCTTTACGTTCGTAAACCATCAGCCTATTCACTCAGCCATTGACACTCTACCGACAGCGAATTCTTAAATTTCAATCGTTTCTTCACGCTCGAATAATGATTTTCAAAAGAAATGATACGATGAGTTAAACTGCAGCGAGTTTCGACATAAACTGTATCCTAACTATTTCGTTGCTTCTATTTGACGATGTAAACACCAAGCTGAAGCTCCACAGGCCGCTAGAGTTGTGAATACTGGCACTTCTGAACTTGGGCAAGCGCAATGCTCTGTTCTTGGAATCATTATTCGGGCCGGGCAAAGTTTTTCCTTCTCATTGTACATTCTTTCAATTATGTCTAGTTCAGATGTAATAAAAAGTAATAACAACCTGTCGATACCATCGGTTAATTTTTCTAGTGTAGAACCTGAGGCAAAATACTAGGCTCTGATTGGAGGAGTTATTAGGCGAAGGAGAGAGGTAGGGGAGATGGATGTGAGGGGGCATGTTTACGTATTGTGGTCAACGTTACTGCCCCTGCCCCTAATTTTTACGAAGTGATAATTTTTTTGACTAGCTGCACCGGAGTCGCCATAGATATGCTGCTCATATTATTGTTAGCTGAAATAAGTATTGCCCAGGCACGTGCCTACGCAGGTCCAGATTGTCTATGATACGAATGATACAACTCGATTCAGCATCAACAAAACGATACCAAGATACGATGGGCGACAACAAAATCTACGTGGCTTTAGTCACAATACCAGCATTCGCATGCAGCCTACATATTCGACGGTTCGGACGATTACTCGTCGGATTACGACCAAGGGAAATATTGACTCAGATATGAGGTGATGGATACAGCAACTCCAATGGAGGAGTATCTGCAACATGATTACGTGTCTAGAGTGCCCATGTTGCGCTATGAATTTAAATTCGATTGTGCATGCATGGAGGACCTTGATCTGGATATTAGCATCCAAACAATTTAGCCACTGCTCACCGTTGACTTTCAGCCGTTGGTTGCTCAATAATGGAAGACAATATCGCAAGCCACGGTGGATTTTCTGGTCCACAACATAGTGAATCGTTATGCATTCTGTGTTGGCATATCAGGCACGCCATTCTGTGGGGAGGTACAGCACACTCTAAGTGCCGTTCATGGACTATTAATAACGTTTAACTTCCATACACATTGCTGCGACACGTGTCACAGTGTTATCTAAAGAGTCTATTGGAGAACACATTGTCTCGTGGCTCCCGTTATTTCGTAGACTCGGAGATCCTCTACCTGCGGACATTATCGTAAGTAGCTACTAATCTAACATTCCCAGAGTGGTGGAAATGGCCAAAAACTCATATGTTTATTGGCTGGTGCGGTAAATCAACGTTCGTTAATACGAAGCGCAGATTCTATTTGAGAGTGGCAACACATTCTCACAATCTAGTGCTCCACGCACTGTACCAAGCTGATTTTTTTATTACTTTACAAAAATTTTATGTTCGTTGGTACTGTCATCGTATTTGCGCACAGCCAACGTGGGCTTCACGAGGATGCAGAAAAATCGTCATTGGATTATCTTGTAACTGTGCTTTAGGTAAACCATGGGACAGGAACAGGATACTGACGTAACAGCTTCCGAAAATAGACACAGCACTTTGCTAGCGTGTCACTGCTTCTATATCTTATCAAGTTCGATGGACGCTACTTCGCATCTTCCTTCTCTGAAGATGACGCTCAAGAGACTTATTGATGTGACTTGTGTAACAAGCAAACTAAAAAGATAAAAATGTTCCGAGAACTTTGAAGCATTTACTGAGCGGAAACGGTATGGAATTCCTACCTGACACTTCAGAAAGCTTTCCATTTTGAAGAGGAATATCTATATTTGGATAACAGTAAGTCCTTTTGAAATGTAACACGATAGACGTCACCGTTATCGGATAAGAAGAGATCAATACGAATTTGTGAGTAAGTGTCGTGCACCATCTATAGCAAACTGATAAACATTCTCATCTCGTTCACGAGTAGTGTTACAGCGATATACAGTAAGTATTGGTTCTAAAAAAAATTAATGACATTAAATAAGGGGGGGGGGGAGTAAGAGAGAAAAGAAACGAGAATGTGAGGCTCCGTTGCAGTGATTTGTAAAGTAGATAACTAATACAGATATACATATATAATAATAATGAATGGCATATTCACGTCTAAGAGTCCGTAGTTGTTAAACTTAGATATCCTCTTCTCCTCTCCTAGTTTCAGAGCTTACGAAGAAAAAAACATGGAATTAAATGTTTCGTTGACATCGAGGTTAACAGAGAGACCTAGCTTAATTGGAGGAGTCTGGGACAAAGGAATGGCTACGACGAAAGGAACTGACGCGTTTGAAGTGATTTAGGTGACCACAGAAAACTTAAAACAGCACACTCATAAACGAATTTAAACTCCACTCCCTCCGAAATAGATAAGATTGTGATGCAGAGTAATACTTCCGTTGACAGTAGATGAAAGAAATGCCGATGTTGTCAGCTCAGTGTCCGTTAATGTGCCACCTGCACACTGTGGAAGTACAGTACGTTTGTCTCAATAGAGCGGCTGGCACATCTGCGACTGACACACAGTACATACACCATGAGTTACTGGTAACCTGATATTTAACAACAGATGTCATACGAAAGTAAATCAGCGTGAGCTGGACCAGTGACACTGATACCGGCAGACCCTACGTCAGAAGAGAAATGTCGTTTGCACCGCTAACCAAGGGACCAAGTAGAGTGAAAGTTAGAACAAATTAAGGTACACTGCAACATGCGTCCAGCGCGTCACCGATTTTGCACTCTTATTGTCACAGGCAAAATGGATTACATTCTTTTCTATGGAAGATGTTATTAATTTTCCTCCCAAAGCTGTAGTTTGTTTTCAGCCAAAACTTAAGGTTTCATAATTTTCGACGTATCGTTGAAAGTGGGGTACTGGATTCTTACCTGAAAAATCTTGAATTTGAAGCACTTTCTTTCGCAGGAACACCTACTTTATTCTGTTTTAACTTATAGGAAGACCAGTTCAAAACATAAAACATCATTTTAAAGCTGCACTCTTCTGGCCACTATGATCTGTAACAAATAGTAAATAAAGTCGCTGTTGTATACACAAAACAATTCAAAGTTTTCTCACATTTGCTATTTTTAATAGACTGCTCGACAGTTCAGCACTGTAAAAACAGAAGAAAATATGAATGAACGCTATGCAATGTTCAAAAACATTCTATGCAGCCAAAATTTGCCGTCTACGTGCGTAAACTTGCTCACGATAGGCTCGTCTAATGCCCCACCAATAATCAGCCAGAATATGCTTGTCCTGTAGTCTTTGGTAACGCTGTATCATAATACATCTACATAAATAGCCAGCAATTCACACTTAAGCGCGTGCCAGAGGGCTCATCGAATAACTTTCTCACTATTTCTCTACAGTTCCACTCTGGAACAGCGTGCGGGAAAAACGAACAGTTAAATCTTTCCGTGGGAGCTCCGATTTCTCTTAAATTATTACAATGATCATTTCTCCCAACGTAGATGGGTGTCAACAAAATAGTTTAACATTCAGAGGAGACTGTTGGAAACTAAAATTTCGTGAAACGATCTTGCCGCAACGAAAAACTCTTTTATTTTAATAATTGAAACCCCATCTCTAGTGTCATATCCGTCACACTCTCCCCAATTTCGCGCTAATACAAAACGAGATGATCTTCTTTAAACTTTATAGATGTCCTCCCATGTCGTAAGGATCCCACACTGCACAGCATTGTTGTAGCAGAGGACGGACAAGCGTAGTGCAGGCAGTCTGTTTAGTAGATCTGTTCCAGCTTCTAAGTGTTCTGCCAGTTAAACGCAGTCTGTGGTTTGCCTTCCCCACAAGATTATCTACGTGATCTTTCCAAGTTAAGTCGTCCGTAACTGTAATTCCTAGATATTTAGTTGAATTGACAGTCTTTAGATTTGTGTAATTTATCATGTAACACAAATCTAATGGATCCGTTTTGGTACTCATGTGGATGACCTCACACTTTTCATTATTTGCGGTCGATTGCTACCATACAGATAGAAATACGCAACTGTTGATGGAATGGCTTTTCTACTGCATCACTAACAGGCCCAAAGTCCTCAGAGAACTAATACAGTACTCTTGGTTGTAGAGAAAATACATATTCATACTCATACAGCAAGACTGTGGAAAGGCAACAACGTCCTTCCTGTCGGATCCGCGTAGTTGCCGGCCTTTTTGTCACTTATAAAGTTTTTCGTAATTTCCTAAAAAAAGGTCACATTGCCTACACACTGTTATTCATCTTCTTGATGCATCCTTCGTCACGTACAAGGACACGAATGTCGTTTCCACTAAATACTTCTACTTTGATCATCTGACAAAGGACGAGATAGGCGGCGAAGGAAGGGGAGGGGGGAGGGGATGGAGAGCCGCGGAACATCTATCAAAAATAATCGCTAGCATAATTCAGTTCTCTGACGAACAGCGTCGTTAGAGAAATCTTTCGGTGGAAACATTGATCCTGTCGCTGCTAACGAGTGGATTGTTAGCTGTGAGTGATATGCTTGCTTCAAGACGGTCCACTCTGCAATATTCAGTGCTTCTCTCGAGCTATGCTATCCATATTCACAAGTAACAGCGATATCCGGAAAGACTCTTTTTTTGCAAAGCAGGAATTTGTCCAATTTCAGAACCACATAACTGATCCAGTTATGCTTGTGAAATTTACACAAATCAATATTTAATTTTGTTGTAATATTATTCTCTCAAATTCACCGCGTGACCATCTGGAACCAATTTATAAGCTTTCTTATTGTGCAAGACAACATAATTGTAATACCGATTGGAAGTAAAGAGAAACACACACCATTCATTTACACTATAATAAGCTATCCCTAGGTAGATAAGGATACCTTGAATGTCACTGCAGTACAGAAAATACTTCTTTTTGGAAGAAGTCTATGATGGCTGCAAAGTCTTTCGCGAAGTAATTCTTGGATAAAAGGTTCTCGGTTAACTTGTAGTGCCGTATTCGGTTAACATTCATGATTACCTTCATCATCATCGTTCGTCAGGAGCCAATCATCGCAAGCTTGGGGTTTTATCCGAACTTGACGCCGCAAGTCGACCGAGAACTTTTTATCCAAGTTTGAGATATATTGCCATTTCCTAAAACATGAAACTTTAGCAGAGTTATGGGGTAAATGTTTTAGTTTTGTAAAACTGGCTCAAAGGGCTCTGAGCACTATGGGAATTAACTTCTGAGGTGATCAGTCCCCTAGAACTTAGAACTACTTAAACCTAACTAACCTAGGGACAACACACACATCCATGCCCGAGGCAGGATTCGAACCTACGGACCGTAGCGGTCGCGCGGTTCCAGACTGTAGTGCCTAGAACCGCTCGGCCACCCCGGCCGGCTTAGTTTTGTAGCCTCGAGGCTAATGTCTGAGGGGCTTGTGAATGAACGATGTCAAACTGTCGTCTTTAACCAAAGAAACCATTAAAATTTGGAAAGTGGTTCATCATGGATCTTACTCCACAAGGAATTCTGTGGTCAAACATGGGATTGCGATTTTTCCCGTCGACACGTATCAGTAAAGAGCAGGGCCAGTTTTAAGCTGCGCAGTGCACGTAGAACTTTGTTCAGCTAGACGTAATCGTATTTTTAAGCTTATTATCACTTACTGATGGTCATCCGTCTCGAGCTGACTGCAATTTAACTAAAGAGAATTGCACCAGACGCGTTTCATTTTATTTATAAATCATCTTCCGTGGTTATTTTGCATATTGGATACATATTTTTGTACATTTTTGATTTTTGTAGGTTAAAAACGACATTTTGTTTACAATGCTGGTGTGCAAGTTACTTACCGTGTTTCTTTACATATTCTGCTTCTTCCCTCCTTGCTAGCAGCGGTTAACATCGAAAGACTTCGATTCAAATATGCACTTGGCAGTTTTTCCCATTCTGCACTATTTCTTGCGCTGTATTATTTACAATTCGCTTTTGTAAACTGTTCCTCATTCTGCACAATAACACTGTTTGTCTGTTTATTTGTTTTCGTTCACTTTGTGTTTCCAACCTGTGAAACTACTTTTGTGTGTGTCTGTGAGTTAGTCTATATTAGTCACATTGTCTTGTATGTTAGAGATGTGAGAGGAGATGGGAGGGGAGGGTTGATTGCAATTTTTTTGGGGGGCGGTGATGGGCTGGGATGGTGATTATAGGACAGAATTTGGGAGGAAATGGTAATGGTAAATGGAGCCTGTACGTGAATATTTAATGATATACTAAGTGGTCAGTCAGTCTAAAAATGTGTGGTTTGCCAAACTGTTCGGATCATTTATGAGTTGTTTCTTTTCTGTTACGGTTTTTTGTTGTTTATCCTTATGATTTCCATGTCTGTGTCTCTGGTTGTAATTTTATGTCGATGTTGGTGTAAGTGTTCTGCAAAAGTTGAATGATTTGTCTTATACTTCCATGTTCTTTGTATCTGGTCTAAAATGTCCTCTTGGTTTGACCTATGTATCATCCAACACACGTATTGCATTTCAGTTGGTATATTACTGATTTCTGATACAGACCAGTTTTTCCTATTGTTTTTGGGAAATGTTTCTGAATTGAGTGGTTGGTTTGGTGGGCTATTTTTGTCTTGTTTTTTGAAATTATTGGATATTCTGTGTGTGTATTTGTGGTTGTATGTCATTGTGTACCATCTTTTATTTGTTTATTTCACACTTTGTGTTGCTTCTGTTCTTGTGTTTTGTGTGTTTTGTTTCTGTGTGATTTTGCCCTTGTTTTGGTAACAGTTGGGTGTTTGTTCTTTTCTGTTTCTTGATTTTCTTGTTCAGCTTTTTAACTAAGTCCTCTTTGTAGCCATTGTTTGCGACAGTCTGTCTTATGGTATTCATTTCTTTTTTGTGATTGTCTGTATCTAATGGTACTATGTTTAATCTGTGGAACATGTATCTGAGTGGTTCAAATGGCTCTGAGCACTATGCGACTTAACTTCTGAGGTCATAAGTCACCGAGAACTTAGAACTAATTAAACCTAACTAACCTAAGGACAGCACACACATCCATGCCCGAAGCAGGATTGGAACCTGCGACCGTAGCGGTCGCTCGGTTCCAGACCGGAGCGCCTAGAACCGCACGGCCACTCAGGCCGGCTGTATCTGAGTGCTGTCTGTTTTTGAGAACTTGGGTGTTGCAGTGTCTCATGTATAATTTTGTTGTCGTTGTAGGTTTTTGGTATATGTCAAATGTGTGTTGGTTGTTTTGTATCTATATGGTGATGTCCAAGAAATTAAATGTCTATTTTGCTCGTTCTCTGTTGTAAAATGTATCTTCTTTCGCATCTCTATCCAACATAAAAGACAATTTCACTAATATACTCTAACTCACACATACACAAAAATGTAGTTTCACAGGTTGGAAACACTCATAATTATAAACACAACGTGAACGAAAACAAACAAACAGGCATACATGGTATTATTGTGCAGAATGACAAATAGTTTACAAAAGTGAATTGTAAATAATGCAGCGCAAGAAATACTGCAGAATGGCAAAAACTGCCAAGTGCATATTTGAATCGAAGGCTTTCGACGTCAACCGTTTGGTAGGAAGGAGGGAAAGAAGCAGAATATGTAAAGAAACACCGCAAGTTACATGCACACCAACTTTATAAACAAAACGTTATTTTTAACCTAAAACAACCAAAAATATACAAACTTATGTATCCAATTTGCAAAATAACCACGGAAGATGCTTTATAATTAAAAGTAAAACGCATCTGGTGTAATTCTCTTTGATTAAATTGCAATCAGGTCAAGACGGATAACCAATAGCAACTGATTTAACAGCTACAGCGGAAGATGGCGATGCAAACAAACGTATTAAGCGTACTACATTACTTTCATGTAAATGTGAACATTGCACCTATTACAATGTCATTTCACTAACCTAAGCTTTAGTTAAAGCTGTGTACCTCGTTTTTGAACAATTATCTCACCAACGTATTTAATTACTCAAGACGCTGAAGGTAACTGTCACGTTTAATTTTTAATTAGTAGCTTTCACGTAACAGGGTAAAACCATTTTTTGGCGATGTAAATGCTTAAATGTCATCCCGTGTTTTGTGTCTCACCCCCCCCCCCCCCCTCTCCTCCTGTGTCGTGACATTTCAAGACAGATCGAGGAAGCGAGTATTGTCTCTGTTCGACTCTATGTCAGTTCTGCTCATCTGCTCTGTTGTGTTTCCAGGCGGTTGCCCTCACCCAGGTAGACAATGGTGTGCTGAGTAACTGGTTTCACCTCAGAACCGCTTTATATAAGTAGGAAGAATACGATAACAAGCTAATACGCAGAGGGATTTCGATACTCTATAACCGTTGTAGATTTAACCGTTAGTTATCTCTTTGATATAAAACACGTGCAGAAGGATATTAATACAAAAAACTCCATCGTTTTAATAATATTGCCAATATTAAGATTTTCATTTACGGTGTACAACATGTTGTTGTAAATACCGAAGAAAACTACAATTTTCAACCACTATCGCTGTCAGAAGTCTAAAAAGTTTATTCAGCTCGTCAGGTTGCCTCCCACAAAAAAGTAACAACTTGAGCTGTAAACAGTGAAGGTGAGTAAGTGGCCAGGATGCTCTTATTCCTGTTTTCCGCCAGAGTAAGGTAACCACCGTCCCGCTTCTTTAACCACCGCACGAATCATCGACAAGTGAAACTGACAGTTCCCCCCTCCCCTTTATGACTGTTGGCTTTTGTGTCGAAACTTGTTATAAGTTATTCAAGATTATTTTTTAAGAAATAAAATGCGTCGTATTACGAGCTTATCAAGTTAAATCCTCTGCATATAACAAATTACACGAGAAACTCCTTAAGACTGTTCTATGCCAAGCAGTAAATGGTAGGGAAGCCTGATCTAAACTGCGCTTAACAGCAGAAGCTAGAAACCTAACACTTCGATAATCGGCTGGAGGGGATGGGTATCTGAAGTGGTTAAACGTTAAACTATGCATGACAACTTCACAGTAACGCATTGGCACATGATAGAACATTATGTAAAAGCATTCTGTTAATGATATTAAAATTACTGGAAGGGACATAAGACATAACGATAAAAGCAGCGCCATCTGAGCTGCAGAAGCACTAACATTAAATCTGAACGATAGTTGTCGGTCTTCCTCTGGTTGTCAGTTAGCCTATGTAGTTTGGTGTGAGGGTATATCAACAATTTAATTACTTTTAGGTTAGTATTAGGAACAAAGTAAAGCAAATAGATGCTGTCTGCAATTTTCTGTTACAAGTTTGTAATAATGCACAGCAGACCAGTGTAGAACAGAACATGTGACAAAACTGTTATATCAATTTTTAATGTGTCAAATGTGGTTAACATAAGAGGATAGTGAGGAATATATTCCTCAAATCTTCCTCAATTCCCTCAATTTTTATGTAAGTGCTCTACATTGTTTGACAAAAAAGTAAAGCACCCAGAATGAGAGGAGGAAACAAAATGAAACTTCACCGGTTGAGAGGGTACATGATGCTATTTCAGTGATTACGAACCAGAGTCAAATTCAGACAACAAAGAACTTGGCTATAAGATTCCACCTATTACTATAAAGTTGCAACCCATCTGGCCTAGATGCATGAACTGATTCGGTTGGGCAGGACATTATAAAGCCACTATATACTCTCCTGATGCAAGCTGGCCCACACTGTCGTAACTGGTTCTTGATATTCTGGATATTGGCACTGGTAATGAGCTGGCGTCCGCGTTGGTCCCACACATATTCTATTGGGGACAAATCTCCGGGTCTTGCAGGCCATAATAATACTTCAACATGAATCAGACAGTTCATAGAGACACGTGCCATGTGTGGATGAGCATTTTCCTGTTGAAAAATGACATCACTATAATGTCCAAGAGAGGTAACACATGAGGAGCAGAATGTCTTAGAAGTACCGTTGCGCCGTCAGAGTTGCCTCAGCCACTGCCAGCAGTGCTCTAATGACTCACCACCCATGACGCCAGGAATAACACTGCTGCATCCCTCAAAAACATTGGAAGAATGAGACCTCTCCCCAGGTCACCGTCATGCTCACCGACGATGGGCATCCAGAGTAGTGGAATCCGCGATTCACCACTGAAAGGAATGCGATGACATTGATCAGGTTCACGCATCCTCGTCACCGTTCCACTCCCAGCGCAGCCGTTTGTTTTGTGGGGTCATTGGCAGCCAACGCATGGTGTGGTAATTCCCTAACCTGGCTGCTGCTAGTCTCCGATCAGTGGAGCGGCGTGACACAGGATGTTCCAGGAAACCTATCACTTGTCCTCGGATGGCAGGTGCAGGTGTGAACGAGTTAGAAATGTGCCTGGTGCGCAATATCGCGATCCTCCCTTGTGGTGATCGAGTGGTCGACCAGGACCTTCACGACGAATACGCCTTCCTTCGCGACCCCATGCAGTGCAACATTGGGCCACTGTGACATCCGAATACCCCACAAGTCTGGATGTCCCATGATTCGCTCAACCAGCCAAATGAAGAGAAAAAATGAGATCCATTTCAAACTCCGTGAAATGCTGAGAATGCAGCACTAGAAAATATCCCGAAAAAAGGCCGCGTTGGCGAATAAATATGCACAAGATGGAAACAGTGTTAATTGACATTAGGCATCCCTAATAAGAGTGGTCAAGATGTATGAAACAGACGAAATACCATCAGACTTCAAGAAGAATATAATAATTCCAATCCCAAAGAAAGCAGGTGTTGACAGATGTGAAAATTACCGAACTATCAGTTTAATAAGTCTCAGCTGCAAAATAGTAACACGAATTCTTTACAGACGAATGGAAAAACTAGTAGAAGCCAACCTCGGGGAACATCAGTTTGGATTCCGTAGAAACAATGGAACACGTGACGCAACACTGACCTTACGACTTATCTTAGAAGAAAGATTAAGGAAAGGCAAACCTACGTTTCTAGCATTTGTAGACTTGGAGAAAGCTTTTGACAATGTTGACTGGAATACTCTCTTTCAAATTCTAAAGGTGGCAGGGGTAAAATACAGGGAGCGAAAGGCTATTTACAATTTGTACAGAAACCAGATGGCAGTTATAAGAGTCGAGGGACATGAAGGGGAAGCAGTGGTTGGGAAGGGAGTAAGACAGGGTTGTAGCCTCTCCCCGATGTTGTTCAATCTGTATATTGAGCAAGCAGTAAAGGAAACAAAAGAAAAATTCGGAGTAGGTATTAAAGTCCATGGAGAAGAAATAAAAACGTTGAAGTTCGCCGATGACATTGTAATTCTGTCAGAGACAGCAAAAGACTTGGAAGAGCAGTTGAACGGAATGGACAGTGTCTTGAAAGGAGGGTATAAGATGAACATCAACAAAAGCAAAACGAAGATAATGGAATGTAGTCGAATTAAGTCGGCTGATGCTGAGGGAATTAGATTAGGAAATGAGACACTTAAAGTAGTAAAGGAGTTTTGCTATTTGGGAAGCAAAATAACTGATGATGGTCGAAGTAGAGGGGATATAAAATGTAGACTGGCAATGGCAAGGAAAGCGTTTCTGAAGAAGAGAAATTTGTTAACATCGAGTATAGATTTAAGTGTCAGGAAGTCATTTCTGAAAGTATTTGTATGGAGTGTAGCCCTGTATGGAAGTGAAACATGGACGATAAATAGTTTGGACAAGAAGAGAATAGAAGCTTTCGAAATGTGGTGCTACAGAAGAATGCTGAAGATTAGATGGGTAGATCACATAACTAATGAGGAACTATTGAATAGGATTGGGTGAAAGAGAAGTTTGTGGCACAACTTGACCTGAAGAAGGGATCGGTTGGTAGGACATGTTCTGAGGCATCAAGGGATCACCAATTTAGTATTGGAGGGCAGCGTGGAGGGTAAAAATCGTAGAGGGAGACCAAGAGATGAATACACTAAGCAGATTCAGAAGGATGTTGGTTGCAGTAGGTACTGGGAGATGAAGAAGCTTGCACAGGATAGAGTAGCATGGAGAGCTGCATCAAACCAGTCTCAGGACTGAAGACCACAACAACAGCAATAAGAGTTAAATGAGTTAGCCATGGTTTCTGGATTCTGATAAATTTTTTAAGAAGAAAATACTACAAAATTTTAGAGATATTTTCAGTTTTTCGCTTATAGCTCGATAACGATGCATCCTACAGTAAATTTCGAAACATATAAATTAAGTAGCATACAATTTCACGTAGCATGACCTACTTAAAACCTCAACTCTGTCAAGCCGTTTAGCCTGAATCGATCGTCAAAGATTGCCAGTTTTTACCAACCTGGCGGAAAAGTGAGTCATGTACATGTTCCAACGCCTGTAACTTGAAAATGGCTACTCCAAATGAAAAATGGCACGGAATAAAGTTGCAGAGCATTAGTTCTGGGTAAAAAGAGTTCCTTAAGTTTAAAATCCACTCGTACGAGAACGTGAAAGTATTCCTGATCAAACTTTTTCGTGAAGTCAAATTACGGTTTAACGCCAATTCATCCACATTCGTATAAATATTCAAATTAGTTAAGTACCTACCTACCTAGATAGTTAGCTCTATGTATTAATATTAGCCGGCCGAAGTGGCCGTGCGGTTCTGGCGCTGCAGTCTGGAACCGCGAGACCGCTACGGTAGCAGGTTCGAATCCTGCCTCGGGCATGGATGTGTGTGATGTCCTTAGATTAGTTAGGTTTAACTAGTTCTAAGTTCTAGGGGACTAATGACCTCAGCAGTTGAGTCCCATAGTGCTCAGAGCCATTTGCACCATTTTATTAATATTAATTAATTACTGTGCCAGTCCAAGATGATAACAAACACGCCTAAAAATAAAAAAAACCATATCAAATGAAAGGTTTTATTAAGGATACAGAGTACTTTTTCGGCTCAATATTATGTAAAAATCAACACCTATTTCTTTCAGGCACTGTTTATAATGTATATGTTTTACAGATTTTTTGTTGATATCAGGTAATGCAGCACACTCTCTAAACAAATTAGATGTATTTAAATATTTTTGAACTGGCTTAGGGTTATTAAAAAAAATTACAAAAAATTGATGCAATTTTTTTCCAAAATGATTCCTCAAATTGAGGTACCATTTAATTCAATGTTATACATTTGGAGAAGACCAAATTTTTACCAGATATGCATGACATGATGGCTGAGGTACTAGACCTATTTAATTCCACCTATTATATATATTACGAGGACAAAAAATATCGCATCTTACATTTTAATTTTTATAGTTTTTTTCCTAACAAAAATGTTTTTTCTATAACTTAGATGACTCGGCAATAAAGTTTAGGTCTACTACATAAGTATGGACTATTGTCAGTTACAGAAAAAAATTAGAGCAATGCTTTATAAACTATAGAAAATATTTGTACTTGAATTCTGAAAAATACAACTTGTGGGAAATTGCGAATGAAGATGTGATTCCAATTAAACTGTGCCTCAGAACATTCCTGAAGCATAGTCTTCATCCTGCAGCATTTCTTCATCTTCAAGCTTCCTCTTGGCATTCCTTTAAGCACCTCTTGCTTCTTTGGTAACTTGAAGAACGAATCTTTCAGCTTCATGCACCCGTTGTCTATCACACGTAAGCAATTGATCTTCCATATTAGAGCCACATTTTATACCTAAATTTCTCAAGACTTCCAACCTTCCTATCATTCCATCATTGAAACATATCACTGTATCAATTACACCAACTTTTAATGTATTTGGTCCTACAAAAACATTCTTGGGCAATCTTTCCCACATGCAACGGTTGAAACTTTCATTAGTATTCTGAGTGCCCCCATGAAGACATTTACTAAGCAAAACAGGGTCAGTCAGGTCTCTCAAAATTGGTTTTATTTCATTCATAACAGGCTCAGGAAGAGAATGCTTATGATGGTATATTTGACCACTTTCTTTTGCTTTTTGGTAACCACACCAAGAGTCTGCTCCTTTAGGGAAAAGTCCGTGAACACGGTAGACATCTGTGGACAACCTATGAAAGTAAGTGGCCCATGCAGCGTTTCTCATTGCTGTAACATCATTCAGAGGTGCAGTTCGTCTAATGGTCAGTTCATAATAACTCTGAAGAAGGTCTATTTCAGTTTCTGTTAATTGCCTCTGCCAGACAGAGCTTTTCCCTCAGATAGAAACTTTCCTTTCATTTCTCTTCGTAGCTTCCTCAATCTAGCACCCATCCTCTTTTTCACATGTACACAACACTCCAATTTTGTTACCAAGGTATCACTAGAAACGTTGTACTCATTAATTTTATTGAAAGCTTTAGTGTTCCCATCGCGTAGGTCCTTCATATGTCTAACGTTATAAATGGGCACCGACTTCTGAAATATTTTTAGAGCTCCATCACACTCCATACCTCCACTGTAGCCATCATAATTCTTAGAACACTGATGTTCAATATGTCCTTCAGTGTTACCATGGCAGGTGTGCCAATACTTAAATAAGCGCTCAACATCAACAGCTTTTCCATTCTCCAGAGAAGTAGCACTTATAACACCATTCAAGGACCAATGTCCTCGACGTTGTTATGTCCCATCAAGTGCAACAGCAATGTCCCTAATATATACAGTTTCGTCTACTGCATGTTTCATAGATGCTTTAGATACAATCGTCAAGGCACCTAAACGTATTTTTATGTACTTGCTAAATCTACTAGGAGGAGGAGGACTGTCCATAAAACCACAAAACGTTTCAGCAGCCTTTTTACATTTTCCTATTGCACGCATTGCGTGCACTAACTTCAAATTCACATCATATGCATTATGCTCGATATTCGAAGTCATTTTCGAGGTAGATTTATTGCAGGATGTACACAGAACAACTAATTTTGACACTAAACCCTTCCTGTTGTTCAGTTATTTCCAGACATCCTACACCATCACATTGTTTACATTTCGCCACTTCTTTTCTCAAGGAAGATAAGATGCCCACATCAACAACAACAAATCCACTACAAACAGCGTCATCGTTAACACAAAAATTTGAATCACCAAGAGGCATGCCATGTGGGAGTTTCTTCCCTGAAGAACTGATATATAGGTTACTTTCAACAGTGTGGCTAACTTTGTTTGTGAATTGGTTACCACGGAATTTCCTTTTATTGAATTTCTTGATGCATGGAATAGTTCGTATTTATTGCACACTAAAGTATATGTACTTCCACAAATATATGTAGCACTTGGGCTACAAACATTCAGAAACACATGAACAAACTGCTTCAGCGAAACAAAAGTAAATGCTAGCAAAGATAATCATTTACAGACACTAGAAACCTGCGCTGTTACCAGCATATACAATGAATCATACGTATAATCGCTGGAAACAGAAAGTTTGCAGTTCTTTTCGAAATAATATTGGTTTCTGTAACAGAAATAAAGGGGGCATGGCGGCACACATGACTGTAACTTTAAAATTTGATATATAACGGTCATTTTTCATTTGAAATCCTATAATGTATATATCGATATAATCAGGAAAGACTATAGAATTTAATAATATCATAAAAAGTTCCAGTTTTCCACGATTTATAAATACCCTGTATCCTTAAGGGAAAAATACTTCAGTTACAACTGATGAGAAATAATAAATTTTACAAAAACATTATTTAAGCAGTTGTCGTTTTGTGTTTACATTCATTTACAATTTATTGTTTTATGTTCTTTTTGCGTTTCGGAGAAGATGGTCCCGTGAAGCAGATGTCATCGTCCAAATCTTCGTCTTCTTCTGGTAGGGGATCTAAATCGATTATCTCATCGTCGATTTGCGTCGTATTAAGGAAGTTGTTCTTTTCTGCTAGAGAATTAAGGCATGAAAGGCCCCCCAATCGCTGCATAGACGAGGACTTTATAGACACTTTTCCTGTAAGAACAAGCTGCTTGGTATTCCATCTTGTACGTGTAGGATACTGTGCGGAGCAGTTCCTTGGGCACTAGCGATTGGTTGGTTGTAAGGGGAACAGACCGTTTTTTGTAGTCTTCTACCCACGTTTCAGGGAAGCCAGCTGATTCTTCCTTCAGATCCGAACCTGCAATTAGACTCTGAGGAAGCGGCGGTTCGGTGGGAGGAAAACAGGCCAAAGTGAAGTTATCATTTATCGATGAAGTCTCTGGAACAACTGCAGACGAATTACATTCAAAGGTCTGGAGATGACACCCGTGTAAAAACACACGATGAACTCAACTTCTGCCTCAGCAACATTAACAGAAGTGGCATTGTTATCCATGAAGTCTGAGGCGACGTGTTGGAGGTTTGCGTTCTTTTGAAATATGTTTATAAATTTGATTTTGCCTTGACGAAAAATGTAGAGGTGGTGTCACAGCCACAGATGGCATGAAGAAATACTAGATGTTTTTTGACTTCTTCAGAGAACTTAGAACTGTTGGGGATGAAAATGAATGCGTCTTTGTTGCCTTTTCCAGGTTTCATAAGGAGGATACTGGTGACGGTTTGTCCTGCCCACTATTGTCAATTATGTGGTAGGTCAACGAGTCGGTATCTTTCCCTACATTGAAGACGTTTCCTCCCTGTTTCGACTTTTCTACAGCTGTGCCAACAATCAAGAGGTCTGCGTCCTCAATGGCCTGCTTAAGGTGATACCATTCCCCAAATAATATGTCTGTCAACGCTGAGATAGTTCATTTCTTATTAAAATCGTTTAGCGAGAAACATACTTTTAGCATAGTTGGTGACACTGTCTCATTAAATAAAACAGAAGCGGATGACATAGCGCTGTATTTTCAGGTACATTAGTAGGCTTTATCTTACTTCTGCTCCTTTCTCAGGATATCCATCAAACGCTATGGTGCGCTTAGACCCAAAGTGTTATTTGACTTAGTCCACGTGCTTCGAAGGATGGAGAAAAATACTTAACAAGTATTCCATACAACTCCGTGTAAGAAAATCCCACCATCAAGGATGAAGTCTGTGTTGCTTGTGATTCTAACACTGACTGGATTGAGCAGTTTAAAGAGGTCCGATTTTCTTGTCTTGCGCATTATTCCGTCGGCATCAAAAATAGATAATGGATATTGGGCTAACTCAAAGGCGTAGTATGACTCGAACTGTTATAGCGACTTCGTATGGAGGCGGATTTTGTTGTACCGTGACTGGCAGGGACAGGTTCACCATTCATCTTGACCGTATACTTCACGGCTCCTTGTAGGAGCGCTGCTGGGTTCTTCCTCAGGGACTGCCCTTCCTTAAAGTTCTCTTGTTGAATATTTTCCGTCTGTTTTCCCTTTTGTTAGGTACTCCTTGTATCGTTACCATAAACACAAGTAATTAACACAGAACACTTTCGATTACCTACTTGAAAAATTAAATTACGATATAGAGCTAACTGCCTAACTCAGTTGCCCCTAAATTTGAATATTTGGACGAATGTGGATGATTTGACGATCAAAAGTAATTTAATTTCACAAAAAAGTCGTAGTAGGAATATAGCGCTACGAATACTGCTCCGTTTTGATTTGCGTGTTTGCAAATGAGTGAGTTAGTTTTGAACTTTAGGAGCTCTTTTACCTCAGGATTTGATGTCCTACAACTTTCATCCATATCATGTTTCATTTGGAGTACTCATTTTTGAGGTACAGGCGTTGGAACATGCGTATAACTCACTTTTCCGCCAAGTTGGTAAAAACTGCCAACCTTTGACGGTCCTTGAGGGTGTCTTCGCTTTGTCGTTGCAACTACAAAAATATGTGTTCTTTTTTTTTTTTTTTTTCGCCAGACGGGTTTCGCTTTATTGAGGTAAAGAATTATCAACTACAGACAAAATGGCCACACAAATGAAGAATTTAATGTCGTCTTTGACTATCGATAGTTGCTAAACGCCTTGACCGATTTTAGCTTTTAAGCACATCATTCTACGCGAAATTGTATACTATTTAATTTGGGTCTTTTTTAAATTTTTGTAAATTTTCTGCAGAATATATCGTTTTCGGGCTATAAGCGGAAAACTGAAAAAATTCCTTAAATTTCTTAGTTTTTCGGTTCTCGAAAACTTAGCAGAAGGAAGAATCCGTCGCAAACTCATTTAACTCTTATTTGGGATGCCTAACGTCGATTAACGTTATTTCTACCTTGTGATACTTTTTGGCCAGCAGAAGTCTATTCTGCCTACACTAACGCTGTTTCACCCAAGTACGCGGCCTCTCCGTGTCCTTGACAGTGTTCACTCAATATCTGACACTGCTCACGCCCTTTATATACTCTACCAAGCCAGGTAACAGCTCTAACACTAAGCACAAACGTCACAAATGCACTCACCACCATCGCGAGATGTGTAACTCTAGTCATTCAAATACATGCCGTTGCTATGTACATGTACGAAATGACATTGGCATCGGACCACATCTTCTCGGTCCTTCACGCTCTCGGTCAGCAGTGTATTATAAAATGGTGCATAGTCACGACCACAGAAGCCTAAACAGTATTATTATTTTCTGTTCAAAACTGCACGTTTAGTTTTACCCCGGAAAGCTGCGCAGTCCAGTGCGACACCCCTGACAGCACGTGACTTGTAGCATGTGCTACACGTACTTCATTATTAAACAACTTCTGCTAAACAGCTTCAGGTAACAGGTCAAAAATAAGTCTCATACTGACCAAAGATTCTCTTCAAACAATGGAAACTGTAAAATATCTACGCTCAGTGTTCCTTTTGTCCAGTCGTGAAACTTTTCTTTACAGTTACTAAACACATTATGTAGAGCCACTTTATTGTCATATCAGCTAGAGGAAATTTAAAAAAAAATTATTGTCACACTTCATAAATTGTGCTGCATTTCCCTTTCTGACGTACTATATATCAGCCAAGCATACAACCTAAAAAACGGACTTATTTATTGTAATTTATGCGTGAAGAAGTAATAATCCTAACTGGGGGGAAAACAGAAAAGAGGTGTTTGCTTTAATCTTTTTCTACATTGCGCTTCCAAACCAAATTAGTGAAGGAAAATGGAAAATGACATATGACGACAAACAAAGGATGTAGCTCCTAATTTTTTTTCTGGTGCGGCTTTTCCATCTTTACTCTTCACTGGTGTTCAGCCAAATGCTAGAGCCTGGCTGGCTCAATACTTTGGTGACCTACCTCGTTGTCATTACCAGGTGTTCCTTATACACTGAAGAACTAAAGACACTGGTACACCTGCCTAATGTCGTGTGGATACCCCGCGACCATGCAGAAGTGCCACAACACTACGTGGCATGGACTCGACTAACGTCTCAAGTAATGCTGGAGGGAATTGACACTATGAATCCTGCTGCAGGGCTGTCAATAAATCCGTAAGAGTACGAGGGCGTGGAGAACTCTTCTCAACAGCACGTTGTAAGGCATGCCAGATATGCTCAATAATGTTCATGTCTGGGAAGTTTGGTGGCCACCGAAAGTGTGACCCTGGAGCCAGTCTGTAGCAATTCTGGACGTGTGGGGTGTCGCATTGTCCTGTTAGAATTGCCCAAGTCCGTCGAAATGCACAATGGACATGAGTGGATGCAGATGACCAGACAGGATGCTTAAGTATGTGTCGCCTGTCAGAGTCGTATGTAGACGTATCAGGGGTCCCATATCACTCTAACTGCACACGTCCCACACCATTTCAGTCTCCGCCAGCTTGAACAGTCCCCTGCTGACATACACGGTCCATGGTTTCATGATGTCTCGATACTTGTACATCCGCTCAATACAATTTGAAACGAGACTCGTCCGACCAGGCAAAATGTTTCCAGTCATCAACAGTCCAACGTCGGCGTTGACGGGCCCAGGCGAGGCGTAAAGCTTTGTGCAGTGCAGTCATCAAGGGTACATATAGTTGATGTTCCGTTGAATGGTTCGCACACTGACACTTTTTGATGGCTCAGCATTGAAATCTGCAGCAGTTTGCGGAAGGATTGCACCTCTGTCACATTGAACGATTCTCTTCAGCTGTCGTTGGTCCCATTCTTGCAGGATCTTTTTCCGGCCGCGGCGATATCGGAGATTTGATGTTTTACCGGATTCCTCATATTCACGATATACTCGTGAAATGGTCGTACGGGAAAATCCCCACTTCATCGCTATCTCGAAGATGCTGTGTCCCATCGCTCGTGCGCCGACTATAACACCACGTTCAAACTCACTTAAATGTTGATAACCTGTCATTGTAGCAACAGTGACCGATCTAACAACTGCGCCAGACACGTGTTGTCTTACATAGGCGTTGTCGACCGCACCGCCGTATTCTGCATGTTGTCATATCTCTGTATTTGAATATGCATGCCCATACCAGGGCGTTTAGGTATATAACACTGACAAGGGAACTTCCCCATCGCACCCCCCTCAGATTTAGTTATAAGTTGGCACAGTGGACAGGCCTTGAAAAACTGAACACAGATCAATCGAGAAAACTGGAAGAAGTTGTGTGAACTATGAAAAAATAAGCAAAATATACAAACTGAGTAGTCCATGTGCAAGATAAGCAACATCAAGGATAATGTAAACCGAGGAGCGCCGTGGTCCCGTGGTTGGCGTGAGTAGTTGCGGAACGGGGGGTCCTTGGTTCAAGTCTTCCAATTGTCAAAATTCAGCACTCACACATAATCAACTTCGCTCTCCAAAATTTCAGGACATGTTCAGATTTGCTTGGACATTGCAGGATTTGACGGTCTACACGCGGAAAAATTTGAAAACGTTAAAAACATATGTTTTGACAGAGCACAGGGAAAACTGTGCGACTGTGAAACTGTTGCATTCATTTGTTGCAGTTTATGTGACAAACTCTTATGTTTTCATCACTTTTTTGGGAGTGATTATCACATCCACAAGAAAACCTAAATCGGGCAAGATAGAAGAATTTTTTTACCCATTCGCCAAGTGTACAAGTTAGGTGGGTCGACAACACAGTCCTGTCATGTGGCGCACATGCCGTCACCAGTGTCGTATAGAATATATCAGACGTGTATTCCTGTGGAGGAATCGGTTGACCTATGACCTTGCGATCAAATGTTTTCGGTTCCCATTGGAGAGGCACGTCCTTTGGTCTACTAATCGCACGGTTTTACGGTGCGGTTGCAAAACACAGACACTAAACTTATTACAGTGAACAGAGACGTCAATGAACGAACGGACAGATCATAACTTTGCGAAAATAAAGAAAGTAAACTTTTCACTCGACGGACGACTTGAACTAGGGACCACACGTTTCGCACCTGCTCACGCTAACCACTGGACCACGGCGTTCCTGAGCTCAGACTTTCCTTAATGTTGCCTATGTTGGGCATGGACTACTCAGTTTGTATACGTTGCTAATTTTTTTCATAGTTCCATACAACTTCCTCCTGTTTTCTCGACTGATCTGAGTTCAGTATTTCAAGGCCTATCCACTGTGCCAACTTATAACTAAACCTGAGGGGGGTGCGATGAGGAGGTTCCCTTGAGAGGTATTCATCAGCCAGACACTACAACCTTGCCGAATTGTAAGTAGGCTGTTTATGTTTTCTTATTGGCAACGTTACGTAGCGCTCTGTATGGAAATCACTGGCTGTGCTGTGTGCAGTCTGTGGCTAGTTTGCATTGTTGTCTGCCATTGTAGTGTTGGGCAGCGGCAGCTGGATGTGAACAGCGCGTAGCGTTGCGTAGTTGGAGGTGAGCCGCCAGCAGAGAATGGGGAGAGAAATGGCGGAGTTTGGAAATTTTTAAGACTGGATGTCATGACCTCCTATATATATTATGACTATTAAGGTAAATACATTGTTTGTTCTCTATTAAAATCTTTCATTTGCTAACTATGCCTATCAGTAGTTAGTGTCTTCAGTAGTTTGAATCTTTTATTTAGCTGACAGTAGTGGCGCTCGCTGTATTGCAGTAGCTTGAATAACAAAGATTTTTGTGAGGTAAGTGATTTGTGAAAGGTATAGGTTAATGTTAGTCAGGGCCATACTTTAGTAGGGATTTTTGAAAGTCAGATTGCGTTGCGCTAAAAATATTGTGTGTCAGTTTAAGCACAGGCTTGTATAATTGTTCTAAAGTGGACGTTTCAGAATGTCTGAGATTACAGTCAGTTTGAAGGTGAATGACATAAGTATTATGCAGCAGAGCGAATGCAAAATAACGTGGCATACGTGCAGAAATGCAAAGCGCTGGACGAGTGCATCTATATATTCTGAAGGGGCAGCCACTCAATCTGACTGCCGCCTGCCTGCGTGCACACTTCGAGCGTTCTCGATTACTGCGGAGCGTGGCATTGCAGTCTCGGCGCTCCTTAAGTGTGTGGAGAGTTCTTCACAATCAGGCATGTGTTATTATATGCAATGCCATTAAATTTACGTCGGAAAAGACAAACGGTAAACAAAAAAACTCATTAAAAAGCGTGATTCAGAGACTTGCAGGAATCGCTGGCTATTCCACTTGTAGAATAAAAAATATTAAAGCAAGAGAAAGGAAACATAGCTACAAGTACTTGCCAAGCCGTCTGTAATCCAGGAAAGACAAGAAAAAAAGGAGAAGGAAATGCTGTATTAGAGTAATATAGAAAAACAGGTGATCAGGGGACTGATACATAATTTCCATGTGACGCACACCGAGGTGACAAAAGTCATGGACAACCTCATAATATCGTGTAGGGCCTCCTTTTACCTGGTGTAGTGCGGCAACTCGACATGGCGTGGACTCAACAAGCTGTTGGAAGTCCCCTGCGGAAACTATTGACTCATGCTGGCTCTATAGCCGCCCGTAACGGCGGAAATATTGGGCGTATAGAGTTTTGTGCATGAAGTGACCTCTCGATCATATCCCTTAAAGATTCGATGGGATTCATGTCAGACGATCTAGGTAGCAAAATCATTCGCTCGAATTGTCAAGAATATTTTTCAAACCAACCGTGAACAATTAAGGCCCAATGACATGGCGCATTGTCATCAATAAAAATTCTGTAGTTGTTTGAGAACCTGAAGTCCATGAATGGCTGCAAGTCGTTTCCAAGTAGCCGAACACAGCTATTTCCAGAGAATGATCGGTTCAGTTGGACCAGAGAACCCAGTCTATCCCATGTAAGCCCACACCATGATGGAGCCACCACCAGTTTGCAGAGTGCCTTGTAGACAACTTGGGTTCCTTGGCTTCGTGGGGTTTGCGTTACACTGGGACCGTACATCAGCTCTTATCAACTGAAATCGGGACTCATCTGACCACGGTTTCTTCCAGTTGTCTAGAGTACAAAAATGGTTCTGAGCACTATGGGACTTAACATCTGAGGTCATCAGTCCCCTAGAATTTAGAACTATTTAAACCTAACTAACCTAAGGACATCACACACATCCATGCCCGAGGCAGGATTCGAACCTGCGACCGTAGCAGTCGCGCGGATCCAGACTGAAGAGCCTAGAACTGCTCGGTCACGCCGGCCGGCTGTCTAGGGTCCAACCAGTATGGTCACGAGCACAGGAGAAGAGCTGCAGGCGATATTATGCTGTTAACAACGGCACTCGCGTCGGTCGTCTGCTGCCATCGCTATCCCATGACTTCTGTCACCTCAGAGTATGTTCTTCATTTTACAGTGTCGATGTCGTAGTAAACGATTTATCCGCAACATTTTTTACTCCTTTTTGTTCTATGGGATTTCCTTCTGGCTGCATATGATGGGTACGTTTATTAGGGTCATTGCAAATTTTGGCGATATACATCTGAGTAAATTAGCTTACCATGCCTATTTTCATTCTCTGCTTTCGTTGTTGTTGTTGTTGTTGTGGTCTTCAGTCCTGAGACTGGTTTGATGCAGCTCTCCATGCTACTCTATCCTGTGCAAGCTTTTTCATCTCCCAGTACCTACTGCAACCTACATCCTTCTGAATCTGCTTAGTGTATTCATCTCTTGGTCTCCCTCTACGATTTTTACCCTCCACGCTGCCCTCCAATACTAAATTGGTGATCCCTTGATGCTCGTATGGCATCATATTATGGGGTAACTCATCATTGAGTAAAAAGAGTGTTCATTCCACAAAAGCGTGTAATTAGAATAATTGCTGGAGCTCATCCAAGATCCTCCTGCAGACACTTATTTAAAGAGCTAGAGATCTTCACTGTAGCCTCACAATATATGTATTCACTTATGAAATTTGTTATTAACAATCCGAACGAATTCAAAAGTAATAGCAGTGTACATGGCTACAACACTAGGAGAAAGGATGATCTTCACTATTCAAGGTTAAATCTAACTTTGGCCCAGAAGGGGGTAAATTATGCTGCCACGAAAGTCTATGGCCACTTACTTAAAAGCATCAAACGTCTGACAGATAGCCATATAACACTTAAAAGGAAATTAAAAGAATTTCTTAATGGCAACTCCTTCTACTCATTAGATGAATTTTTGGATATAGTAAGTGGGTAATTTCCCCACCTCCCACCCAAAAAAAAAAAATTGTCATGTAATATTTTGTGTAATGTAATATCTTGTATAGACACCTTTTATTAACCTGACACATTCCACATCATTCCGAAGTGTCGTATACATGATCTATGGAACAAGTACTAATCTAACCTCTCTAATCTAATCTAATCTATTTCTTTTTCAGTACTCTAGTGAGAAGCTATTGACTCTGAATAAAAATGGCTCTAAGCAGTATGGTTCAAATGGCTCAGAGCACTACGGGACTTAACTTCTAAGGTCATCAGTCCCCTAGAACTTAGAACTACTTAAACCTAACTAACCTAAGGACATCACACACATTCATGCCCGAGGCAGGATTCGAACCTGCAACCATCGCGGTCGCGCGGTTCCAGACTGTAGCTCCTAGAACCGCTTGGCCACCCCAGCCGGCTAAGCAGTATGGGACTTAACATCTGAGGTCATCAGTCCCCTAGATTTAGCATTACTTAAACCTAACTAACCCAAGGACATCACACACATCTATGCCCAAAGCAGGATTCAAACCTGCGACCGTAGCAGCAGTGTGGTTCCGGAGTGAAGCGCCTAGAGCCGCTTGACCACAGGACTTTGAATATCTACAGGGTGACTCAGGAGGAAAGGTACATGCGTTGAGGGGTGATAACATTGTGATTTTGAGCAAACAGCTTCAGATGAACATATGCGCTTTTGTTAACCGTATCCGATGTACAACTATTTGAAAATCATGGGCGGCAATCTTAATGAAGTACGATATCTTGATTTCCTTCAAAATGTGTTAGCAGAATATTTTGAGGATATTCCATTGACAACACGACGTCGTATGTACTTTCAGCACGACGGAGCTCTGCACATTTCATACAGCCAGTACCTCAGTGAAACGCATAGGTATAAATTTTTTGGCCACCGAGGTCACACGATCTTACTCCATTAGATTACTATTTGTGGGATTGGCTTCAGAGGAAAGTCTACAAGCGAAAAATGTGGACGCAAAGAAGGAGCTTAAGGCTCGTATTTTACCTGCATGTGCTCAAGTAAAAGACTGTTCGAATCAGCTCAGATGAGCAATATAGCAGTTGCGTACAAGAGTTTCAAAATGCATTGCAGTTAACACTGGACTGTTTGAACTTCTTTTGTGAGGAAATTAAACAATTAAACAGGATGTTAGATCACAATGTTTCACTTACTATCATCTGCATTCGTCCTGTTCCCCACTGCTTTCATTAGTTTCCTCGAAAACTGTTACGAACGAGACATACGTTCAGATGACGTTTTTTGTTCAGAATCTCTACTACCACCGGCAAAGCATATACAGGCTCGCTAACTGTAGCTTACAAGTAGCTTACAAGTTATATAAGATGTACAGGTGTTAACTGCAGCTGCCGAATTGCACCGCACAGCAGCTGTCTGTTCACGGGGGACCCCCACCCCCCCCCCCTCCCCCCACCCACAACTAACATGACCACTCCCCTACTACGGTGTCTTTTAGCTAGCAGGCCAAGTTATAATGTGCATATTTCTTTTTCTGGTTAATATGGCTAACTCTTTGTACCACTGCGTTATGTGTTAAAGAATTAAAACAAATAACAGCGTGCCTTCTAGAACAATAAACTTTGTGTAGGTACACTTTGTGTAGATACATGATGAAAGACCCCCAGGATATCGTAAAGTTAAAATTGGGTGACAACGATCGAGCATAATCTTGGCAAAGACGTTAATTATGAATGTGCGGTAAGGTGCAGACAAGTGAAAAAACCATCATTCATTTTTTTGTGCATGATTTTGTTTCTGACTCTCTTGTATGTAGAATGTCTGTTACGAAGTGCAGTTCGGAGGACGACGGGCTACGAGTGTTTTGTATCATATATGTTTCGAAATAATAAAAAATTTGATACCAGTATTAAGTATTTTTTTATTCAAGTGAAGTGAAACCAAGTAAGGAGGACGACAGAAATCGGTGCAGTACCCACACAGTGCAACTAACTGAAATTACTCCAGGTAATGAATTACGTCAAACTACGCCGAGGGAAAACACCAACTGGTCGTAGTTAAACCCCAGGCTACTGACTTCGTCTCAGGGGCTATGGGCATGCTTGCTCCAGATGCGAGAAGAAGAAGGTAAAGAAGTACCGAAGGTCATCAGATTCGCACGTTATCAGAAGCAGAAAGATCTTACTCTGTGTCGGAATTCGAAAGTTTAGCGGTAGTATGGGCATTTAAAACGTTTGAACATTTTTTGTGGGGTAAGAATACCAAAGTTTACTGTGACCATAGTCACTGTCATTTCTTTTAACATCTAAACTATTGCATCGTAGATTATCTAGGTGGTGTTTATATTTACAAGAATTCAATTTCAAGATCATCTACATCTACATCTACATCCATACTCCGCAAGCCACCTGACGGTGTGTGGCGGAGGGTACTCTGAGTACCTCTATCGGTTCTCCCTTCTATTCCAGCCTCGTATTGTTCGTGGAAAGAAGGATTGCGGTATGCTTCTATGTGGGCTCTGATCTCTCTGATTTTACCCTCATGGTCTCGTCGCAAGATATACGTAGGAGGGAGCAATATACTGCTTGACTCCTCGGTGAAGGTATGTTCTCGAAACTTTTAACAAAAGCCCGTACCGAGCTACTGAGCGTCTCTCCTGCAGAGTCTTCCACAGGAGTTTATCTATCATCTCCTTAACGCTTTCACGATTACTAAATGATCCTGTAACGAAGCGCGCTGCTCTCCGTTGGATCTTCTCTATCTCTTCTATCAACCCTATGTGGTACGGATCCCATACTGCTGAGCAGTATTCAAGCAGTGGGCGAACAAGCGTACTGTAACCTACTTCCTTTGTTTTCGGATTGCATTTCCTTAGGATTCTTCCAATGAATCTCAATCTGGCATCTGCTTTACCGACGATCAACTTTATATGATCATTCCATTTTAAATCACTCCTAATGCGTACTCCCAGATAATTTATGGAATTAACTGTTTCCAGTTGCTGACCTGCTATTTTGTAGCTAAATGATAAGGAATCTATTTTTCTATGTATTCGCAGCACATTACACTTGTCTACATTGAGATTCAATTGCCATTCCCTGCACCATGCGTCAATTCGCTGCAGATCCTCCTGCATTTCAGTACAATTTTCCATTGTTACAACCTCTCGATACACCACAGCATCATCTGCAAAAAGCCTCAGTGAACTTACGATGTCATCCACAAGGTCATTTATGTATATGGTGAATAGCAACGGTCCTATGACACTCCCCCGCGGCACACCTGAAATCACTCTTACTTCGGAAGACTTCTCTCCATTGAGAATGACATGCTGCGTTCTGTTATCTAGGAACTCTTCAATCCAATCACACAATTGCTCTGATAGTCCATATGCTCTTATTTTGTTCATTAAACGACTGTGGGGAACAGTATCGAACGCCTTACGGAAGTCAAGAAACACGGCATCTACCTGTGAACCCGTGTCTATGGCCCTCTGAGTCTCGTGGACGAATAGCGCGCGCTAAGTTTCACACGACCGTCTTTTTCGAAACCCATGCTGATTCCTACAGAGTAGATTTCTAGTCTCCAGAAAAGTCATTATACTCGAACATAATACGTGTTCCAAAATTCTACAACTGATAGACGTTAGAGATATAGGTCTATAGTTCTGCACATCTGTTCGACGTCCCTTCTTGAAAACGGGGATGACCTGTGCCCTTTTCCAATCCTTTGGAACGCTACGCTCTTCTAGAGGCCTACGGTACACCGCTGCAAGAAGGGGGGCAAGTTCCTTCGCGTACTTGTGTAAAATCGAACTGGTATCCCATCAGGTCCAGGGGCCTTTCCTCTTTTGAGCGATTTTAATTGCTTCTCTATCCCTCTGTCGTCTATTTCGATATCTACCATTTTGTCATATGTGCGACAATCTAGAGAAGGAACTACAGTGCAGTCTTCTTCTCTGAAACAGCGTTAGAAAAAGACATTTAGTATTTCGGCCTTTAGTCTGTCATCCTCTGTTTCAGTACCATTTTGGTCACAGAGTGTCTGGACATTTTGTTTTGATCCACCTACCGCTTTGACATAAGACCAAAATTTCTTAGGATTTTCTGCCAAGTCAGTACATAGAACTTTACTTTCGAATTCATTGAACGCCTCTCGCATAGCCCTCCTCACAGTAGATTTCGCTTCGCGTAATTTTTGTTTGTCTGCAAGGCTTTGGCTATGTTTATGTTTGCTGTGAAGTTCCCTTTGCTTCCGCAGCAGTTTTCTAACTCGGTTGTTGTACCATGGTGGCTCTTTTCCATCTCTTACGATCTTGCTTGGCACATACTCATCTAACGCATATTGTACGATGGTTTTGAACTTCGTCCACTGATCCTCAGCACTATCTGTACTTGAGACAAGATTTTTGTGTTGAGCCGTCAGGTACTCTATAATCTGCTTTTTTTCACTTTCGCTAAACAGAAAAATCTTCCTACCTTTTTTACTATTTCTATTTACGGCTGAAATCATCGATGCAGTAACCACTTTATGAGCGCTGATTCCCTGTTCTGCGTTAACTGTTTCAAATAGTTCGGGTCTGTTTGTCACCAGAAGGTCTAATATGTTATCGCCACGAGTCGGTTCTCTGTTTAACTGCTCAAGGTAGTTTTCAGATAAAGCACTTAAAAAAAATTCACTGGATTCTTTGTCCCTACCACCCGTTATGAACGTTTGAGTCTCCCAGTCTATATCCGGCAAATTAAAATCTCCACCCAGAACTATAACATGGTGGGGAAATCTACTCGAAATATTTTCCAAATTATCCTTCAGGTGCTCAGCCACAACAGCTGCAGAGCCAGGAGGCCTATAGAGATATCCAGTTACCATGTTTGAGCCTGCTTTAACCGTGACCTTCACCCAAATTATTTCACATTTCGGATCTCCGTCAATTTCCTTCGATAATATTGCACTTCTTATCGCTATAAACACGCCTCCCCCTTCACTGTCCAGCCTGTCTCTGCGGTATACATTCCAATCTGAGTTTAGGATTTAATTACTGTTTAAGTCTGGTTTCAGCCAACTTTCTGTCCCTAGTACTATATGGGCGTTGAGACCGTTTATTAAAGTAAAGGAAGCCAGAAAGTTATTGCAGATGTCTTGTCTAGGTTACCACAAGGCTTAGAGGAATTTGGTGAATTAACAGAGCAAGATGCAGAAATCAAAACGTTATTAATGCAAGGTAGAACACAACAGTCTGATTTCCATAAGTTTTGGACGCAAATGAAAATTATGCGACAGCAAGATCGCAGATGGAGTAAAGTCCTGCAAAACCTTAAGCAGGATGAAGGTGGGAAGGTATGTAAATGGTATCAGGAGTACAAAGGCGTATTGTTTCATAGGAAACATGAAAAATCTGATCAGTGGCGTGTATCTATTCCTGAAGATTATGTCGACGAATTTATAAGACACACACATGAAGTATGGAGACATTATGGAGTATGCAAATGTACTGAAAATTTGCAACACTTTGTTGTTTTCCAAATTTAAACAGTCCAGTCCTACAAGTATTAAGAAAATGTGCAATATGTCAAAAATCAAAACTGTCCACTGTATCAAAATATGCTGAGCTACACCTAATACAAAAAAACCTCTAGATATAGTATCCCTGGACATAGCTGGTCCATATCCAAGAAGTAAAGGGTAAGATACACAGTAGCACTATACAATCTTTTCTCGAAACATATCGAAATGTATGCCATTAAAAATGCAACAACCACGAATATCACAAAACGAATTGAGGGAGACTATTTGAGAAGAGTAGGTAAACCAAAGGTACTACTAACTGATAATGCTTCATATTCCGTTGGGAAAAAGTGGAAACAATTTATAACCTCACAGGGCATAAAGCGCTTACTAATAACCTCTTTTCACCCAGCAGCAAGCCCAGTAGAACGAGTCTTTAAAGAATTTAACCGTCTTGTCAGGACATAGACCCCTCACAAATACACTCCTTTCATACAAATTGTCAATAACCTTCCACATTCTTCAACAGGTTTCACACCTAACGAACTGATGTTCCGGACAAAACAAACGAATGAGTGGGAGTCGCCCATACCAAAGGTACCCACTATAGAAATGACACTACAAGACAAAATGAAACAAGCCATGGTTACACTAGAAAACAGGGCTGAGTATAGAAAGAAATTTTATAAAAAGAAACTGAAACGTGTTACACAATTTTTGAAGGACAACGAGTTCTCTGTCTGCATCCGTTGTTTGAAGTAATATAACTTCCAAGTGCTGAACATGTTCCAAAATCTGATCTTCAGTTATAATTTTTATTCATATTGATCGTTAGCAGACAAAATTTAAACCCTGAAGAACTAAGAAGTTGCAAAGAGTGTAGTAGGTAAACAAAAGGTGAGTGACATTGTGTCATAAACAAGCTAAAAAGAAGGGAAACTAAGTGCAATAGAATGTCAGAGACAAAGAAAAAGTACGTTAAGCCCCGAGCGGGCCCGTCTATTTACAAAATGTGCCAACCACAATTAATATTGTCTTCTACCGTTCCATTGTAATTTTACAAATGTGAGCCCATACCTATTCATTATTTCAACAGATAAGACAGTAATAAGTTGTGTTGTCATATATCCAAGTGGGCAGCAATAAATAAAATAAACAGCAAGCTAAGCGAGATAAATTTAAGATCTGTGTGAGAAAATGACCAGATTACGAGCTAGCAGCGTGATCCAATAATGAGGCATTCGTCTGCAAAATATTTAATAATTGAATAAGTGGTTAGCTAAAATCTTAAGCAACTGTCTTCTAACACTTCAATGCGCAAAAGGATGACAAAATAAACTTCCATTTTATTATTGTTTAATTAAACAGTGCTTTAGCTCATGTAATGTAAGTTAATTTTATCATTGTTGAATTAAGCTAACATTAAACTGCAATTTTGCGCATACACGTTTACCTTGGTAATATAAAGGCAGCTACTCTTTAAATTCATAGATAGGTCACGGCATGCCTGTTCTTGTTATGAAAAACAGCACCCCCACATGAGGGTTAAACAGAAGAGAAATAAAAACCAGACAAGCGCAAGTAGGACTCACTCTGAGGGCTCTGTACAAACTTCATTATGTATATAGACAGTTCATCTATAGGTTTTGATTAGCAAGTTTGATTCTATTGACTTAGAAACTAAAATTTTTTACAACACCAAGGGATCATAAACCTCAGTATTTGATATAAATTTCAACTTGATTCCTCTACCCACTCCTCAGAAAGAGAAGAATTAACAGATAGATGAACATACAGACAGACAACACAGTGATCATATAAGGATTCAGTTTCCATAGACAAAATTTAGCAAACTGAATAAGAAGTGGCAATTACTCTGTTCGGGGCAATATATAAGTTCCAAAATAAAATACCCTGGGATGTACAGGTTAGTCTATGAGAAAACAGGGGGAGATAAGGGTCTCCAACCTCGCTTTCTATCACAAGATACTTGTGCAAGGTGTACATAACTCTAAGTGTAATTTTTCTTCTGGAATGTATTTTAAGATAAATTAATGTATATATGCATAAGTAATTCTTTTGACTTGTACACGTATGCAAAAAATTAACAGTAGTGGGAAGTAATACGCCGCTTAATGCGAAGCGAAGGTATAAAAAAAAATTAGCTTATGGCTCAGCTGTTCACGCTCAACAATACGTGCTGACGTCAGTGGTAGGAGAGGAACCATTGACTTGTGCACATGCTCAACAGACTGGCAAAAGCGCATCCAAACAGGTAGGCAATAGGTACAAGTACCTACCTTAAATACAAAGTAAGCGGAAATACTACGCCAATACATCTACTGTCTAAGAACTAAGGAACCTATTGATTAGGTACACAGAGATTTAATTAAATACTAAGCTGTATAGAACATATTTGCATGCAAAAGGAAGCATTATGAAAAAATATACGAGACGTGTAAGCTAAGGAGCAACGAGAAAATACCGTAAGAGATGTCAAATAATTTTCTTTGCATAGTAAATGACTATAATGGGTAACGGAATAAACGAATGTCTATTAATTTAAACAAAGTATCGAAATATCTGTGGATGTATGCAATGACTAAATGTATCAGTGGCCACCGAGCTACATAATGCAATTAGTTTTAAGTTAGTGTTAAGTTCTTTTTTTCTTCCAGCGAGCAGTGCATCGTCACGGCGCAGAAGAAGAGAATTACGTCGAGAGTAGCAGGTACCAAATGAAGAAACGGGCCGCACTCGAGTAAACAATTTCGTTATAAGGATATTTATACAAAGGTCATAAGGCAAATTAAAAACGAAATATGCATCGTCGCAGTGTATCTCCGTGACAATTATCAGTACCTATTCGCTGCAGAGTCCACATAAACATTTAAGCATGAGATTTTGCAATAACCAATTAATGTTTATTGTGTCACATGAAAGCTTGAATAATGACATTTCCGGGTACTCGAGAAAGATAAATCTACGATGGTTAAAACGTCATATTTCACACTAAACTACATGTGAATTGAAGTAAACAGCAGTAGCACATGAGGAAACAACATTATACTACGTGAATGATTAGTCAGTACAAAGTATTTCCATGAAACAAAAGTTCCTTGGCAGCTAGTCCATGACTGTACGAGTAACTTTTCCTCATAAATCCTTGAAACAGTAGATGAGTATTTCCTTTCTTCACTCTCAAACAAAGGAGGTGTGGCCAAGCGTAGATAGGCCAGCAATGTGTAATGTTTTAGTCCTCTTTCTAATGTTTTTGTCCCTCCTCTACCTAAGGAATAAATGCGCTCCCACAAGTGATAAAACCCTATCTATAAAATGAAGTATAAATGTATCATATGCTTGTATTGTATCACGATAATGTCTATGTAATTAATTTGTATATGTGATGTGAACGAAGAAAAGTTCAAGCTAAGAAACAAACGGTAGTAACAGAACCCAGTTAACGAAAATTTTATGGCTTTTAAAACTTAAGAAATCTATGTTCGTGGTATAAGCGATGGATGGAATGTCAGCCATAGATATAAGCTATCATGTATTTTGTTGTAACTCAAAAATTGTATGAATTTTCATTGGAAACCAAACTCCATATGAAGAAATGAACAGTAAAGACAAGCAATTTATACTATGTTTTGGACTGATATATGTGTCTTTCAACAAGTGGATGGTCAAGTGGGGTGACATGAATTTGCGTGTGCAACGAAATAATTTCTAAGTATCGTGTCTCACAACGCTAGACACATTAATAAGTGAACTATAGTTGTTCGAGCCGGTACTTACCTCATAGACGGATGCTGTTGATCGGGGTCCTCTCCGCTGAAAATGCGAGTACGAAGGGTAATAACGACACCCGGGCCGTAAAAATGGAGAGCTTTTGCTACAGCGTCGGATTTTGAACAATAAGCATACACCCTTTACAGCCAGAACGAAGACAAACGCCACGGAAATTCTTCAATATGTGGTACTCAGGTGAAAGTGTGACACTCAATGTGAAATCATTACTAAGAAAACGAGTGCACGCACGTGCGACGGTAGCAGCTGACATGTTGATCATTAGCGTCTAGTTATTTGCCGTCTAATCTGCCAGTGCGCAAGCGCGAAACCCGGCAGCGAGAATGAAGCAAACAACATTACATGTTAGCGCGCTAGATTCAAATATGTAATGGGCTATCATATTGTATTATGTACATAATCTTTTAATTTCTTGTATAACTCTAAGATACATAGGATAAGCTGACATATTCATTCCATTAAATAAAAGACAAGTCGACAAATAAAGGGCATCTACCCCTACCGGCAAATGTAAACATGTACAAGCAAAAAAACACTGTCCGTCTCCATACCATGTCAACGTACAGTGCGCGGGCAATTGTGTATATACATGATGAAAGACCCCCAGTATATCGTAAAGTTAAAATTTATTAAAAACAAAAATGAAACACCGATCGAGCATAAGGGTTGGCAAAGACTATAATTATGAATGCGCGGTAAGGCGCAGACAAATGAAAAAATTCATCATTCGTTTTTTTGTATATGATTTTGTTTCTGTATCCGCCCCGATATCTGAGTGGTCTGTCACGCCAAGGGGCCCGGGTTCGATTCCCGGTTGGGTCGGAGATTTTCTCCGCTCAGGGACTGGGTGATTTGTTGTCCTCCTTATTTCATCATCATAAGTGGAAGGCAACGAGAAACTCCCACTGGAATCACTTCCCTAGACGCTCATGCGGTGGACCTCCCTGATGAGCTTGTATGTAGAAGTTCTGTTAAGAAGCGCCATTCGGAGAATGACGGGCTACGAATGTTTTGTATCATGTTTCGGAATAAGAAAAAACTTGACACCAGTATTAAGTATTTTTTTATTCAAGTGAAGTGAAACCAAGTAAGGAGGATTTTCTTACTTATGACACGCACTGGTGTACTTGAAGTCCGCTGCCTGCATCTACAATTGAAATGTGGGAGTCCAATAGCCTAAAAATTCGTACAAGCACAGAGCATTTCCAATAACGCAATTGTATTATCCCTTTAAATGTTTTTCATATGAATAATTGAATATTTGATATTGAATATTGAATAATTTATTTTTTATTTTTTTATTACAAAACAACTAACAGATATTTGGGAGAATGATGATGATACTGTAGAAACAGGCCCGTGCAGAGCCAAAGTAGGCGATAAAGAAGCTCTCGTCGAAGCTTCTCACTTTACTATAGGAAGTATTCGTACCTTTCATAGTTTTCTGGAGGCCTGTAAGTCAGTAAGACGTAACAATTTAGACAACAGAATGTTTTATATAATTGATCAAAAGCAGTTTAGATCACAACGATTATTTTATTTCGGTCTAGTCTTAGGCCATCTTCAGAGCGGCACTGTGAAGGATATAAATCGTGCTAGTTACATAAAGAAGTCAGTGACTTATAATAAAATAATTTATACTTACTAAAATCGAAGAGTCGTTACGAATCAGCTGAAGATAACGGTGTTCAGAACAGTCAGTAGCCTCAGTCACTGAACTGCAGCTGTTGGCTAGGCAGCATTGCGTTACGGTATATAGATACAATACTGGCGTGTTGGTGCCGTATGACGTGAACGTCAGTCAATGAGGAAAGATTTACATAAATTACGCATCATTTGAAAATACAGTTTAGCTAAAAGTGAATAATTATAAAGAAGTAGTGCCTAAAGGACAGAACAGATCGATAAAAATAGTGAGTAACTGGAATAAGATTATTTAAAAATTATTTCACTTGTTTCTTCTAGTACTATCTGGCGGAAACTATTTATTTCAAAATGGTTCAAATGGCTCTGAGCACTATGGGACTTAACATCTGAGGTCATCTGCCCCTAGAACTTAGAACTACCTAAACCTAACTAACCTAAGGACATCACACATCCATGCCCGTGGCAGGATTCGAACCTGCGACCGTAGCGGTCGCACGGTTGCAGACTGAAGCGCCTAGAACCGCTCGGTTACAGCGGCCGGCTAACAATTTATTTAACTAGTATAATACATCCATAGCATCGGCAATTTAATCAATAGAATTTGTGTGAAGAATAAGCAAACGGGATTATGTAAAATAATGTCATCTACGACAATTATACAGTAATTACACTGTGTTCTGAATAATACGAAATGTAGTAGAACATTGGCGCACTAGCTTGTTTATTCTATACATAAATTCTATTGATAAAACAGCCGATGCTGTGGATGTGTTATACTGGTTAAAGAAATTATTTCCGGTAGATAGTACTACAAGAAATAAGAGAAATAATTTTTAAATAATCTTATTCCAGTTACTCACTTTTTTTAACAATCTGTTCTGTCCTATAGACACTACTTTTTTATAATTCTTCACTTTTAGATAAACTGTACTTTCAAATGATAGGTAATTTATGTAAATCTTTCCTCATTGGCAGACGGTGACGTCATACATCAAAAACACACCCTCACCAGATCTATGTAACGCAATGGTGCATAACCAGGCAGCAGCAGTTTCAGCGACCGATGTCTACTGACTGCTGGATTTAGTTAACTTCAGTTGATGGGTTATGACTCTTCGATTTTAATAAGCATAAATTACTTTAAGTCACTGACTTCTTTATGTAACTAGCACGATTTGTATCTGCCCAGTGCTTTTCCGAAGATGGACTAAGACTAAGCCGAAACCGGTCGTTTTAAATAAAGTAATCATTGTGATCTAGACTGTTTTTGATTACTTTTATATAGCGTACAATATACCAAAAATTTTTATCAGAATGTTTTATTACAAAATACAGCATTTGAGCATAATAATATGTGCACAGAAAACAACTATCACATCACACGAATGATGATGTAGGGCCTACACTACATTAGATATTGTGATTCAGAAATATAAAAATGTTCATATGTTTTAATACATAAAATACTATTCTACAGTGCTTTAAAATAAGGTAACAGTCGTAAACATAACAGACCATTATAGCTCTCCTTTTTTTAATTTTATTTGGTTACCCCTACTGCCACGATACACCTTATTGCCAACTAGTCGATAATATATCGAAGAAGACAATGAAGATAGTCGGCATGGCACAAACAGCAACTTTTTCCACTGCTCCGCGGTACCGAATCGAGCTCAGTTGCATGAAAGAAGAACGGTTCACAAACGAAAGAAACCCCCGTTCCACATTATAGTGTCGCACTATCCTTTCTCGGTACTTTCTAACAGAGCGTATATCTCAAGATAAATTAAAATTTCTGTAAATTAAACTAGCCTTTCTTATAGTCACAGTTCATAAAAATGTTTAATAATTGCGTCAAATGGGTCCCTAACTTGAAGAGCGGATCCCTTGAAAAAGTCCAGGCCCCGTAGGATAGCCCCATGTCCCTCCCGCCAAGCTGGGCTTGTTCGCAGGTCAGCAAGAAACAGTTACTGGCCACGATAGAGCGTTTTCTACGGCAACCGAGAGATTACAGTTGCACCATAATCACACTTTGTAGTGAAAACCGCTTAGACATTTGAAAGAGGCACTTGACAAGTTTTATGGCGTTAGTTCACTTTTGTACCTTTGCTAACTTATTGCACTAGGGCCTTAGGTAACAGTACCACGGTTCGAATTATGTTACTTGGCTTTAGGAAGGTGTTTAATATAATTCCAGAATGTATCTTCGTAATACGAGCTAAAGAGTATAGAACCAGTTATGTGGGTGGATTCAGAACTTCTTAGCAGAATTGGAATTATTATATTCTTCTTGAAGTCTGAGGGTATTTCACCTGTCTCATACATCTTGCTCACAAGATGGTAGAATTTTGTCAGGACTGGCTCTCCCAAGGCTGTCAGTAGTTCAAATAGAATGTTGTCTACTCCCGGGGCCTTGTTTCGACTCAGGTCTTTCAGTGCTCTGTCAAACTCTTTATTGCGGTATGCTGATAATTTTCGGCAGTCTTGGGTAAAATATTCCGGAGGTAAAATAGTCCACCATTCGGATCTCCAGGCGGGGACTACTCAAGAGACGTCGTTATCAGAAGAAAGAAAACTGGCGTTCTACGGATCGGAGCGTGGAATTTCAGATCCCTTAATCGGGCGGGTAGGTTAGAAAATTTAAAAACGGAAATGGATAGGTTAAAGTTAAATATAGTGGGAATTAGTGAAGTTCGGTAGCAGGAGGAACACGACTTTTGGTCAGGTGAATACAGGGTTATAAATACAAAATCAAATAGGGGTAATGCAGGAGTAGGTTTAATAATGAATAAAAAATAAGAGTACGGGTGAGCTACTACAAACAGCATAGTGAACGCATCATTGTGGCCAAGATAGACACGAAGCCTACGCCTACTACAGTAGTACAAGTCTATATGCCAACTAGCTCTGCAGATGACGAAGAAATTGATGAAATGTATGATGAGATAAAAGAAATTATTCAGGTAGTGAAGGGAGACGAAAATTTAATTGTCATGGGTGACTGGAATTCGAGAGTAGGAAAAGGGAGAAAAGGAAACGTAACAGGTGAATATGGATTGGGGCTAAGAAATGAAAGAGGAAGCCGTCTGGTAGAATTTTGTGAAGAGCATAACTTAATCATAGCTAACACTTGGTTCAAGAATCATGAAAGAAGGTTGTATACATGGAGAAACCCTGGAGATACTAAAAGGTATCAGATAGATTATATAATGGTAAAACAGAGATTTAGGAACCAGGTTTTAAATTGTAAGACATTTTCAGGGGCAGATGTGAACTCTGACCACAATCTATTGGTTATGAACTGTAGATTAAAACTGAAGAAACTGCAAAAAGGTGGGAATTTAAGGAGATGGGACCTGGATAAACTGAAAGAACCAGAGGTTGTACAGAGTTTCAGGGACAGCATCAGGGAACAATTGACAGGAATGGGGGAAGGAAATACAGTAGAAGAAGAATGGGTAGCTCTGAGGTATGAAATAGTGAAGGCAGCAGAGGATGAAATACGTAAAAAACAAGGGCTAGTATAAACCCTTGGGTAACAGAAGAAATATTGAATTTAATTGATGAAAGGAGAAAATATAAAAATACAGTTAATGAAGCAGGCAAAAAGGAATACAAACGTCTCAAAACTGAGATCGACAGGAAGTGAAAAATGGCTAAGCATGGGTGGCTAGAAGACAAATGTAAGGATGTAGAGGCTTATCTCACTAGGGGTAAGATAGATCCTGCCTACAGGAAAATTAAAGAGACCTTTGGAGAAAGGAGAACCACTTGCATGAATATCAAGAGCTTTGATGGAAACCCAGTTCTAAGCGAAAAAGGGAAAGCAGAAAGGTGGAAGGAGTATATAGAGGGTCTATACAAGGGCGATGTAGTTGAGGACAATATTATGGAAATGGAAGAGGATGTAGATGAAGATGAAATGGAGATATGATGCTGCGTGAAGAGTTTGACAGAGCACTGAAAGACCTGAGTCAAAACAAGGCACCCGGAGTAGACAACATTCCATTAGAACTACTGACAGCCTTGGGAGAGCCAGTCCTGACAAAATTCTACCATCTGGTGAGCAAGATGTATGAGATAGGCGAAATACCCTCAGACTTCAAGAAGAATATAATAATTCCAATCCCAAGGACAGCCGGTGTTGACAGATGTGAAAATTACCGAACTATCAGTTTAATAAGTCTCAGCTGCAAAATACTAACGCGAATTCTTTACAGACGAATGGAAAAACTGATAGAAGCCGACCTCGGGGAAGATCAGTTTGGATTCCGTAAAATTTTGGAACACGTGAGGCAATACTGACCCTACGATTTATCTTAGAAGCTAGATTAAGGAAAGGCAAATCTACGTTTCTAGCATTTGTAGACTTAGAAAAAGCTTTTGACAATGTTGATTGGAATACTCTCTTTCAAATTCTAAAGGTGACAGGGGTAAAATACAGGAAGCGAAAGGCTATTTACAATTTGTACAGAAACCAGATGTCAGTTATAAGAGTCGAGGGACATGAAAGGGAAGCAGTGGTTGGGAAGGGAGTGAGACAGGGTTGCAGCCTCTCCCCAATGTTATTCAATCTGTATATTGAGCAAGCAGTGAAGGAAACAAAAGAAAAATTTGGAGTAGGAATTAAAATCCATGGAGAAGAAATAAAAAACTTTGAGGTTCGCCGATGACACTGTAATTCTGTCAGATACAGCAAAGGACCTGGTAGAGCAGTTGAACGGAATGGACAGTGTCTTGAAAGGAGGGTATAGGATGAACATCAACAAAAGCAAAACGAGGATAATGGAATGTAGTCGAATTAAGTCGGGTGATGCTGAGGGAATTAGATTAGAGACACTTAAAGTGGTAAAGGGGTTTTGCTATTTGGGGAGCAAAATAACTGATGATGGTCAAAGTAGAGAAGATATAAAATGTAGACTGGCAATGGCAAGGAAAGTGTTTCTGAAGAAGAAAATTTTGTTAACATTGAGTATAGATTTAAATGTCCGGAAGTCGTTTCTGAAAGAATTTGTATGGAATGTAGCCATGTGTGGAAGTGAAACGTGGACGATAAACAGTTTAGACAAGAAGAGAATAGAAGCTTTCGAAATGTGGTGCTACAGAAGAATGCTGAAGATTAGATGGGTAGATCACGTAACTAATGAGGAGGTATTGAATAGAATTGGGGAGAAGAGGAGCTTGTGGCACAACTTGACGAGAAGAAGGGATCGGTTGGTAGGACATGTTCTAAGACATCGAGGGATCACCAATTTAGTATTGGAGGGCAGCGTGGAGCGTAAAAATCGTAGAGGGAGACCAAGAGATGAATACATTAAGCATATTCAGAAGGATGTAGGCTGCAGTAAGTACTGGGAGATGAAGAAGCTTGCACAGGTAGAGTAGCACGGAGAGCTGCATCAAACCAGTCTCAGGACTGAAGACCACAACAACAACAACAATTACAACTGAATGAAACACAATTTTTGTGCCATACACGTTTCGCTTTTATTCTTAGCAGGGCATCTTCAGTGACGTGGACTATGTACATTTTTTGTTTAGACGATGCAGTTTACATCTGGAACATTGTATATATAATCTCTGTTGGTCCATCACGGCCAGGAGACATCGGCTGGTAAGTACTTTTCAGAGTCAATAAACGTCACCATCAGCCGTATACTATATTTTATTTTATTCTGAAAGCAACTAGGTTCGACAATTTATTTTGCCGTCTTCAGTGCCATAAAACACTGGATATCGTGCATTCCAATCGTTATACGACTGACTTGCTGTCACCTCTTCGAATGAAGCATTTGTATAACGATTGGAATTCACGATATCCAGTGTTTTATGACACTATACGATAAGTTCGCTTATTTGGATAAAAGCGTATGGTGCCTGAAGATGGCAAAATGAATTGCCGAAACTGGTTGTTCTCAGAATAAAATAAAATATCTTAAAGTATACCACTGTTAGTCAAGTTTATTGACATTGAAAAGTTGTATATATAGGTTATAATCAGTTCTGGCAACTTGCTTTTGTATGCTATAGTAATAATTTAAAATTCTACGTACAGGTTCGTGGATGTTGTACTACATTTTGTGTTTTTGTTCGATTGTTAGCATTGTAATTCTTGTTATAACTACCATTTGAAACCTTGTTTTCAGACTTCACGGCGCTAGGAACTGAACACTTGTTTTAATGTTATGTTTTGGCTGGTGTTGCCAACTGTCAAATTGTATTGCTAACGGTCGAATGTTATTGCCAACTATTTTATGTGTTTCTGTGATATCTGTAATATGATTGTGTGTTTATGTATGTGTATGTGTGTGTATGTGTGGGCGTGGGTGTGAATATATGTGTGCGCATGAAATGTTACTTGTTTTGGTATGATTAAAATGTATCACAGTTTACCAATCTACCATTCATGTAAATATGACGTTATTAAAAACATAACGTAATACTGAATGTCTTGTACTATCACACAGTGCTGGTGCCTGAGAAAATGTAACCTGTTGACTATTAATGTCGTATGGCTTAACGGCCTGATGCAAGTCTTCTTGGATACCACTTCAGCGACTTGTGTACCCCTGAGCTACCAGTCCCCTGTGTTCCCAGGGAGTCACCCAGTATAGTACTAACCGGGTGCCACGTTGCACAGCTTCGGTGATGCGGCGAGAACAGCTGTACCCAACGTGGCAAGACCCGGCCACTTGCCAGAGTTGACATTAAACAACTGGAAACTCAAGGATAACGCACACCGATCACTCGGTCAACCGTCTTCAGTTGAAGGTTTGGGTGGGTACGTTGTACACGAATGAGAAGAAAAAAAAAAAAAAAACAGTAACACAGCAACGCCGTGGTCCACCTCTGGCCCTTATACAAGCAGTTATTCGGCTTAGCATTAATCGGTAAGAGTTGCTGGATGTCCTCCAGAGGGGTGTCGTGCCAAATTCTAACTGGCGAGCTGGATCGTCAAAAATGGGTCTAAGCACATCTGAGGTCATCAGCCCCCTAGACTTAGAACTACTTGAACCTAACTAACCTAAGAACATCACACACATCCATCCCCGAGGCAGGATTCGAACTTGTGACCGTAGCAGCAGCGCGGTTCCGGACGGAAGCGCCTAGAACCGCTGAGTCACAGTGGCCGGCTGGATCGTCAAAATCCGAGTTTGCTGGAGCGCCCTGCCCATGACGCTAAAAAAGTTCTCAATTAGGGAGATATCCGGCGTCCTTGCTTGCCAAGGAAGGGTTTGGCAAGCACCAAGACATGAAGTAGAAACTCTTGCCACGTGTGGGCGGGCGTTCTCTTGCTAAAATAGAAGCCCAGGATGGCATGGCATGAAGGGCAACAAAACGGGGCGCAGAATATCGTCGACGTACCGCTATGATGTAAGAGTGCTGCTGGTGACAACTGTGGTGTCACCGCCAGACACCACGCTTGCTAGGTGGTAGCCTTTAAATCGGCCGCGGTCCATTAGTATACGTCGGACCCGCGTGTCGCCACTGTCAGTGATTGCAGACCGAGCGCCGCCACACGGCAGGTCTAGAGACTTCCTAGCACTCGACCCAGTTGTACAACCGACTTTGCTAGCGATGGTTCACTGACAAAATGTCTGCCCCGGTAGCTGAGTGGTCAGCGTGACAGACTGTCAATCCTAAGGGTCCGGGTTCGATTCCCGGCTGGGTCGGAAATTTTCTCTGCTCAGGGACTGGGTGTTGTGTTGTCCTAATTATCATCATTTCATCCCCATCGACACGCAGGTCGCCGAAGTGGCGTCAAATCGAAAGACCTGCACCAAGCGAACGGTCTAACCGACGGGAGGCCCTAGCCACACGACATTTCCATTTCCAACTAACAAAATACGCTCTCATTTGCCGAGACGATAGTTAGTCATTTGCTACGAACTAGCAAGGCGCCAGTACCAGTTACTATTGATACTGTAATAATGTACCGTAAAAGAGCGACGTTCACCATTAATGGATTAAAGTTAAGTATTCCACCAGCTACGTCCGTTTTTTCTAAATTCTAATTTCCTTGTCCTGTTCCAGACCTCACGCCAGCCTGCGTGAGCTAAAACGCGTGCCTTTCGGCTTCCTCTTGTAACCCGGTGTTGGCTCTCCTGCCAACCCACAACAACAACAACAAAAAGTCCTGCTATTAAAAGAACCAGCACCACAGACCATCACTGGTGCTTGTCGTGCCGTACGCCGAGAGACAGTCAGGTTGGTATCCCACTGTTGTCCGGGGCGTTTCCAGAAACATCTTCGCTTGTCATCGGGCCTCATCACTGAAGACAATTCCACTCCAGTAAATGGGATTCTAGGCCGCTTCATTCGACTAATTCCTTCTTTCTCGTTCCTTTCCTTTTTTTCTTATGCTCTATATGATGAATATTAATAAGCAGAATACTAACGTTTAAAAGCACTACAGCGCTGTACTTCGCGTGTCCATATTACAGATATGAAAATGTGATTGCAGTTACTGCTATGCTAGCTTTTCTACCTTCCCTTCGTTGGTGCGGTCGATTAACAATTTTATTATTAGGAACAGACACAAAATACAGTGAGATATTTAACAGTTTACATCTACATCTACATCTACATTCATACTCCGCAAGCCACCCAAAGGTGTGTGGCGGAGGGCATTTTACGTGCCACTGTCATTACCTCCCTTTCCTGTTCCAGTCGCGTATGGTTCGCGGGAAGAACGACTGTCTGAAAGCCTCCGTGCGCGCTCTAATCTCTCTAATTTTACATTCGTGATCTCCTCGGGAGGTATAAGTAGGGGGAAGCAATATATTAGATACCTCATCCAGAAACGCACCCTCTCGAAACCTGGCGAGCAATCTACACCGCGATGCAGAGCGCCTCTCTTGCAGAGTCTGCCACTTGAGCTTATTAAACATCTCCGTAACGCTATCACGGTTACCAGATAACCCTGTGACGAAACGCGCCGCTCTTCTTTGGATCTTCTCTATCTCCTCCGTCAAACCGATCTGGTACGGATCCCACACTGATGAGCAATACCCAAGTATAGGTCGAACGAGAGTTTTGTAAGCCACCTCCTTTGTTGATGGACTACATTTTCTAAGCACTCTCCCAATGAATCTCAACCTGGTACCTGCCTTACCAACAATTAATTTTATATGATCATTCCACTTCAAATCGTTCCGCACGCATATTCCCAGATATTTTACAGAAGTAACTGCTACCAGTGTTTGTTCCGCTATCATATAATCATACAATAAAGGATCCTTCTTTCTATGTATTCGCAATACATTACATTTGTCTATGTTAAGGGACAGTTGCCACTCCCTGCACCAAGTGCCTATCCGCTGCAGATCTTCCTGCATTTCGCTACAATTTTCTAATGCTGCAACTTCTCTGTATACTACAGCATCATCCGCGAAAAGCCGCATGGAACTTCCGACACTATCTACTAGGTCATTTATATATATTGTGAAAAGCAATGGTCCCATAACACTCCCCTGTGGCACGCCAGAGGTTACTTTAACGTCTGTAGACGTCTCTCCATTGATAACAACACGCTGTGTTCTGTTTGCTAAAAACTCTTCAATCCAGCCACACAGCTGGTCTGTTATTCCGTAGGCTCTTACTTTGTTTATCAGGCGACAGTGCGGAACTGTATCGAACGCCTTCCGGAAGTCAAGAAAAATAGCATCTACCTGGGAGCCTGTATCTAATATTTTCTGGGTCTCATGAACAAATAAAGCGAGTTGGGTCTCACACGATCGCTGTTTCCGGAATCCATGTTGATTCCTACATAGTAGATTCTGGGTTTCCAGAAACGACATGATACTCGAGCAAAAAACATGTTCTAAAATTCTACAACAGATCGACGTCAGAGATATAGGTCTATAGTTTTGCGCAACTGCTCGACGACCCTTCTTGAAGACTGGGACTACCTGTGCTCTTTTCCAATCATTTGGAACCCTCCGTTCCTCTAGAGACTTGCGGTACACGGCTGTTAGAAGGGGGGCAAGTTCTTTCGCGTACTCTGTGTAGAATCGAATTGGTATCCCGTCAGGTCCAGTGGACTTTCCTCTATTGAGTGATTCCAGTTGCTTTTCTATTCCTTGGACACTTATTTCGATGTCAGCCATTTTTTCGTTTGTGCGAGGATTTAGAGAAGGAATTGCAGTGCGGTCTTCCTCTGTGAAACAGCTTTGGAAAAAGGTGTTTAGTATTTCAGCTTTACGCGTGTCATCCTCTGTTTCAATGCCATCATCATCCCGGAGTGTCTGGATATGCTGTTTCGAGCCACTTACTGATTTAACGTAAGACCAGAACTTCCTAGGATTTTCTGTCAAGTCGGTACATAGAATTTTACTTTCGAATTCACTGAACGCTTCACGCATAGCCCTCCTTACGCTAACTTTGACATCGTTTAGCTTCTGTTTGTCTGAGATGTTTTGGCTGCGTTTAAACTTGAAGATAAGCTCTCTTTGCTTTCGCAGTAGTTTCCTAACTTTGTTGTTGTACCACGGTGGGTTTTTCCCGTCCCTCACAGTTTTACTCGGCACGTACCTGTCTAAAACGCATTTTACGATTGCCTTGAACTTTTTCCATAAACACTCAACATTGTCAGTGTCGGAACAGAAATTTTCGTTTTGATCTGTTAGGTAGTCTGAAATCTGCCTTCTATTACTCTTGCTAAACAGATAAACCTTCCTCCCTTTTTTTATATTCCTGTTAACTTCCATATTCAGGGATGCTGCAACGGCCTTATGATCACTGATTCCCTGTTCTGCACTTAAAGAGTCGAAAAGTTCGGGTCTGTTTGTTATCAGTAGGTCCAAGATGTTATCTCCACGAGTCGGTTCTCTGTTAAATTGCTGGAGGTAATTTTCGGATAGTGCACTCAGTATAATGTCACTCGATGCTCTGTCCCTACCACCCATCCTAAACATCTGAGTGTCCCAGTCTATATCTGGTAAAATGAAATCTCCACCTAAGACTATAACATGCTGAGAAAATTTATGTGAAATGTATTCCAAATTTTCTCTCAGTTTTCTGCCACTAATGCTGCTGAGTCGGGAGGGCGGTAAAAGGAGCCAATTATTAACCTCGCTCGGTTGTTGAGTGTAGCCTCCACCCATAATAATTCACAGGAACTATCCACTTCTACTTCACTACAGGATAAACTACTACTAACAGCGACGAACACTCCACCACCGTTTGCATGCAATCTATCCTTTCTAAACACCGTCTGTACCTTTGTAAAAAGGTCTAAGCAGTACTTATTCTTACTATGTGAATAGAGCTAATAAAAACGACTGTGACAGGTAGTTTCGGTATCTTCACTGATGTTAATTATCCTGCTCAATAACTGAAAAATCAAATCGTGTATCATCCGTTAGTGCATAAATTTGCGAAATACGTTACATTCACATATTATACGAATGTAAAATATTGAAAATTTGAGAGGTGGCTTGAGCCCCCTCTCATATTTCTATCTTACTGTGAGTAATTCGATTTTCCTCTCTAATTGAATGCGGTGAAAAGTTGCTATTCCTTCACACGCGGACTTCCCACACAGCGTCTCTCGTCACCGGGTGGTCCTGTGACAGGCGAGTTCAGCTGAGCTTGAAAGGGTTAAGTTGACGGGTGTGAGGGGGTCGAGTGGATGCTTTCCAGACGCCGATATTGTCATAAGAGCGGGAGCGACACGCCCAGATGGGCCGCAAGGGGCGGCTGGGCTAGAGATTCCGTTACTTCGCAGAAACTTAGTGAAAACCGTTTCTGGCGGACTACCAGCGAGGAGTGGGAATGACTTGTGTTTCCAGGCAGTCTTGGCGGGCAAATTCCCGCGTGTTCTGCAAAATCGTAACTGTGATTGGCTTGCTCAGGGCATAGCTCCGTGACGTAGCAAAATTGGCGCAGAAATTGGCGCCAAGAATCTCCATTGGTGGAATGGTAGTGCTTCGGCAATAGAGTGGAATTTTCCGTCGTTTTTCGAGTTGCTGATTGGAACGTTTAACCACGGCCACTGTCGTGGGGGAGAATGTTCTGTGTCCGGTTTGTACGTGTGCTCTTGAAGGGGTCGGCTCTCGCCTGTCGGTCGGAGTAGGTTACAAGACTGAGCTCTCGCTGCTCTGGACATCTTGCCTTCCGTTGACTGTCTAATATACTTTTATTTAATTGTAACTTTTTGACGAAGTTGCTTAAGTTTCGATTTCAACATAACTTTCCGAGTACAGTTGGCAGTTGAGCGTTCTGCGTACAAGCGGCTTATGTTGTCTCTCTTGAGCAGTTTTGGCTAAAGTTGACTATATCAGAGTTACTATGTCACTTCGCTTGTTAAAATCAATCACTGTACCGTCAGTGATTGTGTGGCAAGCCTTCTTCGTCTCCCTCAGAGGCGCATTTGTATTGTTAGGAAGTCTTTAGTCTGGAAGAACCAGACCAGGATAATTTGTTTCGGGCTATACTCACGACATTATCACCACCACGACGGGACGTCGAAGCTACCTGCCATCGCCTCCGGTACGCCAGATCGTGTTCTTGCAGTTAAGAAGACAGCTTGGTAATATATGTCCGCAGCACTGGCAGATTAGGGATTTTCCTAGGTGATAATCAGAGCTCAGCAGAGCGCGCCTGTTCGTCTTTTTCTAACTTTGTTCTGTCTTGGGTGTTCATTGTCTGAGTTCTTACTACTGCAGCAGCAATTAATGTTGGGTCGGCTGTGTGTTTCTCTTAAGATTTGAGTTGCAAGGAATTGGCTCCACATCCCACTTCGTCATAAATGTCACAATCTAGTTTAGGGACAACTTCACTTTCACATCATTTATTTGAGTATACAATTTGAGCCAATTTGATTTATTGTAAATGTTTCATGTGTTTTGTTTATTATTTTGAGTTTAGTCATAATAAATCATATTGTTATTTTGGACAGAACTTTCATTCTGTTAATCCGTAGAGCAACCCTTTCATTTCTGACTCTTTTCTACTCCACTTGCAGGGTCGATTTCAGTCAGTTCGCGTTTCTTTTTAATCCATGTGCAACAGCAAAAGTCAGAGTTAGAATAGGGGGGGGGGGGTTAGAGCACAATTTATATATGAAGATTCTAGAAGAATTTAGTGTTAAATACACTGCTAGCGCCGGCACCTCGCAAATTAATACCTGTTGAACAACGACTCCCCAGTTCTTTGGTGTCAAGGGCTCCGTGCAGCCTTAAACCAACCCTCACGTAGAGCATTTCAAACTACAACTTCTTGCGAAAACTTCGAGAAAGTGCACAACATGGCAGTCGATGTTCACGATTATAGGTGCAGGAAATAGGTGACGACATAAAAATACCGTAATAAAGAGTATAAACAAAACTATTTTGAAGATCAAGTTGGCACCTGATATACAGTACGTATCTGACAAAGTGTACCATCCCAAAACATTTGTTATTATTAACAATGAAAAAGCTTGCGTTGTATGCTGACAAAAGCCAGTGCGAAAATAAATGGTTCAAAAATGGTTCAAATGGCTCTGAGCACTATGGGACTCAACTGCTGATATCATTAGTCCCCTAGAACATAGAACTAGTTAAACGTAACTAACCTAGGGACATCACACACATCATTGCCCGAGGCAGGATTCGAACCTGCGACCGTAGCGGTCTCGCGGTTCCAGACTGCAGCGCCAGAACCGCGCGGCCACTTCGGCCGGCGAAAATACAAATCTACATCGTTTTAGGAGAAAGGTAGCTGAAATTGTAGAACGAAAAACGGGGACATCTGAAAGACTTCGACGAAATTACGTTCACCGCTGTAACTTGCAGACTGAATTTGACTATCAACACTCTGAAAAGCTTTTGTGAACTTACGTTGTTGCCATAAGGTGTAAGTTCTTTATGTCAATAAAAATCTAAATATTCGTTCGTCGGCAGTCACCGGAATTCGTCACAATCGTGTGTCTTCGAGTAACTGTCAGGAGTCATCTAAGGTGAATTACTACAAAATTCTAGCTATTAGTCAGGCAGTTGCAAGAGTGAGCGTTGTAGGGAGAATCGTAGGGAAGTGTGATTCACCCATGAAGGAAAGAGCACAGGAACTGCCGCATTCCAATCCATTCGCAATTTAGGGACTTCACTGTTGTGAATACAAATTTCGGCTTGCTGTCGGTCGTTCGGTCAGTGAATGCCGCGATATTTCGACTGAGCACCTGCTGGTCATTCTCATGTGAGCAATCGTACACTGACAAAGACGCACTGTCCAACTGGTAGCCGTTATCACGGTTCATCAGATTTTTCGTCCGGGGTATTCGCAAGGATTCTTTAATAGTGGAGTTCCAAAAAGATGTTGCTCTGGTCAGCGTCATTGTTTTATCGTACGGTACTATATTGAATGTCCAGTGGAAATACGATGTTCGGCAATAGGGGACTTGCTTGATTGCAAAGATCGAGTGCAATGTTCTTTCATAGTGTGTGTGGTCTGACCTACGTAAGCCCTACCACAGTGGCAAGGTATTTTGTAAATTCCGGCCTTCCGCAACAACAAATCGTACATTCACTTACAACAGAAGGTCTGCAATCTTAGATGATGGACGAAAAACCACTTTCACCTGGAATTTACGAAGGATTCTTGCTGTCTTAAACGAAACGTTGCCCACAAAAGAAAGAAAAACTAAAGATTTTGCCGGCGTGTTTTTCTTTTTATCCATTTCATAGTTCTTGGTTTTAATTGGTAGTGCCCTGTTAATCAGCCGGATAGAATATCCATTTTTCCTGAACACTGTCTTTAGGTGGTTGAGCTCTTTAGACAAACTATATAGAACTAAGACTGTGTGAGCACTATGTACCAGTGTTTTAACCATGCTTATAGTTGCGCTGGGTGATAACACATCGACGCTTGTAAATATAAATCAACATGAGTAGTCTTACGATAAAATGACTGCCCCAGAGGGTTATCACTATTCAGTCTAACCTGGTCATCCATGAAAGGCAGGCAACCACCCTTTTCTAATTTCAAAGTGAATTGAATGTTGTTACGAATGGAGTAGGACTGATGAGGGACCTCCGTTAATTTATTTTCTCCGTGAAGCCACAATATGAAAGTATCGTCCACGTGTCTTCAAAATACATTTGGTTAAAGGGCAAGTGATTCAAGTGCTGTTTTCTCGAAATTCTTCAGAAACAGGTTCGCCACCAAGGGAAGCAGCGGGCTGCCCATGACGACATCGTCAGTCGGTTCAAAATGTTCTTGCTTGAATATAAAATAGGTTGAGGAAAGAGAATTGCTGAAACAATGTAGTTATATCCACCTGAAACTTATTCCCAATTAGAGCCAAGGAATGTGCGATAGGGATCTTTGTAAAAAGAGATACCACATTAAAGTTAACTATACGGGCCGAACTGGTTAGACGGAGAGACCCCAGTCTATTGTTAAAGTCAGCGGTTACTTGTCTGATGTGAAGCATTTGCCCACCAATGGTATTAGCAAAGATGCTTCCTGCACCAGTAGTTCGACATGCAAGGATGGCAAGTTTTCCTGCAAATTTCCTTGATCGTTAGTGACTTTTCACACAGATATGTGAAAAGTATTTACTGCCGCAGTAGGAGTGTTCACGTGAGCTCACCTTCTTGGTGTTGCAACGCACATTGTAGCGGCAGACTTCTAAGGTGTGCCGGTAAATTGTGAATTAATGCGTGTTACAACACACCGTCTGGCAAACGCTCTGGCCTCCCACACGAGCTCATTTGCATTCTGTGCAAGCTTATCCTTTGTCGCTGATCTGTAAGCTAATGACGAGCCCCTTGAGTGCGAGGTCGCAAAAGACCAACGATGTTTATGGCATTCGACGCCCCCATATTGTCTACCATGCAATTACAATACTGGCTGTTAATGACCACAGAGGGCGAGACTGGAGGTATACAATGGCGAGCACAACATAAGGCTGCGTAGCGTAGTTGAACTGCTCGGTCGATGAGTAACTCACAACAGTGCCACAGAGCCAGTGGTGTTGATACGAAACAGAGCAATGCCAACGATAAACAAAGTAAGTATCGCGTTATATCAACAACAGACGTTGCCGACGTTGATATTTGGTCGGAAAGGAACACAAGGAACTTCTCAGAGTGAGAAAGAAGTGGCAGAAAAAATATTAACGTTTCTGTAAGATGAGTCACTGGAATATGTGATGTCGTATACGCTCGACTGTGCGGAGAATGTACATGAGGAGTACAATGATGACGATACATGCTTAATAAGTGAAACTGATGTTGAAATAGATGTCAAGCCATGAAGTTCATCATCCTTGTCGGACATGGAATAATAAGTTCCATCTCCAGTGAAACGTAGTAAAGGAACAAGTATTAAACAAAATGCTGCACAGTAAAAAACTTTTATGGGCACATTTCGAATAAATCCGCAGCAATAAGACAGTGTCGAACATAAGAAAGATTACGGATATTCGAGGGAGGACAAGAAGTACTTGTTACAAAAACTGATGTTTGCACGTTTCGAGACTCTCGAGACAATTTACAGGCTGTGCACGAGTGACCTGCTACATTATGGCTATCAAATTGCGCGCGATATACACTATGTGATCAAAAGTATCAGGACACCCCCAAAAGCATACGTTTTTCATATTAGGTGCATTTTGCTCTCACCTACTGCCAGGTACTCCATATCAGCGACCTCAGTAATCATTAGACATCGTGAGAGAGCAGAATGGCGCGCTCCGCGGAGCGGAACTCACGAACTTGGAACGTGATCAGGTAAATAAATGTCGTGTGGCTAGGGCCTCCCGTCGGGTAGACCGTTCGCCGGGTGCAAGTATTTCGATTTGACGCCACTTCGGCGAATTGCGCGTCGAAACGTGGTCAGGTGATTGGATGTCACTTGTGACATACGTCTGTACGCGAGATTACCACACTCCTAAACATCCCTAGGTCCACTGTTTCCGATGTGATAGTGAAGCGGAAACTTGAAGGGACGTGTACAGCACAAAAGCGTACAGGCCGACCTCGTCTGTTGACTGACAGAGACCGCCAACAGCTGAAGAGTGTCGTAATGTGTAATAGGCAGACATTTATCCAGACCATCACACAGGAATTCCAAACTGCATCAGGATCCACTGCAAGTACTATGACAGTTAGGCGGGAGGTGAGAAAACTTGGATTTCATAGTCGAGCGGCTGCTCGTAAGCCGCACATCACGCCGGTAAATGCCAAACGGCACCTCGCTTGGTGTAACGAGCGAAAACATTGCACGATTGAACAGTGGGAAAACGTTGTGTGGAGTGACGAATCACGGTACACAATGTGGCGATCAGATGGCAGGATATGGGTATGGCAAATGCCCGGTGAAAGTCATCTGCCAGCGTGTGTAGTGCCAACAGTAAAATTCGGAGGTGGTGGTATTATGGTGTGGTCGTGTTTTTCATGGAGGGGGCTTGCACCCCTTGTTGTTTTGCGTGGCACTATAACAGCACAGGCCTACACTGATATTTTAAGCACTTTCTTGCTTCCCACTATTGAAGAGAAATTCGGGGATGGCGATTGCATCTTTCAACACGATCGAGCACCTGTTCATAATGCACGGTCTGTGGCGGAGTGGTTACACGACAATAACACCCCTGTAATGGACTGGCCTGCACAGAGTCCTGACCTGAATCCAATAGAACACCTTTAGGATGTTTTGAAATGCCGACTTCGTGCCAGGCCTCACCGACCGACATCGATACCTCTCTTCAGTGCAGCACTCCGTGAAGAATGGGCTGCCATTACCTAAGAAACCATTCCCTAAGAAACATGATTGAACCTATGCCAGCGAGAGTGGAAGCTTCATCAAGGCTAAGGGTGGGCCAATATCATACAGAATTCCAGAACTACCGATGGAGGGCACCACGAATTTTGTAATTCATTTTCAGCCAGGTGTCCGGATACTTTTGATCACATAGTGTAGATATGGTGATTTTAAACGAAGCAGTGGATGGTTGCATAACTTGAGACATTGTTACAGAATTGGAAGACGTAAGCTAACGAAATTTCAATCAAACCATCATTTTATCGATTCACAGCAAACTACGAAATCGGCCAGAAAATTTGTAGATGAGGTAAACAAACTTATGCCGTTGTTCAATAAGGATTTTTTTTTTCAGTTACTACCGATCGGGATTTGAAGAAGAAATTCACACGAAAGGAAACCTGCAAATTAGAGGTACCAAAACAATTGTATCAAGATCAAATAACATCAATGTCTTAACGCATTCGTATACAATTATGCCGACTGTTAATTTGGCTGGTAAACTGGCTATGAAGTTATTTCTTGTGCAGCGAGAAGTTGGAAATGCTCTGCCCCCTACGATTTTTTCTCGTCTGCATGATCTTGCAAGGGCAGTAGGGAACATTAACGTCACAACAAGCAAGAGTGGTAAAATGGGCGTAAGAGAACTACAATTCTGATACGAGCACTGTTTTTGGCTAATAAGTGGTCAAAATAACTTGGTTTTGCTTGATTCCTGGTCTGTGTATAAAAATCATCCGCCTCTAGAACAAACTATCCCTCCTGAAAAGTGTTCATACCACCTGGAATCACTGAATAAATTCAGCCTCTGAATATTTGTTTTTTTTTCGTGTCTTAAAACGTATTGTCACACTATCTGCAGCTACGCCAGAGAATAGACATTTTCACGATAATCTCCACGACAGATTGTTTCGCATTCGGTTGGGTACATCCCATAAAAGGTTGATTTCTGCACCTCCCGGACAGTCATTTTCTGTGGACCCCTTCTGATGCACATGATGAGTCAGCAGCAGCTAATTTTTTTCTGTCATAGATATTAACACAACACTTTCAAATGAGCGTTACTAAAGATTGAACTTGCGACGTCGCGCTCAAGGTGTTCCTTGTAAGAAGTGCGTCATCTCTTCTAATGGTCAGTGTTACGCAGATTCTCTAGTCTGTTCAGAGTAGTACTCAGGTTATGAACGGTTACCAGCACATAATTTGTATTGCAAATTGTTTTATTGCTGGACCACAGGAATGATGTCTGTTTAGTATTTATGTTAGATGAAAAAATTCTCAGAATGTTAAGATTCTAAGATTCATACATTTCATAAGAGTCACACTAGCTTCTTGAGGAACTTTTGCTGCAACTAATGCAAGTTAGTAGTCTTTGACGGCCAGTGTCAATTAGAAAAAACTCATCTGAGGCATTACGGCGCGTAGTTATGAGATTTAAACATAAAATGCCGATACTTCGAACGACTTTGCAGCGATCTTCTTCGGGGCGTCTAACTGCTGGATTCTGAAAACCATCTTCCCCTACATAGTCCATTTCGGTTATCAGGTGGCTACTGACGCCACGTTCTAGGGTACCAAATGTGTGTGAAATCTTATGGGACTTAACTGCTAAGGTCATCAATCCCTAAGCTTACACACTACTTACCCTAAATTATCCTAAGGACAAACACACACACCCATGCCCGAGGGAGGACTCGAACCTCCGCCGGGATCAGCCGCACAGTCCATGGCTGCAGCGCCTAAGACCGCTCGGCTAATCCAAGGGAGAAGCTAGAGGTAGCTATGGGGTGGTGGCTTTACAGTAGGTTACTGCCTGCACTACCTTGGCAGGCGATTGTTAAGCAGTAGCAAATCGGCATCTCCTATACAGGGATAGCGTTTTCCTGCAACAAGATGTTTCCACACGGCAATTCACTGATGAGTTCTAGCTTATTGTGTTAAGACCGGGCCAGTCAGAGTGGCCGAGCGGTTCTAGGCGCTTCAGTCTGGAACCGAGCGACCGCTACGGTCGCAGGTTCGAATCCTGTCTCGGGCATGGATGTGTGTGATGTCCTTAGGTTAGTTAGGTTTAAGTAGTTCTAATTCTAGGGGACTGATGACCTCAGATGTTAAGTCCCATAGTGCTCAGAGCCATTTGAACCATTTTCGTTTAAACCGGGTCATATAGACCTGTTGACGCGAACACACGCGGCCCGATGAACTAACATCGTTTGCAGTCAGGTCAGCGGTAATTCGTAGCCATACTCCCCGTCGATTGCTGTTAGGGCGTTTAATTACTTCAATAGCCGTGGTCTTTCTTATTTTTCGCTGTTGCACCCACGGCTGCCGATCAAGCACACGAGCTTCTTGAAGATTAATGGGCCTGCCACAGTGCTGGTAGTGTTCAAATATAGCTAATTTGCAGTGATGACCTAGATGTACATAGCGTTTATACTACGACTGGCGAGTCCTAATCAGACCCGCTGTTTCACCAACGCAGACTTCGTCGCCGCCACATCGAAGTTCGTAGACGCCTTGCAGTGTAGACAGCATCTACAGAGTCTTTCGTGGGCGTGAAGAGATCTCGAACATTCCGGCCACTTTGGAGTATTGGTTTAGTTTCTCCACGGCGCAACACCTTGTCTACATCGCTATTGATTCCTCTCGCGTAAGATAAGCAATAACAACAACAAGAGGTTCTTCTGTTCCTTTGTCTGTTCTACCTTCACTATGTCTCATAGTTCGTTGTACCTTCTTGTTGCTATATCCATTCGCACGAAATGTGCGGACCTCTTTCAATCCCATGGGCTCGGGCTGTCATCGTATGTAGTGCAGCGTCCTTTTGTGCTGGATTCTACTGCGACTCCACATCCAGATATCTGTTGGTGCGCGTCTTTTTCCTGTACACTTTACGTTCTACTTTTCCGCTAAATATGTTGCACATAAAAGGAATCGTTCCGTTATTCTCTATTTCTAACGTGAACTGTATTTTTTTATGCAAGCTGTTGAAGTTGTGATGAAATCTACGTAGTTCTGCTTCCCCATGTGGTTGTGTGATGAACGTGACCTTTATGTACCTTAGCTAACAAAGTCGGCACAGCGGCGCGCATCTTAATGCTCTCCGTTGGATATAGGAACAAGAACACACAACGGGCTATGACGTACAGTGAAGGTACAACAGACAAAGGAACAGCAGAATCTTTTCCTGTTGTTCACTTACCTTCCGTGAGAGCCGTCAGTGACGGTGTAAGCAAACTACTGCACAGTGCTGGCATTAAACAGGTACTACATAGCGTCTCCGAGATCTGTTGACGGCCACGAAAGATTCCGTACACGCTGTCCGTACTGCGGGCGCCAACGAACTTCGATGTGGTGGCGCCGAAGGCTACGTTAATGAAACCAAAAGACCGATCAGCACTCGTGTGTCAGAGCAACACACCAGATCGTCTATAAATGAACACCAACAGGACTGTGGTGCACCTATTAATTTTCAAAAACCTCGCTTCTTTTGCGGCTCCTATGGTTGCAGTAGCGAAAAATAATAGAGGTTATTGAACTAATTAAAACAAGGAGGATTGCTACAGTTTATCATCGGCCCGGTTGCCAGGAATCCCAGTACATCGGACCGCGTGTGTTCGCCAGCCAGAAACTCCGCACGAACTGGGTTCAATAGCAAAAGCAAGGGGCCACTAGAGAACTGCTGTACTGCATCAACGTCTCGTAGCAGGAAAACCCGTAGAAATCTTCACTTCGCATTGTTCAATAGCATTCCAGAATGTGACATGGGTAGCTATCTGACAACCAAAATTGGCAGTATGTAGAGGAAGACCATCTCCAGAATCCAGCAGTTTGTCGACCTGAAGAGAATAGTTGCAAAGTCGTTTGAAACATCGGTATTTTAGTTGATTATGCTTCACAATGACGCAGCTTAACACACAAAGCGATTTATTCTTTTGCTCTTATTGTTTTCAACATTTCTTTCAAACCATAGGTATCATTATAGTTGCAGCGTTTCAAAATATTAGTCAGCCAGAAAAAATCTTTGTTGCTAATAATGGATTGCTACAGGATTCTCAACCCAAGTTGTGAGTCCAGGAATTTGAATCTATTTAATATCTATTTATTTATTTATTTGTGAGCGCGTGGCTAGGGCCTCCCGTCAGGTAGACCAGTCATCTGCTACTAGTTTTTTTAGTTGGCTCCACTTCGGTGCCTTGTATGTCGATGAGGAGGAAATGATCATGAAAACAGCACAACGTCCAATACGAATCCGGGCTGTTTCTTTTTAATTGTTTCCATTCTTTCTTTTGTTGTTTCGGCATTTCTTGTTCCTCTGTTTGCTTCCTACCCACAGCTAATAAATCATCTTTTATTTCCTTCTATCAACCACTGAAGAGCCAAAGAAACTGGTACACCTGTCTAATATCGTGTACGGCCCCCGCGAGCACGCAGAAGTGCTGCAACACGACGTGACATGGATGCGGCTAATGTCTGAAGTAGTGCTGGAGGGAACTGACACCATGAATCCTGCAGGGCTGTCCATAAATCCGTAAGACGGTGGAGATCTCATCTGAACAGCACATTGGAAGGCATCACAGATACGCTCAATAATGTTCATGTCTGGGGAGTTTGGTGGCCAGCGGAAGTGTTTAAACTCAGAAGAGTGTTCCTGGAGCCACTCTATAGCAATTCTGCATCTGTGGGGTGTCGCATTGTTCTGCTGGAATTTCCTAAGTCCGCCAGAAAGCACAATCGACACGAATGGATGCAGATCATCAGACAAGATGTTTACGTACGTGTCATCTGTCAGAGTCGTATCGCCGGCCGGGGTGGCCGGGCGGTTCTAGGCGACACAGTCTGGAACCGCGCAACCGCTACGGTTGCAGGTTCGAATCCTGCCTCGGGCATGGATGTGTGTAATGTTCTTAGGTTAGTTAGGTTTAAGTAGTTCTAAGTTCTGGGGGATTGATGATCTCAGAAGTTAAGTCCCATAGTGCTCAGAGCCATTTGAACCAAGAGTCGTATCTGGACGTATCAGGAGTCCCATATCACTCCAACTGCACACGCCCCACACCATTACAGACCCTACACCAGCTTGAACAGTCCCCTGCTGAAATGCAGGGTCTATGTATTAGTGAGGTTGTCTCCACACCCGTACACGTCGATCCGCTCGGTACAATTTGCAACGAGACTCGTCCGATTGGACAACATGTTCCAGTCATCAACAGTCCAATGTCGGCTTTGACGGGCCAAGGCTAGGTGTAAAGCTGTGTGACGTGCAGTCATCAAGGGTACACGAGTTGGCCTTCGGCTCCGAGAGCCCATGTCGATGATGTTTTTGAATGGATCACACGCCGACACTTGTCGACGGCCCAGCACTGAAATCTGCCTCAATTTGCGGAAGGTTGCACTTCTGTCAAGTTGAACGATTCTCTTCAATCGTCGTTGGTCCCGTTCTTGCAGATCCTTTTCCGGCCGCAGCAATGTCGGAGATTTGATGTTTTACCGGATTCCTGATATTCCCGGTGCACTCGTGAAATGGTCGGACGGGAAAACCCCTACTTCATCGCTACCTCTGAGATGCTGTGTCCCATCGCTCGTGCGCCGACTATAGCACCACGTTCAAACTCACTTAAATCTTGTTAACCTGCCATTGTAGCAGCAGTAAGCGATCTAACAACTGCACCAGACACTCGCCTTATATAGGCGTTGCCTGTTTACATATGTCTGTATTTGAATAGGCATGCCTATACCAGTTCCTTTGGCGCTTCGGTGTGTATCTTCTTTACTACGCAATCATTTGTCTGTCACATCCCCTGCTTCATTACATCGTATCTTCGTTTCCTGCTTATCTGTATCTTTTGTTCTCGACGCGCCAACTCAGACGGAGTGAGGCGGCGCATTAGTTGAAGATGGACTCGCAGTCTGAAATGGGCGCAAATCTACCGTCCTGTTTGAGAGTTCTGTGGTTTCCCGAAACTGTTCAAATCGAATTCCGGGGCGGTTTCTTTGGAAATCGCGTGGCTGATATCCTACTCCGTCCTTATCCGATACAATTTTGCACTCTGTCGGTACTTACCTTATCTTCGATAGGAATTTAAAGATTCTTTCTTTCTGCCACGCGTTGGTTCGCCGAGTCCATTAGAGTTGGTTGTCCCAGAACAATCCGAAACAAAGTCAGTGTGTCTCGCAGGAAGGAACTGGCTGTCACTGAAAATTTCATTTCAAAGAATTTCTGGATGGTGATTTAGGAATATTCGTCAGCCCTCGGCATCCTATGGACCAGCCTCTAAAGAATCTGTGTAAACAAAAGCAGACCAACGACAGCACGCATAGAAGCGTAATCATTCTTATTTATCTCAATCCGCTCACGAATGGAAGGGGAGAAACCTGTAGTACACAGCACAAAAAGTACCTCCCGTTGTGCAGTAATACGCAGACTTAGATGTAAACGAAGATAATGAACTTCTTCCAGACTACGAACGTATTATAACAAACTACGCGGTCACTGCCGACAGTCACAACGCGTCAATGAAGCCAGAGCCGCCAGCCACCACTTCACCACACTTCAGCTGTTCTCATTTTACTTACCGAGCGATGTGACGGTATTAATACTCTGACCTCACGTTCTGGAGATCTCCAGTTGAAATTCTTGTCCGGTCGTCCTGATTCAGGTTTTCCCAGGCTTCCCTGAATCACTTAAGACAAATTCCAGGACTGTTCCGTTGAAAAATACAGGCCTGATTTTTCTCCTCATCGTCCCGCAATCACAATCAGAACCTGCGGTCCGTCTCAATGACTTCGTTGTCGACGCAATATTAAATCACAGTCTTCTACTCTTTTACCCTTTTTACCTTGCAGTATCGAAGGTTTTAATTTCCATAGACGTGCTTTCCACAGTGACGTGATTGCCTCGCCAGCGTGGCGAAAGGAAATATTCGCGTGGGTGCAACCAGTGAAAATCGTGGCAGCCCACATCAGAGCGAGAGAACATGCTGTAAATTCCATGATCTTTGCAGCCCTTGGGGCTTTTCTTGTAAATAGCAGCACTCGCCTTTTGAGGATAACAGCATATCAAGTATTGCTCATTAGTCACAGTACCTGCGACTGTTCCCGTACCCTATCTACGAGTGACCTTCCAAAAGATTGCAAGAATGATCGTATAAAGTACATTCGTCATTCTAGCTCGCAGTTAACGAAATTATATAGATGACAGAAACAAAGGTGTCTGCAATAATTCAACTTGTAAAAAGTTGTATCTGCCACGCATGGCAGTATCCATATTGCCACTGGCATTAGGCTACCACCTCTTTTAGGTCAAATTCAGTTTCAGTCTCTCATTGGAAAAGGATTATGCTTCTTGGTCTCACCTGCTATCAGCTTCGTCTTGTGCGTGCCACTTCCTATAAACTACACTACTGGCCATTAAAATTGCTACACCACGAAGATGACGTGCTACAGACGCGAAATTTAACCGACAGGAAGAAGATGCTGTGATATGCAAATGATTAGCTTTTCAGAGCATTCACACAAGGTTGGCGCCGGTGGCGGCACCTAAAACGTGCTGACATGAGGAAAGTTTCCAACCGATTTCTCATACACAAACGGCAGTTGACCGTCGTTGCCTGGTGAAACGTTGTTGTCATGCCTCGTGTAAGGAGGAGAAATGCGTACCATCACGTTTCCGACTTTGATAAAGGTCGGATTGTAGCCTATCGCGATTGCGGTTTATCGTATCGCAACATTGCTAACATGACTGTTAGCAGAATATGGTATCGGTGGCTTCAGGAGGGTAATACGGAACGCCGTGCTGGATCCCAACGGCCTCGTATCACTAGCAGTCGAGATGACAGGCATCTTATCCGCATGACGTAACGGATCGTGCAGCCACGTCTCGATCCCTGAGTCAACAGATGGGGACATTTACAAGACCACAACCATCTGCACGAACAGTTCGACGACGTTTGCAGCAGCAAGGACTATCAGCTCGGAGACCATGGCTACGGTTACCCTTGACGCTGCATCACAGACAGGAGCGCCTGCGATGGTGCACTCAACGACGAACCTGAGTGCACGAATGGCAAAACGTCATTTTTTCGGATGAATCCGGGTTCTGTTTACAGCATCATGATGGTCGCATCCGTATTTGGCGACATCGCGGTGAACGCACATTGGAAGCGTGTATTGCCGGCCATGGTGACCGATCGGTTCTAGGCGCTACAGTCTGGAACCGCGCGACCGCTACGGTCACAGGTTCGAATCCTGCCTCGGGCATGGATGTGTGTGATGTCCTTAGGTTGGTTAGCTTTAAGTAGTTCTAAGTTCTAGGGAACTGGTGACCTCAGAAGTTAAGTCCCATAGTGCTGAGGGCCATTTGAACCATTTGAAGCGCGTATTCGTCATCGCCATACTTGCGTATCACTCGGCGTGATGGTATGAGGTGCCATTGGTTGCACGTCTCGGTCACCTCTTGTTCGCATTGACGGGACTTTGAACAGTGGGCACAACATTTCAGACGTGTTACGGCCCGTGGCGCTACCCATCATTCGATCCCTGCGAAACCCTACATTTCAGCAGGATAATGCACGACCGCATGTTTCACGTCCTGTACGGGCCTGTCTGGATACAGAAAATGTTTGACTGCTGCACTGGTCAGCACATTCTCCAGATCTCTCACCAATTGAAAACGTCTGGTCAATGGTGGCCGAGCAACTGGCTCGTCACAATACGCCAGTCACTACTCTTGATGAACTGTGGTATCGTGTTGAAGCTGCAGGGGCTGTACCTGTACACGCCATCGAAGCTCAGTTTGACTCAATGCCCACGCGTATCAAGGCCGTTATTACGGTCAAAGGTGGTTGTTCTGGGTACTGATTTCTCAGGATCTATGCACCCAAATTGCGTGAAATTGTAATCACATGTCAGTTCTAGTATAATATATTTGTCCAATGAACACCTGTTTATCATCTGCATTTCTTCTTGGTGTAGCAATTTTAAAGGCCTGTAGTGTATAATGTTTGCTGTCACTAAGGGATATGGCCTCTAACACGTATTTCTACTGTAGATTGTGCCGGGAGCATACGCTTAGAGCATGGGGATTTCCCTGAACTGACATTCTTTTCTTATAACCAAACTCGCCCTGGGCGATGGCTTCTGACAAGCGGGTTGAAATATCCGTGTGTGGTGTAGCAATGTAAAAAGGGATCTTGTTAACCCTTTAACACTGGTTCCGTTATTACGATCTTGCATTGGATATTCAATGGAAATATACGAATAACGTATCTGTCATCCATAAAAATATCATCTTTGTTGGAACACGAAGTTCATGAACGGCTGCAAATGGTCTCAAGGTAGACGAACATAACCATTTCCAGTATCAGTGATCGGTTCAGATGGACCCAGTCCATACCATGTAAGTACAGCCCACGCCATTATGGACCGACCACTAGCTTGCACAGTAGTTTGTTGACAACGTGGCTTCGTGGGATCTGCGCCACACTCGAACCCTACTATCAGCTCTTATCAATTGAAATCGGGACCCATCTGACCAGACCATGGTTTTCCAGTCATCTGGGGTCCAACTGATACGGTCACGAGCCCAGAAGAGGCGCTGCAGACGATGTCGTGCTGTTAGCAAGGGCACTCGCGTCGGTCGTCTGCTACCAGATCCCATTAACGTCAAATTTCGCCACTCTGTCCTAACGGATACGTACGTCGTACGTCCCGCATTAATTTCTTCTGTATTTCATGCAATGTTGCTTATCTATTAGCTGTCGGTCGTTAATTGAAGGCCTTCGGCCACTGCGTCGCCCGTGATGAAAGGTAACACATGAAGTTTGGTATTCTCTACACACTACTGGCGCTGTGGATCGTGGAATATTGAATTTCCTAACGATTTCCGAAATGTAATGTCCCACGCTTCTAGCTCCAACTACTGATCCGCGTTAAAAGTCTGTTAATTCCCGTCTTGCGGCCATAATCACGTCGGAAAACTTTTCACATGAGTCGCCTCAGTACAAATGATAGCCCCGCCAATGTACTGTTCGTTTATACGCTGTGTACGCGATACTACCGCCATCTGTATGTGTGCTTATTGCTATCGCATGACTTTTGTCGCTTCAGTTTCTATCGCAAAAAACATTTTTTGCTGATTCCTTCGTTTTCGTACAAAGGTTTGCATTGTTTCTTTATGTATTAACACTTTCACATGTATGGGAAAACCACAGTAAGGTAGGAAGACAATGTTACATATGTAAATTATCTTAATTATGTAGAGCTGCCTCTAGAAACAGAGGTAGCTACTGTAAAAACGCTAGTTATTATACGCATGTTTAAACTATGTAATAAGAACAGATAAATTTGCTGCACGCAAATACGGATGATATACTGATTTTGAAAAAAATGAGATGAGGTCCTATAGCTCTGACTACTCCACTTATTTAAGGCTTTCGTATTTCTGAAGTTTTAGGCAGTTTCCCAAACACATGTTATCAACCACAAATTATAGACAGAAAATTTTTGTTCATGAACACGAAGACGACAAAATTAGTCAAATTTGATACGTTCCATTCAACCTAGAAACACTGATATCTCTGTCAAACACATCATTTTTATTCACGAACGAAAGTTTCCTGAAATAATTCAGTTTCGAAGCGAGTTCAGTTTATGGTTTAATTGCAAAAGTTACTTGCTGGTTATTATAAACGTTGTTATGTCTGTAAAATATGTGATTATTACTAGGTGTTAACCATCTCACAATTCCCATTATGCTATATGTCTTTAATGCGTTTTTTTTTTCAGAACGTATTTAGACTAAGCGAATTGCTCACGATAACTGATCAGCAGAGAAAACGATATCTAGCAAAGAACATGCATGACCTGTTGCTAAAGTATCCAGTACCTACTAACTGTGCAGGTAAGCCTCACGGCTACCTTTGCAAGTAACTTTGGAACAGTAATACCATGAACTGAAGTATTTGGTAAAACAAAATACCCCATTTATGAAGAAACAATATAAAAGTCAGATATTTTGTATTGCTGGTTAATAACGTGCTACCGCATCTGCTTGCAGGATGGTAGGCGCTAGCAGGCTAACAAAAGCAGTATGGAGGTATCAAGGTACGGAATGATGAAGACGGATTAAATGTGTTGCAGTGCGTGGTGCTTGTTTTGTGCAGTAGCGAGGAACCGTCCCGAGTGTAGACGGAGCTGCCGGCGGCCACCGACCCGGCGGCACGGCTGCCCCCGCCGAGTTCCCGCGAAGCAGCGCTAGCCGCGGTGCGTCACTCAGCGCGCCGGTTTACCTTGCGAAAGCCCGGCGTCCCCCCCCCCCCCCCCCCCCCCCCCACTCCATCACTCGGGAGTGCCGGAGATGACTGGCAGTTCGAATTCCGGGTTCCGGCGCCATAGCCTGCGGAAAACACACATCCTACCGACAGCTCAGCTAGCGGTGTCTGCTGCTCAGCTGTTGTTAAACAGATGATCCTCTCGGTTCTGTCAATCCTGGCCCAGATAATGGCTCGAAATGGACGCCTCTGAAGCAATAGCAATTGTTCAACGGTCATAAAGGTCACAGTCCGTATTAAACGGAAAGTCATCGAGTGAAACAGAAGTGACATCTGGCGTTCCCCTAGGAAGCGTTTTAGGCCTTCTTGTGTTCCGGATCTATATAAACAACTAGCGGAGAAACCCGGCGTCATCCAGGCATTTATTTATAGCTATGCGTCCACACCCGTATCACGCATTGTCTGATCTTGTGCTTAATGTTTATGACGTCACATCGTCTGATCTGTGTATCATACGAGAAGTAATGTTGTACATTGTGCGATATAGGTGGTTCAAAAAAAAAAATGGTTCAAATGGCTCTGAGCACTATGGGACTTAACAACATCTATGGTCATCAGTCCCCTAGAACTTAGAACTACTTAAACCTAACTAACCTAAGCCGGCCGCGGTGGTCTCGCGGTTAAGGCGCTCAGTCCGGAACCGCGCGACTGCTACGGTCGCAGGTTCGAATCCTGCCTCGGGCATGGATGTGTGTGCTGTCCTTAGGTTAGTTAGGTTTAAGTAGTTCTAAGTTCTAGGGGACTGATGACCACAGAAGTTAAGTCCCATAGTGCTCAGAGCCATTTGAACCATTTGAACTAACCTAAGGACATCACACAACACCCAGTCATCACGAGGCAGACAACATCCCTGACCCCTAGGTGGATACTGTACGAATTTTATTGCAAATGAAATTGGTAGCAATGAAGTAATAAATTTAAACGTTATGCATGATGCGGCAGTTGCTCACGCATCCCATTGTTTATGACGTAATATCTTCTGAACTATGTGTCGTACAATGATATAATTTTGCACTTACATTCAATGGTCTATGTGAATCTGTCTGCAAAATCAGTCGGGATTGCCGACCAGAGTGGCCGTGCGGTTCTAGGCGCTACAGTCTGGAGCCGAGCGACCGCTACGGTCGCAGGTTCGAATCCTGCCTAGGGCATGGATGTGTGTGATGTCCTTAGGTTAGTTAGGTTTAATTAGTTCTAAGTTCTAGGCGACTGATGACCTCAGAAGTTAAGTCGCATAGTGCTCAGTGCCATTTGAACCATTTTTTTCAGTCGGGATTACAATAAAAACTAAAGATGTACTAAATTATAACGTCATGCCTCATATGGGAATTCTACTGCATGAACAGCGGGAAAGTTATTTAAAGAGCTTGAGATCTTCACTGTAGCCTCTCAATATATATATTCACTTATGAAATTTGTTATTAACAATCCGAACGAATTCAAAAGTAATAGCAGTGTACATGGCTACAACACTAGGAGAAAGGATCATCTTCACTGCTCAAGGTTAAATATAACTTTGGCTCAGAAGGGGGTAAATTATGCTGCCACAAAAGTCTTTGGTCACTTAAATAAAAGTATCAAAAGTCTGACAGATAGTCATATAACGTTTAAAAGGAAATTAAAAGAATTTATTAATGGCAATTCCTTCTACTCATTAGATAAATTTTTGGATATAGTAAGTGGGTAATTTCCCCAATCTCCACAAAAAAATTAAAAATATTAAGTGTCATGTAATATTTTGTGTAATGAAATATCTTATATAGACACCTTTTACTAACCTGAAACGTTCCAGATCATTACGAAGTGTCGTATTCATGATCTATGGAACAAGTACTAATCTAATCTAATCTCATAAGTGATAACCATTTTTCATCATTTTGTAGAGGTTGCTAACGAGAAAAAATTTCTTAAGGGTTTGAAATCATGCGTATTGTTCGTTGCAAGTCGCTAAGTGTTCTCATTCTCAAATAGAGGATCAATAAAGCCCTCCCCCCCCTCCCGCCCTCCACACACACACACACACACACACACACACACACACACATCCATTTTTATAAAATTTATGGGTTTAGGAGGCGATATGAGCAGCCTTCTTACATTGTTTTCAAATGATACTGTCATTTACCGCTTAGTAAAGTAATCATAAGATCAAAATCAATTGCAAAATTACGTAGGTAATAAATCTGTGTAGTGAGAAAAGTGGCAGTTGACTCTAAATAACGAAAAATGTGGAGTCACCCGCATAGTACTAAAAAGAATCCGTTAAATTTCGGTTACACGATGAAGTTGTCAGTTCAACTAAATACTTACGGATTACAGTTACTAATAATTAAAACTGGAACAATCACATAGGTAACGTTGTGGGAAAAGTGAACCGAAGACCACGTTTTATTGGCAGAACACTTAGAAGATGCAAAGTAGCAGGCACTTAAGAGTGAACTGCGGAGTAGATATGTAAATGTAGTTAAATAAATTTTTATTCGTTTATTATACCATGTATAAACGGATTACGTATGCAAAATTTTAGAGCGTGTAGAAGAGATAAACTGAAACACTTTTTTATGGAGCAAAAATGTCGCAAGTGCTCCAAGGGGTCCATGAAAGTTCTGGCGCCAGTGATGTTCAGAGACTGTTCAAACTGCCGTGTAATGAATATTGTTTTAGACATGTTGTCTCATTCTTACGGATTTCTTTTTTGTGAAGAGAGGAACTGTTTGGGGTACGAGACACCGAGAGACACTCCACAAGAGCTGGTTGCGGATTTGGCTGAAGCTACAGCCATTATTCGTTTTGATCGTGTAAGGCAGTCATTCACAGGTAGATGCCAGTTATGAATTAATGTCAGCTGACAATATTTTCAGAATCATCTCTAAAACAACTTTCACCACACCGCGGTTTGAGCACTGCCATTGAACATCACTAACGTCAAAACTTTGCTGGACCCATAGTGGGTAAACGGTACACCTGTGACATTTCTGTCACATAAAAAGGTGTTTCTTTTAGAGTCTCCAAATACTCTAAAATTTCGAAAACGTAGGTTTTTTAGACTCTATATTGGTTGAACATCGTTTTGGGTTCAATCGTAGCGGCATATAACTATGGCCAAAAATGTCAGTACTTGCATGGCCTACTCTAGCAGCAGTGCAGTATTCGTGTTGCTTAAAATGCTCATCAGTTGTTGCTGGTAATACAAACAAGACGAAAAGCAGTTATAACATATTCTACTCATGATCAACGGGTGTTCTGTTACTTCAAAAGCAACACGCTTTTAATTTGTGGGACAATCATCCAAATGCACAAAAATATTGGAGTTCTATTATTGCACAAACGGTAATTCTAATCTACAGAAAGTCCGGTCTGCTTTATTGCATAGGTTGGACACAGTTCGTATGAAGAATCTGTAGTCTTTTTTTAATTTTGTTTCAGCGCCCAACTAGGGTCGTGGCTGGTAGAGGACATAACCGCTCTTCAGCCAAAGATTCCGCTTGTGTAAGAAAAGTTTTGAATTTGTGAAAAACATGAAGTAAACGCTGTTTTCAAAAATATACATTTTTACAATTTTTAAATGTTTTAAATTATTAAACACAACAGTTAAAATGTAATCAGATGCTGATGATAATGTCGCTACGACATAATGGCGCTCCATGATAATGATCCATGTTCATGATGGAGATAAAATGATGAGTACTACAGTGGACCATGCGCGACTGCGTGAGTTATCGAGGGGAGAGGAAATCGGAGGATAGGGTGAGGTAGGACGTTGTTGACTAGGTGTGAAAAGTAGGGAGTACCTGAGGACGAATTTGATTTTTCGGTAGTGGCGGTTTACATTCCACCAATTCGTTGAGGCATGAAGGTGCATACTACGTGGGTGTGGATGATGTCGTGCGGCAGGGTTCCTGGATTGGCGAGTAATGGTAGGACATTGGATGTTAACACAGGTTTTCCGATTAATGTATTGGGTTCGAAAGTGCTCCAGGAAAATAAAGAGATTTAGGAAATGTATGGTGTAGGATGTGAGATGGGGGAGGTAGGTGAATGTAGAAAGAGAGGCAGAACGCATGTTTTCTTACGATTTCAAGAAATTTGTAGACTTTAGTGAAGGCAAAAAAAAATTAGTAAAGTTAGGATGCGGCGGATGAGGAATTAGAAGGTGAGGATTAGGGTGCGGCAGGTTACTGCTCTTGGTAGTTTTAGTCAATTTCGGGCTTTGTGCCGGATGGTAAAGGCGTGTGCATTCCATATTAATCCGATGTAGTTGCGTAGCTAGGTTGCTTAGAACACAGCCTAATATGTATTCGCTGCCGTTTCAAATGAACGCTATCACAACCCATAGCTCAGTTCCAGCCCGGCGTAACTTACAGGAGTCACAGTAACGGCTAAATAGGTTCAAAAATGGTTCAAATGGCTCTGAGCGCTATGGGACTTAACATCTGAGGTCATCAGTCCCCTAGAACTATTTAAACCTAACTAATCTAAGGACATCACAGACGTCCATGTCCGTGGCAGGATTCGAACCTGCGACCGTAGTGGGTCGCGCGGTTCCAGACTGAAGTGCCTAGAACCGCTCGGCCACAACGGCCGGCGCTGAATAGGTAATCAGGATATTGAATGAAGTGGTGTACAGAACTGCGCCTCGGGTATCAGCTGTTACGTTAATTCGAGCCATGAAGTCGTGCAGGATAGCCAGGTGACATTTTGTGAGACCGTTGGGCTATAAATAAAATACTGGAAATGTTAAAAAAAATTGAAATATTACATTTACTACTTTTCTGCACAACCACCATTCGGATTTAAGCATTGTTCATATCTCTTAAAAAACTGACAAATTCCCGCTGCACATATCCTGCCGCCCGAGATGTCGCTGATAGACTAGCCGCTGTTGATCACATATTTTGCGATCGACAGCCAGCTAGGCACACTGCACATATCGAGCAAGACATCGACTGCATCTCCACATTTATACAAACACTAGGCCTCAATATTTTGTCTGGAATATTCTGTCTCACTATTAAACAAAGTCCCGAAACTCTCCCACGCCCCTCCCCTACCGCAGTTCTGACCGAAGTTTTCGGGAGGTTTCCCAACGTTATAAGGCAAATACCGGAATTTGAAATCCCTTTCCAAACATTCAGAACTGGGACTTCCTCTGCCCACCAGCTCACCTGGTATTTCGTTGGAAAGATCGTGACTCAACAGTGGGTCAGAGCTCAATCAGATTACCCTGCTTCTTACTCCAGTCAACGAAGGAAAATTCGTGTTGCAATTTTTCGTACAATGATAGGAGAGATTGTCGTGAACAACATACTAAAAATCCTCACTGGTTGGGTGTTAGCATGGGCGTGGAGGGAGTTTAAAGGCCACATTTTTGTTTTTCTTGAATAACTTGAAAATCACGGCTTCTAAAAATGTTTCCCACTACAAAATTAAACTTCATTCAATTTCATACCAAAGAGGTCATATTCATTTTTCTGTAAGATTAATAGTGTCCGCATTGCAGGGAATGGAAAAACCAGAAATTCTTAAAAATTATGTTTTAATGGCGTAAAATTAATATTTATTATTAGATAATATGGGTTAAGAACAGATATTTACTAGTAAATGTGTATTAGAGTCATATTAAGAGGTACATTGTGTTTGCAGGCTGTGATGGGTGGGCAGTCGATGGAGAAGGCTAGAAGGGTGTTTCACAAACCTACTCCGACCCACCACAGTGTGCCTTATGAGTCACGGGCGACTTAATGCGCAGCCTTGCACGTGCGGTATCTATTTTCCACAAAGTGCGCTTACGCTCCATGGAATACAGATATACTCTAAGTTATTAATAATACTAATGCAAGAAACGCATATAGACGGGATCTTCATAAATCTCTGCACAATGTTCTACACTGCTAAAAGGGGAAATTGATTCTTAGTCATTCTGTATGGCAGCTATAGCATTCTTCCGAGGAAGGCAACTTCTCCCATCATGAATAGTGTTCACTATACCTCCCCAGCATTTCCTGTCTTGATCTCTTATGTGAACATGGAAAATAACTTCAGTTAGTTCGTGCTTATATAGTGGAATTATTTTCAGTTTAATAAATGAGTATTTATTTGCAGTTGTTAAATGAGCTACTATTTAAAAATATTCAACAGTTGGAGCTGTCAGATGTCTGTCTCACTGAAGAGCCTGCCCCGAGTGTAACATGGTGTCAGTATGTATTCTACAATGTCGATTTCATTGTTTCCTTTATCAGTGGTTGGAATACTTTTCACAGCGTGAGGGGCACCAAATACAACACCTACAGCCTCAGCATTCCCAATATCTCAAGAGACCCAGAGGCTTAAATTGTCTCCCTCTGCAACAGAAGTATGTCACCTAGGTGTTATTGAACTTCAGATATTTCAACATAATTCATACAACGCATTACAGAAGATAACTATTCTAAACTTCAACATGACCTCTCCAATTCCATCAGACATATTCACACTCCCCTTGGAAGATATACCGTGGATGTGCAGTAAGTTCCTCCACTCAGTGCAACCCATTCTGTAAGTTCCAGCTGTTCCCGAATGGAAGAGATTTGTGCAGTCTGCCAGGAACACAATTAATGGTGAAATAAATTCATTAACTTTCTAGTCATTCATTAATTCATCACTAAATGACTGCAATATAAATACACAGCTTGACAATGCGCTATCAACGATGGACAGCAGCAAGGTGCGAAATTTACCAATCCAATCCCCTTCCCATTAGCACTGACAACACCACACGTACAAATCATTCACTTCTCAGCTACTGTTTATAGGCACGTATTTTACATGAAAGATCACTTAACAACTGCAACTAAGTACTCATTTAGTAAACTGAAAATAGCTCCACTGTATAAACACGAGCTCAGCGAAATTTTTTATCTGCTCACGTAAGAAAACAGAACAGGAAATACTAGGGAAGCATAGTCTCTGTCAACAAAATGAAAAGCAAAAGCGAGCAACACTCGCGGTAGGGAAGTTGTCTTTCCCAGAAGAACGCTACAACTGCCGTACAGGATGACTAAGAATCAATTTCCTCTCTAACAGCATAGAACAGTGGGGAGAGATTTATGTAGAATCTGTCCATATACGCTTCTTGCGTTGTTATTATTAGTAACTCATATCTGTATTCCATGTGGTGTTAGTGCAATTTTGTGAAAAATAAACGATCTCTACTCATGTCTGCGTATGTACGGTGTCACTAGTGATTCACAAGACGAATTGTGGAGCGTCGATGTACCTTTGTTGAACACCCTGTTGTTGCTTCTTGTGACGTAGTGGGATAGAAAGAAAGGGGAACCCCCTGCTCGCTCTTCAGTTTGCAGACCTATGAAGAAGGGACGTGTATGGCCACAATCCAGCGACCTAGCTTCCCTTACACTTCTAGCTTACACCCCTCTCCTTCCACCCTCTTACACACAAATCCAGAACACAGTTTATTTCTTAATACGATACATGGTACACAAATTTAATACTTGTTCTTAGCCCACTTCATTTAAAGATAAACATTTATACCATTACAGCACTATTTTTAATAATCTGCCATTTTTCCATCCCCTCCATTGCGGAAACTATTAGTGTCAGAGAAAATAAACAGGATCTTTTTGTAGGGAATTTCATATAATTCAATTTTGTACTGGAAAACAATTTCGCTAGAAGCCGCAGTTTTCTAGTTATTCAAAAGTAACATTAAAAAGTGATCTTTAAACGCCCAGCCTCTCCCCCACCCCATTCACATGCTCACACCTCACCTGTGGGGACCTTTCAGCTGCACATTTTTGTGCCCTGTTCGACCTTTTTTGGTCTAGTTGATAGGGCTATTTAGTTCGCACAGCTCGCCTCGTCCCCCGGCTTCTGTGGACGCTGAGCCTGTTTCTGGTACCTAGGGTACTTATCCAGTCTGTAGATGCCGAGTCGATCTTTCTATAATCCTTGTAAATGGGATGTAGTCTGGAGATTGCTTTGCTGCCCAAAAGGCGAGAGCTCTTTCCAGATGGCTCATGTTCTCCAGCACCTGTCAGAAATAGACTCTCGAAAGCCCTCGCAGGAAGCATCTCTTTTCTGAATAGTATTATTAGTGGGAGGAAGAAATGACCAAGAAATGATTTGAGATTCGGAAACTGATAGGCAGAAAGGACTCAGTCTTAAAACAATTTCCTGGAGAGGTTTGAAGCTCCCGAATGGCCGACAGTCTTCGTGAGGTGTAGGAGGTAAGTCAAATGCCTTCTGGAACGGAGGTGGTTTTCCGGAAGTGTACCGTCCAAGTTGGTAGTCAGTGGTCCTTCAAGATCAAACAAGTTATTTTTTCAAATGTGAAAATCCTCCGAGAATTCAAAAGTGCATTCCCATGTGCGCCCAAGAAATCTTGATTGAAACATTTCCGGTTTTCTGAGAGCGAGACGTGCGTAGTAGGCAGACGCCACGTATCTGATTGTGAAGCATGTCACTAGCTGGCGATAGTGTTAGAAAAAAGTGACTGACTTGACGAGGTTTGATTAAAACCAATAAATTGCGCATGATTCTGAGCAAACTTAAAATGTGGTTAACCCGTTAAGTTTGAAAATCTTGTTTGGTATTTGTGGCGATTATTGGGAGCAGTGTCTCTAGTGATCAAATATGAATCTCCCTTTTGTTTATGGTGGTGAAATCGACGCCAAGGAGTATGCAGATAATGTTGTGAAAGATCACCTTAAGCAGTGAAACCCACAGATTTCGATTGACGGGAGGCTTAATGCTTGCCAGTATCTGACAAAAATGGCAAACCCTGTTATCATGAACAGGGTTCGAAACTGCATGTTCCAGCAGGATAATGCAAGATCCCATGGCGCAATTCACAGCACAAACGTCTTGAGGAATTTATAGATCCTTCACCTGTCTGCCCAGCCCACTGATTTGTCACAAATAGAGCATGTTTTGAATGTGGTGGAAAGACATAAACTTCCACACAAGCCACCAGCCAACAATCTTCATGAAATGACACTGCATGTGTTTCAGGCATGGCACGAAATTCGTCAAGATGGTAGTCGGAGGCTGTCTGCTTCGTTGCCATAACGAATACAAGAGCATAATACCTCATACTGATGTTGATAGACATCAGTTTCGAATGGAATGGAAGTTCAGTATGCACTGAGGTGCTTATCTTTTAATATCGTGTCGGACCTTCTTTTGCCCGGCATAATGCAGCAACTCTACGTGGCATGGACTCAACAAGTCGTTGGAAGCTCCTGCAGAAATACTGAGCCATGCTGCCTTTATAGTCGTCCATAATTGCGAGAGTGTTGCCAGTGCAAGATTTTGTGCACCAGCTGACCTCTCGATTAAGTCCTATAAATGTTCCATGGGATTCATGTCGGACAATCAGGGTGACCAAATCGTTCGCTCGAACTGCACAGAATGTTCTTCAAACCATTCGCGAACGATAGTGGCCTGGTGACATGGCTCATTGTCATCCACAAAAATTCCATCGTTGTTTAGGAACATGAGGTTCCTGAATGGCTGGAAGTGGTCCCCTAGTAGCCGAACATAACCATATCCAGTCAATGATCGGTTCAGTTGGACCAGAGGACCAAGTCCATTCCATGTAAACACAGCCCTCACCATCAGGACTCATCTGACAAGGCCACGGTTTTCCAGTAGCCTAGGGTGCAACCGATATGGTCACGAGCCCAGAAGAGGAGCTTCAGGCGATGTCGTGGTGTTGGATGCGTCTGCTGTCATAGCCCATTAACGCCAAATTTCGCCGCGCTATCCTAACGGATACGTACGACTACGTCCCACATTGATTTCTGCGGTTGTTTCAAACAATGTTGATTGTCTGTTAGCAATGACTACGCAAACGCCACTTTTCTCGGTCATTAAGTGAAGGCCGTCGGACACACCGTTTCCCATGGTGAGAGATAATACCTGAAATTTAGCATTCTCAGCACACGTTTGACACTGCGGATCTCGGAATATTGAATTCCCTAACGATTTCCGAAATGAAATGTCCCATGCGTCTAGCTCCAATCACCATTCTGCGTTCAAAGTCTGTGTTGCGGCCTTAATCACGTCGGAAACCTTTTCCGTGGATCAGCTGAGTACAAATGACAGCTCCACCAATGCACTGCCCTTTTACACCTTATGTAAGCGATACTGCCGCCGTTTGTAGAAGTGCATAATGCTATCCCCTGACTTTTCTCTCCTCAGTGTAAATGACTGCAGCCAACTCGGGCTAGCATATTGAGGTTCTTTGTCGGAGTCAAAGCGTTGGGAGCCGATTTGTTCTTGTGAAAATCACTTGGAGTTAGGCTGCAGAACGAGTATCCGAAATCGTCCCAGTTAAACTGGCATAGCCATTCCTGTGCATTGGGGACAGAGTGCGACCGAACACGGTAGTACAAAAACGCGGCACCTGTAAGCGAGCAATGGCGTCATTTATTTTGAGTGGCTGTTCTCAGGTTTTAGTGTCTGTCATTAGCACAGTAGATTTCAGAATGGTTTGCCCTTCCACGCTGCATAAAATTCAAAGTCAAGATTTTCCTAACGTACCACAAAAAATGGTACTGTAGCTATAATCTTTCTTGAAGACAGAGTTCGCTTGCTGGATGAGGAAGTATTGTCCCATAGCACTGACTGCTATTTTGTGTCTCACGTTAGCATAGTAAACTTACCTCTCGTCACTGGTTACGATTCTCTTCGGTATGCCTTCTCCTCCTCAACCTGAGTTTCGTGGGTCTCAGGAAGGAAGTTCTGCAACTCTAAGAGTGCAGAACATGTCGTGCCCTAACTGTTTAGGCGTAACCCTATGCCAAACACTCCGGAGAGGTCGTCCCACAGGTCAGACAGCGTGAAAAGTAGTTTTTCACGAACTGTTTCGTCGATTTTCCGTATCAATTCGTTACTGACTACAGCCTGCCTGTCAACTTTTGTCATCGTTATGAACAACCGCCCTTCCGCTCTAAAACGAGTGACACTATGGACGTACAACACCTTAACTCGTTAATTTCGATCCATAAACAGCACACATTTCGCAATGAATGCCAACAGCTTTGAGACTTCTTGCCACTAGAAACAACCTTACCGGGCGGATTACACATTCGACGGGTTTTCTGTTGCTAAGTTCCTTTTGAGTGGCTACTGCAGGCGAACGAAAAGCGGTGTGACTGTCGCAGTTGCAGTTCCATTGTAAGCACATTAACCTACTGCATGAGTCACCGCAGCGACTGTTCCGTTCCCGCCGCTACTTCCTGTTATCCATGAAAAAGGAGTTTACTTTACGGATAGCCTTCTTAGTCGGCACCTTGTCCCGTGTTTGCCGCCAGACGCCTCGCCTCCTTCCCAGGTAGATAATAAGAACTCACGCTGGTTTACCGTCACTGGATTAGGAGGACGCTATACAAATGCACAGAGTGTTCCGGAAGGCCCATCCGATTTCACAAGACTGTATCTTCTACATGAGTGAAAATACACTACCTGACTATAAAGCAAAGAACCCAGAAGGGGAGGGGAAAATATAGTGGAACCGCAGACCTACAGAGGGGATATGGTGTTATTTCAGTGATAACAATTTCGAGTCAGATTCAGAAAGAACAGTATGTCCCCATTTATCAGCACGATGTTGAAGCCCCCTCTGGCCTATATGCATGCACTGACTCGATTGGGAAGGATGTTATAAATTCGTTGTACTTTCTCCTGCGACAAGCTGGCGCAATGTTGTCCGAGCTGGTCTCAGACTTGTTCTATTGGCGGGCAGTCCGCCTGCTCAGCTGGGTGGTAACGTGTTTGCCACTCATGCACTGGACCCGGATTCGATTCCTGGACGCTTTGGAGATTTTCTTCGCTCGTGGACTGGATGTTGTGTTATCCTCATCATCATTTCATCCTCATCACCGGCCGCAAGTTGCCCAATGTGGAACCAACTGAAATATGACTTGGACTTGGCGGCCAAAGCCGAATGGGATCATTTAATTTTTATTGGCCACAGATGTGAGAATCTTGGTGGCCATGGGAGTATCTCAACATCACGCAGACAGTTCACAGCGATACACACCATGTGTGGAAGAACACTGTCCTCCTTAAAATTGGCACCACTGTGCTGTCGTAGGAGAATAACGTTAGCCTACGGATGGGACGGTAATCCCTTAGCCAGGCTGCTGCTGGTCTCCGACCAATGGTGCGAGATAATACAAAATGTTGCAGGGAGCCCATTAGTCTTTCTCGGATGGCAGGCGCAGATGTGAAGGGGTTACAACACGTCGACCCTCCCTTGTGGGACGTAGGCTTGGTGGAGTGTAACCTTGACGCTGAGTATGCTGCCTTCACGTCCCAGTGCTGTCCAACTACAGGTTACTTACACAACCGAATATATATTATAATTGTTTATTATTTTTCACTGTTCCATTTAAGAGGGCGACTGAACTTCCCAAATTCTCTTCATATGCTAATTGTGTTCTCTCTTGTGTTCTTCCGGCTATGTATTTCCTATGTTTGTTTTTGTAAGTGTTCCTTTAAGATGTTTCTGCATTGTTCTCGAATGTTTATGATGCCTTGTGTGATTCCCAGTTCTTTAATATCTACTTCTGTTCCAGTGATCAATTTTGTCTGCCATCTCAAAGATTTGCCTTGTGAGTCTGTTCTTTTTCCTCCTGCTGATATGTCCATAAAATTTCATCCTCCTCTTTCTAAAGGTGTCCGTTATCCTTTCTATCTGGTTGTAAACATCTCTTGAAGACCTATTTGTCCAAATTTCTTAACGGCGTTTCCTTTCCTGCTTTTCACTTTTTCAAAGTGTGACCATGAATCGCTGTAGTTTCTGTAGAGTAGAATGCTTCTGGTAGAACTGGGTGCTGTATTGCCTCAGTTTTGCGTTCACAAGAATAGATTCTTATGGTAGTGATTCCAAGAGAGATTACATGCTTTTTGTAATTTGGAGATTCTTTCTCGATTGGCTGTTACGTCCAGTGCTGATGATAGGATGATCTCTCCTACATATTTTAAGTGCGTAACTTGTGCCACTTTCCAGTACCGAGTTGTTATGGGTAGATTATCTACAGAATTGCTTTTCATTTATTGAGTTTCTCGTAGGAAATTTGTATGTCAGTTTTCTGTGAGATTACGTGAGGCGTATCCAGTGCAAGTTTGCCTTCTTCTCAATTGCTGGTCAGAATGGAAAATCGTCCGCGAAAGCCAGACACTTCACATTGATTCTCAGCTTTTTTTAAATCCCGAACTGAATTGCATTTATTTCCTTTTCCCGTACACTTACAATTTCTTCCAGAATCATGTTAAATACCTAACGAAATGTGTCGCACGGCCCTTAAATAGTCGAAGAGACCCGTCAGTATACAACTATGTTATTGGTGATAAACCACGGGACACGGTGTCAGTCGAATGGTACGTAGAGTAGCTGTCTGGGCCGGCCGGATGACCGAGCTGTTCTAGGCGCTACAGTCTGGAACCGCGCGACCGCTGCGGTCGCAGGTTCGAATCCTGCTCGGGCATGGATGTGTGTGATGTCCTCAAGTTAGTTAGGTTTAAGTAGTTCTAAGTTCTAGGGGACTGATGACTTCAGATGTTAAGTCCCTTAGTGCTCAGAACCATTTGAACCATTCTTTTTTTTTTTTTTTAGTTGACTGTCTGTTATATTTCTGGACGATATAAATATTTAAATAGTATTCATTACATATAGTATTACAATTTATCGATTTTTTTCCTTATTTTATAGCACTTGATGATGGGATGATGTAGCCCCAAAACATTTTTGGTAAATATCGGGTGCTTGTAATTAAAATGCAGCTACTCACAGAGGTCCAGCCTAGGCCGTAATTATCGTATGGCAGCGAAACTCGCTAAATATTCTAATATGTTAATGTGTCTGACTATAAAGCAAAGAACCCAGAAGGGGAGGGGAAAATATAGTGGAACCGCAGACCTACAGAGGGGATATGGTGCCGATTTACACTGAAAAAAAGTTGGTTCCAATTTTGGCCATCGGTGCAAATCTAGCGCTGCGAGTGGAAGTGTTCTCATATGTAAAAGGGTAGGAACGTGACCTTGGCAGAAAATTTCAAATTGATTTTATTATTAACAGGCGCTTATACAGTGTGTTCAATATGAACACTAGAGATGTTGACGCGATACTGTACAGTGCCGGATTTGCACCAGGTGGCCAAAATTGGAACTAATTTTTTTCTCCAGCTTGAATCGGTTCGGCGTTAACGCATCAGCAGATCTATGAAGTTTCCCTGCCATATGATGATTTCAGCCCACACTGGAACCGAGAGAAGCTGCATTTTGATTATAACCACCCAGTGATATCAATCGTTTGAAAACTAGCGCATAACATTCTCTGTACTGACGTGTGATTGTAGGTTCAGGCATCAGAACGCGTTAACTACGTCCCTATGTGCTTCTCTAACGCTACGTTTTTCAAGCTGCGGAAATTTATCGCAGCGTGCTCGGGGTACGCTTCCGTCTTCCGCTGTCGGATTCAGGCCGTAGGACGATGCGTGAAACATTTCCCTAGGCGCGGGGCTGTGCGCGTCAGAACGTAAAAAAAGGGAAGTGGTGTTTCTTGTAACTTGACAATTGTGCCTGACAGACTGAGATGAGGAGTGCCCTCTGACGCCCTTTTTTAATTCAATGAAAAGTTTGTGCTACTCAAATAGAGAAATATTTAAACTTTTAAGAAAAGTTGATTTTTCGCGCTACTCAGTATTTACCGCGCCATATGTGTTGTACACCAACATAATCTTATAGTTTCCTTCAGCAGTATATGTCGATAACATCCGCAAACTTTCTGGCCAACAGAATCAGTAAACGTGAAGTTAGAACCTCGCTACTGACGCGGAATTTTTACCAGACCAACATCAGAAACGTAGTAAGTGACAAACTTGTTCCCTTTACGTTTTTTGTGGCGGTTGAAAGCGAGAGGAAAGGTTTGAATTTATTTTTACAGTTTACTGCATGTCTGTGGGCGCTACAGTTTCTCGTAGACGAGAGCAGTACTGTGTGATTCATTGGCGCGACGTGAGGAACATTTTGCTGTTACAGGCGCGCTGCAGTGTCGCGTGCCAGCTGTAGCGGAGGCAGCGAAGGCCAAATATGCAGAGAAGCGCTCGGTCTAAAAATCTGTTAATTTTGGCACTCCGAAAAGTATATGGAAGTTAGGGAGCAGGAGGAAGAATATATATTATTGGGAAGAGTACTCAGGAAGCGGTAAGTAGTCAGATAAATGTTCTTACATCGTGAAGAAGAAGCAGAGTATTACATTCTAGGCGCTTGAGTCCGGAACCACGCTGCTGCTACGGTCGCAGGTTCGAATCCTGCCTCGGGCATGGATGTGTGTGATGTCCTTAGGTTAGGTTTTAGCAGTTCTAAGTCTAGGGGACTGATGATCTCAGATGTTAAGTCCCTTAGTGCCTAGCGTCTTTTGAACATTTCAGTAACAACACATTTGCTCGACGGTACGGAGGTATGCCAGTTCCCACTGCTTCACAACGCAGATTTATCAGTAATTAACAAACTGCCCAAGGAACACGCTTGATAAGAGTCTGCTGCTACGCCAAAGCCGAGGGATTCGTTGTGAAGGGTGGATTCACTGATTACTTCAACGGGGCGACTTTCAATCGTCGTTCGCAGTACTGATCACAATAACACCATCCAACTCATTGTAAGTTTGGTTAACGGCTCGGTAAAAATATAGTTACAGATGTATTACTTTCGAGTGACAGGACGATTAAAACTGTGCGCCGGACCGAGACTCGAACTCGGGACCTTTGCCTTTCGCGGTCAAGTGCTCTACCAACTTTTTTTTTTTTTTGGGTCGTTGAATTCGTTCGTGGCGGACGTCCGATGACACTCGTTCAGGTTGTTCGTTCATCCATTTACTCAGTTTTTTATTACAGAGGGGGTAGCTAAACCCTCTGACCGAACACGCTGAGCTACCGTGCCGGCTATGACTGAGCTACCCAAGTACGACGTCTTGCGACGTCCGCAACAACCAAACACAACGATCAAAAAAAAAAAAAAAAAAAAAAAAAAGGTTGGAAGAGCAAAGGTCCTGAGTTCTCTAATCTTGGTCCGGCACACAGTTTTAATCTGCCAGGAAGTTTCATATCAGCGCACACTCCGCTGCAGAGTGAAAATCTCATTCTGAAAGTCATTTCTTCTTACTTGTTTCATTAATTTTTCTTCCGATTTTTGTCCAAAATAACCCATTTTCATTTGGTTTCTCAACTCGGCGCCAGCGATGTTCCACAAAATACGCTGTTCGGATACCAGCTCGATAAGCCGCTCGTCCTCTGAGGCACTGAAGCGCTCTGCTGACAGTTCTTAGGCTCGCAAGGGATTCCCGCAGCTAGAGCCCGAAGTGGCACTGCGTTGTCCGCGCCATAGGAAAACGGTGTGGCATGTTTGCACTGTGCACGCGTTTTACGCAGCACGTTGCAAGAAATTCTAGCAGCTAGGAAAACGTGGCTTTACATACTAACACGAATTCTTTACAGACGAATGGAAAAACTGGTAGAAGCCGACCTTGGAGAAGATCAGTTCGGATTTCGTACAAGTGTTGGAACACGTGAGGCAATACTGACGCTACGACTTATCTTAGAAAATAGATTAAGGATAGGCAAACCTACGTTTCTAGCATTTGTAGACTTAGAGAAAGCTTTTGACAACGTTAACTGGAATACTCTCTTTCAGATTCTGAAAGTGGCAAGGGTAAAATAAAGAAACAAGATGGCAGTTATAAGAGTCGAGGGACATGAAAAGGTTCAAATGGTTCAAATGGCTCTGAGCACTATGCGACTTAACTTCGCCGGCCGAAGTGGCCGTGCGGTTAAAGGCGCTGCAGTCTGGAACCGCAAGACCGCTAAGGTCGCAGGTTCGAATCCTGCCTCGGGCATGGATGTTTGTGATGTCCTTAGGTTAGTTAGGTTTAACTAGTTCTAAGTTCTAGGGGACTAATGACCTCAGCAGTTGAGTCCCATAGTGCTCAGAGCCATTTGAACCATTTCTGAACTTAACTTCAGAGGTCATCAGTCGCCTAGAACTTAGAACTAATTAAACCTAACTAACCTAAGGACATCACACACATCCATGCCCGAGGCAGGATTCGAACCTGCGACTGTAGCGGTCGCTCGGTTCCAGACTGTAGCACCTAGAACCGCACGGCCACTCCGGCCGGCGACATGAAAGGGAAGCAGTGGTTGGGAAGGGAGTGAGACGGGGTTGTAGCCTCTCCCCGATGTTATTCAATCTGTATATTGATCAAGCAATAAAGGAAAGAAAAGAAAAATTCGGAGTAGGTATTAAAATCCATGGAGAAGAAATAAAAACTTCGAGGTTCGCCGATGACGTGGTAATTCTGTCAGAGGTAGCAAAGGACCTGGACGAGCAGTTGAACGGAATGGACAATGCTTGAAAGGAGGATATAAGATGAACATCAACAAAAGCAAAACGAGGATAATGGAATGTAGTAGAATTAAGTCGGGTGATGCTGAGGGATTTAGATTAGGAAATGAGACACTTAAAGTAGTAAAGCAGTTTTGCTATTTGGGGAGCAAAATAACTGATGATGGTAGAAGTAGAGAGGATATAAAATATAGACTGGCAACGGCAAGGAACGCTTTTCTGAAGAAGAGAAACTTGTTAACATCGAGTATAGATTTATGTGTCAGGAAGTCGTTTCTGAAAGTGGCTCTGAGCACTATGGGACTCAACTTCTGAGGTCATTAGTCCCCTAGAACTTAGAACTAATTAAACCTAACTAACCTAAGGACATCACAAACATCCATGTCCGAGGCAGGATTCGAACCTGCGACCGTAGCGGTCTTGCGGTTCCAGACTGCAGCGCCTTTAACCGCACGGCGTTTCTGAAAGTATTTGTATTGAGTGTGACCATAAGTGGAAGTGAAACGTGGACGATAAATGGTTTGGACAAGAAGAGAATAGAAGCTTTCGAAATGTGGTGCTACAGAAGACTGCTGAAGATCAGATGGGTAGATCACATAACTAATGAAGAGGTATTGAATAGAATTGGGGAGAAGAGGAGCTTGTGGTACAACTTGACTAGAAGAAGGGATCGGTTGTTAGGACATGTTCTGAGACATCGAGGGATCAGCAATTTAGTATTGGAGGGCAGCGTGAGGGTAAAAATCGTAGAGGGAGACCAAGAGATGAATACACTAAGCAGATTTAGAAGGATGTTGGTTGCAGTAGGTACTGGGAGATGAAGAAGCTTGCACAGGATAGAGTAGCACGGAGAGCTGCATCAAACCAGTCTCAGGACTGAAGACCGCAACAACAACAACAAACGTCGACGAATATCAGTGCTGCCCAGTTGACCGAGTCTGTCTGCGCTGCAAAGTGTTTTAAGTGGTGAGGCGGCCCGCGGTACACCGGTGGCGGGAGGCGGTGCGGCGCGGCCTCGTGAACGCGAGTGAGTGGCGGGGTCCGGCCGGCGCGGGGGGCCAAGTACCGCCGATTGGCGGCCGTGAGCGCCAGTTGCCGTCGCGCCGCCGCGCTCGCCCCAGCTGGTCCCGTGCCTCCTGTGCCGCTGACTCACGCCGTCTGCTCCGCGTCTCCTCCTACTCCTCCTGCAGCTCGCCCCCTCCCACGCACCCTTCCGCCGCGGTCCCGGGGAATTTCTTTGTGGCGTCTGCAGCTGTGCACGGTCGCGTATATAAGGCCACGGGGCGATCTTTTTGCCAGCCAAGGCCGCGGCCCGTGCAGTGAACGCTGGGACCTCGCCATGTGGAGGAGCGCACCCTTGACCGCGCCGGCGCTGCTGCTGCTGCTGGCCGCCGGATGGCCGCAGTCGCTGGCCGCCCCGGTCGCTGCCGACGACGTCGACGCAGTGCCGCCCGCGTTCGCGGTGAGTCCAAACACCACACGACACCAAAATATCGGAAGTGGAAGGCTCGAGGCCAATGTTAAGGCCCCTGCTAAACGAGCAAACTTGTTTTTCAAACGGGTCCTTGTCTAGGCGCGGATTTCTCAAACAAGCCCGTACAGGTACAAACCACTTCGAAATTACATGTGGTGTCCCACAAGGATCCATCTTAGGGCCATTGCTTTTTCTTGTGTACGTTAATGATCTCTCATCAGTTAGACTGCCAGAAGCAGAGTTCGTTTTATTTGCAGATGACACAAGTATTGCAATACATAGTATGTCGAGTGTAGTTCTAGAAAGATCTGCTAATGATATTTTCATGGATATTAATAAATGGTTTAAAGCCAACTCACTGACATTAAACTTCGAAAAGACTCACTATATGCAATTCTGAACCTGTAAGAGGTTTCCACCCAGCTGCCCCCCCCCCTCCCCCCCTCCAGAAGATATTTGAACTCGTTCACGCAATCCGGGAGTAATTTTTTCGTCTTCAGCACGTTACTGTTGGCAAATCCTAGAAGATTATTACTGAATTAAAAAGTTGTATTTTTAAACAAGTGCATTCTTATATTTAAAATGTTTATTGAAAGCAGTTTTTCACTAGTTTACTGTTTTATTTAATAATAAGTGCTGTATGTTGTCTCGAGTCCTTGTTTACTGAGACTAGTATGACCTGCCCCCCCCCCCCCCCCCCCCCTCCTGTTCAGATCCTGGGTACGCCCTTGATTGACAGTCTCAATTTCCTGGGATTACAACTTGATAATAAATTCAGTTGGGAGGAGCACGCCACAGAACTGTAGAAACGCTGTAACAAATCTGTATTTGCAATTCGAGTGTTAGCTGACATAGGCGACATGAAAATGAAAAAGCTTGCATACTTTGCCTACTTTCATTCCATAATGTTATATGGCATAATATTTTGTGTTAACTCTTCAAGTCAAACAAAAGTTTTCAGAGTCCAAAAGCGTGTAATACGTATTATCCGTGGAGTAAATTCACGGACGTCCTGTAGAAACCTCTTCAAAGAACTGGGTATTCTAACTACTGCCTCTCAGTGTATTTACTCCTTAATGAGATTTGTCCTAAATAATATATCTCTGTTTCCAACAAACAGCTCAGTTCATTCATACAATATCAGGAACAAAAATGATCTGCACAAGGACTTAAAAGCACTTACTTTAGTTCAAAAAGGAGTCCACACTCATCTTCAATAATTTGCCAGCAAACATAAAATACTTAGTTACAAATAAAGATCAGTTTAAAAGGAGCCTGAAAGACTTACTAGTGGCCAACTCCTTCTACCCCATTGACGATTTTTTTAATAGAAACAAATGATGTATTGTATATACTCATACTATTAGTATTGTTATTTCAGCTTTAAAAAATTTAAAAAATTGACATGTTCCACATCCACGAGGATCTCCTCAGCAGGGATCTATGGAACGAAAAACCAAAAAAAAAACCAAGTTTGTCAATTTATCCTCACTTTGGAGTAATGTTTTGAGAGCAGTGAGAATGGCCACAAATGCAGACGAAGCAGTCCTCACACTGACTTTGGCACTGTGTTCAGCCCTCGAGTGGACCCGCCATTTTTATATAACACAAGGGGCGCATGGCATTTGATTACTAATTGTCTCATAGATAACACCCTCGTTATGAGAGTGCACTGTTTGTTTGGCATCTGGGTTATTTTTTACACCGATTTCTTCTTACCTAGCCTGCTGTCTATTTTGCATTACTGCAGCTCACTTGGACGTATGTTAACCACGCGCCGACTACATGGGTGTACCGAGGCTCTAGCACCCACATACATAATCTCGTGGGTGTTCTGCATGCACGAAATTTTTAGTTTGACAAAAACAAAATAAAATAAATATTTCTCACTCGCCTTTATCAAAAAGTAAAAAACTATTGGAACACTGAGATGGGAGTTAAAATTTCTGACCTCTAAAACGTATCCGTTTGTTTCCGATGTCTTTGTGCAAAGACAACCAAGCAACACACTCCCAAGTCAAAGGCACTCCCCAGAATAACAGTCGCACTATACTGAGAAAGAAATACCGTATTCTTGTCATACTTTCCTGTTTTTTTTACAAGTGACACCCTACAATACGCCCACTCCATTCGTCAACAATTGTTTGAAAATAATCCGAGTACAAGGAAGCCAGTTCCTACAGACGACCTCAATAGTTATTTTTTTAACGTAGCAGCGGTATGTTTTAAGATTTCAGTCAAATTGTTTTCACGTAATCTGGGGATTGTTATCGTTTTCTTTGTTGAGATAACGGCTTTCAAGGACGCGCGAGCTTATATTGTAGACTGAAGGGGTGTTACCGCATTAATAGCTGGTATAAAGAAGAGGGTCTACTGACGGGATGCGAGGAGCAAAAGCTCTTCCGCGGGCAAAGATTTCGCGCAGTTTTCAAACGTCGCGTACGTTAGACCTATGGGTCATTTGGTTAGGAAAAAAAAAATGGATCAAAGGGCTCTGTGCGCTGTGGGACTTAACATCTGAGGTCATCAGTCCCCTAGAACGTAGAACTACTTAAACCTAAGTACATCACACACATCCATGCCCGAGGCAGGATTCGAAGCTGCGACCGTAGCAGCAGCGTGGTTCCGGACTGAAGCGCCTAGAACCGCTCAGCCACAACGGCCGGTTCATTGGGTTTGTCCAAATACATGTTAACCCGAGTTTGGTCTGTTTTCTGTTGCTTTTAAGTCAGCTGTATTCCCGACTGAGCTGTGGCAGTGTCAACCTACGCTTATAGTACCGGTATATTTTACTTTATCACTGCACAGATCTTTATGACACAGGGAGCGTTCATAAAATATTACAGGTAGTCATTTAAAAAAAATTGTCAAGCGTCTCCAGAAAACATGTTTTATTCCTCCACTGATGTGAACCAACAGAAATATCGAAAGGTCGGCGCCCTTGATGTCAACACAACTTATTACTGTGTTAGCTGAATCAATAATGAAGGAATAGGTACGGGCTCGCAATCCGTAAACAACAATGGACTGGTGTAAAACCATGTTATTTGGGATTGGCACACTTTAAACACAAGCACGCCCACTCGAGGGTTAAAGGAGGAGAAGAAAAGAAGACGCTGGTCTATAGAATGCCTTAAAATTAGAGATTTGCCCTTGAAAAACTGCTAAAGGAAATATTACTCGCAGTACCCAATGATTGCTTCAACTTTCTTCGAGTGGACAATGAAACTTCCAAAAACTTCTTAAGGCCCTCGTACATGTACGTACCAAGGAAGTTTGTGAATTTAATCTTACTTCTGAAGCAGACACTTTTCGTGTAAGATTTATTTTGGCACTATTTTGGAATGGCTAAAATGCAGATAAAGCATTTCTAAGGTTGACTCTGGCACTGTATTTAAGGAAGAACAGGAAGAATAATATACTATGCTTGGCCAGGGTATTGTTCAAAAAGAGAAATATACACATAAAAATCGTTTAATGGAAATGTTACACTCAGAACCTTAAGATTACATCAACCTTCTGCAGACGGACAACGGAACGTATGGTAACATGTTTAGAGTCACTTCGCCCTCACATTGAAAAGAAGAAACAAGTATGCGAAAATTTATTCGCTTCTCCTTGACAGTTCATTCAACGTAATTAGTCACCATCGTCTGTAGAAGAACCGCAGAATTTCGATTTCTTTTTATTTCATTGCACTCCTGCATGTTTGTTGTAGCCTCATCTTTCGTAATATATGGCTGGGAAAGATGTGGTACCTCTACCATTTTGGTAATTCCCAGCGCTATTTCGTTTTTATTATTGATCGTAGTTTCCGTAGTTGTAGAAACTTGCTAACTAAGTTGCCTTCTGACGGAAACAGGAAGTACACCGACACTGGATTTCACCCTCTCCTCTCTCATTTGTATTGCCAGTAATGGAAATACAGATGCCTCTGAATGCCTTGTCATCTGGAGTTTTTTGAAAATTTTGAAATAATTTTCTTTATATTGCATCCCACAGACGCGAAGAATTTGTTGAAAATTTAAATCATGATTACGCTGGGACTGTAAAATTTTCCTCAAAGTGAAATTTGGCGTTTAAGCTATTGCTAATTGATACTTATGTATGTTTCTGTCAACAACATTTCTGTACTGACAACATTTTTTTCATTTTTTATCTTATTTAGGCAGACATATGCATCAATGAACACGTTACCACATGTAGATTATCTTAGTCGAGATGTTCGTAGAGAAGCAGTTACCTCAATGACAGTCTAAACTTCGACAACAGTATACGCTGTGAACGAGCTGACTTGCGATCGGTATCCATCAATACAAGTTTTGACCCGACACTTGACCTCTCTATTGCGCAGTTCATATGTTAACTCGTTCATAATTCATACCATTGACGAAGTCAGTGTAGAAATCGTCCCTTGACGCAAACTTCCGCTAATAAACATAGTGAATGTGTTTCGGTTCGCCAACTTGAAAGAGTGACTCTGTCCATAAATGTCGTTGACGCACATGCAAAAATCACTTGTCAGTGGCCTTAAGTGAATGTCAATGACTTTTTTATTTTAACGAAAAGTCTACAGCTACAGTAGAATCATGTTTTTAACATTCAATAAATAGTGAAAGTCTTCTAGTCGACGCTGAACGAATTTTTGAAATCTTTAATCCATTAATGTTATATAGTATTGATTGATGCAAAAGGCGCAATCGCGCTTGCAGTGACCAAATAGATTGCATATGATTTCAGGACGAAAGTGCTGCATTGGTTACGAAATTTATATTTCTTCTGTATTACACCTGTATATGAATGATTGCACCTTATCTCCATTTTTCAAGTGTCGACTGAAGATACAACGCCACCATCTCATCTAGTAAATCTGGGTGCTCCAGAGGTGACTGATAAAAACCTGATACTGATCGCACCAACATCGACCAAGTTCACCAGAATTGCACCCCTGGACAACTTGCGTTGTTCGTGAAACGCTTACCTCGAGACGATCGGTGATTTCCCAGGCACGAGGAAATAAAATATCGGAAATAAACATCTAAAATCTCGAGAGGCAGAAAAAATTCAATACTTTAAGTGCTGTTCGACTTTAACTCCCTACAGTGATGTCATTTATACAAACGCATGAACGAACTTTCTGTTTTCTTTTCTTTTTTTTGCGCGCGATTCTTTTAGTCGCATATGCATCTCTGACGTCCAAATTCGTTGTAATGGAAGACAGTGCATTTCTGCCTGCAGCTTCCTTCTGTGAGTTCTGAGAAACGGAGCGTATCTAGCACGTCACTGCGCTCGCGATATGGAGTTCTTTCGCCAATCAGTCAGTTCTGTCTTTTCTTTCCTTCAGCTGACAACTCTTGCTTCAGTAACAACGACTCTCATACGAGGACAGAACTCACTTACTGAGAAATTATCTTTTTTTTCAGAACTGAGTTTTGTGAATACTACTGTAGTTGCCGGATAGTTTATTGTTAGTGGGAAATGTGAGCTGCTATTACAAACCGAACCTGGGGCCCTATTCTGTATCGTTCATATCGATCGGTGTAGTTGGTTCGTTTCGATAGTTACGTCATTTTCGGTTCTTTATCGAAATATCCTATTCAGTAAGCTTCTGATACCTGTTACTGAACGGTCCTCCCACCGAATTTACGACAATTGTACCGAGAGGTTTTGGATTTCGGTCTGACCCTGTCGATCGGTGAGCTGTGGTTTATGTACACCTATAATTTGTTATTTTAAACATATTTAGCGGTTTTAGCTTTGGATTTAGTGATTGTGTTACTAAAGAATCACCCGAGGACGCATCCGGTTGGAAAGTGAGTCCATAATAGACTATTTTCTTTTGTTAGAAATATGTTTAGGTTAGGTTGTTACTGTTAATGATTACATCCAAACAGAAACGTTTTCGGTCAATATTCCCTCAAAATACGTGTTATTTTAATGCAAATAAGAGTTTAAGTTTCGTTAATTAGCAAGACATAGGCTCTGCTTACGTATATTACATGAGTGTGAACTGACGTTACTAGTGCCTTTGTGTACGTTTTCCCACAAATGGTTTAGTTAGTAATTATCGAAACATGTTTACAACTTTCAAGTAACAATGGAAAGCAATTATGTGAAGCCTGATATTAGAAATCTTCCAAACTATTACGCATTTCTGACTTACGCAGCATCGTTTGGCAACGAAGTCAGCCTACGTTCCTCCGCAATAGTATAAGAATGCAGCCACGCGTAGTTGCTGTTTAGCGTGGCCAAAATAACAAGGCAGTGAAGGATTTTGCGATGTCGCTGTTCGGGCCTACTCTTCTGTCCACGTAATTTACCCTGGAAGGAACACACATCAAGGATTTACTGAATGATTAATTTGGGTCTGGGAAATGATGATGAGGAACCTCAGGCTGCAGAAGAAGAAAATGTTCATGCTGAACTGCCACCAGTTGAAGGTGACAGTGAAGGTGCAGAATTGTGCTACTGCTAAAGACTGAATATGATTCCTCATTCTTTGAATGCTGTAATTTATGACTGCAATTATCTGTCACCTTATTTATGTCATTTAATTGTAGCCATTTTTGTTATTGTTTTTGTGGAATAAAAAAAGTGGTTAAAAAATTGTGTTCGTGGTGCTGCAGTGCAAATGTGCGGATGAGCGGCCGCTTGCTTTTGATTGGCTTGTGTGACGCGAACCGACAACAGCGCTTCAGTTCTCTAGATCCGAACGGTATCGCTAGCGAAATTCATACTGAATAATGATGGGTCTCTAATTCGAGTGCTCTTGAATACCGAAACGATCGGCGCAATGGCGGAAAGATACAGAATAGGGCCCCTGGCAGGTGCTAGTCATGTAGAACGGTCTGCCAGTCAAGTTCATCTTTCTTTGGCCTCTGTGGTAACACCACATCAAGGAGGGGAGTGAAATGCAAACACAGAAATTAGTAAGCAAATAATACAGATAAGTAAAAGGCCGTTAATGAGCTGCGAAAGTCAAAAACATTTAGATAAATTCTACCTCTTCGGTAGGCATGCATTAGATACTGACGTGTAACTTTACAAGGTGAAGTGTAGCAAGCTGATATTACAGATTAAAATCGTTTTTCCAGATACCAGTCAGCCACGCTGACCACTCAACAACGAAGTCGAGCCCTATCGGTGAAGTCAATATGTAATTTGCAGTCTTAACCAAGCTTCAGCGCAGATTTCTTTATCTTAAGATCCTTGACACTTACTGGAACAGAAACAAATTTATCCATCTACCATGACATTTAGAGTTGATCTACAACTGTGCCCACAAACCACTAATATCCGTCTGACCCAGACCACTGATATCGGTCTCTTTCTCACCCATACGTACTCCAAATCACCACTCGCATGCTATCAGTAACGTGGGCTGTGTGTAGCTAATGTCCTGGAAGCCCTTGACCCAGCGGCACATCAGCCGATACCCGAAACTGAACAAAGCTCCAGGGCCCAATGGAATCCCTGTCAGATTCTATACTGAATTTGCGACTGGGTTACCCTCTCTTCTAATTATAATCTATCGTAGATCCCTCGAACAAAACACCATGCCCAGTTCCTGGAAAAAGGCACGGTTCACACCCATCTACGAGAAGGGTAGTAGAAGTGATCCACAAAACTGCTGTCCAATGTCCTTGACATCGATTTGTTGTAGAATTCTAGAACATATTCTGAGCTCAAACATAATGAGATAACACGAACAGAATGACGTCATCAATGCCCACCAGAATGGATTTTGAAAACATCGATCATGAGAAACCCAAGTCGCACTTTTCTCACATGACGTACTCAAGCTTTGGATCAAGGCAATCAGGTAGATGCAGCATTTCTTGATTTCCAAAAAGCATTTGACTCAGTAACAAACAAACGCTTATTGTCAAAAGTATGATCATATGGGGCATCAAGTGCAATTTGTGACTGGATGGAGGACTTTTTGGTAGGGAAGACACTGCATGTTATCTTGAATGGAGAGACATCGTCAGAAATAGAAGTAACTTCGAGTCTGCCCCAGAAAAGAGTGTTGGGACCCTTGCTGTTCATGTCGTATAGTAACGATCTTGCAGACGATATTAATAGTAAAATCAAGCTTTTTGCAGATGAAGTAGTTATCTATAATGAAGTACAGACTGAAAGAAGCTGATAAATATTTAGTCAGATCTTGATAAGATTTTAAAATGATGCAAAGATTGGCAGCTTGCCGTTAATGTTTAGAAATGTAACATTGTGCACGCCACAAACCGAAAGGAACGTAGTATCCTGTAACTATAATATCAATGAGTCACTGTTGGAATCGGCCAGCTCATACAAATACCTGGGGTGTAACACTTTGTGGGGATAGGGAATGGAACGATCACGGAAGTTAAGTTGTGGGAAAGCAGGTAGTAGTTTAGGTTTATTGGCAGAAAACTGAGGTGGTGCAACCAATCTACACATGAGATTGCTTACAAGTCACTCGTGCGACCGGTTCTAGAATATTGCTCAAGTGTGTTGGACCCTTACCAGATAGGATTAACAGAGGATATTGGACTTATACAGAGATGGGCAGCATGAATGGTCACAGGTTTGTTTAAGCCGTGGGAAAGTGTCACAGAGATGAGAAGCAACTGAACTGGAAGACGTGGGACGTATCGATTGGCATGCACCTCACGGTGGTTTGCAGAGTATTGATGTAGATGATGTAGATATAGATACAGAACGTGTATTCACGCGATCCTGGCTTGTGCAGCACTAAACATTGGGTGTATCAACGAAAATGCTTTGTTCCTAATGTCTCGTATCAAAGCAGTGTGAACCATTCGTCTAAACAGAAGACTTTGAGGCAAAACACGGAAGACGGTAACTTACAGTTTAAGCGCAACAAAATCGGGTGTGAATAACATATTTCCTCTTCTTTGAGGACAAATACAAATAATTCATTTTCCTACAAAATTTTAAACATACAAGGAGAAGTTTCTAAATGAACATCATCTTCATTGGTAGACATTTCTTGTCGTCAACTGGAAATCATGGATGTAGACCCACAGAGTGTACGAGTTAATAGGAGATGACCAGCGTACTACCTAACGAATTCTCTCCACAATTGATTTGAATAAGTACTTTTGGGTTGTGAGGAAGAACCATCAACTAACAGCTCTGTTGTTCGTGACACATGTGTCTCGTAATTTTAAGAAAAATCTGAGACGCCATTACCATTAATTCATTATCATTAACTTTACTGACCCAAGGGCTTTTTACGACTGGAGAAGGTGTGTAACAGTGATGACCAAATAATGTGTCGGCCAATTCTGTAAACTATCCTATACCGCATGGAAAAACAGATAACGCCCATACTGAAAGGATCCTTTAACAGCGCGTCTTACATAAAGTTACAGTTAGAAACCAGTATAGGAAGGAAAAGGAGAACATTTTATTTACAGTTTTAATCGGCGCGGTGATGGCTAATTGATTTTGGAATGGCTTCTAACAAATTTCTCAGCCTAGGCCTATTTGTGCATAAAACATATATATTCCCAAGAATAATTCGGGAATGTGTTCACTGCGAGGGCAGTTTCTACCATTAGGCAAGACTGGGCGGCCTCTTATGGCGCAAAATTTTAGGAGCGGCAAAGGCGGAAAAAATTAATTTCAAGTGAAACAGCGAAAAAACTGAGCAAATGAGGAGAAAAACTGAAAAAGAGGAAAAATTACTGAAATTTCATTGTGATTTTGTACCAGAAACAGACTTAAGCTAAAAATTTACTGTGCGGAAGAAGGTAAATTCCGAGTCCAGTAACTTTGCTTAAAGAAACAGTTTAAAAAATGTACTACACAAAAACCCTTTTTTTACTTATTGTTTAACGACCACTTTGAGCAACTCAGTGAATTATAAGCAGTCTCGTCCCCAGTTTTGGGCCGCTCACTCCAGAGAAGGGAAAGAGCCAGTGTCTTTAGACAAGCACAACATCCATGCTTCACTGGGAATCGAACCTAGATCCATATCGAACGAATGATAAGAAGCCATTCAATGGATCACTGCGCCACTGGGCAGCTAATAAAAGTTATAGGACTCCCAATAGAAAACGCAAACAAGGCGACACTTATCTATTAATTCGCAAGAAAGTGGATGCTGAAAAAGATCAGATTTATTCCTTGGTGTAAAAATATTTCTAGTACAACAGAAACGAAATAACCACGATTATCCAGACGACGTAGTCTGATGCTTCGGTATGTCTCCCATCAGTACAGAATGATTTCTAAATTCAAGGAAAAATTCATTCACACTGGAAAATAGTTACACGCCTTTATTATTCAATTTTCCTGAAATAAAATAAAATAAGTAAGCGATGCACTGCTGTATTCTGTTGAGTTCTATAAAATGTTCGCCGCACGGGGTAGCCGCGCGCTCTAAGGCGCCTTGCCAAGGTCCGTGCGGCTCCCCACGTCAGAGGTTCGAGTCCTCCGACCCTCGGGCATGGGTGTGTGTGTCTCGTCCTTAGCGTAAGTTAGTTTAAGTTAGATTAAGTAGTGTGTAGGCTTAGTGACCGATGACCTCAGCAGCTTGGTCCCATAAGACCTTACCACAAATTTTCAAATATAAAATGTTCAGGACATTCTTCCTATTTCAATCAGTCTGGGAAATTTCAAAAATTGAGAAAAAAGTAGGAAACTGAGGACATTTATTGTCCTCAATCAATTTTAAAAGAATTGAGAACACAACATGAAGACTGAGGACTGTCCACAGAAAATGAGGACATCCGGTCACCTTAGTTCAATGATTAAAGGTATAATAGGAGATTTGCATTGTTGTGCCGTTAGATGGTGGTGGTGGTAGAGTGGAGGGGGGGCAGTGTTACTGAGAGACCAATGTTAGTGGCAAAGGTGAGGGGGGGGGGGGAGGAGGGGTCATTTTTTATTTCTCGCCTAGGGCGCCAAAACACCTAGAATGGCTTTGTTCCCTGCCTTACAAATATGTAGGTGAAGAACATGAAAAATTAAGAGAAATTCTTGCGATGAAGATGGCTGAAAAGGAAATCTGAAACTAAAGATAGAGCGTTTGGTGCATTTATTTATTTGTTATGCATTTATTCAGTGCTGTTTTTTCTGGGGGAACGCTGGGGGATGCGTATCCCTAAACTTTTTCGTCGACAAAGTAATTTTTGTACGGTGTTGAGAACTTGGAAAAAGGCCAGAGATTTATTTCACGGACATAATTTTTTTATTTCACTTTTTCGTGTTGGTAATTGCAATACGAATGATACTAGTTCAGTTTTTGGTGGGAAAACCGATGTCATTGACTGTTTCAAGCATTTCGAAGCTGCGGCAACCGTTCTCGACAATTGAATCGCTGGCAGCCAGTTCGACAAGCGTGAGTGCCCTCGCCCGCTAATAGTGGGCGATGGTAGTGCTACACGGATATGCGTACGCTCAAATCGCATGCTTCGTTTGAGGTGATGTAAACTGAAATGTTCGATACCACATTCTCTTGTATGTTTGTGTGTTTCTCGGTATCGCCTGCTTCATTTGAGCAAAGTCAACTGAAGAGTCCGATACTTTTTTTTTTTAGCTAGACATATTGATGGCGTCATGGCTAAAAGCTGACTGGTGGTATCCCATGCTTCAGTTATAACTAATTTTCGCTGCATTATATCCCATGTCGGAATACCCTCACACTTTTTTTAGAAAAAAAACCACTGCATTTATTTATCCTGATAAGACCTCTTTTGCACATAATAGGCATCCTTAAAGTTTCTCTGTAATGTTGAAATTGTAAAACGCATAGCAGATAAGCTACACTTAATGATGATAGTAGTAATAATGAAAATACAAGTTAATGTCAGTCCATTTAACACTGTGGTAAGACCGCTACGGTCGCAGGTTCGAATCCTGCCTCGGGCATGGCTGTTTGTGATGTCCTTAGGTTAGTTAGGTTTAACTAGTTCTAAGTTCTAGGGGACTAATGACCTCAGCAGTTGAGTCCCATAGCGCTCAGAGCCATTTGAACACTGTGGTAAGTACAATACTCACAACAGAACGTCCCTATCAAATCGTAGTAAGGAACAGCTACAAACGGAAAGGCATGGCAGCCGTGCTGAAAGAATTAAATCAACAGAAGAAATTAATTTTTACGGGAAAGAGCGAGAAATAACAGAGGAAAATAGAATAGTTAATTAAAAAATCAATAGATATTGAAGAAAAGCAGAGGCAGAAAGAGATATGGATGTCGAAAAAAATCAATAGAGATTGAAGAAAAGCAGAAGCAGAAATACACTCCTGGAAATTGAAATAAGAACACCGTGAATTCATTGTCCCAGGAAGGGGAAACTTTATTGACACATTCCTGGGGTCAGATACATCACATGATCACACTGACAGAACCACAGGCACATAGACACAGGCAACAGAGCATGCACAATGTCGGCACTAGTACAGTGTATATCCACCTTTCGCAGCAATGCAGGCTGCTATTCTCCCATGGAGACGATCGTAGAGATGCTGGATGTAGTCCTGTGGAACGGCTTGCCATGCCATTTCCACCTGGCGCCTCAGTTGGACCAGCGTTCGTGCTGGACGTGCAGACCGCGTGAGACGACGCTTCATCCAGTCCCAAACATGCTCAATGGGGGACAGATCCGGAGATCTTGCTGGCCACGGTAGTTGACTTACACCTTCTAGAGCACGTTGGGTGGCACGGGATACATGCGGACGTGCATTGTCCTGTTGGAACAGCAAGTTCCCTTGCCGGTCTAGGAATGGTAGAACGATGGGTTCGATGACGGTTTGGATGTACCGTGCACTATTCAGTGTCCCCTCGACGATCACCAGTGGTGTACGGCCAGTGTAGGAGATCGCTCCCCACACCATGATGCCGGGTGTTGGCCCTGTGTGCCTCGGTCGTATGCAGTCCTGATTGTGGCGCTCACCTGCACGGCGCCAAACACGCATACGACCATCATTGGCACCAAGGCAGAAGCGACTCTCATCGCTGAAGACGACACGTCTCCATTCGTCCCTCCATTCACGCCTGTCGCGACACCACTGGAGGCGGGCTGCACGATGTTGGGGCGTGAGCGGAAGACGGCCTAACGGTGTGCGGGACCGTAGCCCAGCTTCATGGAGACGGTTGCGAATGGTCCTCGCCGATACCCCAGGAGCAACAGTGTCCCTAATTTGCTGGGAAGTGGCGGTGCAGTCCCCTACGGCACTGCGTAGGATCCTACGGTCTTGGCGTGCATCCGTGCGTCGCTGCGGTCCGGTCCCAGGTCGACGGACACGTGCACCTTCCGCCGACCACTGGCGACAACATCGATGTACTGTGGAGACCTCACGCCCCACGTGTTGAGCAATTCGGCGGTACGTCCACCCGGCCTCCCGCATGCCCACTATACGCCCTCGCTCAAAGTCCGTCAACTGCACATACGGTTCACGTCCACGCTGTCGCGGCATGCTACCAGTGTTAAAGACTGCGATGGAGCTCCGTATGCCACGGCAAACTGGCTGACACTGACGGTGGCGGTGCACAAATGCTGCGCAGCTAGCGCCATTCGACGGCCAACACCGCGGTTCGTGGTGTGTCCGCTGTGCCGTGCGTTTGATCATTGCTTGTACTGCCCTCTCGCAGTGTCCGGAGCAAGTATGGTGGGTCTGACACACCGGTGTCAATGTGTTCTTTTTTCCATTTCCAGGAGTGTAGATATGGATGTCGAGAGGTGAGAGTGTTGACAGTGGGGCAGAAGTATGGAATACAGTATCATTGAATCATTTTCATGTTACTGGGACACAAAAAAATTGCTGAAATGAAGGAGGTGAAGACAGATTTAAAATAATACAGAGACACAAACAAATTGCTAGACATTAAGGGTGCTTATACGATAGTTTGTAGGGGAAGGATGGGGGAGACTAGATCTGGAGGTATGGAGTATTTTTAATATTTTGGAAGATGAATTGCGACTTTTAAGTAGTCATAAAAGAGCTCGAGTTCTAAACCTATTAAAAACCTGCTAACACGAACCTCTAAATCATTTCCTTGAAAGAAGAAAAACCACCTGACCACACCATATTTTTGCCTTTTCCTGAGAACTGTGGGGAGGGGGGAGGGGAGGGGCTAGCGTCCCTTGGCCCCGGGTATGGGCGCTTTTGCTGTACTGTATCTGCTGATAGGTGACTGGTATGCGAAGAAATGAATTGAGGAGTCAGGTCATTAACAAATCGATGAAGAGCATACAGCGCGTGAATGTCACATTTTCTATCTCCGAATGAACATAATAATGATATGCTCAAAGAACCGAATGGTTCACACTTATAATCCTCAAGCATAAATAACAGGCTCAAGTCGTCTGGAGTTTCGCCATCTGTGCCAAACTGCCCAGCCTTACAATAGTTATCCTGCATGTGCATAAGGAAAAGTTCAAAGACAAGGATATCGTTAGGAGTGCCCCAGGGTAGTGTGACAGGACAGCTCTCATCCTCTATATTCATAAATGATATGGCTGACAAGTTCGTCGCCGGCCACTGTGACCGAGCCGTTCTAGGCGCTTCAGTCTGAAACCGCGGTGCTGCTGCAGTTGCAGGTTCGAATCCTGCCTCTGGCATGGATGTTTGTGATGTCCTTAGGTTAGTTAGGTTTATGTAGTTCTAAGTCTAGGGGACTGATGACCTCAGATGTTAAGTCCCATAGTGCTTAGAGCCATTTGAACCATTTGAACAAGTTTAGCAGTAATCTGCGATTGTACGCTAATGATGCTACGGTGTACGGTAAGGTGTCGAATTTGAGTGACTGTAGGAGGATGCAAGTGACTTAAGACCAAAATTGTAGTTGGTGTGATGAATGGCAGCTAACCCTAAATGTAGCAAAATATAAGATAATGCAGATGAGTAAGAAAAACAAACACGTAATGTTCAGATACATTGTTAGCAGTGTTCTACTTGTACGTCGCTTAAATATTTGGGCATAACGTTGCAAAGCGATATGAAATGCAACAAGAGTGTGAGGACTATGGCAGTGATGACGAATGGCCAACTTCGGCTAATTGGGAGAATTTTAGGAAAGCGTGGTTCATGTAAAGGAGACCAAATAAAGGACGCTAGTGCGACGTATTCTCGAGTATTGCTCGAGTGTTTGGGACCCGTACCAGGTCGGGTTAAAGGTGGACATCGAAGCAATTCAGAGGTGGACTGTTAGATTTGGTACCTGTAGGTTCGAACAACACTCAACTGTTATGGAGAACTAAAATGGGAATCCCTGAGGGAAAAAGACGTTCTTTTCGAGGAACACTATCGAGAAAATTTAGAGAAAGGCATTTGAAGCTGACTGCAGAACGATTCTACTACCACCAACATACATTGCGCGTAAGGAGCACGAAGATAAGATTAGAGAAATTAGGGCTCATACGGAGGCGTATAGACAGTCGTTTTTCTCTCGCTCCATTTGCGAGTGGAACAGGAAAGGCAATGACCGGTAGTGACACAGGATACCCTCCGGCAAACGCCGTAACGTGGCTTATGGAGTATCTATGTAGATCTAGATGCAGAATGGTGTAGCAATCGCAACCGTGTAAAACGGCGTTAAAAAAGTGTTCGCAAAAATATCCTCACTGAGAAGGAGCTGGAGACGTGCATCCCATGTCAACGACAATATGTTTCAAGTGTGACAGGATTTGTTGTGGCGGCGAATGCAGGTCCATTTGTACCAGTTTCCGAGCGAAAACTGCAAAGGGAAATGCATCCAATGGACATCTGAAATCAGGTACCTCACAAACGGCCGTTGCTCAAGACAGCAAATAAAGCTGTCTTCAAGGTTTATAATTTATATAAAAAACAGCTACCAGCCACATGTATGGTTTAAAAAGGTTTATTCTCTTCAGACCATGACCGGTTTCGGATTTTTCTTTACAAATCCATCTTCAGATGGCAGATTACAAGCATTCTTGGTTGGACCTAGTTTTGTTTGTGTTATTCGTTTGCTGCAGAGCTGTGTAGTTCTGTCTGACGAAATATTCGTGCGTTTATGTTTTCGATCGCCAACTTAATACATTTTTCAATATGCACTATGTAAGTGCTATTCCAGTCAATGGATGTCACTTTAAACCTCATCATCTTAATTACACACGCAGCACACACGAATAACGTTTACAAAACGTGGCCCAGCTTCACATTACAAACGAAAACAATATGTTTTCGTTTGTAATGTGAAGCTGGGCCACGTTTTGTAAACGTTATTCGTGTGTGCTGCGTGTGTAATTAAGATGATGAGGTTCAAAGTGACATCCATTGACTGGAATAGCACTTACATAGTGCATATTGAAAGATGTATTAAGCTGGCGATCGAAAACATAAACGCACGAATATTTCGTCAGACATAACTACACAGCTCTGCAGCAAACGAATAACACAAACAAAACTAGGTCCAACCAAGAATGCTTGTAATCTGCCATCTGAAGATGGATTTGTAAAGAAAAATCCGAAACCGGTCATGGTCTGAAGAGAATAAACCTTTTTAAACCATACATGTGGCTGGTAGCTGTTTTTTATATAAATTATAAACCTTAAGTACAACAGCCACGTTTCTCAACATGTCGACTTTCGACAAAATAGCGTAAAGCTGTCTTCGATGGGCCAAATCACGGAAACAGGGCAGTAACTGACTGTATGTCTGTAGTATGGTTCGACGAGTCGTTATTTTGCTATTTTCAGGTGATGGAAGGCATTGGAGAGCGCCGATAGCCGCAAGAGGCTTTTAACTTATAGTGTGTCGAGAGTTTAATTCAGGCCCGAAATGGGTCTATGATGTTTTAGGGGTGTTTTTGCGCCATAACTGGGACCCACTTTTTTCAGGTTACAGTGAGCATTATCCAGGACGAGTATTTCAACATTTTCGGTGACCAAGCATTGACCTTTTTTCTACATCTTCATGATGAGTATGCTGTGGACATTCCTGCCTTCCATGATGGTAACATCCGTATTCACAGGGCTGCACGCGCGTGTTTCTGGTTTGTCGAACAGACAGACACTCGATCGTATCTCGACTGGCCCGCTTATCGCACAAAATAGTTTGGGACTATTTGGATCAGCAGGGTGAAACTTAACATTCAACAACCCCTCAATCTGGTGTTTCTACGGTTCTAATCGTCAATCAGTTGCTTCAGCTGCAGATGACGTAGATGATACTAGTCGGCTCTCTGCCTTGCCGAACAGAGGCCGTTATCAATTTTAAGGCCGGTTTAGCACTGATTAAAGTCATGCCTCCCGAAGGTGAACAATTTTTCGTCCACCATGCTTAGCTCATATAAACAAACAGTTCAAGTTACTGAATTACGTTTTAGGTGTTGTTTGTTTTTACAAGTAATCTGGAGTGATTAGAATTGGTTGAAGCCTCTAGTAGCTGTACATAAATGTATTGCCAGTATAACTGTAAGATAAGTGATTGTGTAAGTGTTGAAACTTCACAGTGTTCTATGCTAACTGTGGCTAAAATATCTAATATTCCGGAGGATTCCGGGGCCTCCTGGGAAGTGCAGATAAATGTTAACACCTGGGACGGTGCGTCGTTCACTGCTGTCGCAGTGGGCGTCAGTCCTACTCTGTGCGCAATGCGAGGCCACCACGCCTGTCTATTAACGAGGCGTCGTGCCCGTGTGAATCACCGCGAGAGGTGGGGAGTCTCTACAAGCGGTCAACATACACTCCTGGAAATGGAAAAAAGAACACATTGACACCGGTGTGTCAGACCCACCATACTTGCTCCGGACACTGCGAGAGGGCTGTACAAGGAATGATCACACGCACGGCACAGCGGACACACCAGGAACCGCAGTGTTGGCCGTCGAATGGCGCTAGCTGCGCAGCATTTGTGCACCGCCGCCGTCAGTGTCAGCCAGTTTGCCGTGGCATACGGAGCTCCATCGCAGTCTTTAACACTGGTAGCATGCCGCGACAGCGTGGACGTGAACCGTATGTGCAGTTGACGGACTTTGAGCGAGGGCGTATAGTGGGCATGCGGGAGGCCGGGTGGACGTACTGCTGAATTGCTCAACACGTGGGACTTGAGGTCTCCACAGTACATCGATGTTGTCGCCAGTGGTCGGCGGAAGGTGCACGTGCCCGTCGACCTGAGACCGGACCGCAGCGACGCACGGATGCACGCCAAGACCGTAGGATCCTACGCAGTGCCGTAGGGGACCGCACCGCCACTTCCCAGCAAATTAGGGACACTGTTGCTCCTGGGGTATCGGCGAGGACCATTCGCAACCATGAAGCTGGGCTACGGTCCCGCACACCGTTAGGCCGTCTTCCGCTCACGCCCCAACATCGTGCAGCCCGCCTCCAGTGGTGTCGCGACAGGCATGAATGGAGAGACGAATGGAGACGTGTCGTCTTCAGCGATGAGAGTCGCTTCTGCCTTGGTGCCAATGATGGTCGTATGCGTGTTTGGCGCCGTGCAGGTGAGCGCCACAATCAGGACTGCATACGACCGAGGCACACAGGGCCAACACCCGGCATCATGGTGTGGGGAGCGATCTCCTACACTGGCCGTACACCACTGGTGATCGTCGAGGGGACACTGAATAGTGCACGGTACATCCAAACCATCATCGAACCCATCGTTCTACCATTCCTAGACCGGCAAGGGAACTTGCTGTTCCAACAGGACAATGCACGTCCGCATGTATCCCGTGCCACCCAACGTGCTCTAGAAGGTTTAAGTCAACTACCCTGGCCAGCAAGATCTCTGGATCTGTCCCCCATTGAGCATGTTTGGGACTGGATGAAGCGTCGTCTCATGCGGTCTGCACGTCCAGCACGAACGCTGGTCCAACTGAGGCGCCAGGTGGAAATGGCATGGCAAGCCGTTCCACAGGACTACATTCAGCTTCTCTACGATCGTCTCCATGGGAGAATAGCAGCCTGCATTGCTGCGAAAGGTGGATATACACTGTACTAGTGCCGACATTGTGCATGCTCTGTTGCCTGTGTCTATGTGCGTGTGGTTCTGTCAGTGTGATCATGTGATGTATCTGACCCCAGGAATGTGTCAATAAAGTTTCCCCTTCGTGGGACAATGAATTCACGGTGTTCTTATTTCAATTTCCAGGAGTGTATCTTTCCTCATTTATCGAATCGCACACGCACAGACATGCGCAACTTGGATTCCCTCCTGGCGCCACTGTGCTTGCATTCCACATGTTTTCTCGCCACGTATGAGCGAGGCGCGGTGCGTGTTGTTTCTATTGATACAGTGTAGGTCATCTGTTTTTTTTTTTAGACCAAAAGGGTTTTTCGGGTACTATGCTGGCATTAGACAGCTGATGCAGATGCCTATGAGGGGGAGAAACAACTGAAATAATTTATGCCGGGGAGAGAAATAATAGTGAATTCCAGGTATTCAGATCCACTAATCATGCAAACAGCTGTTCTTCTTAAATGCCCTACTATGTCTGTATTTTAGCACCTCAGTGGGTACTTGCATAGAGTTCTGTGAAAGTAAACATCTGTAAGTACCTAATAATTATTCTAACTAAATTGGACCTAAAAACATGTTTTCTGTTGTGACCATCATTTTCAAGCATGTTGGGTTCTGTAGAACAGTCTTTACATTATTGTACACCGGTAACTTAACGTCTGCGACTAAACGACTTTATTGTGATAATCCATACACATTATAAAAATGCGTGTACCGGTACGTATGTACACTATGTGATCAAAAGTATCCAGACACCTGGCTGAAAATGACTTACAAGTTCGGGGTGCCCTCCATCGGTAATGCTGGAATCCAATATGGTGTTGGCCCATCCTTAGCCTTGAGGACACCTTCCACTCTCGCAGGCATACGTTCAGTCAGGTGCTGGAAGGATCCTTGGGGAATGGCACTCCAGTCTTCACGGAGTGCTGTACTGAGGAGAGGTATCGATGTTGGTCGGTGAAGCCTGGCACGAAGTTGGCATTCCAAAACATCCCAAAGGTGTTCTATAGGAATCAGGTCAGGACTCTGTGCAGGCTAGTCCATTACAGGGATGTTACTGTCGTGTAACCACTATGCCACAGGCCGCGCATTATGAACAGGTGCTCGATCGTGTTGAAAGATGCAATCGCCATCCCCGAATTGTTCTTCAATAGTGGGAAGCAAGAAGGTGCTTAAGACATCAATGTAAATCTGTGCTGTGATAGTGCCACGCAAAACAACAAGGGGTGCAAGCCCCCTCCATGAAAAACACAACCACACCATAACACCACCGTCTCCGAATTTTACTGTTGGCACTACACACGCTGGACATTCACCGGGAATTCGCCATACCCACACAGTGCCATCGGATCGCCACATTGTGTCCGTGATTTGTTTTCCCATACACCGTTCACCACACAACGTTTTTCAACAGTTCAATCGTCCAATGTTTACGTTCCTTACACCTAGCGAGGCATCGTTTGGCATTTACCAGCGTGATGTGTGGCTTATGAGCAGCTGCTCGACCATGAAATCCAAGTTTTCTCACTTGCCTCCTAACTCTCATAGTACTTGCAGTGTATCCTGATACAGTCCGGAATTCCTATGTTATGGTCTGGATAGATGTCTGCCTATTACACATTATGAGCCTCTTCAACTGTTGGCGGTCACCGTCTGTCAATAGTCAGACGAGGTCGGCCTGTACACTGGGTGTGTCCCCTCACGTTTCCATTTCACTATAACATCGGAAACGTGGACCTAGGGATGTTTAGGAGTGTGGAAATCCCGCGTACACATGTATGATACAAGTGACACTCAACCACCTGATCACGTTCGAAGTCTGTGAGTTCGGCGGAGCGCCCCATCTGCTCTCTCACCATGTCTAATGACTACTGTGGTTGGTGGTATGGAGTACCTGACAGTAGGTGACAGCACAATACACCTAATTTGAAAAACGCATGTTTTTGGGGATGTCCGGATACTTTTCGCCACATAGTGTATGTTTCACATCTCCTCCTAAACCAGAGGATAATGTCGTCCTGGATAATGCTCACTGTAACCTGAAAACGTGGGTCCAAGTTATGGTGTAAAAAACACCCCTAAAACATCATAGACCCATTCCAGGCCTGAACTACACTATCCACACATTATAAGCTAAAAGCCTCTTGCGGCTATCGACGCTGTCTAATGCCTTCCATCATCTGAAAATAGCAAAATCGCGACTCATCAAACCATACTACAAACGTACAGTCATTTACTGCCCTGTTTCCATGATCTGGCCCGTCGAAAGCAGCTTTATTTGCCGTCTTGAGCAACGGCCGTTTGCGAGGTACCTGATTTCAAATGTCCATTGGATGCATTTTCCTGTGCAGTTTTCGCTCGGAAACTGGTACAAATGTACCTACATTCTCTTGCCACAACAAATCCTGTCAGACGTGAAACCTACTGTCGGTGACATGGGATGCACTAGTCTTCAGTTCCTTGTCAGTTAGGATATTTTTGCAAACACTTTTAAACCGCCATTTTACACGGTTGCGATTGCTACACCATTCTACATCTACATCTACATAGATACTCCATAAGCCACGGTACTGCGTTTGGCGGAGGGTATCCTGTGTCACTACTGGTCATTTCCTTTCCCGATCCAATCGCAAATGGAGTGAGAGAAAAACGACTGTCTATATGCCTTCGCATGAGCCCAAATTTCTCTGATCTTATCTTCGTGGTCCTTACACCCAATGTATGTTGGTGGTAGTAGAATCGTTCCACACTCAGCTTCAAATGCCGTTCTCTAAATTTTCTCAGTAGTGTTCCTCGAAAAGAATGTCTTCTTCCCTCAGAGATTCCCATTTTAGTTCTTCATAACTACCGATACCAAATCTAAGAGTCCACCTCTGAATTGCTTCGACGTCCCTCTGTAACCCGACCTGGTACGGGTCTCAAACACTCGAAAAGTACTCGGGAATACGTCACACTAGCGTCCTTTATTTGGCCTCCTTTACACATGAATCACGCTTTCCTAAAATTCTCCCAATGAGACGAAGTTGGCCATTCACTACCATAGTCCTCACATTCTTGTTGCATTTCATATCACTTTGCTATGTTATGCCCAAATATTTAAGCAACATACAAGCAGGACACTGCTAACAATGTATCTGAACATTACGTGTTTGATTTTCTTACTCATCCACATTATTTTACATTTTTCTACATTTAGGGTACCGGTACTAAGTAACTTCAATCCTTACATTAAGTTTCTCGTTGTTTTCGTTTCTTCTATTTCTCATTAGCCTCATCTTTCTTTGATTTACTCCCAGCCCATATTATGTACTCATTAGACTGTTCATTCCATTCAGCATATTATGTAATCCTTCTTCACTTTCACTCAGGATAGCAATGTCATCAAGAATTCGTATCTTTGATATCTTTCCACATTGAATTTTAATCTCACTTCTGAATATTTCTTTTATTTCAAGCATTGCTTTTTTAATTCACAGACTGAACAGTAAGGCTGAAAGATGGCTTCCCTGTCTTACACCTTTTTTAATCCAATCGCTTTGTTCTTGGTCATCCGCTCTTATTATTCCTACTTGGCTCATGTACATGTTGTGTATTATCCGTGTCTCCCTATAGCTCACCCCTATTTCGCTCAGAATTTCAAACAACTTGCGACACTTTACATCGTTGAATGCTTTTTCCGGGTCAACAAATCCTATGAACATGTCTTGGTTGTCCTTAGTCGTGCTTCCATTATCAACCTCAACATCAGAATTGCTTCTGTGGTGCCTTTACCTTTCCTAAAACCAAACTGATCATCATCTAACACATCCTCAATTCGTCTCTGGACTTCTCACCACCAGTGCCAAACTGCCCAGCGTTACAGTAGCTGTCCAGTGTGTCTCTAACGAAAGGTTCAGAGATAAGGCTATCATCAGGAGTGTGACAGGACCACTCTTATTCTCTATATTCATATTCATGAATGGTATGGCTGATAAGTTTGGCAGCAATCTGCAATTGTTTGCTAATGATGCTACGGTGTACGGAAAGGTGTCGAATTTGAGTGACTGTAGGAGGATGCAAGATAATGCAGACCAAAGTTGTAGTTGATGTGGTGAATGGCAGCTCTTCTGTATGTAATTCATGTTAACAACTTGGATGCATGAGCTGTTAAGCTGATTGTGTGGTAAGTCTGACACTTGTCAGCTCTTGCATCTTCAGAATTTTTCCAAAAGTCAGACTCATACATTCTTTACGCCAGTGTGAATGGTTTTTTGTCACCACTTTTCCAATGATTTTAAAAATTCTGGTGGAATGTTATCTATCCCTTCTGCCTTATTTGAACTTAAGTCCTCCAGAGCTCTTTTAAATTATGATTCTAATAGTGTATCTCCTATCTCTTCTAAATTGACTCATGTTTCTTCTTCTATTACATCAGACAAATCTTCCCCCTTATAATAGCCTTCAGTGTTCTCTTTCCACCTATCTGCTCTCTCCTTTGCATTTATCAATGGAATTCTCATTGCACTTGAATCTTTCCCACCCTTGCTTTTAAAGTCACCGAAGGTTGTTTTGACTTTCCTATATGCTGAGTCAGTCCTTCCAACAATCACATCTTCTTAATTTCCTCATGTTTTTCATGCAGCCATTTCATCTTAGCTTACCTGTACTTTCTATTTATGTTATTTCTCAGCAACTTGTGTTTCTGTGTTCCTGAATTTCCCTGAATATTTTTGTACTTCTTTCTTCCATTGATTAACTGAAGTATTTTTTCTGTTACTCATGGTTTCTTCACAGTTAGCTTCTTTGTACCTATGTATTCTTTCCAACTTCTGTGATTGCCCTTTTTAGAGATGTCCATTCCTCTTCAACTGTACTGCCTGCTGAGGTATTCCTTATTGCTGTTTCTATAGCCTTAGAGAACTTCAAGTGTATCTCATTGTTCCTTAGTACTTCCATATCCTATTTCTTTGCACATTGATTCTTCTTGACTAGTCTCTTAAACTTCAGACTACTCTTTACCACTAGTACATTGTGATCTTATTCTACATCTGCTTCTGAGTATGCCTTACAATTCAGTATTTGATTTTGGAATTTCTGTATGACCATTGTGTAGTGTCACTGAAATCTTCCCACTTATCCTGGCATCTTCATAGTATACCTCCTCCTCTTGTGATTCTTGGACAGAACATTCGCTGTTACTATCTGAAATTTATTACAGAACTCTCAATTAGTCTTTCTTCTGTCTCATTCCTTGTCCCAAGCCTATATTCTCCTGCAACCATTTCTTCTACTCCTTTCCTTGCAACGGCATTCCAGTCCCTCTTGACTATTAGATCTTCATCTCCCTTCTTGTACTGCATTACCCATTCAATATCCTTATATACTTTCTCTATCTCTTCATCTTCAGCTTGCAATGTTGACATATACACCTTAACTATCATTGTGGCTGTTGGTTTGCTGTCAGTTCTGGTAAGAATAACCCTATCACTGAACTGTTCACAGCAACACACTCCTTGCCCTGCCTTCCTAATCATAGTGAATCCTACTGACATTATATCATTTTCTGATGCTGTTGATATTACCCTATACTCATCTGATCAGAAATCTTGTCTTCTTTTCATTTCACTTGACTGACTCCTACTATATCTAAATTTAGCCTTTGCATTTCCATTTTCAGATATTCTAGCTTTCTTACCATGCTCAAGTTTCTGACATTTCATGCCTCAACTCATAGAATGTTATCTTTTGGTTGGTCATTCAATCTATTTCTCATGGTCATCTCCCTATGGCAGTCTCCTCATGAAGATCTGAATGGGGGCTGTTCCAGAATCTTTTGCCAATGGGGAGGTCATTATGACACTTTTTCAATTACAGGCCATGTATCCTGTGGATACATATTATGTGTCTTTAAAGCAGTGGTTTCCATTGCTCTCTGCATCTTCATGCTGTTGATCATTGCTGAATCATCCACCTTTAGGGGCAGTTTCCTATACCAAGGACAAGAAAGTGCTTTGAATCTCTGTCTGCTCCTCCTCCCTCTTTGATGAGGTGGTTGGCAGAATGAGGGTGACTTCTTATGCTGTAATTCTTCACTGATTATTAAATATATTAAATTTCATCAAACAATGGAAACACCTTGTAGGAATTTCAACAGTGTAGGAAAATATACATTGCTACTTACCATAAAAAAGACACGTCAAGTTGTGGATAGGTACAATTAAAAGACACTCACTTGAAGCTTTCGGCCACAGCCTTCATCATTAAAGAGAAACACACACACACACACACACACACACATAATTGCCAACTCCAGCATCTCAGACTGGAATGCAACGTAATTTAGGAGAGCAGGCAGCTATATGCAGGGGCAGAGAAGGGGAAAGGGATAGTAGTGTACAGGTGAGGAGTGAGACAAATGCCATCTGGTGGAGTGTGCAGAGAGTAGACTGTCAAAAGGTGCATGAGGAGGTTGTGGGGCAGAGATGTGTGGAAAAAAGTGAGCAAAACAGGAGAGGAATGGGGAAAGACAGACAGATGCCTTGGCACAGGGCTGCAAATAAACAGTGTGGGAGATGCGAATGGGGAGGAAATGATAGGAAAGAGGGGTTGGAAGCCGTTGGGAAGAGGGATTACTCTAGGTTGAGGCTTGGATAAGTCCGGGATTGGTGAATGTGTTGTAAGGATCAATCCCATCTGCACAGTTTAGGAAAGCTGGTGGTGGTGGCAAGGATTGAGATGGCTCGGGTAGTGAAGTAGCCATTGATCAGCTGCATATTGTGCCACAGGACGGTCTACTTTGCCCTTGGCCACAGTTTGGTGGTGGCTGTTCATCCTGGTGGACAGATGGTTGGTAGTCATACCAATATAGGAAGCTGTGCAATGATTGCAGCAGAGCCCGGCTCCTGATGGGGTAGTATAAACCTGTGACAGGACTGGAATAGGAAGTGCTGGGTGGATGGATTGGACAGGTTTTTCACGTGGGTCTTCCACAAGGATATGATCCTTGTGGCAAAGGATCAAATGAGGAGCACCATATTGTGGATGAAACAAATCGTAACAGCACCTGCCATTCATGAACAAGTAATGGACCTCTTGCAACATTATGTGTCATCCCACACCATTGTTCAGGGACTAGTAGCAACAGGACTAAGGAATTGTATGAATGGAGTTGCATTGGGTTCAGTGATGAATATTGGTTTGCACTACCTCAGATGGTTGTCATTAGTAGAATGGTGGTGTCTTGAGGAGAGGCCCCACTCTTCCCATGCTTTAGAGAGGCACAGCAGTGTTACTCCTGGTGGTGTGGTATGGAGAGCCTTCCGATATGGCTTCATGTTACATCTGGTTGTGACTGAGGGAACTCTGATGGCACGGGGCTTGCATTCTCATGTTTTATCTCCTATGTGACTGTATCATTGTGTTATTTTTCAACAGTACAACACATGTCTACATGTAGCACATGCCTATATCAGTTGTCTGTGTCATGATGAAGTACTCCTGTGTCCAAAGGATCCAAGGATCTGATTTCAACAGAACAGATGCCGGACCAGCTTGGATATCAACTCTGTCCTTGTGCTCATATCCGGGATATCAACGACCAGTTACAACAGTTGTGGGCCAGGTTACCTTAAGGAGGAGATACAATGGTTTTGTGAAATCCTGCCCAACCAAATACATGCATCCAGGCCAGAAGGTCTGCAATGAGGTTTGCAATGTCATACTGATAAGTGGGCCTACACTTCCAAGTATACGTAAATTTAAGAAAGGTCTTTAATCACTGACGTAATGTGATATACCCCCTTAATCCACGAAGTTTCAGTTTATTTCCTCCTTCCTTTTCTTGATGCTTCACGTTTTTTGTCAGGCAGTTCGTATTTCTCGCCCAGAGTGACAGATCCCCAGCAGGATGACTCAGTTTCTCCTTGGATTTTCTCTGTTGTGTTATCTTCTGTTGCCTTGTGGTCTGATATTTACTCCTTTTGTTTTCAGATTCTCTGTTTATACTTCTATTCCTCTCACTGCAGTGAAAATTTCTTCTGTTTCCTCCTATTCCATATTTATTTCTGCAATTTTTTATATTCCTTGTACCACAATTTTTCCAGTTCCAATTATGGTTCCATTCCCCATGCTGATAACCACCAAAACCACCCATGATTAAAATTCTTCCTCCCATTTTTTTCTAATTCTCTGTCCATCTTGTCAGCATGTTCCAAGAATTAATCAGTAGAGTTATCAGGTCCATAAACAAGTCACTAGTGTACTTTCACTGAAAACACTCTTAAAAGAAGAGAGCTCTAGGGTTTGTTTATGGACCTGATGACTTTACTGAGTAATTCTTGAAATATGTTGTCAAGATGGACAGAGCATTAGAGAAAAATAGGAGGCAGAATTTTAATCATTGGTGGTTTTGGTGGTTATCAGCATGGGGTATGAAACCAGTACTGCAATTGGAAAACTTGTGGAAGATGGAACATAGAAAATTACAGAAATAAATGTAGGATAGAAGGAAATAGAAAAAAATTTCACTGTAGTGATAGGAACAGAAGTGTAAATAGAGAATTTGAAAACAAAGGTAGGCCATAGGGAGAAAATATGAGACCACAAGACAACAGAAGACAACATAACAAGGAAAAAGCAGGGAGAAACTGAGAGTTGTCCTATTGGGGACCTGTCAGTTTGGGGTGAGAAATATGCACTCCCTGACAAGAAATGTGCATTGAGAGGGTATCTCATGTTACTTCAGTGATTAGAAAATCGACTTAAATTTACTTGGCACTGTAAGTCCACTTATCAGCATGACATTGCACTCTTTCTGGCCTGAATGCATGAATTTAGTTGGGCAGAAGCTTTGTGAACCAGGAAAATCAAATTTTGAAGCAAGAAATAGCTCAAACTAAACACAATTTTGAAGAGAAATAAATGCTCTCATTAGTGTTGTGACTCGCTGATCTTTCAAAGTGCCACCACGCAATTACGCGCGTCCTCTACATGCGGCGCTGTCAGCCAGCCATGCAGCAGCAGTGCCACCTAAGCGGCCAGCCAGCCAGTGGCCGCTAGACTTGGACTCAGTTATGATTTGACTGTTAAAGTGTACACACATCTTACTCTGATTACTTAATCTGTGACTTTCATGTATTACGTCTTCCTTGAAATATATTTGTTCAACTTGAAGTTATTACAATTGGCTTCTTTGAAAGATCCTGCGTCTTCGTCCTTTGCTGAAATGTGCTCACTTCTGTCCGTCTATTTTCAAAAGCAAACGCATGTGGTAGCCTCTCGTGTTGCCTTTTATTGTTGTCAAAAACAACCAAATCAATCCTATCATGCTTGGGCTGCTGAACTTCACAGCCTCAGTAGAAAGTGTCAATTTGTTACTGAAGTTCACAAAGAATCCTACGCCGATTCCATGGTATGGGATGCTATTATCCGATCGGCGCCCGACAAAGAAGTTAGGCAACGTGCTCTTCAGTTGGCAAATCCGACTCTAGATGAAGCCCTATCCATCACTCAGTCTTTTGAAATTTCTCGCACCGCTGGAGCACAAATAGAGGCTTGGGGCAACGTTGGGGAAATACAACCTCTGTGCGATGTTGACGAAGCGTGTGGCGTGTCCCTGCCGGACGATGTGGCCGTAGTACGCTCCCAAGCGCAGCCTCGGACTAACTGTAAACAAACCTCTAAGCAACTGCAGCAAAACCCACGGCACTTCCCTTCATGTCCACGGTGTTTTACGAAACATTCATGAGAAGATTGTCCACAACGTTGGGCCGTGTGTCACAAATGCAAAAAAAGGGGTCATGTGTCATCCATTTGCAAATCCGACCGCATACATGATGTTCATGAACATGCTGCTGATTCTGATTCTGTGTTGTCTGTCAATTGTACTTCTTCCCTTTCAGGGAAGTTATTCCTCACTGTCCAAATACTTGGTCGAGATGTTCGCATGCAGGTGGATACTGGTTCTGCTGCCACTATCATCAATTCTCAGATGTATCTGCAGTTGGGTTCTCCAATCCTGTCACCTGTCACTAGGCAATTATGGACTTACAATAAACAGAAGATTTCTCTCTGGGGACAATTTGTTGCAGAGGTATCTTACAAATCTGTCGTTCGCACTGTTCCCATATTTGTGGTCGACCATAGTAACGTGGAGAATCTTTTTGGTTCTGATGCCTTTCCTGTTTTTGGGTTCTCCATAGATGACTCTGTCAATATTGTCTCTGATGCTATTCCTTATGCTCAATTGGATTCCTTATCGACGACATTTTCGTCCCTTTTTTCTCCTGGGTTAGGCCGTGCAAACGACTTTGAAGCTCATATCATGCTCAAACCCACTGCTCGGCCTAAGTTTTTTCGGGCTCAACCCATTCCTGTGGCACTTCGTGTTCAGGTCAAATGGGAGCTGGACCATCACACTGCTTCAGCTGTCTTGCTTCCTGTCACTTCCAGTGAGTGGTCCTCTCCTGTCGTTGTCGTTGCTAAGTCAAATGGTGACATTCATCTCTGTGGCAATTTCAGAGCCACTGTAAATGCTCAATGCCTTATCGACATTTACCCTATGCCTCGATCTGAAGAATTGTTCACTAAACTTGCTGGAGGCTAGTATTTTTCTAAACTTGACCTGTCTGAAGCTTATCATCAACTTCCTCTTGACACTGCTTCCCGGCAGTTTTTGGTCCTTAACATGCCTTTCGGCCTCTATCAATACCAACAATTGCCATTCATGGTTGCCAGCACCCCTGCTCTCTTTAAGTGATTCTTGGAAAAATTATTGCTCACTGTCCCTGGGTGTATAAATTACCAGGACGACATTGTTGTCACTGGCCTCCACCACTGACGAACATCTTCAAAATCTGCGCACACTTTTTCATGTCTTACAGACTGCCGGTCTTAAGTGTAATCCTCAGAAATCAAAATTTTTTCAGGCATCTATCACGTATTTGGGGTTTCAACTCTCTCGGGATGGTATTCGTCCACTTCAGCAAACTGTTGCTGTGATCGATGCCCTTCCTCACCCTACATCTGTTAAGGAACTGCCGGCCTTCTTGGGGAAAATAGCATACTATCACAAGTTTTTACCGCCTGCTGCTTCAGTGGCTCAGCCGTTGCATTGCCTGTTGCATAAAAACATGCCTTTTCACTGGTCTGTGTCATGCAATGCGGCTTTCCAGAAATTGAAGACTATGCTGAAACAGGCCCCGTGCCTGGCTACTTATCAACCTGGCCAACATCTTGTTATTGCCACAGACGCCTCTCAATACGGTGTTGGTGCAGTCCTTGCACAATGTTTTACTGATGGTTCTGAACAACCCATTGCTTATGCCTCCAAAACGCTCATGGATGCCCAATAAAAGTATTCTCAAATTGAAAAAGAAGCTTTGGCCATTATTTATGCTCTTCATAAGTTTGATGTTTTCCTCTATCGCTCCAAATTTCATCTTGTTATGGATCACAAACCACTTGTTTCCTTGTTTCATCCATCAACATCACTTCCCGACAAGGCTGCACACCACCTCCAATGGTGGGCTCTTTACTTGTCTCATTTCAATTATGAGATTCATTTCCAGCTGATGGCTCAACACGCAAAAGCTGATGCACTGTCTCACCTTCCCATGGGTCCTGATCTGGCATTCGATAGGGATGAACTTTTGTGTTTCCACCTGGATATTGCCGAGCAGCTGGTTGTGGACGGGTTCCCCATCACCAGGGACCGGCTGGCGGCTGCTACAGGTTCTGACCCTACCCTCTCCCAGGTTTTATGCTGTATTCAGAAGGGTTGGCCAGATCATCCATCCACTAAGACTTCTGATCCGTTGCAGAACTACTACGCCATGCAGGAACCAGATGACCATCATCTGTCGGAGCAACTCTACTCGCCTCCTTCTCCTACGGACGCGGACACATCGCCCATGTCTCCTTTTATAACAACCGGACTTGCTGCAATGGGCAGATTGGTGCATGGGGCCCCAGCAGATTCAACCCCCACGTCTCCTGTCATCTCGACCCATTATCATCGGGGACACTTCCGTTTGTATGGGAAGCCTCCTCCTCAAGACTTTATGAACAGTCAAACAACACCTTTTGACGTTAGCAATCTACAGGCCACCTCCATCAAGACCTGTGCAAAAAATTCAAAGGGGGGAAAAGTGTTGTGACTCGCCAATCTTTCAAAGTGCCACCGCGCAGTTATGCGCGTCCTCTACATGCGGCGCTGTCTGCCAGCCATGCAGAAGCAGTGCCACCTAAGCGGCCAGCCAGCCAGTGGCCACTAGACTTGGACTCAGTTATGATTTGACTGTTAAAGTGTACACACATCTTACTCTGTTTACTTGATCTGTGACTTTCATGTATTGTGTCTTCCTTGAAATATATTTGTTCAACTTGAAGTTATTACAATTAGTACCAAGCTTGTAGACACAAAAAAATTTAATGAACAGTACTGGAATTGTTGAGGCATTCAGAAGTAATGTGTCTGCCATTAGCAGAAAACTTGCTGAATTACAAGAAAATTTGGCTTCAAAGAGTTTTGTCAGTAGCTGTAGTGATAATTAGGTTAATGTAACTATTAAAAGCTTTCCTGAAGTAGGTAGAATCCATCCTGGTGGCTTTGTTTACCACTGTTATGGTAATTTTATTCCTGAAATGAGTGATGAATTTAAAATTAAATTTGTAAAGAAGTTTCTGGATGGAAAAATACTGTCATGGGAAAACCAGGGTACTAATTTGTCTTACAGCAAATCTGAGAAAATTTTTTGAAACAAATACTGGTCAGAATCAGAACAAGCCAAGATCAAAAGTGAATTTTTGAGTGGGCTAACTATAGTGGAAAGTGAGAGTGTGAAAGGATTTTAGGAGTAGCAGACCCTTTGTATTAAATACATAAAGTGCATCAGTCATGACAGACATATTACAAAGGAGACTGAACTCAAGACAAAACACTGACTGAACTACACACATACTTCACTGTAAAATTGCTACTGAAAAAGTGTCCCTAAGGTGGTCTCTGCCACTGTTTTGTAAACAAGTTTTTGACAATCACAACTGCACATACTATTGTTTTAATATGTATATAATTAAACTTATAATAAAAATTGTGCTTTTATATAGATACAGATACAGAAATATGATCTACAAAATATGAAAATACACTTAACTTATTAAGTTGATCCATTGTTAAACATGTTTCTCAATATGGAATTCTGCCAGGAGTGTGACCTTAATGATCAATTTCAGCTAACATTGCTTCGATTTTTAATTATAAAAGGTCTTCCATTGCTAATATTTGGTTTGAATCTTGCTTTATTAATGAACATTATACATCTGATGTTTGTGAAATAGAGAGCTTGAGAATGTGAATTGAGCAGCTGATGCAAAACCAGCAGTCTGGAAATTTCTCTCAAAATAGAATTACACAAAATAATGATAATCTGAAAGCTGGAAATGCGCCTGAGTCTAAAGGTAATTATTAAATTGTACAGTAGTGGAGACAAGTAGTATTTAGGGAGTCACCTACAAAATACTTGTTCTACATGTGACATATGTATCAGAATATGCATCAACCCTGGCATCGATATCTTCATTTTGTTGGTTCCTGGCCTGCTACATTACAGGGCGTTAATACGTCTGTTTATGGTTTCAATATATTCTTGCCTACAACTATATGCAATTTTGTATACCCATGTGTCTGCAAACAATGTATGTATTTTACCATTCTTAACCATTATTTTATCTGATTCGTGGGTCTAAAATTGTTTGAACCTCATACTTGGCCAACACTTTCCTGCCTCTATGAGGAGGACATGTGAAAATTGGTTTTACGACTGGATGGATTGCACAAGAAGAAAGCGCAACAACTGGGTATGCTCACTTTCCTGTTACATTGCCAGGATACTTCAACAGTTCTAAAATTTCTGAAGTTGATTAGGAGTACAGTTTTCCCAGAACAAGCTCATCACATTTGCAGCCACATAGAACTAGCAGTGTTACAAGAGCAGATCCATTAGACATTGAGAGAACTGGTGGGAACTAGCAGTAAGTGGCGGGAGCTAGCAGTAAGCTTTTTCACCTCCATTTATATATCAGTAATGGCATGCAGTGTTGTGATTAGGAAAAGGTTAATGGGCTAACATTCAGAGCCACGGAACTCAGTGCACAGGTGTTGATTAATAGATAGAACAGCAAGGTTGATAACTTACAGAAGAACAAATGAGAAGTTTTAATTGCTGACAATTCTTGAATGATTATTAACTTGTCTGGTAGTGAATTAACTGAAGGTGCTAGTCCAGTTCTATCTAAAGGAAGTAATTTTGCCGTGACATCACAAGGTTTCCACAGAGGACATTAGAGCAAATACCTAGGCAGGAATCCATATGTTATCCCACAGCCCGCTAATGAAATTAGGATACAAACGGCTAGAGTACTACATAAACCTAAGCCACCTACCATAATTTGTCACAAATTGAAAGGAAAACGCTGTTGGATATAACATTCTGGTGCTTACTGCTGACGTGGGTAGCACCACAGCTGTGATGGAGAGTGAAGAACATCACAAGAATATTAATGACCTTCCAGTTCTGACAGCTTATAAGAAGCTTCAGAAAGTTCATGGAATAAAAGTCTTAAGAAGTACCAATCAACTGGTATAAGTGTCTTTGTCCTTGGACAGTAAGAAACAACAATGTAGGACAGATGATTACCTGCCCATACTGTAAGGCTTACCATGACAATACATGTCAGAGGTTCCTTTGAGACTGATTGTGAGTGCGTTGAGTCTCCCACTTGCAAGATAATCAGATATTTAGTGACATTGCTACAGGTGTACATTGGTAGAACTGATAGTTGTGTTAAGAACTCAGCACATTTTCCTGAAAAATTAAAAGCTTCTTGTCAGTTTTTGTATTGTATTCCTATTTATGATAATTCCTGTGAATGAAGCTAGAGGGTGGTCAACGATTAATGCAACTGCATTCACGGTGTGCGAGGAGTTGGTGAAGGCAGCTGCTGTACCTGTGGCATGGGTGACAGGAGGCCCATGGTAAATATAGTATGATTTGTCATGTTAGTTATTTTTAACATATTTAACATAAACACTTTAAGAGAATGTACACTAAGCAAGGAGGTGCTGGAACTGCCTCCCCTCATTGCTTAAGCATTTCTGTCTGAAACATGCTTAGGAAGTTGCTTATTATGGTGTGCTGTTCCCTCTGAGAAATGGCACCATGTTCTTAATGATTTTTAGTATTAAATTCATATAAAGTGTGTGAGTTTGATGTGTACAATCTCTCTTTTAATGCAACCCCCCCCCCCCCCCCCCCCACACACACACACACACAGACACAAATCACAGGGGGTTAAATCACGGAACTGAGGAGGCCATATGCTGTTAGTGATAACTCTATCTTCAAACATGTCATTAATTTCCTGTAATGGGAAGTTTGCTGTGTGTGCTGTCACAGAGTCCTGCAAAACCACATCCTCTCTCAGTTAACTGACCAAAAAAGGACATGAAATATTTTCCATCTACCTCTCTCTGTTAACTGTTTCCTGGAAGAAAATTCTCTCTCCACTAATAGCAAATCACACTTATATTTTTTTATCATGTGGGGGTGTGTGGTGTATTATGATAGGCTTTTCAGAACTCCAGTAATGGTTATTTTGTGAATTAATGTTTCCGCTTAGGTGGAACCATGATTCGTCTGAAAAGAAAGTTAGGTGAGGATCAATTTATCTGTCACAGACCTTTTTCAAAATACATTCATAGAACTGGAAACTTTTTGCAGGCTTACCCAGTTTAAGTTCTTGCACTGCAGTTGTTTTATAGGACTGTAATGCCAGTAATTTTGTAGCAACTTGAACAGAGCCATAAGAATTCCGTATTTGCTGAGAAAGATGTCAAATTGATTTTCTAAAAGACCTTTCCAGAGCATGCACAGTGTTATCAAGAGTTCATTCTGTGAGTACTATATGTGCTTTTGTATGTTTCCTGTCAAGAATACTTCTTGTTTTGGAAAATTTATTCATCAGTCAATGAACTGTATTCTAATTAGGACCTTGAACATCAGGGAATTTCTCTTGAAAACTGCTGATTCTGTACACACTCTTTAGTGAATAGAATACTTGTATTTTGACATTTCATTTGAAATAGTTTCACTCAATACACTGTATTATGTTGCCTAACAAACACATGCTACTTGAATAAATAAAGGCCTCATAGGCCAGCCAGCATCGCCACCAGCTGGCAGCTGGCCGGGCAGAAAAATCCCTGCCAGGTGTTTGCATTAGGGATTGATCAGACTGTGTTTAATATGTTGCAGATATTTTTCTGATTGACTTAGTAGCTTTATTTAGACACTGTCTCAGTACAAGGTATTTCCAGTACAGCGGTCTTCAAGCAAATCAACAGGGTGGCTTTGGACAGCCCACTTACTCCAGTTGCTGGTAATTTGTTTGTGGAGATTTTCATACAATGAGCACTGCAGGTAGCCAGTAAAAGACTAACTAAGTGGTACTACTTTGTAGATTACACACTTGTGGTATGGACATATAGTAAAGAAGACATGGATTTCTTCTTTGTATACCTCAGTAGTATTAACCTAAAAGTTCAAGTTTTATTGGAGAATGAGAGCAATGGGCAACTCACCTTTCTCCATGTATCTATGGTCAAAAATGTGGATGGTACTTTGGGCCGTAAGATGTACAGGAAACCTACCAACATTGTTTGACATTTCCACAAGAAATCCAACCTCACCCAAGACAAAAAATGTCATTAAAACCTAGGTGGACAGGGCTAAGAAAATTTGTGTGCTGGTTTATTTACAACCTGTGCTGAATTGCCTACAGTTGACTTCAAGAACAATAGCTACTCCAGTAAGTAGGTGGCCTGAGCAGTCCATGCAAGAAGAGATAAAGTCAGGACTAATAAGGAAAAATGACTTATTCTTTTGTATTAACAAGGTATCAGATGGGGAAAGTTTTGGCCAAGTATGGAATTGAAACAATCTTTAACCCACCAAGAAGATAAAAGAATGCTTATGAATGGCAAAAAATGCACAGCATTCACCAGCGCCACCTAGGTATACAAAATTCCCTGAAGTTGTGGGCAAGTATGTGTTGGTAATACAGAAAGAAGTACCGACACTCACTTAGCTGAACGTAAGAGGAACTGAAATTTGGGACATAGTGACAAATCACAAATCAGCCATAGCTAAACATGTCTCTCAAGATGGAAATCATGAAATAAAATTCAGTGAGATGAGCATTTTAACAATGACAATGTATTTTTACATCTGTAGAGAAACCATAAAAATATGTGAAGATCATAATAATTTTAACAGAAAAGGAGGAGGTTGAGATTTTAAGTTAGATAAAATATGGATGTCAATTTTGTACCTACAGAAAGACAATTGATTACTTCTGTTTGAGAATGATGGTGCAACCAGAGATAAGCATGCAACCAGCACCACATGACAAATGGTGGTGCTCTTTACGCACTGCATGAATTTGGTGGCCCTTGGGCCAGTATTGCAATTGTTGGGTTTCCTCTGAAGATGTCTATCACAGCTGGGAATGAAACATCAAGGAATGGTTTTAGATATTGACCAGGTCTCTCAGGCCAGGAGTTTTATGAAGTAAACACCAACTGTTAAAGCTTATATCATGTTACTTCACTTGTTAATGCTATTTGTAATATCTAAACATTATTGGTGTATATACTAACTCTTTCAACTTTTCTGAAATTTCATCTTTTATGGAATCCAATGAATGGCCAAAATGTGATTAACCACACACTTGCTGAGCATCCTGCTGAGCACAACATGCTTCACTACCTGACACCTGAATCCTCCAATACCAATACCAACTTCTTTGAATTGTGTAGATGGCAGTTGTTCTAATGCTTTGTTCCTGTAATCCTTCTGGTCTCAAACTCATTTAACCCCCGTTTCACACTCATCCCTATCCTTCTCCCATGTCTCCCATTCTATGTAATCTGCAACCACACAGTGGAAGTCTCAATCTTCTTCCTTTCCCCTTAACCCACTCTTCCATTTCAATGAGTGCCACACACAGACTGCCCTCCTGCACCAGGGCAGGCACACAGGTGCCACATTACTATTCTACTGCCGTGCTGCCTCTCCTCTCCAGCCATTACCCTTCCCTTCCTCCATCCCTATTCCGCCCCCACCCCACTGTGTTTTGTTCCTATTACCCACTGTACTCAACATAATATCTCACACCATTAAACATGCTACATAGGGTATTACCTAATGCTCATTTAATATTGTTGTTCTTGATCTTACTTTCTTGGAGCATTTCCTTCAATGTGACAATGAAGTACTTCATTACCTCATTGTCCTCTGCTTGTTGCAACAAAATGCAACATTGCAACTTCTACTTTCCTTGAATAAATATGCAGACACCTCTTGTATATCTAATCCATGTATTGCCCCTAATTTATAGAATATCCTCTAGGTAGCATTAGTTGTCAAATCAGAATGCCCAGCACAAAGCCTCCATATATATTCCTTCAAGAATGTTGCACTTCTTCACTGTAGGCTGGCGATGCTAAGAGTTTATATATTATTGTCAGTGCAGGTACTTCCTCTCACTGAATTACTGTGAGTGCTGTCCTGTGTTGAACACATCTGCTACCCCTTGGCATGGTTCTCCACATGCAAATAAAATATCAAATGTGCACTATATGTGTGTCCTCTATAACAACTTGTCTTATAGTTCTTATTCATATCTTTCACAAGTAAGAAGCCTAGAGGGACACACTACTTCTCCAGAATGCTGTATAACATTACAGGGTACAATGTGTTAAAATGTGTAAGTATTTTTGTTGGTCTATTATTCCCAAAGAAGAACGTTGTCCAAAAGCTTATCAATGATTTCGGTCTTACTTATGTTCCTATTCACCTCTCAATGCCTATCTACATCTACATCTACACATACACTCCACTAGCCACCAATCAGTGTGTGGCGGAGGGCACTATTTGCACCAAAGTCATATTTCTCCCCCTCTGTTCCACTCGAAGATCGCGTGAGGGAAAAACCACTGTCTGAATGCTCAGTACGAGCTCTAATTTCCCTTATCTTTGAATGGTGATCATTGCACAATTTGAAAGTTGGTGGTAATAATATATGCGCTGCATCTTTGGCGAAGATCAGATTTTGGAATTTAGTGAGCAGCCTCTTCCATTTAGCATGGTGTCTATCTGCAAGTGTGTCCCACTTCAAACTTTCTATGAGATTTGTAACGCTCTCATGATGGCTAAATGTACCAGTCATGAATCTTGCCACTCTTCTTTGGACCTTCTCAATCTCTTGAATCAGACCCAACTGGTAAGGGTCCCATGCAGACGGACAAAACTCTAAGACTGGATGAACTAAAGTATTGTAAGCAATTTACTTTGTTGAAGGATTCTACCAATAAACTGCAATGTAGAGTTTGCCTTACCCGTTTCTTGTGTAATCTGATTGTTCCGTTTAAGATTGTTTCGAATAGTCGCTAAAGTATACAGTGAATGATTACCTTTACTACTTCTATTATTAACATGTGTTTTTGTAAGATTAAGGTTTAGAATTTAATGTTTCTTTTGTTATCTTGCCAGTTCCTGCTATAAAAGAGTTCAGGTCTTTAATTAATATTTCTATGCTGTAACAAAAAATCTTGTTTTAGAACAGCCAAAACTGTTTTTCATTTTGTATTTATGAAGATAATTTATAAAGATCAACAAAATATGCACACTGGATACTGAATAAACATATTTGCTATGCTTTCATTTTATGTTCAGTTTTGTTCATCCAGTTTAGTCTTATCCCATAAACGTCTACATTTTGCTACTGAGATAATTATCTTTAATGCAAGAAGAATATAATTAATGCCATAATAATATTTTAGTTTTCATTTCAACTGTCAGTAAAATGTTTCATTAAATCAGTAAACATCATTTTGTGTTTCGAATTTCATAATGACTTTCAGTAACATTTTTTCTTTAAATGATACAAGTTGAGGCAACTATTTGAACTACTACTTATTCTTCTTCCTTTATCTAATCCCAATATTGTTTTCAGCTAGATTTCATGAAGCAGTATGGTTATCTGGATCCAAGCTCACAAGTATCTGAGTCTCTGTACAAAAATGAAGACATGGTTGAAGTCATCAAACAGGTGCAGAGATTTGGGGCTATTAACCAAACAGGCATTCTTGACAATGCAACACTTCAGGTACAGTTGCTTACTGTATTACTGTGATAAAAATAACTAAATTTCATCAGTATGTTGTCTCAAGAATAAATGAACCACCACGATAAAATTAGAAATTTATTTACCAACTTTTATAATAATTTTATCTTACAGACAGCAAAGAATTAAAATAGACCTAAGGACTATGGTATCTGAAAATTAAAAAAAAACCTATGCTATACTGCTAACAACAAAAGCAGATGAAGTATATGTTCTGACCAAATATCTGGTTTTATGCAATTCATAACATCCTATTCACATTTTCTCGTTGACTTTGAAAATATGAAATTAACCTTCAGTCATTATGGGTCACATACAGATACTGCTTTCATTCTGTCACTTAGTCTTATGCTAACTGTAGTGTTGTATTTTATCAGTTAATGAAATCCCCAAGATGTGGAGTTCCTGACATCAAGCATACCAACAGGACAAGGAGCAAGAGATATATTGTGGGATCTGATGGCTGGAAGAAAAGACATATTACCTACTTGTAAGTCTTCTTGTTTTTCCCTCAGATGTATTTGTTGTATTTCTTTTTCATTTATATTTTGTAACAGTGTATGGGAAGAAGGCATATCTCACAATATGATCCCTGTGGAAGATCCAGGTGCAAAACCTGATCAGTCCATCCACCCAGCACTTCATACTCCAATCCTGCCACAGGCTTATCCCTCCTGGCCTGAAACTCCATTAAACCACTGTTCCAACACCCTGTACCAAACAGTTCCCCCTTCCTCTGTCCTGTTACTCCTTCCCAGTCTACATCACCATATCACCTTCACCATCTGGCGCACCCCAACAGTTCTAGTACTCATGTATCACATGCCTAGCCTGTGCATCTGCTACCCATCCTCCCTGCATTCCTAGCCAGCAAACCTGACACCTCCCTCCAAGCCACTAGCTACTCACCCCCAACCCTCTTCTGCCTCCTGCCTCTCTCTTTCCTACTCACCTGCCCCACAAAACGCCCACTTCACCCTAGTCCATCTGCCATATTGCAATCCAGCCAGCAAAATGCAGGTTTCTTAAAAATTTAATTTTATTTTATTTATTTACTTTTTTTAGTGTATATTTTACTCAAATGAAATGAAGAGTGTCTAATACCAGGGCAATGTATCCTCTACCATGCATTGTTAAGTGAATTATGCACATTTATGTAGGTGCAGAATCACAGTGCAAGGTGCAAAAATATTTTGTTTGTAGATTTTGCCTTCAGGTGTGACTTTTGTTGTCACTTTTTATATTCTGGCACAAAAGTCTTCGACAAATTATGACCATACAATAAAGAAATAGCCACAACTACAGAACAGATGTGAAACATTGCATAGGAGTATAGACAGATGCCTAATGCAACACACTTGAATGTCAAAATGGCAATATACGAAGCCATCAGTGACTACCATAGGAAGGAAGGAAAAAATGATTAGGATTTAAGGTCCCCTGTGGTCATTAGAGATGGAGCACCAATGCAAAGAGTTATCTCTGTGGCTCTGAGAAACAGCTGTAATCATTACAACTGAACATAGCTCCATGATGCAATGGAATCTCTAGCAGAATCTGATATAGCTGAGTTAGTCACTCTTTTAGCCTTAATATACCCTAGATACCTCAAACAAAAACTGTACCCAATAGCTGGAGGAAGGCATATTTACACCCAACTACAAGGCTGATCCCAGAAGTTACCCACAAAACTATCATTCAGTATCTTTGACATCCATATCTTGTAGAATATTTGAACATTTATGAGCTTACACACAGTTAGATACATTGAAAAAACTGATCTCCAACCCAACCAGCAAGGATTCTGAAAACACTGGTCACATACAACCCAACTTGCAATTCTGTCAGTTGACATCCTGAAAGCCATTGATCAAGATGGTTGGGTAGATGTAGTAGTTTTTGACTTTTGATAAGTGTCTGATATTTTACTCAGTATCAAACTTGTAACATAGGGTAGGTGGGAGTAAAGCAGTTTTTCTAATAGTGTGGTCAATAAGGGGTAGATTTTCCTGCAGTTTCAAATTGAAGTCATTGCCCCAGCTACCCTAACCACATAGTTGATTCTATAGAAAATTATCTGATTTACTAAAAAAATGTTAATTATAGTTTGATTATCAAGTGATTTAACTGGCACATCAACCAAGACATATTGCAACATGCCTTCAGTTACCTGTATATCATTAGAAAAAAAAAAACATTTCTACATATCTCCCATGTAGAAATCAAAGGTCCTTGATACTTAATCATAAAATAATAACCTGAGAATATTTGTACATATCTTTCAATTTAGTGCTTCGAGATGCAGTAAATAATTTCACAATTTCCTTACAATTACCGATTCCATTTAGCTGGTAACTTCAAATCCAGTCTTTCACAGTGTGAAATACAACAAATATCTAAACCATAACCATACTGACAATAATCCTATGTATTAACTGCTTTGCCTCCCCTTATGTAAAAAAAAGTAACAATCTGCAATACTGTTAAACAAATTGATCATTACAGTCAGTTCTGTCAAGAGCTTTGTGAAGCGATGGTCAATACCTTTACAAATTAGTACAGTATGTGACTATTTCATAGGTTTTCTGCATAATATCGTATATATTTTATTAGTTTTGATTTTTATTGATACCAAAAATCAAGTTGTATGTGGATATGTGATAGATTTAGAAAGAAAGCAGTTGCCATTCTTCAAGCACAAGAATTATCAGTTTACTTGTAATAATAAATAATAACAATTTATTTGTTGAACTTCAGATAAATTTTATTGTTTTCTGAATAAGCACAAGAAAACTGTAACATTTGGCACATATCATCAACAAAATAAAAGATAATAGCACAGTGTTGCCATCAAAAAGGAAAAGAAACATACTGGAAAAAAAGCAGTTCATTTGAGATATTTGAATTGCAGCCCTCAACAGTCCTTCTCAATTTAAACAACTCTCAACCCACCCTGACAACATTTAATTGATCTCACAACTTTTCAAATTTTTCACTGGGTTATGGCTAAGTCAAAATGTCAACCAGCTGCTCTTTTGTATTTATGTAACATATACCAATAGTTCCTTTGCTCACATAGTCTCTTATCAGATTTCATTTAATATCAATGTGTTTCATTGTTCAACACTCCCATCTTTCAAGCAAATGAATGTAAGGTTGACCGTCTTCAAGAATTCTCATTAGGTAGTTGAGATCTATGTATGTCAACAGCTGAACTAACCATAGACGTTCACTTTGTGCTGTGGCCATGGCTATATATTCAGTTTTAGTTGAAGATAAGGAGACTCAGCTTTAACAGTTTGTAGTCCAACAGACTGTATTTCCATACACTTGCAGAATGAATCCTGATGAAGGCTTATTATCTTCTCAACTGCCAAAATCTGCATCTATGTGGCAAAGAATCACTTCAGCTCCCACTCTCCCATACTCTTCTAAGTACCTTCCAATTGATCTCAGTTGGTTTGGTTTGGTTTCTGCTGAAATAATGTACTAATGTATCCATACATCAAATTACCTATCAACTAACAAAACAGTTTAGATTCACATAAGTAATCTTGATCATTATTTAGCTCTAGTCTGCTTTCCACTGTGAGTTTGGTCTTCTTTAGTGTCTTAAGTGGGTTACAACCATTCAAGTAAAAATGTTCCAGTAGTTTTTGCAAATATGTAGTTTGAGTCATTATCATTCCATCATTTAATTGTTTGAAATCAATGACAAAAAGAATTTAAATTCTCCCATATCTTGCATGAAAAACTGATTTTCCAAATATCTTTTGATCTTGTAAGTACACTCTACCAGCTTCCAAATTACCATTGTACAAACAGATGTCAACATTTGACTGTCTAAGTCCAATACTTTTGACGAAACTATCAAGTGCTCCATTCTGCATGTGAGGAACCTGCTTCAGTCCATAAAAAGCCTTCTTTTAATTTTAAGATTTGATTCTTATGACCTGCAACACCTTGAGGTATCTTCAAAGGCCTTTTTGACATCCATTTGGCACAAAACATTGTATGTTTCATCATAATCATAATCCTTCCTCTGAGCACAGTGTTTGACTATAAGTCTTGCCTTATATCTCTCAATGTCTCTATCTGCAGGCAAATTTAAACTCAACATTTTATTTTTAATGACACTTGGTGTGGCGTACATCTAACACAGTAAAAGAAAAAATAATGTTTGATTAATCAAAAGCAGCATTAATGATACGAGGTGCATTCAAGTTCTAATGCCTCCGATTTTTTTCTACAGACTGGAAAGAGATAGAAACATGCGCATTGTTTTAAAATGAGGCTGCGTTCATTGTCAATCCATCCCAGAGATGGCAGTACCATACGGCAGATGGAATTTTACCAGCAGCGGCGAGAATGAGATCTGTTTTAAATACTTAAAATGGCGACATTTTCCTTACTTGAACAGCATGCAATCATTCGTTTTCTGAATTTGCGTGGTGTGAAACCAATTGAAATTCATCAACAGTTGAAGGAGACATGTGGTGATGGAGTTATGGATGTGTCGAAAGTGCGTTCGTGGGTGCGACAGTTTAATGAAGGCAGAACATCGTGTGACAACAAACCGAAACAACCTCAGGCTCGCACAAGCCGGTCTGACGACATGATCGAGAAAGTGGAGAGAATTGTTTTGGGGGATCGCCAAATGACTTGAACAGATCGCCTACAGAGTTGGCATTTCTTTGGGTTCTGTGCACACAATCCTGCATGACGACCTGAAAATGCGAAAAGTGTCACCCCGGTGGGTGCGACGAATGCTGATGGATGACCACATGGCTGCCCGTGTGGCATGTTGCCAAGCAATGTTGACGCGCAACGATAGCATGAATGGGACTTTCTTTTCATTGGTTGTGACAATGGATGAGACGTGGATGCCATTTTTCAATCCAGAAACAAAGCGCCAGTCAGCTCAATGGAAGCACACAGATTCACCGCCACCAAAAAAATTTCGGGTAACCGCCAGTGCTGAAAAAATTATGGTGTCCATGTTCTGGGACAGCAAGGGCGTAATCCTTACCCATTGCATTCCAAAGGGCACTACGGTAACAGGTGCATCCTACGAAAATGCTTTGAAGAACAAATTCCTTCCTGCACTGCAACAAAAACATCCGGGAAGGGCTGCGCATGTGCTGTTTCACCAAGACAATGCACCCGCACATTGAGCTAACGTTACGCAACAGTTTCTTCGTGATAACAACTTTGAAGTGATTCCTCATGCTCCCTACTCACCTGCCCTGGCTCCTAGTGACTTTTGGCTTTTTCCAACAATGAAAGACACTCTCTGTGGCTGCACATTCACCAGCCATGCTGCTATTGCCTCAGCGATTTTCCAGTGGTCAAAACAGACTCCTAAAGAAGCCTTCGGCGCTGCCATGGAATCATGGCATCAGCGTTGTGAAAAATGTGTACATCTGCAGGGCGATTACGTCGAGAATTAACGCCAGTTTCATTGATTTTGGGTGAGTAGTTAATTAGAAAAAAAATTGGAGGCCTTAGAACTTGAATGCACCTCATAGAGTCTCCATCAACATCTCAGCAAAAGTAAATATGTAAGAAGCAAAGATGTCCGTGTCTCAACAAAGAGCAGTCAATTGCCAGCACCCCTTGTGGCTGGTGCACCAACTCAGCTGACATTTTGCAATCAGCTGATCTCTAGCTGTCAGGCATGAGCCAGTCACGACCTCCTGCAGTTTCTACACAGCCCCCCATGGGAGAGCAGAGTGTCGTCCTATGCATTGCCCTAGGAATTGTCCACGTACTTAGCTGGGGAGCACACACTGTGACCGGAGCACGTCTTGTGAGCAGATATCATTGTTGCGGGTTTGGAGTTCGCTGCTCTGCAACAGACAAGGGGTGTGGCTTGGGAGGACAAGAGTGGATACCAACAGGTTCATCTACAACAAACGCAGGCTTAACACAGTCAATTTAGATGGTATTTCATTTTCCATGACCATGATCTCGAATGTTTTGTCACATCTCATGACAGATCAGTGAGGGCCTGCATACAGAGGTGTTAACGCTAGTTTAACTCCAGCCCTACATAGCATCAAATGTGTACATCTATTTAATTCATTGTGTACAAAAGTCTGGTGCTTACCATGTTGGGATGCTGGTTGTGGGTGGATATGTGAGATTCTCTCTCTTATTTCATCAATGAAATGTGGAGAGTCTGTGCTGCCTTTTGGTGTAGCACTCAAATCAACAAATTCACCCAGCAGGTTTAAGGTTTCACCATATTCTAATACAGTTGGTGACACACCTAGTTCTGGCTTGCACATTGTCCAAAGCTCCAGCAGAACTAGTGGCAAGGCTGACGTCCAGTTTGTCTCATGGCACATTATAGCCTCCTTAAGGGACCAGTGCTACCATTCTGCTATGGCATTGCAGGCACAGTGGTAGTTTGCAGTAGAAAGGTCAATTGTTCCACAGAAGCTGCTCAGTTTGATAAAAAAAATCAGATTCAAATTGCTGTCCATTGTCCATAGTTATATTTAGCAAGCATCTAAAACATGCAACCCACTGTGACACAAATGCAGTCGCTAGAGTTTCATTGGAGGTATTATCAGCAGGAATTGCCTCTAGCTAACATGTAAATCTGTCCACAATGTTTAGAAAGAACATTTCCCTTCAGAGGGAGGCAGTGGCCCAATGACATCAATGTGTATATGTCCAAATCTTTCTGTCATATCAGAGAAGCTGCCTACTGATGAGTGCACATGTCATGCTGTTTTACTACACTGACATTGTGTACACACTTGAGCACACTGTCGACAGTTCTTCTCCAGTCCTGGCCAGATGTAATGGCTGTAGACTAGTTTCACCATCACCTTAACTCCTGGATGGCATAGACCATGCAGAGTTTGAATGGCCTAAAAAGCCTGGTTTTGCCTTTAGATACATCACAATAAACTCTAGTATCTGAGGCTGGAAATTCAACAAGCTTGAGCTGTAAGTGTCACCCAGGAAATCATGAAGCTCTCTGTGAGATTCTTGAGCTATGGCCAGGTGTGTCAAGTCAACTGTCTGTGTAAGAGTGCTGACGTAGGACAAACACTCTGCGACCACATTATTCAGGCCTGAAATGTGCTGGATGTCCAAAGAAAACTGTGAGATAAACTCTGGCTGGTTACAACATCATGGAGAACACTTATTCTTCCAGTATGCAGATGTTAGAGGCTTATTGCCCACATATATTCTAAAGTCTCTGACCTGAGCTGCATACAAAAGTATTTTATAGCAGCATGAATGGCTAACACTTCTCTATTCCACACACTCTATTGCTGCTGCATTGCCATCAGCTTCCAGGAGAAAAAGGCAAGTAGCTCGTAAGCATCATTCACATATTGTTGAAGTGTGTCACTGATAGCTGATTGGCTCACATGAACAACATGTGTGAGAGGGGCATCCTTTACAGGATGTGCTTCTGCTACACTTCATTTGACCACCCCAAAAGTGTCTAACATTGCTTGGGTCAACTGCATGGGCATTTTTCCTTTAGTTTTGTGACCTTCTTGTGCTGCTGTCAGAGGTTCTCAAAGCTCTGCTGCATAAAGTAAGTGGCATCGGTAAAAGTTAAAGGCCCCTAAGAATTGATGTAGTTCCTGGGCCACTTCTGGTCAAGGTACACTGAGGATAGCTTCAACCTTTTCTAAAAGCGGGTGTGACCCCTTGGACAAATTAAGATGTCCCAAGAATGTAATTTCTGCCTTGCTGAATACGCTCTTGACTGTATTCAAAATGATTCCAAACTCGTTGAGTTGTTTTAACACTTCTAACAGGTGACACACATGCTCTTCCAGAGTGGCTGAATAGGTAAAGATGTCATCATGGTAGGCAAAACTGCAGTAATGCAGTCTACTCAACATGCTTTATTGCAATCTAATACACTAAAAACTTTTTTGCTGGACAGAGCATGATTAAAATCTTTTACCTGGTGGAATGGATCCCTATCTAGGATTGTACATGCATTCAGGGCATGGTAATCCCCACATGATCACCACACAGCATTCTTTTTAGAAATGAAATGTAATAGTGATGACCACGGCCCACTTGAGGGATGGATGACGCCTTCCTGCAACATTGTAGATTAGAGATTAGATTAGAATGATTAATGGAAAATCTCATATAAAGATGTGAAACAAATACTAACAAAGAGATAGAGGGGCTGGCCAGTACTTACCTCAGCTCAGTACAGCCGATAGATACACAAAAAGCAGAACCGAAAATTTACGTTCCTAGCTTTCGGAACAAATGTTGCTCCATCAGGGGGGAGAGAGGGGAAAGAAAGGGAAGAAGGGAAAGTTGATTCAGTTACTCACAACCCAGGTTATGAAGCAACAGGGAAGGAAAACAGGGAGGGTAGTAAGAATGGAGGCATGGTTGTCAGAGGGAAGCCAAAGATATTCTACTGTAAGTACTGTGCCAGCTTCAAACCAAAGAGGATGCAACAGAAGTAAAGTGATGAATCCCTCAACAATTACACCAATCACCTGACCAGTGCTATCCTCTCCCGCAACTATCCTGCAGACCTTGTCCACAAACAGATCTCCCGAGAAATACATTCCTCCCCGTCCAACACCAATGTTCCTACCCCCAGACCACACAGAAGCATCCCCCTTGTCACCCAATATTATCCTGGCCTCGAATACATCAACAAACTACTCCGTCAGGGATATGACTTTCTCAAGTCAACCCCTGAAATTAGATCATCCCTTGACAAAATTCTCCCCACACCACCCAGAGTTGCCTTTCATCGCCCCCCTAACCTCCGTAACATCCTTGTTAAACCCTACAATATTCCCAGACTACCTTCTCTACCCAGCGGTTCCTACCCCTGTAACCGACCCCGCTGCAAAACCTGCCCCATGCATCCCCCGACAACCACCTACTCCAGCCCCGCTACTGGTAAAACATACACAATTCAAGGCAGGGCCACGTGTGAAACTACACATGTCATTTATCAGCTGACATGCCTGCACTGCACAGCCTTTTACATCGGTATGACAACAACTAAACTGGCTGAGTGCTTGAACGGACACAGACGAACTGTCCGCCTAGGAGATGTCCAATACCCAGTAGCGGAGCATGCTCTCCAGCATAATTCTAGGGACCTAGGAACCTGCTACACCGTATGTGCCATTTGGCTTCTCCCACCCAACACCAGTCCCTCTGAACTGCGGAGATGGGAACTTGCTCTCCAACACATCCTTTCATCCCGCCATCCCCCAGGACTGAACCTACGTTAAACAACCTCACTCTCATTTACTCTTCCGTCTTCTCCTGTTTCCCTTTCCTCTTTAGCCATTCACGCATCTATTCATCCTACATAGTTGTGTTTATCTTTATACTGTATACCTCTTTACTTCTGTTGCATCCTCTTTGGTTTGAAGCTGGCACAGTACTTACAGTAGAATATCTTTGGCTTCCCTCTGACAACCATGCCTTCATCTTTGCTACCCTCCCTGTTTTCCTTCCCTGTTGCTTCATAACCTGGGTTGTGAGTAACTGAATCCACTTTCCCTTCTTCCCTTTCTTTCCCCTCTCTCCTCCCTGATGAGGGAACATTTGTGCCGAAAGCTAGGAACGTAAATTTTCGGTTCTGTTTTTTGTGTATCTATCGGCTGTACTGAGCTGAGGTAAGTACTGGCCAGCCCCTCTATCTCTTTGTTAGTATTTGTTTCACATCTTTGTATGAGATTTTCCATTAATCATTAAGATCACATATATGGTCCACATCCTTCAATGTTTTGTCCCTTTTGTTAGCTATCACTTACATCTGTCATCTAAACACTTCCTCTTCTTCAGTGTTTTATATATACATAAATAAATAGTTTCGTCACCAACTGTGCTAGTTTCATTTTCCTCCTATTATCTTGTTCCATTTATAGTCCACTTCTCCTTTTTTATTTATTGATTTATTTATTTAACATTCCACAGTTTTAACGTTCATTATTCGCTGTTCTCCAGCCAACAATCACTGCCAACATTCTCTTCCACACCTACCAGTATCATTCATTTCCGTCGATTTCGTGTTGCTGGCGATAATTTTGTGTCATTAGCTATCTTTCTCTGCCACAGGAAAATTTTTTTCGGACATTTCTGTACCACCCGCGAACTTTTTGCGGCACGCGCGATCTTTTTTGCGGCACGCGCGATCTTTTTTTGCGGCACGAGCGATTTTTTTTGCTGCATGCGCGATCTTTTTTACTCGCCACTCGTTATTTCAGTTTTTGAGCAACGTGTGTTCTTTTCCCCTGATCTGGACATACTTGCTTGGTCTGGTCAACTTTTTCTGTATTTTTCTTATTTAGTGGTCTTCCTTTGGTATTGAACTTACCAACACAATTTCTTGCTTTCTCGTCCTTCCCTCCGTGTTTTATTCCTTCTTATGATTACTATTTTAACTTTAGTTATTTAATTTCCCTACCCACCAGTTACCACATTATTTACATTCATTCCGGAAACATGCATTCACTGTAGCCAAACTGCAATCCCACATACTTTTCCTCCGGTCCTGCTTAACCTTTGGAATTACCCCTCAAGGACTTACCTTAAAAGTTCCCATCTCTGGGTGCAATTCTTCCTTCCACCAGTCTCTCCTGGACTTCCAGAACCTTCAATCCTTAGCCCTTACCCAACGTGTCCTGAATCTCTACACTACTTCATGTAACCACCACTCACAACAGCTCCTATCTCTCTTCAAAGTCCTCCACCTCTCAAACCCTTGCTTGGAGAGCACACTCATGAACGTCATCCTAGAAGTCAGCTGCAAACTTGAGTTCCATGCCACACACCACCTGAAAAAACTATCCACAGTGCTAGTGCAACACCTAAGAAGTGGGGTCCCTCTCCCTGTCCCTCACAAACACCAGCCACAACAGAACCTTCAACAAACCCCCCTCATAGCCAACAAACCTAGCCTAGCCACCCTACTCAATCTCCCCATCCCAGCACATACCCCACACAGACCAAATCTCAACTATAACCACAGTCAAATGCCACATATCACCAGTCCCAATTCAGTTCTAAACCTCTCATCCAGATCCCTCTCTCCTCCAGAGACATCTGTTCTATCAAAAGGCTTAACCTATAGCCCCACGCCTAAATTCAACCACACTGCCCTGGTTAAAGATCTCCTCTCATTCACCCGGAACCTCAACTGGAAATATCACTTCACTACCCAATAACAGCCCCCAAATACTAGACCCAGTGTTGAACCCTGTCTGGAACAGTTCCGACCGCCTTCTCAAAGGGATCCTCCTCCCCTCCCCCAAAACCATCCCTTGCAGACATTTCAGGAATTCCTCACATCCAGTGTTGCCTCCCAGTCCTTCTTGAAGAACATCCCGACAACCCCCAACATCACCCCAGCTGAATCCCGTGCCATTAAGGAGCTGAAAACAGACCGCTCTATTGTCATCCTCCTGGTGGATAAAGGCTCCACAACTGTGGTACTTGACCGTGTGGAGTATGTGGCAGAAGGACTGCGTCAACTCTCCGGCACCTCACCCAGGATCCCATTCCCTCCATCCAGACTGAGCTGCAGAAAATCCTAAAAATCCAAGGTCCCTCACAAGGCCTCACAACGGCTTCCATAGACTTACTCACTCCACCTGAGCCCCGTACTCTTACCTTCTACCTATTACCCAAAATCCACGAAGAGAACCATCCTGGCCGTCCCATTGTAGCAGGCTTCAAAGCCCCAAGAGAACGTATCTCAACTCTGGAAGACCAACGCCTCCAATCTATTACCCGCACACTCCCATCCTACATCAAAGACACAAACCACTTCCTAGAACGCCTCAAATCCATTCCCACTCCTCTCCCACCTGAAACCTTTCTTGTCACCATAGATGCTACATCCCTTTACACAAACATCCCACATACCCATGGTCTCTCTGCCCTTGAGCACTATCTCTCCCAACGCCCACCCGAAGATCTTCCAAAAACCTCATTCCTTATCACACTTACCAACTTCATCCTAACCCATAATTACTTCACCTTTGAAGTCCAGACCTACAAACAAATCAGGGGAATGGCCATGGGAACCAGGATGGCTCCATCCTATGCTAAGCTCTTCATGGGCCGCATGGAGGAGGCTTTCCTGAAGACCCAACAGCTGCTTCCCCTGGCCTGGTATAGGTTTATAGATGACATCTTTGTGGTCTGGACTCATGGTGAAGAAACACTCCTTAATTTCCTCCATAACCTCAACTCCTTTTCGAATCTGAATTTCACCTGGTCCTTCTCCAAAACCCAAGCCACCTTTCTGGATGTTGACCTTCATCTTGTTGAAGCTCACATCCACACCTCTGTCCATATCAAACCCACAAACAAACAACAGTACCTTCACTTTGATAGCTGCCATCCATTCCACATCAAACGTTCCCTTCCCTACAGCCTATGTATTCGTGGTAAACGTATCTGCTCCAGTGATGAATCCCTCAACAATTACACCAATAACCTGACCAGTGCTTTCCTCTCCCACAACTATCCTGCAGACCTTGTCCACAAACAGATCTCCCAAGCAATAAATTCCTCCCCGTCCAACAACAATGTTCCTACCCCCAGACCACACAGAAGCATCCCCCTTCTCACACACTATTATCCTCGCCTCGAATACATCAACAAATTACTCCGCCAGGGATATGACTTTCTCAAGTCAACCCCTGAAATGAGATCATCCCTTGACAAAATTCTCCCCACACCACCCAGAGTTGCCTTTCGTCATCCCCCTAACCTCCGTAACATCGTTGTTAACCCCTGCAACTAAACTGGCTGATCGCATGAACGGACACAGACGAACTGTCCGCCTAGGAGATGTCCAATACCCAGTAGTGGAGCATGCCCTCCAGTATAATTCTAGGGACCTAGGAACCTGCTACACCGTATGTGCCATTTGGCTGCTCCCACCCAACACCAGTCCCTCTGAACTGCGGAGATGGGAAATTGCACTCCAACACATCCTTTCGTCCTGCCATCCCCCAGGACCGAACCTACGTTAAACTACCTCACTCTCATTTACTCTTCAGTCTTCTCCTGTTTCCCTTTCCTCTTTAGCCATTCATGCATCTATTCATCCTACATAGTTGTGTTTATCTTTATACTGCATACCTCTTTACTTCTGTTGCATCCTCTTTGGTTTGAAGCTGGCACAGTACTTACAGTAGAATATCTTTGGCTTCCCTCTGACAACCATGCCTCCATCTTTGCTACCCTCCCTGTTTTCCTTCCCTGTTGCTTCATAACCTGGGTTGTGAGTAACTGAATCCACTTTCCCTTCTTCCCTTTCCTTCCCCTCTCTCCTTCCTGATGAGGGAACATTTGTGCCGAAAGCTAGGAACGTAAATTTTCGGTTCTGTTTTTTGTGTATCTATCGGCTGTACTGAGCTGAGGTAAGTACTGGCCAGCCCCTCTATCCTTTGTTAGTATTTGTTTCACATCTTTATATGAGATTTTCCATTAATCATTTAGATCACCTATATGGTCCACATCCTTCATTGTTTTGTCCCTTTTGTTAGCTATCACTTACATCTGTCATCTAAACACTTTCTCTTCTTCAGTGTTTTATATATACATAAATAAATAGTTTCATCACCAACTGTGCTAGTTTCATTTTCCTCCTATTATCTTGTTCCATTTATAGTCCACTTCTCCTTTTTTATTTATTGATTGATTTATTTAACATTCCACAGTTTTAATGTTCGTTATTCGCTGTTCTCCAGCCAACAATCACTGCCAACAATCTCTTCCACACCTACCAGTATCATCTATTTCCGTCGATTTCCTGTTGCTGGCGATAATTTTGTGTCATTAGCTATCTTTCTCTGCCACAGGAAAATTTTTTTGGGACATTTCTGTACCACCCGCGAACTTTTTGCGACACGCGCGATCTTTTTTGCGGCACGCACGATCTTTTTTTGCGGCACGCGCGATCTTTTTTGCTGCATGCGCGATCTTTTTTACTCGCCACTCGCTATTTCAGTTTTTGAGCAACGTGTGTTCTTTTCCCCTGATCTGGACATACTTGCTTGGTCTGGTCAACTTTTTCCGTATTTTTCTTATTTAGTGGTCTTCCTTTGGTATTGAACATTACCAACACAATTTCTTTCTTTCTCGTCCTTCCCTCCGTGTTTTATTCCTTCTTATGATTACTATTTTAACTTTAGTTATTTAATTTCCCTACCCATCAGTTACCCACTATGTACCCTAATCCTATACCACATTATTTACATTCATTCCGGAAACATGCATTCACTGTAGCCAAACTGCAATCCCACATACTTTTCCTCCGGTTCTGCTTAACCTTTGGAATTACCCCTCAAGGACTTACCTTAAAAGTTCCCATCTCTGGGTGCAATTCTTCCTTCCACCAGTCTCTCCTGGACTTCTAGAACCTTCAATCCTTAGCCCTTACCCAACCTGTCCTGAATCTCTACACTACTTCATGTAACCATCACTCACAACAGCTCCTATCTCTCTTCAAAGTCCTCCACCTCTCAAACCCTTGCTTGGAGAACACACTCATGAACATCATCCTAGAAGCCAGCTGCAAACTTGAGTTCCATGCCACACACCACCTGAAAAAACTATCCACAGTGCTAGTGCAACACCTAAGAAGTGGGGTCCCTCTCCCTGTCCCTCACAAACACCAACCACAACAGAACCTTCAACAAACCCCCCTCATAGCCAACAAACCTAGCCTAGCCACCCTACTCAATCTCCCCATCCCAGCACATACCCCACACAGACCAAATCTCAACTATAACCACAGTCAAATGCCACATATCACCAGTCCCAATTCAGTTCTAAACCTCTCATCCAGATCCCTCTCTCCTCCAGAGACATCTGTTCTATCAAAAGGCTTAACCTTTAGCCCCACGCCTAAATTCAACCACACTGCCCTGGTTAAAGATCTCCTCTCATTCACCCGGAACCTCAACTGGAAATATCACTTCACTACCCAATAACAGCCCCCAAATACTAGACCCAGTGTTGAACCCTGTCTGGAACAGTTCCGAATGCCTTCTCAAAGGGATCCTCCTCCCCTCCCCCAAAACCATCCCTTGCAGACATTTCAGGAATTCCTCACATCCAGTGTTGCCTCCCAGTCCTTCTTGAAGAACATCCCGACAACCCCCAACATCACCCCAGCTGAATCCCGTGCCATTAAGGAGCTGAAAACAGACCGCTCTATTGTCATCCTCCTGGCGGATAAAGGCTCCACAACTGTGGTACTTGACCGTGTGGAGTATGTGGCAGAAGGACTGCGTCAACTCTCCGGCACCTCACCCAGGATCCCATTCCCTCCATCCAGACTGAGCTACAGAAAATCCTAAAAATCCAAGGTCCCTCACAAGGCCTCACAACGGCTTCCATAGACTTACTCACTCCACCTGAGCCCCGTACTCCTACCTTCTACCTATTACCCAAAATCCACGAAGAGAACCATCCTGGCCGTCCCATTGTAGCAGGCTTCAAAGCCCCAAGAGAACGTATCTCAACTCTGGTAGACCAACACCTCCAACCTATCACCCGCACACTCCCATCCTACATCAAAGACACAAACCACTTCCTAGAACGCCTCAAATCCATTCCCACTCCTCTCCCACCTGAAACCTTTCTTGTCACCATAGATGCTACATCCCTTTACACAAACATCCCACATACCCATGGTCTCTCTGCCCTTGAGCACTATCTCTCCCAACGCCCACCCGAAGATCTTCCAAAAACCTCATTCCTTATCACACTTACCAACTTCATCCTAACCCATAATTACTTCACCTTTGAAGTCCAGACCTACAAACAAATCAGGGGAACGGCCATGGGAACCAGGATGGCTCCGTCCTATGAAGCTCTTCATGGGCCGCATGGAGGAGGCTTTCCTGAAGACCCAACAGCTGCTTCCCCTGGCCTGGTATAGGTTTATAGATGACATCTTTGTGGTCTGGACTCATGGTGAAGAAACACTCCTTAATTTCCTCCATAACCTCAACTCCTTTTCGAATCTGAATTTCACCTGGTCCTTCTCCAAAACCCAAGCCACCTTTCTGGATGTTGACCTTCATCTTGTTGAAGCTCACATCCACACCTCTGTCCATATCAAACCCACAAACAAACAACAGTACCTTCACTTTGATAGCTGCCATCCATTCCACATCAAACGTTCCCTTCCCTACAGCCTATGTATTCGTGGCAAACCTATCTGCTCCAGTGATGAACCCCTCAACAATTACACCAATAACCTGACCAGTGCTTTCCTCTCCCACAACTATCCTGCAGACCTTGTCCACAAACAGATCTCCCAAGCAATAAATTCCTCCCCCAGACCACACAGAAGCATCCCCCTTCTCACCCACTATTATCCTCGCCTCGAATACATCAACAACTTACTCCGTCAGGGATATGACTTTCTCAAGTCAACCCCTGAAATTAGATCATCCCTTGACAAAATTCTCCCCACACCACCCAGAGTTGCCTTTCGTCATCCCCCTAACCTCCGTAACATCCTTGTTAAACCCTACAATATTCCCAGACTACCTTCTCTACCCAGCGGTTCGTACCCCTGTAACCGACCCCGCTGCAAAACCTGCCCCATGCATCCCCCAACAACCACCTACTCCAGCCCCGCTACTGGTAAAACATACACAATTCAAGGCAGGGCCACGTGTGAAACTACACATGTCATTTATCAGCTGACATGCCTGCACTGCACAGCCTTTTACATCGGTATGACAACAACTAAACTGGCTGAGTGCTTGAACGGACACAGACGAACTGTCCGCCTAGGAGATGTCCAATACCCAGTAGCGGAGCATGCTCTCCAGCATAATTCTAGGGACCTAGGAACCTGCTACACCGTATGTGCCATTTGGCTTCTCCCACCCAACACCAGTCCCTCTGAACTGCGGAGATGGGAACTTGCTCTCCAACACATCCTTTCATCCCGCCATCCCCCAGGACTGAACCTACGTTAAACAACCTCACTCTCATTTACTCTTCAGTCTTCTCCTGTTTCCCTTTCCTCTTTAGCCATTCACGCATCTATTCATCCTACATAGTTGTGTTTATCTTTATACTTTATACCTCTTTACTTCTGTTGCATCCTCTTTGGTTTGAAGCTGGCACAGTACTTACAGTAGAATATCTTTGGCTTCCCTCTGACAACCATGCCTCCATCCTTGCTACCCTCCCTGTTTTCCTTCCCTGTTGCTTCATAATCTGGGTTGTGAGTAACTGAATCCACTTTCCCTTCTTCCCTTTCTTTCCCCTCTCTCCTCCCTGATGAAGGAACATTTGTTCCTAAAGCAAGGAACGTAAATTTTTGGTTCTGTTTTTTGTGTATCTATCGGCTGTACTGAGCTGAGGTAAGTACTTACCAGCCCCTCTATCTCTTTGTTAGAGATTAGATTAGATTAGTTTTTTGTTCCATAGATCCGTACTGAGGAGATCTTGGTGGATGTGGAACATGTCACTTTTTTTTAAAGCTGAAATAACAATACTAATAGGATGAGTATATACGATACATCATTTTTAAGCTGAAATAACAATACTGATAGTATGAGTATATACAATACAGCATTTGTTTCTATTAACAAATTTGTCAATGGAGTAGAAGGAGTTGGCCACTAGTAAGTCTTTCAGGCTTCTTTTAGACTGATCTTTATTTGTAACTAATTTTTTTTATGTTTTCTGGCAAATTATTGAAGATGAGTGTTCCTGAGTAGTGGACCCCTTTTTGAACTAAAGTAAGTGCTTTTAAGTCCTTGTGCAGATCATTTTTGTTCCTGGTATTCTATGTATGAACTGAGCTGTTTGTTGAAAAAAGAGATATATTATTTAGGAAAAATTTCATTAAGGGGTAAATATACTGAGAGGCAGTAGTTAGTATACCCAGTTCTTTGAAGAGGTTTCTACAGGATGTCCGTGAATTTACTCCACAAATAATACGTATTACATGCTTTTGGACTCTGAAAACTTTTGGCTTGAAGAGTTACCCCAAAATATTATACCATATGACATTATGGAATGAAAGTAGGCAAAGTATGCAAGCTTTTTCATTTTTATGTTGCCTATGTCAGCTAACACTCGAGTTACAAATGCAGATCTGTTAAGGCGTTTCTGCAGTTCTGTGGTGTGCTCCTCCCAACTGAATTTATTATCAAGTTGTAATCCCAGGAGTTTAAGACTATCAACCTCCTCTATCTGCTATTCTTCATACTTTATGCATATGCTGGGTGGAAAACTCTTACAGGTTCTGAATTGCATAAATGTGTCACATTCTGATCTAGCTATGACATACTGGTCTGGTTCAAGCCACCTGGGTTGACAGAAAACAGGCGGGCCAGCAGTAGTAATAATATAATGTGGTATCCCTTCTGTGGAGCCCCAGGGCGCCATGTGAGTGATGGAAACTGCTCAAGTAGGTGTGCATATCCATCTGCAGTAGATTAGATGCCTCTGGAATTGAACGTGGCCACATATTGTTGAAAGCTGGTCTTAGACAGTCCAGTGATGGTATGCAGCAGGCAGGAACGTGTGACATCAGGTAATAGTAGGTAATAATGAACTAGAAGGTCACCACCAGTGATCAGTTGCATCACGATAGCCACTGTAAAAATTCCAGGCCAGGGCTTGACGCAGTCCTAAACCCTATTTCATATGATGTGATCCATACATAGCGATAGTGGAATTATTGGCTGCCAAGAAGTTGTACATGGTGGTTGGTTGATTTTTATGATGCTCATGTCACAGCAAAATACTGAGGTCCAAGCTGGTGTCAACAAGAAATTTGCTCCAGTCAGTTAGAAAAAGATGTGCAGATGGGTGCCCAGGAGCTTCCACCTGTGACTGATTCAGGGATTCAGTTTTTCTCAGCAGGCTCTTGTAATCCAGCTTGGCTTGCATTATAGTGCTACTGCACATCTCGGTTGTGTCTGGACAGAAGGCAGGCACAATTGTGACTTTGTATGTGATCCACTGTATGATTTATTGGCTTTGTAAATGACCTTGTTGAGAATTTTTGTATACACTGTGAAGTAATCATGAAGTAACTTACAGTCTGTAGTTCTACTGCAAGCAAGGAAGTGGTTTTTAGTTTTGCAAGTAATTTCTATTTCTAAAGTTAACCATTTCTTACTAGATATTTGCATTGATGTAGTGCAGATGCCAACCTGATTGGCAATGCTACATCACATCAATACTACAGAGTATCCATCAATTCATCTACCTTACTCTCAATATCAAAAGGCACTATAAACATCCCTCCATTGAGCTTTATGGAGAAAATTTGTGAAACTTTCTCCATTGTGTCCATTGCCCAGTAATGCTTGTTTTCATACATGTTGTAATGTTTATGTTTATTTAACTATGTCTATCAGTATACCAAACATTTATTACTGGATACCCCATTAAAATTATTGTTTGGTGTGCTTCATGATGATATGTTGATATTAACAAAAGAGCTATCAAGTAGATGTTATTCTTGTTAGTCGATGATTCACGTTTTCCATGTTGTAGCATTTTAAAGTATTCACTAGTTTTTGCTGAGCAGAAGACTGTTTTCAAATATTTATGTTTATGTTACCACATAGCAAATTATTAGGATACTTTGAGCTATAAAGCTGTAACACTGTGTCCAGATTTGAAATGAATACTGGCATGCTTCCATCAGTCGGTCATTAGAAGCATATATCTGATAACTTCATGAATTTAATCTCTAATGCCATGTTCAACATTTTTTGTTTATAGATCCGTCATTTGATTTTAAGCATGGGACTACATTCTCTGTCTCTGGCAAGAATTAGACAGCGATGTCCCTTTGCATTAGTTCAACAGAAATGACCAATGTAACGTAACCTGCAAGGGAAAAACAAGCAACTTCTTTGTTTTTAAAACAATTCTCAGCTACACAAAGCAGATCAAGAGCTTATGAGTGGTTTTGTAAGGCTATTTGTGGGCATAAACTTAAGTCTCATATCTTTGTAGATTTCTGAAAAAAAAAAACTCCAATTTTTTAAAGTATTTGTATGGATGCACTGCTTTTAGTCAATGTTTCTCCTGCCTGCAGACACTTTTAATGGGGAATAGGTTGCTTGCAAGTTTTAAATCTTTGGAAGAGGAACTGGTTCATTCTCTTACATGAGCTAAATTTGAATTATTGTTAACGAAGGGTACTAAAAATCCTTAATACCTGTGGCTTTTCTGATTTAGTGTGCCTTCTGTTAACTTCTACTGTTGTTCTTGCAGACTGTAGTGTGTCTACTGGTGTTGATGGATCTGTCTCTGTTCATTGAGTAGCATCTGTTGTGTGTGGTTGTGATTTTTAGCTCCTCTGTTTGTAGTCTTACAACTTCCACTTTGTGTGATAGTTATACTTTACTTGAAGAATTCTCATTTTTCTTGACTTTGTCTAAAAAATTATTTGGATGATGAAGAGGTGTGGATTTATTCTCATTCATTTAGCTATCCACTGTTGTTTCCAATGACATCTTACTTTTTTTGGCCATTTCTATAACTAGTGAATTTTTGGTTAGCACTGATTCTCATGCTATTGCTTCTACTTCTTTTAATAGTGTTCTTGTTTTTCCCCTGGTGATGAAGTTGCTACTTCTTCTTTTCATTTTAATCATCTGAGGGCCATATTAATTCAGATCCACTTTGTTTCTTCTGGTCTTTATGCTTGTCCAGTATTCTTTCATTCTCACACTTCACAATTTCCTTTGCTCTTCTTTCCATAATGATTTTGTCCTAGGTCTAATTCTACCCTGAAAACAGTGACAGCTTGAATTTATTATCTGTAAATCAATCTGTTGTAAATCTCTTGAATCCCATATTCCCATATCTCCCAAGTCATTTTGTACCTCTTGGAGCCGGTATATTTTGGATCTCTTGTTCTCAGGAAACTGTATTTCATATCTGATGTGTCCACAGACCATGCTCCTTTTTTTGATAGTATCCGAGATTCTGTCTATATAGGTATGCAGTTCTTGATTCACCTGTCCTGTATACTGATCATCTCCTGTTGTTTGGCGTCCCAATATCCTCCTGAGATTCCTTCATTCTACAAGTTCTTGCCACGTAAGTACTCCTATTGTTACTAGATCCAGAATTTCTGCTGTGTATATGGCTTCAGGATAGAACAAGGTCTGGAAATGTCTCAGTTTTACATTGGCTGAAATATTCTTTTTATTGTAGATATTCATAACAAGTTTGTATGCTAAATTCATTCTGTTTATTGATACTCATACAGCTTCTATTTCTGTCACACCAGTTTCTATCAATTCTGTTAGGTACCTCAGTCTCTCCACCTTCTTAATTTTCTCTCCTTTTGTTGTTATCCATCTAGGAGCTGCTTTGATGTTCATCATAAAAGACTGTGTGTTCTTGATAAAGATCTGTATGCTTTTTTTAGTTCTTAATCTTCAGAGTTGCATCATTTGGTTAACCACCTCTTCTAATGGTTCCAACAATATCATAGTATCACCTGTGAATGCTAAGACAGTCTACCAATATTGCTTTTTTCTTGCATCCCAGTCATATTCCACCCGCTCCCTTCATTTCTTGTCACCATTTCCTGTTCAGGTAGACATTTAAAGAGAGTGGGAGAGGATCCACCTTTATTGTCACTATTGTTTTTGATTTGAAATTAGTTTGGTGTTTTCATATTTCATTGATTATCAGGCTTCTCACACATTCTTCCCCCAAGCTGCTCAGGTGTAGTGATAACTACATATAAACAGAACCGAAATGAGGTAGGGTGAAAGAAAGTACTGACACATTTCAAATGTATGGTTTGTATATCACACATGTTTGAGGGAAAACTCCTGCTTGAAGATTTTTAATTTATGGTAATTTCTAAGTTTTAATATGTTATATTGAAAAAGTAATTTATTTTATAACACGAAAGCTTATTTCACTCTTTTATTTCCAAATAGTATAGCCAACTGGTCTCCTAAGATTGGTGAAGAAGCAGTTGTTGAACAAGTTCAGCGAGCATTTAGCACATGGGCAGGATATGCAAGACTAAACTTCTCACTCATAGCAGATCCTGCAGCTGATATTATCATTGCTTTTGGTCGAGGACCTCATGGTGATCCGTAAGTAATAAGTATATAATTTTGTTTGCACGAGTGTAAAGAGAAAAATGCTGCTAAATACTATATGCATGACTGGAGATTTGTTCATTTGAACCAGGAGGACTATTTAGGGTAAAGCATAAGACAATGGGAAAAATATACTGTCAGTAAGTCTTGGTATGATCTACTTATTACCTGAAAAATTTATTTTAGCTTTCAGTAGAGCAGACTATAAGAATTGTCAGTTTCTGCCATATATTTCAGTCACTCATTACTGAACCATCATGTTTACATAAGATGAAGGTACATTTTGCACAACACTAAACAACTGTAGAAATTTCAGTGGAAACTAAGTACTACTTTTGTTGTGTCTTACATATTAACAGAAACTTTCATTTGGTGCCCTTAAAAATTTAACATACTTTTTATTAATGTTAATGAAAGATCAGAAATGAGTTAACCACTACTCTGAAAGAGACAGATTTCAATTACCTTGAAAGTATGAAGGTAATGATGATGTTTGGAAAAGCTAAACAGAATGGCTAGGTCGCTTACATAACAGAGGGCATGAATACTGTTAATCTACATTTTATTAGTAGGCAGAGATACATCATAGAACTTGTGCACACCATAGAAGCTCAGAATGGACAACTCAGAGATTGTCCTGTGGCAGAACCTTAGTGCTGTTCAAGGAATTTTTCTCATACTCCACATGTGATAACTGCTAGGTCACTACAGAGCTCCTTCCTGGTAGTGCAGAGCACAGGGGTTTGGATGGTGCTGGTGCAAACTACAGATGCATGTGACATCCCATGCTCTGGCTGGCTGCTTACACAGGAGCACAGCTGGACTGTTTCTCAGTGTAATGAGTATGTGGAGCATGCTTGATTGGTAGCAGGGTGCAGGGTGAGATGGTAGCCAGTGATGTCATCCAAAACAGATATGAAGTCCAGAGTAAGGGAGGTGATAGTGCTGTAGCAGTGCATGTATCTTGCTCCAGTGGCGAATGCTGGAGCTGAGCATGTTTTTTTTAGCAGCCATGAGCTTGACAACATTGAGTGCTGTAATTTTGATTTGATGGAATCCAGATCTGTTTCATCAGGAGAATGTTCATTGGAGTGTGCCATCCTGGATATGTTGCTCATTGTGTTATCCTTCCACAACAAGGAGGTCATCGATTAGTTTGACTGAGATCTCCTCAGGTCAGAACTGGTGCACGCTGTAATTACATTGTCATCCAGGTCGATGTGCAGAAGTTCATCTATATGGTTAATATTACCTGCAAGATTGTCAACAGCATCAAGCAGGGTCTACACTGGTTTAAGTCTGTTGACTGTAATAGTAATCAGTTTGGTGTGTAGTAAAATGTCAAACGTGTTGTCTTTCTGTCTAATCACTTATGTGAGCCTGAGTAGGGCAGGTGTAATACCCATCAGACAGCATCGCCTCACAGCAAGACTTGGTCATAGTCCTGCAGAGATTTATGTGTGAAGTTTTTCTGGGAACCATGTCCCTGCTGGAATGGTATTTTGAGGTGTGCAATGTGTTCCTTGGTTTTCCAGATGAGCTGTGGCAGTCCTTTGTTTGTAGGCAGTTGGGATGGCTTTGCAAAGTCCACTGGAAGAATGAGCAGGTCTCCATAAAGGAGTTCTGCCAGAGACATGCAGAAGCCTTCTTTATAAGCTGAACATACATCTAGAAGAACCCACAGGGGGGTGTCTGTCCATTCCCCTCCATGACATATAAAAGCTGTTTGCTTTACTGTTTCATTACCATGTAGTTGATAAACTGTTATTCAGAAGTGCTGAACCCATGAAAGTGACAGAGTTGGGTAAAAGTGCTGACTCAAACCATCTGTCTTAGTCTGTCATTATTTTGATAAGCAGCCAAGATGGAAGTTCATAGATTGTCACATACTTGGACAGTGGTCTCATCAGTGTATAGCCTTGACCTTGTGTATTACTCTGTCAGTTGCTTAAAGAATATATCAATATGCATTTGAATCGGGGAGGGGCCCAAGGAGGTCTAAGTGGACAGGCTGAAAATGGTGCTTGAGGATAGAATAACTGCTGCATTGTGGTTGTGCCTGCCATCCTATTTTAAAACATTGGCAGGCAGTATATGCCTGTGTCCAAGAAATGCAGTCTTTCTTGACTTTTGGTCATATGAAGTAACCTGTGACAATCTTTGTTGTAGGTCATATCCCAAGGCATGTAATTTATCAAAAATAGCTCACCTCATGGTGAGTGATACTGGAGGACAAAGATGTTTTTGTAGGACATTGCATAGTACTTGTATTGAGCCAGGAATATCGCGCTATTTGATGCACAGTCCTGTTATGTTGTCATGTAGTAGTTTGCATAATTGTGTGTCTTGAAGCTATGCTGTTGCAAGTGTTTAAAATCAATACCTGCTGAGAGGGCACTGATCCATGAAAGGAAATTGGCCACAACATTGTTGGTGCCATGAAGATGTTGGGCATCTATTGTAAGTTGCTCAATGTAGTCCATATGTTGTGAGCAACAATCTTTTACTGGGTTGCAAACAGAATCTGCTAGGTGGTGATAATTTGTACAAACTGTCAAAGGTCTGCCCTAAATGTCATCTTTAAAGTACCATTTTACTTCATACACTGCCAACAGTTCTCTGTTATAGGGCAGCCACTGCTGGGAGTCCATCAACTTTTTGGAAAAGAAACATAGTAACTTTTGTACACATACTACTGACTGCTAGAGAACAGGACCTATCACAAAATCACTAGTATCAGAGGTGATTATCAGGTGTGCTGTGGGTAGTGGGTGTGCCAGAGTTGTAGCATGAGAAAAACAGTATTTAGTATTCTCAAATGCTTGTTGCATCTGTCATACCCAGTTCGAAACCTTGGCCTTCTCATTACCTTTCTTGTTTTCAAGTATCAGTGGGCATCAACACTGAGTCTCCACATTAAAGTGACTGTAAATCTCATGAACCACAATTTTATGAATAATTTCAGGAATAGTTGAATACTTGGTATTATACAGTTACTTATTTACCTGTCTTCCAGCAGACAGGAAAAGGAACACAACTAGCAACTTTTATCCACAAGTTTTTAATGGTACAGAACAGCTTACAAATTATAAGCAAAATATTTACCAAATTCATCTTAATGTGAATTTAATAGAAAACTGGATTATGAACTTTTTTCTGTTTCTCCTGTAGATAATTTTTTTGCGTGAACTCACTTTTCACCAAGCAACAAAAAGTTGTCCACTGGAGAACTATGTTATACAATACTCAATAAGACTGTTTGTGTAAGTATCGTTCATGATTCAGCATTGAGTCTCACTACAGATTGCAATCTCTTGCTGTTCAAAGTAGATTCAGTCTGATAGGAAGAGAGCACTCAACATAATTCATAGAACAAGCTGTAGTTAAGAGTTGAAACTCAATCACCACTAGCATTGCAAAATTCTCCAGTATTTTATTTAAAAAATGTGAAATTCACCATCCTGAGAATATGGCAAAAACAATTTTGAACATTACTAAAAAGGAAATAAATCAATGGTGCCTGCTGTGTAAGAGCACAAAAGCACATGAACACTCAAACTTTTGAGACATTGTGGGTTTATTGATTATTTTCCTTTGGATGCTGTTAAACCCAACATAGATGCTGCAATCAGAAAGATATGGTTCTTAAATGTAGAGTGCTACTGCTTCTCTGGACTCCATGAAACTTGCAACAGGATCGCAAGCACACCTTCAGTTGTAAACATTTTAAGGAGTTTTTGTGCATGCCCAACTCGCATGATGTAATTTCATTATGGGCCAAATACATACAGATTTGATAATCAACATGCATGGCTTAGATGTGCACAACTAGCTCTTGCCTCTCAACTAGAAGCCTACGTCAGTGCCACCAGGTGGCAGCACACTGCAGCAAACTTTTACCCCCATTCGCTCGGCATACATCCTGCTAGATGATAGCACGCTCTTCAGAATATGCAAATTCACTCACTATAGACTGTAGTAAAATTAGATCAGATGTCAGTATATGTTAAAGTTGTACTGAAAGTAAACCTTTTTTATGGGTTGCTGAATGAGTTATAGTACATTAAGCTATGAATTTTATTATACAGAAATCTATTTGAGGCACTGACAAGGGAAACCCATTCCCCCTCCCCCTCAGATTTAGTGGTAAGATGACCCAGTGGATAGCCCGTCAAAGACTGAACACAGATCAAGCATGAAAATGGGAAGAAGGTGTACTGAACTGTAAAAAAGAAGCAAAATAGGAACAATGAATGATCCAGGCTTAAGAAGAACAACATCGAATGTACTGGAACAGCCACGGTGTTGTAATTAAGTGGTCACAGTGTTATAGTACAAAGTGGATGAGCAGTGTTCAAAACTCACTCACACTAGTTTTTTATTTACTTTTTTCACAAAATTATCAACTGTCTGTCCAGTCATTGGATTGTTTGTTCTCTTTCTGTAGTTTTGGCAAATGTCATCCTACACATTGGTTGTAGAAAATGAGTCATGTGGTAAGAATACACTAATTCGTAAGTAAATATGATGAATAGTGAGAGCAGGTGAGATACAACATATAGACATCTCACAGAAATGAAAACAACAAATAAATAGATGTGTATGATGTTACAACAAAGGAATTCAAGAGTCAAAACTTCCAAAACAGATCAACAAAAATGTTAAAAAGAAATGTTTTGATAGGGCACAGGGAAAACTGTTGTGAAACTGTTACATGCATTTGTTGCAGCTTATGTGGTGAACCATTATGTTTTCATCATTTCTTTGGGAATAATCATCTTCACATTCATATTAACACCAAAATCAGACAAAGAGGCATATCTCACTCAGTCATCAGGCATACAAGTTAGGTGCGTCAGTAAGAGATTCCCATCATATGACGCACCTACTGACATTAATGCTGTGTATGACACACCAGATGTTTTTTTCTAGTGGAGGATTCAGTTGACTGTCACCTTATTGTCAAACATTTGTGGTTCCCCTTTGAAGGCCACTTCCTTTCAGCTGCTAAACAGAGTACTTGTACAGAATCAACTTTAATTACAGGTCTCTTCCTAACACCTTGTTATTGCAAACGGATGTTACACCACAACACAGACATAAATTTGAATATAATGAACAGAAACATCAGTGACCGGATGGACAGTTCATAATTCAGTGGAAAAAAAAGGGCATGATGGAGCTCTGAACACAGGCTCATCCACTTTTCAGTCCAACACCATCACTGCCTAACCACAATGCCATGGCTCTTTGTCCATGCTTGATGTTGTACTTCCCGAGCTAGGATCATTTATTGTTTCTATTTTGCTTTTTTTTTCACTATTCAACACACCTTCTTCCAGGTTTCATGCTTGATGTGTATTCAATTTTTGACGGGCTGTCCACTGGACCCTCTTGCCACTAAATCCATAGGGTGTGATGGGGAGTTCCCCTTGTGATCATCTCACTGGTTTTCTACAGGGTGCCTGCAGCAACACCAACTGTCACACAATAAACAACTACCTCTGGGCAGACTGTATGTAGTGAACTCATCAGTGACACATAAAGACCTAAAGCATATCACCATCGATTGTGAGACTGTAGCATTTATTCATGCTTCTGAAATCTGTTGATCTTATTGTGAGGCAGGTTTATCTGTGCTATAGGTCCACATCGTATATGTGAAAATTCACTAAAAGATGCAGCACTGGTTCCTCTAACACTTACTTAAGTGTTGGATCGACGGCGATGTGCTTTAGGCCTTTATGGGTCTCAGGCCCTCATTTATATTCTAGTTAAGTGACCATGTTGGTAGACATTACTGCTTGAATTTAATCATTTCCACAAATGGTACTTTGTGTTTGGAGTTGGTTGTTTATTGTGCAAGAATCAGCTATCGTGTGCAATGTAAATATGAACTACGTTGAATCTATTTTAAATGCTAACAGAAAAGTAAAGCTATGAGGATGGGTCATGAGTCGTAATTGGGTAGCTCAGTTGGTAGAGCACTTGCTCACAAAAGGCAATGCCCCGAGTTCGAGTCTCGGTCTGTCACACAGCTTTAATCTGCCAAGAAGTTTCATACAAGCGCACACTCCGCTGCAGAGTGAGAATCTCATTCTGGGAACAGAAAAGTAAATTAAAAGCAAAAGTGAGCCGCAAGGGAACTAGAGCCTCTGAGAACAGATCCTTTGATTGAGAGAGTAACAAAATCAAATAAGCATGATTAAAAATGAACATTTAACAAGGAAGTGTACAGTTAGCACAAGTTATTATGTGGCTGCACTGTAAGAGTGTCTTATTTGCAACCCAGAAAAGCATGAAAACTCCCACTTCTGCAAAAATACGAAACAGAGAATTGTGAAAGCTTACTCACTATTTCATTGTTGTCCTAAACTGTACTTAATTATGTACAAAGCAATAAAATTCCACAAAAAGAACTCTTTCTTTTGTCAGATAAATTATACAGCTAATCATTATTATTACTGTTGTTATTATTATTGGCAGTGGCCGTAGTTGCATAAACTTGTTGATAAGCGTAACTGTTATACAGCATATGCTGTTAATTTCACACTCATGAATTTTTCTGAATCTAAAAATTTGTGAACACCCAGATCATATACTCGTGAGCCGCCACTGAAACAGACAAAAATAACAACTGAAATTGTTGCAGAATTATGAAGTTCAACCAATACCGTTTCATTTGTGGACAGTTTATTCACATGATACCAACTATTCAGAAAAGAATGTATTACAAAAAGTTTTTATAAAATTCAGGGATATTTTAAGAGTACCACTGAGTAACAGTTTACACTGAACCCTTACACTTTTTCCATTTTTTACAACACTTCCTCCAAAAGGAAAAATCAAGCAAGTGAACAAATGAATAATTACTGTTTCACTGCCGACCGGAGTGGCCGAGCAGTTCTAGGCGCTACAGTCTGGAACTGCGCGACCTCTACAGTTGCAGGTTCAAATCCTGCCTCGGGCATGGATGTGTGTGATGTCCTTAGGTTAGATAGGTTTAAGTAGTTCTAAGTTCTAGGGGACTGATGACTGCAGCAGTTAAATCCCATACTGCTCAGAGCCATTTGAACCATTTGAACTGTTTCACTTCCTGAAATTAAACTGAACTCATTGTAGATCAGCCAACTGGTTCCTTTCATTGATTTGTTCCAACGTAGTACTTTTCTACAATGCCAGTTGTTGAACACCTTGTCAGCTTTTCGCCAGTGAAATCACCATCACTGTAAATTACTAAATCTTCTTCTCTATCATAAATGCTCCATCTTAATTTTTTTTGTTTTTATGCAAAGAAAACTATCAAGGGTGTCTGTTTTTATATAAAATTCATACTGTGAAGTACTCAGAAAAGCAGTAGTTTTTTCCTAGTCACTGCCAACAGTTAAGCCATCATTGACATGAAGTGCTACATAAAACATATTTTCATTCCATTTGCAATAAAACAGAAAAGGACCTGCAGCACTGTTCCAAACACCCATTTTCTTCATAACTTCAATCACCTGAAACTTTCTGATGCAGAACCCAGTGATTCTACAATACTTTGTCATTTGTGGGACATTCATCTAACATCCACATATTGTGTCTCTTAAGCAATTCTACTTCTTCATTAAAAGCTTGCATCCTTTTTCCCTTTGTAGAGATGTTTGCTCAAATATGGTAGAGCAATGTCTTCATTGCCTGTTACAGTGGGGGATCGTGCTGGTGGTAGTCAGCCCAGGTGTGGTCATCAGCACTGTGCTCGAGTGATGCTGTATGTTGTGCAGTGGGAGGTACTGGCATGGTGTCCTTTCTCACTTCTGGACCCAAGTGTGCTGACTTCAGTCGTTCCACAGAAACCATTTCATATCTCCCGTTACATTGAAGTTTAAAAGTGTGAGGTCCATGCTGTGACCTTGTATTGGCCACAGTATGGTGGTATGACAGGTGGTTTGACTGAGTCATCCCTTAGCCAGACAAAGGGCACATTGTATAGGTCCTTGTGCATGAAGACTTTCTGGTGTCCATGAGATTTTGAGGTGGAGGGCCGTATTTGAGCCATTGTGTCCCACAGGGGGTGGCTGAACTGTGTGATGAAGGCTGCAGGAGGAATGTCAGAGGACTTGCCAGTAATTAGCTCTGCTAGTTGGTGTAGCTCTTTGCTCTACATAAGCTGTGCTGGTGAATGCTGCTGATCTTCTTTGATTGCCAATCACAGGCTTAAGAGGATGAGCGGCACCACACAACAGTGACACCTTCAAGGTGCAAGGCAGCCTCTTCACCATACCATTGCTGGATGGAGGATAGCTGGTGGTGTGTACATGGGAACAGCTGCATAGACTTAGGGTTTCCTAGAACAAGGACGACATAAACTTTCTGCTCCTGTTGGTCATGATGGTGTACGGTGTGTTGAACCTTGCAATACAGCCACCTAGAATGCTCTTTGCCACTATAGCTGCCATGACATCTGCAACTGAGATTGCCTTTGGTCATTAAGTAAAGCAGTCCACAAAGTTTACAAGGTACCAAAGTCCACTGGGATAAGAATGGGACCCACAACATCCACATGTACATGCACAAATCTGGCCAAAGGTATAATGAATGATCCTTGAAGGCCAAGGGTGTGACAGCCAGTTTTACTCTGATGATACTTGGCACACTGCTTTGCGTACTTGCAGCAATGACTGCCAACCCTGGGCCACACTACCTTACTCTTCACCAGTTTCACTGTAGCTCATACTCCAGGATGCAGAGTCATGGAAAGCCGAAAAGACAGTTCTATGGAATTCGTGTTACCATGTGACACGTTGCACAACAGAGTGACATTTGGCTTTGCTGATTTTACTCATCATAATTGTAGGCTTGAACTTCATTGTTCCCGTAGCATATCTAATTCCTTGTCCAGCACATTTTTGTAGGTAGTCTCTATTTAGTAGTTTTTCCATAGAAAAGGAGGACAATCTGTTGGATCAATTACATGCCTCTCTATGACTGCATGAAATGTGTGTCCAAGAATCCACAGGGTAGCAGCCTTTTTTGAATTAGAGAAGGGGCACAAGCAAGGAATAAGCACCATGTGTGGCAAAATGTGTGTCTCATTCATCCAGTTCATGAGTGCTGTCATTCTGTGGCTGCTGTTCCTAGTGTCTGCTGTTTTCTGATAATTAAAACAATGCTCCAACATGTCAGCAGAGTGACATTCCTCACCCATCTGCTAGTTGTTGATTTGTGACTTATGTCCCATTGATGTCTTTATACAGGTGGAACTGACATCAGAAGACATGGTATGGCTGTGGATATTTAGCTAAATAAATTTCCAGTTGTGACTGGTAAATGTGAATTCAGTTTTGTTTCTGGATAGTGTCCTATGCATTTCTTTGGATAAAGTTCTAGCTGTTCTTTTCATGTTTTTAGTCACCATGTGAAGGGCATAGCTTCATTCCCAGTAGTATTTCCCCAAATATGCAAATTTATAAGGAATGTCCAAGATTTTGATTGTGATGCTTCTGACTGTGGAACATTCATTCTTGACAGGGTGACTGTTGTACTATCTAGGTCTGTCTCTATAATTCTCACAGTCTGGTGAATGAGAGAGGTACATTTACTTGGAAAATTGATGAGACCAAGGTCTCCTTCACTGAAATGCATACTGATTATGACAGAACCTGTTTTCCAAACATTGCCATATATTATAGAACTTGCATTGGCTAAAATATTATGGAATATGGTCTTTAAAAATTGTTCAATCCCAGTTTATGCAAAAATTGCTTTAGTTATTCATGACTAATGCTGTCAAAAGCCTGATGGTTGTTGAGCAAAAGAACTGCTGCTGGCACATGTGCTATTGCTGCATTTGCTATCACATCTCTGTATGTACAAGTGGTTTCAAGTATGTTATTTTGTGGAAATCTGTGTTTTTGTTGGTGACTAATACACTTATGCATAATAGGTTTTAATTTTGTAATGATGAAAATAATCATTTTTTGACAATATAATGTAACTGAATAGATAAATAATCCACTCACCAAGCAGCAGCAGGAGAAAACACACACACCTTGCTTATGTAAGCTTTCGCAATCAGTGACTCCTGCTCCTGGCAGGAGGGTTGAAGGAGAAGGAAGAAGGGTGAAAGGAAAGGACTGGAGAGGTTTAGCAAAAGGGGTAAAGTTCTGAAAAGTCACCTAGAATCTCTGGTCAGGGGGGACTTACCAGATGGTATGAGAAGGAAAGTCTCCTTTTCCTTCACCCCTCTTCCTTCCCCTTCAGCCCTCCTGCCAGAAGAAGGAGCCACTGACTCTGAAAGCTTACGTCCGTAAAACCCTTTTCTAGATGTGTGTTCACCTGCAGCTGCATAGTGAGCAGATTTCTTACCTGGCCAATTACTTTATAGGTTTTAATTTTGATGTGACACATTTTGAAACAAGTTTATAATCTGAATTTAGGAAAATTATTGGGTGGAGATTTCTCAATCTGTGAATAGATGTTTTCCTTGGCAGGAGAGCAATCCTCCCTTTGAGGAATTTTGCAGGAATTTGGATGCATCAACACTAACTTTATTCACCAGTTCTGTAATAGCAGGTCAAATAATGACCCAATATCTCTGATAAAACTTGATGGGGTTACCACCAACATCTGAGGATTTATTTTTGATACTGTCTTTCAGAATTACTTTGATGTCATCACTGTCATCCCGTCAAGTAGGTCTTCTAAATACTCCCTGTGTTCTGAAGTGAGTGAGATTTGCACTTCAAGAAATAAAAATGACATTGAAGAAGGGTCAGTTGGTCTATATGCAAAGAGATCCACAAAGAATGAGTAGGTGAAGAATGAGTAGGTGTGTTTAGTAATGGTGCTTTTCATTGTTAAACTATCACTATTCTTATGCTGAACATATGAGAGTGATTTACTTTGCATTCTATGCTTTTCATACTGGAAGTGGTACAATGTCAAGTTTTCATACAGAAAATTCTATGCTGGTCGTCCACGAATAACGGGCTCACCTGCTTTGTTTCATGTGCATTTATCC